>NC_091015.1:102045253-102689003 GCF_041296385.1 Aphelocoma coerulescens | reverse complement strand
TATAACCTTCCACTGCAAAATTAATCCAAATGCTTCTCCTTTTCGAAAATACAGATAAAGATAAAGCACTGCAGTTATTTAGTCTCACTGATAGTTCCTTCATTTTTATTTTTATTTTGTAATATGAAATACAGCAGGTTGTCCTTGTATTCCACTGCAGAAAGAAGAGAAGATCTTTCCTAGAAGTCCAGGTAATTTCAAGAAATCTGTATAGCTGCCTATTGCATGCAACTGTAAATACTTGATAAACAGATTGTGCTAATTTATTTTTACTTCTGTTTCTAAAATTAAAGCTAATGCTTGCCCTCCTTGTCAGCTTAAAATTCAGAAAAGAAATTTCCACATTTGATTAATCTTACACTCCTTGATTAACGTAAAAATATTTACCTTCACATATCCAATGAATATTATACTGCAGCATGAATGAAAAAATGGGTCTCAAATCTGAAAATTAAAAATACTACCTACAGTAATGTATTAAGCATGACTGGTGAAAGAAATGCTGATGAATATGTGACAGAAATTATATATGAGCCCACCGTATTTGTTCCTTGAGGTTTTTTCTCCCATATTTTTATTTTGAGGAGTAACAGATGAAAAATACAAGTGTTTGCTAATAGGATTCACATCTTATTATTGGTGCTGATTTGCAGTTTTCCTTAACTCGCCATGATTACTTTTTTAGAAGCTTTCACTTTTCCCCAGCTGATCCTCGTCTTGTTAGGCAGCATTAATGACACTTCAGTCATTGTGGCTTTCAAGCAGAGCCCTTCCAGAGTGAACAGAGAGTTGACATTTCCTGACATTTTCCCAACTAATTACAGGACAAATAATTAAGCATGTTCTCCTATGTAACAAATGAAGGCAAAAGCCGTCTGTCAGCGATGTTGATTGATGACACTCTGGGAGACTTTATCTGATGGGTCCTGCCATGCGGTAGAGGGGAAGCAAATTTATTAGAATGAACAATGCAAATTCTGAGTCATCTCATCCAGTTATGCGCCAAAGCAATATCCATGTCAAGGTGAATGTGACAATGAAAGCAAAATATTTGCATTTTGTGGAGCAGGTTGAAGGGGAAATCAGAGCGAGAAGATGACAGGCCTAATTATTTTGGCTCATACAGGCTAGGACAGCTGTTTCTGGTGTCCTGAACAAGGCTGTCACACAGGTAACTAAATAGGTCTGCATATAAGTCTGTATCCAACACTGTACGGAGATGTCTACCACTAATGACCAACGCTAATGTTACTGCCATCCCTGAAAAACAGTAAATGTGTCACAGTGCACCTTCTGCATGGCAGTCAACATTTCGCTACATAATTACTTGTTAGTGAATTAATTCCTATCTGTCAGTATCTATGCCAGTGTCATTTTTAGACCATTACGAAATTATGCCATCACTATAGCAACTGCAAGCACAGTTAAAAGGCAAAACAGTTCAGATACTCAAGAAAAGTGCCTAGTTAGGCAGAAGACTAATAATGTAAAATTCAAATTGTGATGTTGCTGTCTGCCATCCTAATTTTCTTTATCTTGATTATGCGTTTGATCATTGATCATTAAACAATAATTTAAGGTTTCCAATTTCAATCCCTGATTAATATTTAATATAATTAAAACCTCAGCCACAACAGCATCTTTCCTATAAACAGACACACACCGCACTGTCACTGCAATTAATTAGAAGCTAAAAAGTGACATGCTCAAAAATGAATCCTAATATCAGAGTTTACATGCAAATAAGAATAACTGATAGCATCAGGATGTTCCTTTCTCCCTGCTTCCTTTGTGGATTGTAAACAATGCCAATCTTAAAGTCCTGTATCCTGACTAATTTCTTCTTTTTTTTTTTATCTATTTCTTGCATTCATTCCATTTATCCAAGGAAAGTCAGGACCCATCTTACCATTATCACCATTACTTACAGATTTCAAGATGCCATCTTGTTCACACAAATATATTCACAGGCTTAAGATAAATTATGTATAAAAATCTTATATGTCTAAAATCTTCCAGATTGTTGAAATTTCTAATGACATTTAGAAAAAAGATTTGCTGATATCTACAACTACCTTAAATGCAGACAAGTCTAAGTTAAATTAGGGAACTCCTCATATGGAGAAAGGATTTCTTCATTTGCATCCTCTTCTATTTTATGTAAATGCTCAAAGAAAGGAGAACAAATTCTAGAAACTTTCAGCACATACTCATCATGTTAATCTAAACAACACTGTGGCTTTTGTTAGAGTGCAAATGGGATGGTGGTGCATTTCAAGTGATGTATGACATCAATACGGTGGCCTTGGCTACTCTGACTCACTGGAAAGAAAATGTAGAGAAATAATAGGAAATTTGGAAAACCTGTGAGAGGCCAAGTGTGTTGGTGAGTTTTGGGTTTGGTTTTTTGGTTTTGTTTCTTTTTTTGGTTTTTGTTTTTAACCTTCATTTTAGGAAAAGAAGAAATAAAATACAACTTACGATGCCATTTTCTTTCCAGTGCTAATAATGTACGGCCAGTCAATTATCCTTTTGGTTAACTGTTTTGAAATAGCTCTCTGGCATTAAAATATATACATAGATATTTGTAAAAGGTTGGGGCTTTTTTCTTTGCATGTATGTACTGTCTGCAGAAATGATGTTTTAAGAATGTGAATATCTATTGTTTCCTGTCTTTCTTAACATAGATATTGTTTTCATTAATACAGCGTGTGTTTCTAGCAGGAAAATAAAATTCAGCCAATCATTTCAAATTAAAGCTGAATCCTTCCAGAAGAAAAACACATAATGATTATAATGCAAGTGTATAGATCATTAATTTTCTTCACTTAAAGTTACCTGACAAATAAATGCTTACTTTTGACTAAAAGGAAGACCCTTTCATGAGATAAGAAATATCATTACTTCCTCTTGCCACATGAAGGTATTTCTTTCACTAAGATCTACAAAACAGTCAGTCATCCCTCTTTCTCTCTTTACTTCACACAGACTATTAGCATGATGGAATTGGATAAACTTTGCAAAAATGTCTAACTGTAGTATTGTTCTGAGATAGACCACTGCTCTGAAAGTGATGGGAAGATTTAATTTCTGATCTGCTTAACAAGGTTAAAAGAGTTCGGTTCTTGGTTAACATTGACCACTAAATGAGTAGGAATCAATAGTTCCTCACTAATGCCACAGTAAGCCAACTCCTTTATTGACCTTTCCATTAACACTAAGCAGCTGAAATGCAAAAAAAAAAAAAAAAAAGAAAAAGAAATGGACTAATCATTTTAATTTTTTAACACCCACCGAATCAAGTGCTTCACTGGAGTTTCAGTGCTCTTCTGCTCTCATGTATCTACCTGCATTCTTTTATGTTCTATCAGATTTCAAAAAACCTCACTTAAGATTTATTTATTTGGTGACAATGTATAAATAGTGTGCTTTACCCAGGAGGAGCTATAAATTAAAAAAAAAAAAAAAAAGAGACATGAAATAAAGAGGCTTTGTCCAAACAAAAAACTTTTTGTATATCACAGTTACTCAGAGACACTTCTCAGACAAGTAAACAATGAACAAACTTGATAGGGATGATATACACATTTGATACAAAGAGCCAATGGGACAGTTTCTGTCTAATGATCCCAGTCAATCTAATTAATGTATTCTGCTACATTACATTTTAAGAAGTGACCATTGTGTAATACACTTTGAAATATGCACAAGCTAATGGGATAAGATACAAAAATTATTATGCTGACAGTAAATCATATTACATTCCTAATAAGCATTAACTAGATAACTAGGTCAAAGCAGTATTATCTTAATTGATTTTTCAAAAGAAACCTGACAGAAAAATGTCAATGCTCGAATATTTCTTCATGCATCATTAAAACAAGATTGGCTTTTAACAAAAGAAGAATCCTTCACAGAATTGATTCTTGCTTCAGGCTGCCTGCAAGTAAGTGTATTACATAAAAATCTATACAGGATATTAAAACAACACCATTCTGCAAGACAGTTACAATTAAAAGCTGACACCCCCCACCATGTGTCTACTACAGTAGCCTGCCAGTAAATGTATTTAAAGTCTTCAGAGCCATATATGAAAATCAGTCAGTTTTACTATTTGAGGGGGAGGGACACACACACATACATACTAATCGGAGCTTTTAATTGAATCAGTACATTATCAACTCACCCATTTCATTGTTATATAACAATTAAAGAAACATGCAAGGAAACACTAAAAACTACTACCTTGGAGATATAACCATAAACATAAGCTCTATATCTAACAAAATGGGCATTTCAGAGTGAAGAGAGCACCATTCTGACATCAGAAATTTTCAATAGGGATTGTGAGGCAAAATGCAACATGCAGAACAAATAATATTTATTATCAATAGTACCATGCTGTATAGGTTCAAACAATAGATTGTGTTGCAGATGCACACATAGATTGATCAGAGAAATTTTGACTGATCCATCTAAACATGAGTAACTCATAAATCTCAAAATCATAAATTCTAGTATCTTTGTGGCTCAGTACTACATAAGGCATTAGTTTCGTCTAAATGATCACAGCTCATTTGCTTGGACTGTTTAGTTTGTGAAGTTATAAGCAGAAAACGCACTTAGTAATTTCTGATAATTTTTAATATATTTTTTATGCATGAACTTTCTTAGAAATATGTAATATTGATACCAGTTATTCAACGCAAAATAACTTGATCACTAAACTATTTTGCCAAAAAAATCTGCATTTTGCCAAAAAAAGCCTAACGGGCTCTTCAGCATGTAAATTTTTCCTTCATGCTGAACATATTTTTGTGCCCACCATGCAATTTGTGTGTCATTACAGCTTCTAAAAGTAAGGGGAGGATGATAATAGAAATTTTAAAGCATTATTTCAGGGACACAGGTTCCACAAAGCCTGTTCTCAGTCCCTGAGACAGAGAGAAGAAATGGGCCAAGGTAAGACTTCAGGTTCTGTGAAGACCTAGACTGCAGAGAATGATATCCCCTTCACCATCTCTGCTCCATTTAGCTCTAGAGAATTTGGATTTTTATATAATGTCCTGGGTTGAGGTGTATTCTATTACCATCCTCATGAGCTGTTGAAATCAGGTGGGGCAGTGTTTCCTTGCCTCCTCCCCCCAGACTATCTTGCTGTTAATGGCCCATCATTGTCCTGCTGCATGACTCAGAGATAACTCCCTCCGGACTATCTTCTGTTAACGAGCCTAATCAACACTTGGCCTCATGACTCATTACTCCATTGTGAGATGCTCCACCCAGAGGGAGGAACCAAACATCCCATCGTGGATATAACTGGGACTCTGAGCGTGAAAGACACTGGCTCCACTGGATTTCCAGAGGATAGGAGCTACACAGCCACTGCTGGACTTTTCTGAGGAAGAGCAGACCCCTTCTACTACAGGATCACCACTTCAGAGGACTGCAGCCACCATTCCACCAGACTGCTACCACTACCCTGCCTAACAGGGACTCAGGTTGTATCTTGACTCTGTAAGTGTTTTCTTTTACTTTCTGTTCCTTTTCTTTAATTTCCATTAAATTGTTATTCTGACTTGGTGCCTCTCACTGGTTTGTTTTCAAACTAGTACATATAACAACCTGATTTGAATGTTCAGTTTTACATAAATTTGAGATTTCAAAGTAGGAAGTGTCGGGAGCGTGGTTCTCTTCTAACTCACATCTTTTTTTTAAGTCAGGTGTAAAAGCAGGTGTAAATTTTCTAGGAAGAATGGGGTCTGATAGTCTCCAGGTAACATTAGTCCAAATTATCATAAATTCTCTGAAAGACAGATTTGAAGCAAGTATTATTGTGGGTTGTACAATGTCCTATTATATATTGGAGAAATGTTGTCCATTAAATGAGTGCATAGAAACAAATGATAGAAAAAAGCCAAATCCTGTGAAGCTGGAGCAAAGTCACCTCATGTAACGTGAATTCCAGTGGCTATTTAGCACCTTTGATCTTTGGTCGCAGTAGTGGCTCAGTTCTTCAAATTTTCATGGACATTGAAAAATATTAGGTAAAGTGAATGTTTTCTGTTATTAAATTAGGCTACAGCAGAGTACACAGTCCATCTGCAAGCCCTGTGAAAGGGGGAGAGGTCAGGCTGTGTGTTGGCTTACTGGCAGAGGCTCTGGACATCAAGTGAACCAGAAAGGGTCAGTAGCATTTATTAGTAAAAACTCAAGTTTAACTCCCATCCATATTTGTTACATTATCATTGCAACCTCTGAACTAGTATAGCACAAGATATCCAAACCATTTGTCCCAGGACTTGACCCTTAATTTGTCATTTCCTTCCATTTCCTCCTTTGCCAGAGACCCACCAGACACAAGACAGCAAGAGGGATCTGCTCTGAAGGCAGGCAGGAAGCAATTTTGTGGTGTGGGGGGAAAGGAGGAAGAAGAGAAAGGTTTGTGGCTACAAGGAAGAGTAAGCTGCAGAAACAGGAGAAAGAAAGGCCACAGTACTACATTTAGGGCTTCTCTTCCAAGTTCCTCCTCCCAGGCAAGTCCCACATGTGTTACTATCAATTAATTTTCAAAAAAATATCCAAACCACCAATTAGTGACTATCATCTCAGTTCAAAAAAGGTAATTTGAAAGCCAATTACGAAGATCTGTTCACATTTTTTCAAAATAAAAATTAGGTCTTGAATGAAATTATAAATCATTTATTTTAAAGGAAATTAATTCTCCACTGAGTTCATATGCAGCCTGTAAAACCTATGGCCAAAAAGGATCCTTGAGGACCAGAACTTAGCAAGAGCCATGAATGGACCACAAATTTCCACAGAGTTCAGATGTAGTCCTATGTAATTGTTCAACAAGCATAAAGAAAAGAATTTTGCTGTATTGAAGTATTATGTTGTTGGCTGTACTGTGGATTCATCCACCAATTTCTTGGGATACACAGTCATCCACTGAATTAGTTCTTTAGTGCACTTTGCTCTTCTATCACATGTTTAGAGAGCGCTGTACAGATAACATTTTGGTTTGATGTTCTCCAACTTCTCTTCACATTCTTGCCTGGCTTTTGGCAGTCCTCAGGATTTAGCTGTGTCAATGCATTTCATTAATGTTTTAGCTCCTGTTTCTTTCAGGAGAAAGATCTTAGATCTTCAATAATAGATCACTATTGAAGATGTTAAATAAGATTTGGTTTACACACATTTCTGTTGCATCCTTCTCAAACCCCTCCCCAGAAAGATACATTACCTTTTGTTATTTATGGGGGTTTGTGACTTAATTTTTCAAAAGTGCTTTTGCCTGGCCTGGTTAATTTTATTTTTTTCAACAAAACACAGTAGTGAAAAACTGTACAAAGATTCCTTAATATTCAATGTGTGCTGCTTCAATTTGAGCTCATTTTATAATGTTGTTTCCAGAAAGTAAAATTAATCACATTTTTATACACATCTATTTCTTATGAAGGAAGCCTTAAATAAGGAGGTGGGGGCACAACACTTTTAAACAAGCATTGCTTGAGAAAGACCTCAGTAAGGACAAATTAGAGAAATTATTGGATTTTTTTTTTTTTGTGATGAATTTACATCTTCTATTTGTAGTATCTGAACCATAAATCAATAACTTGGGTGAATCAATAACTAGATAAATGTTATGAGCAGATGTTGCTTTCTCAGATATTACTGGAATTTGCTTCATGTTTTTGAAAACAAACAAAAAATAACCTCCAAAATAAATCTGTTTTAATTAGCATAAAACACTCAGTTTGGAATAAATTTCACCTACTTCTAGTCATGTAAAAGCAGAGCATACAGTTTTAACCATTTCTCTAAGCTCACTTTTCACACATGAATACAAAGTTTTAAATAGAAGGTAATTTATCTCATTCTGAGACAGCTGTCTAAAACTGGTGGAATGACTCAATTTCTGTCATCTCTGTCTGTCTTGGCTTATTAGAATAGGAACCTCATCCAGAACCTTTAGGCAGCTGAAGATGGTTGAAAATAATTTTTTTCATGTAGATATATTTTGTCTTACCAAACTATGATACTAAAAGCTACTTTAGAGAAAAATTATGTCACTTTGATTTCAAGAGGGACTATTTCACACAGTCAGATGACCACTGCAAACCCCAACAAGGTCTTTGTCTTAACTAGGATTCTGGAAACAGATGAACTCTTTTAAGTGCTGAATAGAGGGGTGGGATTATGTCCCTCGACTTATTGTCGCTTCCTAGTGCAGCCCCAGGGGTTGCCAGCCAGTTTTGCCACAAGGCCACACTGGTGACTTATGTTTCACTGGGTGTCCACTCTACAACCAGGGTTTTTTCTACAAATACAGTCCTCAGCCTGTATGCATCAGTGCTTGGGGTTTCTTCCTCCAGGGATGAGACTTGGCATTTCTCTTTGCCAAACTTCACGAAGTTCCTGTCAGACCAGCTCTCCAGCCTCTCAAAGTCCGTCTGAATGGTAACACAACCATCGGGTGTATCATCCATCCATTACTTCCAACTTTTTGTCATCTGCAAAGTGTCATTCTGTTCCATCACCTAGTCATCAAAGAAAATGCTAAATAATACTGGCCACAGTATTGATCCTTTGGGTGCAACACCAGTGACCGGTCTTTTCAATCCACCTCATCATCCACTTATCTAGACCCTATTTCATCCATTTGTCAACAAGGATGTTATGGGAGGCAATGCTGAAAGCCTTCTAAAGCCAAGATATTCACTGATCACCCTTCATCCACTGACCAAGCAATTAATTTGTAGAAGGCTATCAAGTTTGCTAGGCATTATTTCCCCACTGACAGGTGACTATTCCAAATCATCTTTTTGATTTTAATAATCTTTGGAAATTGTTCCCAGAAGGATTTGTTCCATCACATTCCCAGGCCTGTAGTTTTCTGCAACTTCTTATATTTCTTGCCTTGTTTCCTTTCTGTCCTCCTCCAAGTGCTATGACATTCCAAAGATAATTGAATTGGACTTGCAATGGCAATGGTCAGCTCCTCAACACATGTGAGTACATTTCATCAGGTCCCGTGGATTTGTGTATGTCCCCTGGTTTGAATTTTCCCTAACTATGCTTTCCTTTACTGGTTAAATCCACATTCCTCCAAACTTCTCCACTCCTGAAGTCAGGGTGGGCCTCAGCCTTTAACATTACCCTTGCCATAAGGTTCCTCGCCCCATCCAGCATCAGGGCTGCATTTTCCTCAGTCTTCTTTTTGTTACTGATGGACCTGTAGAAGCCCTACTTGTTTCCAGTCACAATCTCTCCAAATTTAATTTCACACAAGCTTTGGCTTTTTTAACCCCATCCCTACATGCTCGGCCTCCTCTCTATACTTTGGATGAGCTGATCCTCCTTGCAAATTCATGTGCTTCCTTTTCTGTCTGAGGTTTTGTTTTTTTTTAGGAGTTCCTTATTCATCCAAGCGTGCTGCCTATCACATTTTCTTGTTGTCCTGAACATGGGCATGGACAAGACAAAGTTTAGAAGACTTTTCCTGGTTTAGGCCAAGGACGGGGTTAATTTTTTGCTGTAGCCATGAGGGGGTGGAGCCTGGAGCCCTGTGGGCTTGGGCCTTGGGGCAGCCTGGACAGAAGCTGTGGCTGTGGAGAAGGGTCATTCCTGGAGTCTTTGGCAAAAAGTACCTGTGGAGAGGAGAGTTGAAAACAGTCCCCGAGATTCTGGAGTAGGAGATACGAAGGATCCAAGGCCAGGTACACCCCATCTAAAAAGGTGACACTGTCAGAGACATTTTTGAAGTGGTTCAGGATGCCTCAAAAGTGATTGGCACTGAAGCACAGCTTCTTCTGGCACCCCGACTGCCAGTGCTGGGCTGGATGTTCAAAATCACTTCCACATAATGCCACTGATGCTATGTGGAGTAAGTGGATCATGCTGATCCCATAGCAAGCTTGAATAGGAAGCCCCAGTTGCCCAGAGATCTTGGAAGTCATCACAAACTGTCCTGAAGGGAAAAATTTTGTGATGAAATTTTTTAAGTGTTGGTAGAGTTTAAACACTCTATATCCTGTATCAAAAAAAAAAAAAAAAAAAAAAAAACCAAACAAAAAAAAAACAAAAACCTTTATGGTCAAAGTAGATTATTTTCTTGGCAGTTTATGAAGGGAGGGGAAGAGGGACAGTGATATTTCCAGATAAAAGGAACAATTTATTCAGGTCACTGGAAACTTCTACTTTTAAAATCTTGGTCTGAGTTACATAGGATATTTCCTCCTTTTAATAAATAGGATGAAAAATTTCTGTGCCATTACTCTGCAAGATGGTATTTTTTTTTTTTTTGCAGAAAATCTTTAATCTAGGAATATTTTCAGCTGAAATTTGCCAGACTTGATAATCTAACCAAAAAATATACTTTTGTGATCTCTGTGAAAATATACTTTAGCTAAGAAACATGCTTCTGAACATCGCTTTGCAACTTTCCAATGTTAGAGTTTCTCAGGTTATCTGTTCTAGTAATGTTGCATCTTGAAAAGGCTGAGGCTGTGAACAGCTTTCACTGTAATTATTCACCCTGACATCGAGGGACCAAAATCATAAAAGGAAAGTCCAGAAGGAAATTAATAATTGAATATTCAGAAAAGGGTAAAGGGAGTTAAGTAAATAAGGCCCAGGGCTACATATTCAGTGCTGCTAAATCTCAGCCTTTTCTGGCTGCCTACCCTACTTTCTCACCCATTTCAGTGTGGTCCTGCTGTGAAATGTGTCATGTTCCCTAAGGCTGAGAAGGGAACGGGAGTGTTGAAGAACTGGAACTGCAAGAGGAGCAGAGAGGCCAGTGGGATACTCGTTTGGAGTTAATTGCTAGATTGGGACTGGTAGAAACTATTAGTGAAATTCTTGGAATTTGAGGAAAATCTTGAAACTCAGCATAATCTCAGTGAAACCACCTAATGAGGGAGTCCTAGAAATTACCCTGATCCATAAATATGTGCTCAGTAGCAGCATAGCAAAAGGACCAGTTAGTAAGATCTGAAAAATCAAAAATATCTGTTTACCACAGGGGAGAAAATAAAATCTTGGGATCATTCTTGAGTTTTCTTTTTTGTTGAGGAGATTTTTTCAAAGACTTTTTAAGATTGATATCAACTAAAAAAGGTAGCAGTGTTATTTTAGCCAGTATTCATTGAGCCCCCTCCAGGTATTACTGTTCAAGTTTCTAGAGAAAATAGACAATAATGCAACTTTCAGTAGTGCTCATCTGTTGCATATGTAATTTAGATAGTAAATTATACTCTGAGTTTTATTTACAACTGTCTTAAATATTACACTGCAAAATAGAGAGAAAAAATTGTGCATAAATGTTAAAGAAAAATATAGAAGGGAAATTTTGCCTTTCTCCCTGAATCTCAGGAGTCTGGTCTTTCTCCACAGAACACATAGACATGGCACAGGCCTGTGACTGTCGCCTGAATCCCAGGAGTCTGGTCTTTGTCCACAGAACACATATAGACATTGCACAGGCCTGTAACTGTCAAGTTTTGTATGCTTTAAAGATGAATAAAACATTGCTGTTGCTAGGTTTGTATAGTAATACCTCAACAAGATGTATGGGACGGTTCTTGCTTCAGATGTGTGGTTCAAGACATCATTGAGCTGACTTAGAAACTGAAGGAGAGTTCGGATTCTACTCACAAAAATCTTGTATAAAATCAATTTTGTATATAAAGTGAAAGTATGAAACACAATATCCTTTGTCCTACCATTTCTTCACTCAAAAGGACAAACAAGGAGATTTCTGACCTGATCTGATGACTGTGTATTTTCTCTGCAGCAGCAACAATGGTGTGATATACCATCACATTACTAAAATATATTTAATTTAAAATAATAAAGAAGCCTACTCAGAACATACAGTTCTATCCTCTAAAAGAATGTAGATAGATAATGAATAATTGATTCAGATATGCTGGTTAAAGTTTTATCTAAGTAAACTCAACCAACAAAACAGTGAAACACTTCAAGATCAGATCCCACCCACTGATCTCTTTGCAGGGTTCCCACAGCAACCAGCATTTTAATAGACAAGTGCTGCAGTTAAAGTAGTTCACTTACAGATGTCTTTTAGTGTTAGGACTCTAATAAGGTAACTATAAGGCTATTTTCCTATCTTCAGCATTAGGTTTCTGTGCTGTTTCACTACAAAAGATGGGGAAAAACAAAGACAAAACCCCCCAACCAAACAAACCAAAATCAAAAATTATAAGACTCATACATCCTCCAAAATACAAGTATTTCTCCATTTCAGTATCCGTCTGTGCTCTGCTATGGTGACTTCCCTTTTGGTCAGCTCTGTGTGGCCAAACTCAGTTTGGATTTGGGAGTGTGCTGCACTATTCTGGTGGAACAGCAGCTTTCATATGTTGCCTTCCCTTCTGATAACCATAATTATGACTGCTTCTTGAACAATTGCATTTCTGCCCTTATTCTCCTTGCTAAAATGGAGTAGTCTTATGTGTAAGGGGAGGTCAGCCAACATGTGAAGCCCATTTCCTGAGAAAAAACTTACCACAGAAACTATACAAAATATACAAAATCAAAATATCCAGAGAAATCCCAGGTCACCAGAATTCAATGTTATTGTGAATTTGACCTAAAATACACTTTTTTTGAACAGGAAATTCAAAATCAGATGGAATTTTTTGTTTCTCTCCCCACCAATTTCTTTTCTTCCATTTTAGATTTGGGCCCTACAAAATAAGAGACAAAGACTCCCTTTCTCTATCTTGAACTATATCTTCTTCCTTTTTTCTGTGACTTTCACCTTCTTCAGCGTTGGAAAACTGGCAGGGTAGTGCAGCAAAAATAACCTGAATGACTTCACTACTCTTTCCCTATCTTTCCAAACCTGTACCAATGTTAAGAAAGTACAGGATGAAGAAGTGGGAGCATGAAGAGAGAGAGTGTGTGTGTGTGTGTGTGTGTGTGTGTGTGTGTGTTTGTATGTGCACGTAAATTTCTCAAAACTCTTCATTTGTCTGCTTTGAGCTGGAGCACACAACATACAGGGAGGAAAACAAGGCAGTGCATTTCTTTAGCCTAAAAAAGAAAATGTAATGAGGTGAGATTTAATTGAGGTCTTCCACTTTCTTAAACAGGAAGTACAAAACTTACAGGGGTGACAAACACTTCTCTGAGATGCAGAGCCAAATGACAAGAGGCAGCACTTGGAGTGTACAGCATACAAAATCCCAATTACAGGCAAGTAGAAAACAGCTCACAGTGGTAGTAGTTTACTACCAGAAGAAGTTGCTGAGTTTCACATCCTTTTCATCCAGGACTCATGCATGATCCTGAGTAAACCTACCAACATTTGAAGCTTGCCCTTCTTGAAGAAGGAGGCTGGAAGAGAAGTTCCTTTAACCTGCTTTTTTTTTTTTTAATTCTGTATTTTCTATGACTGCATGCTAAACCAGTAAAACACCAGAAATCTCTGCTCTGAAAAAATGCTACAGCTTTCACAAAAGTGATTCTTCAAAAAAACCTACTGTACTATCAAATCTCTATTCCTCCACCCCATTGCCTTCCAACATCCCCTGGAAAAAAAAAAAAAGATGTTTTCACAGAAAATACAAAAGAAAGGAACTTTGACCTACCATATATTATATACCCTATATTATAGGGTAAATAATACTTTCCAAAAATTTAATTCCTCAAAAGCTTAATTTATGAGAAGATGTCAGATTTGCACTGATCTTTTTCCCTAGAATAGTGTTTTTTTCCTTTTGACAGTAAGACTCCACTTTGAATTCTGTAATGTTTACGTCTGAGTTCAGGTAGGTTGTAATTTGAGTTTTCAGCTGTATTTTAAATATGTATTTGAATTTGTAATCTACTGAGGTGCATTCTTACTGATTCACCTGTTGGGTACCCAATTTGTGAGCACCAATATAGTTGAGAAATCTGTGAAAGGAATTAATTTGTTTTATAGCAGCTCAAATCTTTTATTCCTTGCTTATGTAGAACTCCTGTTAGTTTTAACAGATGATTTAAATCTATAGGAGTGACAGGATCAGGAGGCACATTGCTTTCTTAATAACAGCTATTTAACATCACTTTGATGTTTAAATGTATAATGTCACCTACTTAAAGAACATCAGATATCATTGAATATACCTATAATGTGTTTTTGGAATGTGGTGATACCCACTAAATTCAGACTATACACAATTGACCTTCTCTCTTACTGGTTTGATAATACAGTAGATTTTTTTGATCTGAAAAATCTGTCAGTTTTTCAGGTTAAGCTTCCTATAAAAAGATCTCTTTTAACCATAGGCACCTCAGAAGTATAAACCCAAATTATATGGTTCCACAGCCAACACACCAATGCTATGGGATATAATGGAGTGGATTTGCAAGTGCACACATGCAAAAACACACATTATATATGTAATTTGTAAATTTTCTCTGTGTGTATATGAACAAAATTAGTACTTTACCCAAAAGTCCAAGTCAAGGGATGTGTCAAGATCAGAAATCTTCCTGTTTGCGAGATTTTCCTTGTACTGCGGCAGATCCAAATAACTTTGGTTTTGCTTTTAGGCCTGTGAAACCCTTGCTGTGATATAGGGACCATCAAGAAAAAAACAAACAAACAAACAATTTTTTTACTACAGCAAAGGCAGGATAATACTGAAATCTGGAAATTACAGAATCATGGGTCTCACAAATAAGCAGCAAATGTGAATATAAGTCTTGCCAGTTTGAATGTTAGTATGAAGTAAAACAACTCTCATGAAAGTTAGGGATTTTAAAACTTCTACTGATGGGAAAAAATTCAACAAATATCAAAATTTCAATAGATATTAAATACAGCTTTCCATCTTCTAATAATAAATACACTCAAGTGAACAAAACCGCAAATATCCTTCATCAGTATGGGTCAGTGTTCAGGAAAGTTTTATTAGTTAATCTAAAAGCATAATGGTTTCACAAATATTTCCAAAGTGAATGTCTACTTCAGCAGTTCTTTATTGATGTTATTTAATACATCAGGAAACTACATAATTTAAAAATTCATACATACAAGTATTTTCCTGCAATCAGACTGATTTCTCACAGAGGCAAGCCACAATTTAATCTGTATTGTATTTAACTCTCATCCACAGTAGCCTCTATATACATAGTGCAAAAGGAAGGAGATAACCATAAAGAAAATACGTTACAAAATTCTGGCAAAATTAATTTTACAGTTAAATATAGTCACATTCCAAGTGCTCTCTCTCTCTTTCTCTATATATATATACAAATTGAAAATATGTCTGTTTTGCAACTTTTTAATGGAAGAATATGACAATTTAAATTTATTTTACTTTTCAGATAAATCATATCTGTGAGGAAACAATAAAATCCTGGCTTCTTTTGGGCTTTCTTAGAGGAGGATGTTTCAAAGATATCTTGTTTTACAAATAGTGCAGCAAAATTATAATGAATCACAATAAAGCTGCTTATGTCTTTCATTTTCTATCTCCTTATAAACTTATTTAATATAGATCTAATAAAATACCTACATTACATAGCAAGGAATGCCTAACATTAAACAAAATATTATATTCAAATCTGTGTTACATCAAATAATAATATAGAGCAGCACCAACCTTGTTCCACAGCCATCTGCAGTGAGAGAAGGCCCTGACAATAGCAGAACTAATGTGATTTCACTGTGCAAGAGGGAAATTTGGATACCAGCAAGTAGGGATGGTCAGGAATCCTTCAATAGAAGTTTATTGTGATAAAAAGCTGATTCATCCAAACTAAAACTTTTCTCTGGAACATTTCTGAAAACACTTTCATCAAGAAGTGTTTCTTCAGGTCCAGGATACACCTTGCCAGAAACGAAGCTCACCTTTCCATAAAAACACAGAATCCAGCACCTCCAGTGTAAGAGAGGTAGCTCCTACCAGGCAAACCTAGGATTTGGAAATACAGCTCTGAGCTCGTCTGTGGACAGCCCAAACCTCTCTCTGCCAGTAGAGTTTACATTTTTGCCCAGGCATTCTTGAAGTGTGCCAAACATGCCTGGCACCCCTAACTCATGGAAGCAAAATGAGCTGGATGCAGCTGGAATGTGCTGGGCATTCTGCACGTTCATGGATGTATTCACCAGGAGATTGACAGTGACAGTTTCTCCAGGACTTTTGCATGTCCTGGCTCCATGGGCCCATGCACAAGTGGCATAAGGACAATGCAGAGGAAAATCCAGGTCTATGATAGATCCAGCCAACAGCTATTCTAAGTACGTACGCTTTTAAGATTACCACAGTGTGGAATGTAGACAACTGTCATTGTCAATAAGTTCCTTCCAAGAAATGGCCTTCTAGCTTCTTGCCAGTGGGACTGGTTAGTGACATTGGTCACTTGTGTCTATTGGCACTGTAAGGTTTGGTGTTTGGAAGGTAGAAATACACTCCTTCAGAAACTTGGTGCAGATTCTGTTTCATTTCCTTGTAAATTATGTTTGTTATATAGGTAGGGATTGACCAGCTTTGAGTTTGCTGCTGTTGTAGGGCATGCAAAAGTGTTTTTACCCTCCTAATCTTAGGAGCTATCTCCATTATCTGGTAATAAAGCCAGCTCCTGAGAATGAATAGAGGAGTCCAAATGAACAGGCTAATATCTATAAATTTTAAAATATTAAAAAGAAAAAAAGTTAAGTATCACCTTACCTTTTTGATTTGTTTGTGACTGTGAATAATATGGGCCTCTAGCAGGAAAAAAATGCAGCTATTACTAATGTCTCACTGCAAGCAGTTTGACTGCATCTGAAAGCAGATTGCCCTATATAATTTTCAGATGGGCCATTTAAAGATTAATGTTATGAATTTTCCATGACTTCAGAGCACTGAGAATCTAGGTGTCGTGTATACATTGCTTGCAGGTTTATTTCTGGTGTAAGTATGTAAACAAGAATGTGACTTGTGTTAAGAACAAGAAGAACCTATGTGAGAATTGTTCAATTTGCACTATTCCTCTGCAGTGTTTCTTAGGAGGACCAAGTCCCTTCTGCTTCTGAGATTTTTAACAATTTGAGTACTAAAAGAACAAGTCTAATTTAGTGTAGTTATACCATGAGAAAAAATAGCCTTATCTCATGGGGGAGCAGTGGAATATTGTGCAGAGACCATTCCCCTGACATCAACTGTGTTTGGCAGATGGTGCTGTCAGTTCAGGTCTGTGTTTATTCTATCATGCATGTGGTAGCATATTTTAAAATGTACAATCTCATGTATTATCTATGGGCTAAAAGCATGCAACACAAGCGGGACTGTATCACAGGAGTTAAACTTCTGTAAACAACTAGCAGCGGTTGTGTAAATGCTATTTTCTTGACATAAATAACAGAAACATATGGCCAGAGACAGGAAGTGGGTGATACCTGGATAGATTGATATCCTGCTAGACAAGTGGCTGTATTTATGACATGATTCTGCCTGACAGTGAAAGAGGAGGGGAGGAGAGCTAATGACTTTTTCATGAACCCTCTGACAACATACATTTGACCACTGAATAGCTTTGCTCAACAATCTGATTCTCAGCATTGTTGTTAAACACGTTCAATGAAGATGAAGAAATATTGGGGTCAGAAGTGGAAGGTAAAACTCTTATTTCCCATTTTCTTAGGGCAGCTTGTATTGAAACAACGTTGTTATTCCAATAGTTTAGTACCCACATGATTTCCAAACACTATTCCTTTACTGGAGAATACATGTCAGATGCAAGTAAGCATTCTTTTTCTGTTATGGCCTGAACTTTAAAGTGAGAAGTTTAATACCACAACACCTGTTTTATAATCTGGCTTGCTTCCTATTTCCTGGTAAAAATCCTGGCAACAATAAGTTTAAAGCCTTCAGCATACAAATCACCTTCTTGTATTTGAAAGTTACTCATTGAACATTACTGAATCATGGCAAAACACCACTACATGTGACTCCTCTGCAGCCCTTCAGATCAGTGATATGTAATGTTTCTTGTATCTGAGCTATTCTGTTTTCAAAATTTATCCAGTTTACAAAAACCCACAACAGTTTCTGAAAACTGGATGAGATTTCTTCCATCCCATTATAAATGTGGGCCAAACTAGGTATTATGACACATCTCTATAACTGCTCTTCACTCTAATTCTGCCCTTAGCAATAAAGATTCAAGTTGTCGTCCTTTTAGCATGGCCCTGTGTCTACAGTCTGTCATAACTTCCTGAAGCGTTTGCTTCTTGCTTTAAAATGATACTACTACAATCTCCTCTAGATCACTCTTTCAGTTTTAACAGGTCTTCAAGGCCAAGTTAGGGTTAGAGCAAATTTGCATTTTGTGACTGAAACGGATGGATTATTCTCTAGTCAGTACAAGATGAGTGACTCCTGTAGAAAGGTGTTTGAACATTACCTTTTCACTCTTCCTTATATATTGCTAAAATAGGAAAATGTCAAAGCATAAACAAGCAGAAAAGTGCATTTGTGGTGAGAAAGTCAGCAGGATTTGTTCCTAAGCAAGAACATTCAGAAGGAAACTGTCTTCAGGAATAAATCTACTTTTGGAAAGCAATTCATACAAAAGACTGCTTCCAGAATTGACCCTGAACTTGCAGAGCATGAAAAGGAAGCTGTTGAAATCTTACTGTCCTGGAGCAAAATCCTAGAAGTTTTAAGGTAAACTACTTTTAAATGAAGCAAAATAGGGCCCAGCATGCCTGAGGTTCAAACCCCCCCCTTTTCATCCAATTCAGAATATTACGACCATCTGGAATACTCAGTCATCTTTTCCTGTGTTTCTGTGCAAGGGTCTGATGAGCTCTGTCTCACAAGGGACCTCGGAGGGAAGCAGTCCCGTTATTTACAGTACCCCAGTTGTTAAAATACAGACCCACTATGTGGGAGGCCAGAGCCCAAATTCCTACTTTGCTTCAGCAGGCATGCCTCTGTGAAGTGCCTCATCACCACCAAATAGCATATTCCAGGAAGTCTGCCTGTTTGTCATATCCTCCCATTGCCTCTGTTCCACTGTGCTCAAAATCATTAAACATCCACTGGTGCAGCAACTCAACACCCAACAGCTTAGGATCCCAACAAGCAATAACTTGTGTTTTTAGCCATGTTACAATACATATTTAATTACTTATATAAAATTTAATTATCAAGAAAACACTTTCTGCCAATCCTCCTGATTACTTGTTGGATCCTGACATTTAATTGAAATAGAAGAAAATAAGACTGAGCGTTAACACTAAGACCTGTGGTAATCATCCTAGGTTGTATACAGCATTTCTGAAAGGCCAGTGCCCAGGTCTTTGACACAGTAAGAACTTTTTTTACTGTACACTCTTAATGTGACTTTTGCAAAGCAGAAGAAAAAGAAACTGCCTGGAATTTCTACACAGCAGGTGAAAATGTACCACAAAGAGAAGAGGGATTCCTAGGTGCATCTTTCACACCTTACACTCCCCATTATGTCAACCCTTAAAATCTAGACCCTAAGAACTAGAAATTAGGTATGTCCCTCAATTATAATTTCCAACACTAAGACATTTGCTAAACACCTAGCTTGTATCAAGCTACAATTAATAAAATGACATTTTGAACTGTAATTAGCAGATAATCACCTAGTCACCACCTGCTGATAACTGGCCATGATTTCAACATCTGAATTAGGGCTCATTCCTGAAAAATGTTGTGTGAATCAAGAATATTTACATGCACATTAATAATCGTATTCTTGGCATCTCAAACTGTCTGCATGTAAATGCAGAACAAAAAAAATCATCTTTTCCCACAGAGTTCATCATTATCTGCTTCAATGGGAGCATTTAGTCATTTCTAAGACATTGGGGAAAACCAGCAGTGGCACAGAGACTTTCCTTGAGTTTGTGCTGTTGTATCATAGTTGTAAACAGGAGGAATCACTCGTGTAGCTTAGTGTCCACAAACTGAGCAAAGCACCTGCACAGGGAAGTGCTGGCAAACTCAACTTGTCATCCCCTGCTACTTTCATAGAGGCCCCTTGAGTGCTCTCTAGAAAAGAAAAAAAAAGGGAAAACATATGCTCATGCAGAGCTTGAAACTGGAGGGAATGTGCAGCAGTCTATTAAATGCATAAAGGTTGATTTGCTGATTTCTTTCTGTTGCTAATTTCTCTGCGTCTTGGATCCTTTCACTGTATGTCTGACTGCATGGATTGATCTAGTGAATAGCAAAGGGAATATTCATTATATGTGATGATGAGAAAATTATGTTGCTTGTGAGGATTCCTTTAAAAATGAAATTCTTTTTGAGGACTGTCAGCATAAGCAGAGACATCTTCATAGTTCTACAGATAGGTGGCATTTTTTTTCTACCAGCTCGGTTTTACAGAGAAATATAAGACAATGTTCACCAAAATATTTCTTGAGAACTGATCACATTCAGTCATTGTATATGGATCTGAAAAAATATTCAAACTCTGACAATGTCATATTAGCCAACAGTGATTCTTAGCTTGTGCTACTGTGAATCAATAGAAAATTGACCCTAAAATGCTGGGTAGAACAAGTATCACACTGAAGTGTCTTTTATCACACCCCAGTTTTTATTCATCACCCATAAGTTCATTTTTTCTCAACCATAACAACCTTGAGCTATTGTAAGTCAGAGGCAGCTTGATGTAGGTTTGTTCATCTCAAAAGCAGAAGAGACTCTTCTTTTGTGTGGGGAAGTACTAGGGCTATACCAGCTATCTGTCAGGCATTATGTCTGTGGACCCTTTCCAGCTCTTTCATGTTAGTAGAGCTGATATAAAAAAAAAAGCTGCAGTGAATAAGTGAATTAGCCAAATAATCAAGCTGTGAAAAACCTGCTGGCCGCAGCATAATCTTCCCTGAGATGTGTAAACTTTGGTGAAATTCAGGCATACTTGAAATCTACCTGTGTAAACTGGAGATGCATTTCCACAAAGTTTTCAAGTTATATGATGCTTACTGTTTCTTAAAACTACACAAATAAATATGCATAAGTAGACATCTTGATATGTTAATATTCTACATAAAGACAAACAACAGGAAAGAAAGAAAAAGACAGAAAAATTCAGAGCAACATTTCTGAAATTTCTGTGTAGAGTTTTTGAAAATACCTGTTATTATTCTTTCTACATTAATTTTCATGATCATTTTCCTTCATTCTTATTTTGTTTTCAAGACAGTATCAGGCTGCTTTACTTCACTTGAATAAAGATCTTAAATTTATCATAAAACCCAGTCTCTTTCATGACATTTAAAAATCCTCTGGAGTCGAAAACAGAATACTTTAGAGCCATTAGCAGAAAACTGCTTAACTACAAATGGCCTGGTTGGTATATAATATGCTTAATGTTGAAGCTGTTCCCAAGGTAAACATTCTGTAGTGGCTTTACAAATAGTGCATAGTAAAAAAATAATGGGATCTGTAATTGTTCAGTCATCTGTACAATATAAAAGTTACGTATCTTAACCATACACGGAATGCGTTCAGGCCCTGTAATGTTAAATCTGGTGTCTTTTGCACTTTGTATCTGTTGTTTTAAAACAAGGAGAAAACAAGCTGTCTATAGAGAATCTGATGCAGTGCTTTCCCATATGTCAGTCTCTGGGACAAGGCAATATTAATGTATGAGTGGTCAGCCCCTTTCATATACTACTAATGTACTGGAAAGTCTTCCGCACTCGGTGCTTTCCTTCACGTCTCAGGACATCTCGAGCTAGAGCACTTCCCCATGCAGAACAATATGGCCTTCTCTTGGAAAAGCCCTCTGGGCTGATCATTGTCAGGTTATGTTATGTTTTAACAGTAGGCACTTCAATGCTAGTTTTGTGCAGCGTTGTAGCAGGAGCAAGAGGTCTAAACAAACAGAAGGGCCACTAGAGCCCTTTCATTTATCATTCCAACCTGACAGAAACCCCTGTCTATTCCCTAGCTTTGCTGAATTTTACACGTTATTTTTAAAATGTCTGCTTTTAAAAGGTAGCTACCCTTATACTTGGCCCTTCTGCATAATCATTTTCTTCCTACTGTTTAGATAAGTCAGTCTGAGAAATTTGAAGGAAAATGTAAAATCAGTGGTATCCATCTGGAAGGTTTTAACATAGCCTAAACAAATATTATTAAAAATAATAGTGTTAATACTTGCCTAGCATCTTTTAGCTATGAAGGTGTGAATTAATTAGTGCTCACATCACAACACCCTTGTGAATTGGTCAAGAATTAGTATAGCAAATATTCACAGGAAGAAACAGATATAAAGAGAATATAAGCGTTGCCTAGGTAACACAGGGAATGGCAAAGGTGGGATTTAAGCCCAGTTTTTTTCACAGTGTTCATTAAAAACATTCCCTCTTTAATAACTGAGAGTGTATCATCAGTCCATCTTAAGTGAGTGATTGCTTAACATAAGGGTTGGGATAAACTTTCCTTAGACATATAGTCAGAAAATGCTCCTTGAGCACAAATTCTCAGTGTAAGTCTGTTCAGGTAACTAAGAACATGCTCAGAACTCGCCACAGCACTTTCCCACTGTCTGTTTGCCAGTAACAATGGCAATACAGTTTGGAAAGGTATTTTTTTAGAGTTTCAGATTGGGTTCACTGCCTTTCTTCATGCAGCTGAAGTCAAGTATTATTTCAGTATTCATCATTCAATATTCAGTATTTCTGTGTTTTGAATGAACCTTCCCCATGTGATCATAAAGGGACCTGTCTCCCAGGACTGAGATGGGAAAGACATATCCCCAAGAAGTGCTGGCAATATGTTAAAAGAAATGCAAAATATTTTACATGGAAAAAGAACATTAAGACAGAACTCTGTGGGAGTGATTTATTTAGAAGAACTACTTGGACCAGACACAGAAGGTCTTTTTGTCTGATGGTAATGGGATATGTTTTGCTCACTTTTAGAAAGGCTTTGGTTTGGGTGGGTGATAATTCTGGTAAAGGGTGAGAGAAAATTTATGAGTCTGAAAGGAAGATTAGTAACATGGGAAATTTTGTACTGGTGGTATGAAAATATGCTGCATTTTTTTGGGAGTAATGCTGTTTTGATGGAAAAGTGATTAATTTCCAGAGAGTTGCAAGGCACATCTTTATATCAGAGATGGATGATGATGGAGAATGTTAAATACTTCAGTGTATTTGTGAGAAATACGTGGTATTTGAGCAAGTGTTCAATCTGTGAAATTAATGGCGAACTGGTGGCACAGGGGAAGGATTAAATGCTTGCAGTCATGGGATTGGGACCTGA
Organism: Aphelocoma coerulescens; assembly: GCF_041296385.1. Taxonomy (NCBI): domain Eukaryota; kingdom Metazoa; phylum Chordata; class Aves; order Passeriformes; family Corvidae; genus Aphelocoma; species Aphelocoma coerulescens. Next base: position 102,665,739 of record NC_091015.1, on the reverse strand, counting down.
GAGATTCTAAAAGATTGGATTGGGAGGCATCAGTTGGGTCATTGAGTCCATTCATTCAATCTCACTTAACTATGTGATAGATGTTTATTTTAGATTTATCCACATAATATCTATTCTGCTTTCTTCCACCTGTCACATTTCCCAGGACCAAAGGAAAATTAGGATCTTCAGGAAAAGTCGCAACTACGGAATGCCACAGAAAGGACACAGAGGAGGTTACGGTCACCTCCAATAGCTATGTCCCTACTTTAGCAGGGAAGCAATTAAATAAAACTCTCAAGTGAGCCTAGAAAGCAAGCACTGTGCTCTGTAGTACGAAAGTGCATTGAATTTCAAATAATGGAAATTTTGCCTTGTAGAGCCAAACCAAGTGGCCATTTTATCATGGATAAATGAGAGAAATAAAGTAGTATGGCACCGACTGTTAATTGCACTAGAATAAGAGTAAAAGCATCTGGATATCCTTCCTGTAACTTTTCTCTAGTTATGGTCAATTTCCAACTCTTCAGAAAAGAGAATTTTCCTTCCTGTAAGAAACTTTTTTATCAAGATATGAAAATATTCCTTCCTTTCTTACAGGAACGTGCATGAGAGGTGCAAGGCACAAGATAAATTCAGTTTATATGCAATGTAAATAGGCAGCACTCATTTCAACTCCCTTGACACATTGGATACCTAATAATTCCTATCACAAGCCTAATCTCTTTTTTCCCAGAATTCTCTTTTGCAAATTTAAAATCTTTCCTCCTTATCACCATCTTGCATTAAGTTCCCACGGCACTCTCCTATTTGGGAACTAAAAACTAATTTCTTGGATGGTTAGAAAACATCTAGTTAGCAAAATAAATGCATTTGCAACCAATTTATTATAACTTCTCTTATATTCATTTAATTCCATTATGTAAAAACCCTTCTTCCTCTTGAATATTTAGCCCTGTGTTTCTGAGTTATTACATTTCCTCTAAACCTTCTTATATTAACGCTAAAGAAGTTAGGTATCTCTAAAGAAGTTAGGTATTTTTAATCTATCTTCACAAAATAGCTACTGCATGTTCCTAACAAATCTTTCCTGCATTCAGCTCTATATTTCCTGAATGCAGACAGCTAGTCCTGCATATAATGTTCCTAAAGAAGTCTTATGATTGTCTTCCCTGATGGTACTAGTAAACCTGGCCTGTGATAAAATAACCTGGTCTGATGTACCCTGGAACTTGCCATTCTTTTTCACAACTGCGTCACATTAGTTGCATCCTTACGTACACACAAGTTTTCCTCCATTTCAATAATTTTCAACTGATAAGACTGCAGTCCCCAAAGTTGTTGCCTGGACTCAATCACATCCCAATCACATCCCAATGTGTTCCATGACAATAATTTCCATCCTGTTTCTGTCACTCTGAACAGTTAAACTACCAAATTCCTTTGGCGTCTTTTACGCCCTAAGTAAAGGCAATAACTTACATTGTTCCAAAATATCTGAATTTCCCCTAAAAATCAAAATAGTCCTCTGAGTAGGAAAGATACGTGCTTCTTTCAGCATGCAATTGCTATTTTGTACCATATTTTCTAGAGCACTGCATGCACTCATTCAGGCATGAGTTTGCAACTTTGACAAAATGCTGTTTCAGCCTTGAGTCAAATGAAAAGTTTGAGTGACAGTAGTGTGTAAATCCAAACAGATAAGGTGAATAAAAGATAATAGTGAGAAAATTTTGATTGACAGATGCACCTCGGTGACTACTTCTACTCTTCCAAAGGATTTTGAGCACAGATTCTGTTGTTGGGATTTGGAAGCCAGCAGGGGATCATTTGTAAGTTTTAGTCTTTTTGATCCCTGACCCAGTGGGCAAGGAAAGACTTGTCAGGAAAAACACTGTGTTTGGGGGAGCAGCTAAGTACAAGATGCTTAGTACCAGTTAGTCTGATCTAAATATTGTTTTAGGATTTCAGCTGACCAAGATGTTGTCCTATTCATGCTGTTTAATGTGCAATAGGATTAAAGGCATGCATAATCTGAGCATGTATGAAACCCTCGAGACCCACTTGAATGGCATGCTGAGGCTTTTGGCTCAGATCCTGCCCAAGAGGTATTAATTTGGGTATGAATCAAATGAGGCTGGGAACTGGTGCAGTTGTGCTAGTTACTACTGATGTCAAATTTAAAGTCTCTCAGCTCTAATAAAGAATGTTGTCCAACTTGTGAAGCTTTAAGAGTAGTGATATTCAATGTCTAGCAGGTCTGAAGCTCTGTGAGTGGAGATGACTTCAAGGTTGCCAAACATGCCACCCTTCCCTCAGTGCTCCTGTCCCACAGACCTCAAGCAGTCTCCCAAGTCTCTCCTCTCTTTGGTTTCCTAAGGAAGTTTTTGGTAATACAGCAAAAGAAACACAGAGAATTTGGGAGGCATAATAAATAATTATGAGCCAGATTGAAATGTGCTTAGCTCAAAGTGGTTGCTACGACTTCTAAAAAGAGAAATTACTTATGAATTCAAGTGATGTGTTTCCAGTGTATCGGTGTACACAGAAGACATTAAACTGGAGTTCTTGGACTGAAATTGCTCTCTCCTGTGACATTTAACCCTAATGGTAGATGGGCACTAACTTGTGTTTTGAAGGATGGGAGCTGACTGCACCAGTGACTGGGTCTGTAAACAGTAGAGAGGTGACTGCCAGAGGGTACAAGACACTTGGCAAATGAAAACAAGATGTCACCAGTGGAAGTAATGTGAAAGTCGAGGAAACAAGTAAAAGTTCCCATACATCCTTTATGGCCAATATTCAATCCAGGGTTTTCAGGAATAAGATAACTGGAATGTTTTGCCAGTGTTAAGAGGAGTTCTACTCTGAACTGGTTTTATCCTCTTCTTTCTCTGAGACAGCAGCACTCACATTCACGCAGTGTGGGGCCTTCCCAAATTGTTCAACTGCCTTTTTTATAGAATAATTTAAATCGTTCCAAATTTTATTTAAATTATTAACATTTCTAACCATGAAATATACCAGATGTCTGGGAAGATCAGAATCACCCTAAGGAACAGAATCGTGAGCTTCCAAACTGATGTGATGCATATACATTTTGCATGCTTTCTTTTTCTCTCAGTTCTGTATGGAATCAACATTTCAGTTATAAAAGAGAAATTTTTGTAATCAAAGCATATATTACATTTGAGGCAAGATTATTATTTAAAGTAAGTAGCAGACAACATTCCAATGTACAGTAAAAACTAATGTGTCCAATTACACTTTAATTATTTTGTGGTTACTCATAAACAAAACTGAGAAAGAGCTTTAAAAATTGTTTCATGGGGAAATTTTACTTAAGTGCAAATAGTTTACATGCATCTAAAACCTGATCCAAGTAAGTTTCAAAAATCTAAGAAAGAGAGATTTTAAAATTTAATAATACCAATAAAAGAGCACTATGTGCCCTTATTTGAAATGTTCATTATGATATAAACATTTCATTCTGTAGAGTCATATTCAAGTAGGTTGATGATTGCAAGTTCTCTTTGAAACATAAAATTCCTTTAACCTCTGAGTACCGAGTCAGACTTAACAGATACTAACAGGACACCAAACCAAATCTTAACTAGAATACAAACTTGATTTGTTCACCAATTTTACTGACACTTTGCCTTTATTTTAGGAAAGTTTTACTGCAAATTTTAAGTGAATTACATCTAGGAAGTAGAGAAGGTTTTTGTCTTCCAGCAATTATTTTGATGCAACTTAAAATGGGGAAATTTTGTTACATACGCTGAGGACATAAAGGTAATTTTTTAGGCAGCATTTTCTATCCCTGAGAAGAAATTAGGTGAGACAAAAATTGGACTGTATCAAGAAATTTGGTTAAACTGCTAAAATACTGGATGCTGTCTCTAGTACAGAGTAGGTATATATGCTGAAAATAAGTTAGGCATCAAAATAGAAAAAAGGTATAAAAGCATGCATGAAACTAGTTAATTAAAGGCAAAAAAACTGAAATAGATGAGCATATTTGCACCAGATAATTAATAGCATAATGAAGAAAGACTGATGTAAGTAAAATGCTTTCATTGTATTACTCCTAATACTGGAAGATGTAAGTTGTGTCCTGCTGCACTTTTTTATGCAAAGACTTGTACTTCTGTAATTTTATTGCATTAGCATTGTCTTAAATGTGCAATATTTCTTGGAAAGGCCTGGGCCTCAGATCTAATTCTAATTATCTCAGTGCATGGTAAAGGACCTAGATTTGCAGGAAGCATTTGACGGATACTTTACAGGAACACTCAGTTGAATCTAGCTAGGCAACTTTCCTAAGCCTGTAGCCTTTAAGAAGGTGGTAATACAACATTAAGGGACAAGATAGCCTAGCCATTTTGGCTAACAAAAAAACCCCCCACCAAACAGTGAACCTAACAACAAAAATTGACCTGTTGAACACCAAGAAATCTATTTACATTAATGCATGTGGAAAAAACGTCTGAGGAAATCCAAAGGAGCTCCACAAAAAGAGGACTTGTAAGCAAACAGATGCAAAACAGTGAAGTAATTGTTCAATAATGCCATTAAGTGACTGGACTTGAATATTCTTGTTGAATTAGGTCTTCTTTAGGTGAAGGAAGATTCCTTCATTTCTCTCAAAACACAATGAGTTTGTAAGAAGAAAGAGCTCTGACAGTTTATACCTCACAGGTGAAAATTCATTCCAATTACATTAAAACAAGGTGATTTCCTCCAAGGAAAATTAAGCTCAGCACACTAGTTTTGAATGTAATAAATATATTAAGAACAGTCCTATCATCTTGACAATGGCATTTTGAAAAGAGCCTTGTTCTTCTCAGTGGAAGGGCATGATTTCAACGATGCTCAAGAGGGGCTTCCAAAACATAAATATCTTAAGGACAGTGCCATTATGCCTTCTTCCCTCAGATAACCTCTAGGGAAGAACAGCTTGAGATATCAGACTTGAGCATCACATTATGTTTCTTATCAGCTGCTTCAGCTGGCTCCTCACTTCACCTGTGTGTCTTCAGGATTACTTGCTGATCAGCCCATGCCCTTTAGAGAGATATTAGGAACATTGGGTTTTAATTGTTGTCTGAGGGCCAGATACTGAAAAGTTAGGTGCTGCTTTGATTAATTTGTAGGTGTTAAACATCATTAACTGGATTTAATTTATGCAACACTTAACATTTATCACACCTGAATCCTCCCATGGCTTTATCTAGTATCCTATAGAATGTGCAAAGTAGCCAAAAGCAAGTGAAAATGGGACCTAGAAAGCAAAATATAGTACCATATTGTGATATTCTGTTCCCACAAAACCTCTGCAAAACACTGCCAAGTAGGATGTGAAATAAGAGAAAAGAGTGAAAAAGATTTTGTTAGCAACATGCCTTATTAGCAACAGCCCTGCCTTCATAGATAGACCCTCAGTAATGAGAACATAAGAAAAGAAAATAAATTGTTACTATAGCATCAAAGTAATTAAAGCCGTTTCACTTATTACTGACTATTTGCTTAGGGAAATTATTCATTTTATCAGAAACAGAATAACCACAATTTAATAATTGCATTCTGTGCAAAGAGCGACTGATAGCACAATAAGATCTTCCTATTTAAATGTGTAACAGGGCCTGGGAGCATAACTGGCAACATTATTCTCTTAGGATATAAAATATATTAAAAAAATAGGTGCCTGGTTTTTTCAAATACTGGGTAGTTAAATTACCAACACTGTATCAGCTGCAACTAATAACTAATCCCATGAGAAAGCCTCAACATAAATCCAAATACTACCACACCAGCTCTGTACCTCAGTACAATTCCTCAAATCCTCTCTTGCAAATCCCACCTAAATAGGTTAGTCCTGCAGCAGCGTGTTTCTGGAAGGAAAGGCGGATAAGGACCACAACAGGGAGAATTTTCTGAAATGGCAGGTTTCCCTCTGTTTTCCAGTTTAAATCCAGAGGACCTCAGGTTTTTAACTGCTCTACGAATTGAAATTTGACCAAGACAGTATCAAAAGAAAGGGATTAAGGGCAGAAAATTTTTGCTTTTCCTTATCCCTTTAAAGAATCAGGTGTAATTTTCATCTAAAAAAAAGATGAAGCAGTTTTGCAACCAAGGGAACAAACATTTATGGTGCTTTGGTTCAAAATTATACTTAAGAAGCTGAATACCTGCTCCCTGTTAGTCTTGCTTCCACTGCTTTTTAGGTCATAACTTTAAATGAAACTTGGTGCTCTGATGTGACACAGGTATGGATGATTGTTGCATCTACATGGACTATGGAACAAATGTAGTCCATTCCATGGATTTTGCTCTTTCTGGTTTTTTTTACATCCCATTCTCTTCCCCATGGAAAGAAGAAATTTACCAAGTCTGATGTATTCTTCTTCCATTATAAGGTATTTCAAAACACTGCTTTTTGAAGAAGTTCTATTGTCTGGAACATCCAAAGTGTATAAACCTGTGACATACATATAAATATCTACTTTGGAATAGATCTGCAGGTATATGAAACACCCAGCAGCAAGTAATAATTAGAAGATGATTTACTATATTCTTTTGGAATGTCTCAACCTCAGCATCACTGATCCCGATAAAGTCTGAAGTCATGATATAGTTAATGTTGGAATATATTAAAAATATGTGATTTTGTGTGCACAGGTAAAATAAACACATTTTATTTTAATTTATTTTGTTAGGTGTGTTAAATTCTCACATACACTCTGCAGCTATGTACATTATTGTACGAGTACCTTAAAAAGCTATGGTAAGGAAAGAAAATAAAAGTATAGCTTTAAGTTTGAGGAGGCCTGTTGAATCACTGTGTATTTTTCCCTCTTCAAAACCAGCTTACAATAATTTGTAAGTCATCTTTTCATCACTGGAAAGAACTTCAGATTTCCCCCCTCCAGCTATTATGTGGTTGATCTTTAAGAAAAAAAACCTTGGTATATTAAGTATTATTTTTCTAAAGTCAATATCTACCCTAAAATTTTTTAAAACTTCCATTACCTTCTGAGTATTTTTTCTTCTCCTTTATTTCTGAAGCAAATTTACTTCTCTATCCTGAAATATATAGTGTTGTTCATAGGTGTTTAAATAATACTCATAATGAAGATATATCTTTGTACTGAATTATTCCATATTGAGGTATTGAGTATACATTTAATTTCAAGGTAAAGTCAAAATAACTGTATTACCAACAAAGCTGCTAGTGTAGCAATTAGTGGATGGAGAAAAGTGCAGACTTGTGAAAAATTTGACAAGACAAATCTTAGTAAATTAAGTATTACAACATTTCAAAACACTATTTTCCTGCTATAATGCACAATGCGACTTGGTATTTTAATCAGTCAAATATTTTAGGCACTACAGAAACTACCAGAATACTTTGTGTAGGCATACCCTCTCCAAAAATGTCTGTAAACCTGTAACATAATGTTCTGTGTCACAGAAAATGTAGAGTTTTAGACTAGCATGATTCCAGTGAAGCCAAAGTCAAAATAACTTATAATGGAGGAATTAGGTTTGACTTTTACTATAGTTTCAAACAATAATCCATTTTCTCTACTAACTCACTTGCCATTCATTAATTACATTACAGATTAAAACAATCAGTAGGGAAAAAAATCCCATCCAGTGTAAATTTTACTTTGTTTCCATTTCTTATTTCAGCCTATAACTTTAGATATAATTAGTTATATTAAAGCTCTGAAGAATAAGGCTGCCATTAACAGTGATTTAGCAAATGCTTTCAAATTTTAGTCTTACACTACATAATTATACTTACATGAAATATAATTAATGAGGAAAACGTCTCAGATGTGTGGGCTAGGAAGGCAAATATAACTATCCTTTATTGTGCCTTCAAGGTTAGAATTATTATAGCACTTATAATTTTATTATAATTACCCATAATGAGACTCCACATGCGTGATACAGTCTACATGCTTTTGACATTAGAAGTTTTCAAAATGCCTCATTAAGTATTTTACTCTATATTTATGTGGTTTTCCTTCACCTCCCATTTTTGGTGGCCATCTATTTAACGTAAAAGCATACAAACTTATTTTAAAAATGCTACCATTAAAGATCATAAAATGATTACAATGAATAGATATTAAGATGTCACAGCTGTATAACCTATTCCTTTTATGTACTCCCATGCTGAATTGTTTTATGACCTATCATAAACCTATTAAACTACTGGTAATAAAGGATTGTAATTAGTGATAAAACCTTGTTGCTTAGTGAGCCAAGACAGTCATCCTTACTTTGGATTTTATTGAAAGTAATCAAGATGAAACCTTCAGCAATGTCAAATAACACCTTCAGAAAAGAAGGTTGCACTTTTGGTAGGGATTGCCAATATTTAAGCTTTTCTGTAGTTTACCTGCACTGTATTTTGCAGAGTGAGCTTGATTAACTGTGTTCCCCTCCACCCTTTTCCCCATGCACCTGCACAGAAGAATGAGAAATATAGGATAAATGAAGCCAAATAAGCTTGGAACACAGTTTGACTTCAGTGGTTTTCCATTTTGCTATTGTATTACGCATGTAGAATGCTGCCCACAACCTGTTTCTTGGCAGGATCCAACATGGGCTAAAGCAAAGCAGAAATCCTTAGAAGTGAGCTCTGACTGAAACAGAGAATCTAGTTAAGGAAAAAAAGCATGCAAGGCGCTGAACAAAATGTGTGACCTTTTCAGTTATCAAATCAAATTAACTTTTTCCCTGGTCATACTGTGCTGAATGCAAACATAGCTTCCACAGGCACAAAAGCCACTGCTTTAATCTGCACAGTATCATCAAGTCCCTCTTAACATTTGTGTGTTGGCCTTCTAGAATACATTAATTTTGCCAGCATGCTTAGATGGTTGGTTCTTGATGTATCCTGGTGAAAGCTGACATTTTCACTTTCCTTAATGTAAATTTTCTGTAGCTTAACCTCAAAATTCCAGGTTGAGTTATTTTCTCAGAATCTAAGAAAATGTCTTTTACCATTTTGGCATGGAAACACTATATGGATGCTACTGGGTGAAAGGAAAATATAATGCCAGAGATTAAACCCAGAAATCTGTATTCCCGTCTCCACAGCATAGCTACAGTATCTGGCACATTTTGAAAACTGGAAAGGAGGGGGGAGGGGACGAAGTCAAACAATATTCACTTTGTCTTTATAGCACTATATTTCACTCTGCAATAAACTGGAAAGACAGAGCTCTAAGCACCGAACAATTAACCCTCCACTAATTCCCCTTCTATCCTACAAAATAAAGAATACATCAAAGACAGAAGAACAGGTATCTTCTCTCCCATTCTTCTCAACATGGATTTATTTGTCCTAACTGGACTTTTAAACCTATTGTCCCTGGCTTTTCACAGCACTGAATTGAGCAATAGGGAAACTATAGTAACCAATAATCTGTTTCACTTCAATGGAAACTATGTATCTTGGTGGATAACAAAGCCTGGGATAAACACTAAAAACCTCTGACAGGGTTTGGAGTGGGAGAGTATGGTGTCTCGACTGTCAGGTCACGTTTTAGCCAGCCTTCACCTATAGGCAACAATTATTAGGGTATTCCTCATTTGTTCTTCACTAAGCAAATTCTTCAAAGGTGCTTAATGGTTACCTCACCTTCATTAAAATTCACAGTATTCTGTGCAATTAATTCAGCCATATGCAGAGGTGTGTGCATGCTAATCGCTTTTAGTCACATATACATTAAGATTATCTGCACCAGGCTCCTTTTGAAGAGATGCCTCTTCAAGGAAAGCTGGTAAAACTTTGTATAGTAATATTTGTAGTCGAGTCAACACAATACACCTCTCCTTAATTCCCATAAAGATTTTAAATCTCCCATTTCAAAGGTAGCAGGGGAGAATTTTATTTGGTATTCTCCATGCAGTTATAAATTGGAATTAAAACAAGTCCAATATTCACTTAGATATCAATACAATCAAATAATTTTGCACTACCTAAGATCTACATGAAATCAAGTGCACCAAAAGCTGATCACTTTTGCAAGTAAATCAAAAAGGCTCTTCCTCTATTTTATTTTTTATCTTAAATGTATCCAGAGTTTTATAGCTAAATACAAAAGCACTAGCAGTTGGTCATGCTTTAAGCTACTAGAAGAAAGTTAAGCTTCCACGTTGGCTAGCCGAGATATCAGCTCTAAGCTGACAAGTAATTAAACCAGCATATCTATAACAACTGTCATCTCTTATTTCTGTGCAACTTGGATGTAAACCAAAGGCACGAAAGCCAAAAAAAGACTTCACATTACTGGGCAACTGCTGAGCATCTCCTGCTGAACAGTTTAGCAGACCTGGGCATTTAGAGGATTGTAGCAGAGATCAAAAGGGTCAGAGATCCCTTTACCAATTAACAGCAGGGAGAAGAACATCAAATAAGGTGTAAATTTTAGCTCTGCAGTTTTGAGTAAGCCAAGCATGAAATGCATTCTAATACTCTTGAGTAGCTGCAGCTTTGAGCCATCAGTGATGTCACTGGTGCACTAAAGGAAGCTTAATCGCACTTAGAGTGGCATGTAGCAATCCCGCTCAGCTAGGTGCTAAAGCCTGCTGCTTCTTGTCTCTTTTGATAACACATGGGAATTGCCAGCCCCGACATGGCTGGCGAGAACAGAAAACACTCCACAAAAAGAAGGCTTTCTTTGGGGTCTTATGCTTTTATTGCTCCTGATCTTAAAGAGATAGTGACACAGTGTTTATTTTCTCCCCTTAATTGTTTCAAATAAAGAAGGAAATAATTAATAAGGCCCAGTGTAAGTAATCAGCCTTTGGGGGCTTGAAGCGCTGCTTAATCCAACTTTATGCAAATCACCGTGGGGGGAAAGCTGTTCCTATAGACATTGCTCTTTCTTCTCTTTCTTCTCTCTCCAGCCACCCCCTCCACCCACCCTCCCACCCCGCCTTTTAAGTATGACAAAAGAATGCCATTGAGCCTCTTTATGCATCCCCTTGACCGGTATATACTGCCCAGAATATGCAATCTGACATGATAGTGCTGGGAAATGCCGAGCAGGCCAAGAGCTGCTGGAACCAGAGGGAGGTGCTCCTTTTCTGCGGAGGGGCTGGGGACCAGCTGGGGGGGTGTCCTGGTCCTTCTCCCCGGGGAGCCTCTCACCCCAGCTGCCGCAGAGGATGTGCAGCAATGGCACCTGTGAAGGTGGAAGAGGCAACATTAACAGCAGGAGCAGGAGCAGTAGTAGCAGCAGCGACAAAAGAGATGAAACGGGCCAACTGCTCTGGCAAAATAGCAGTATAGCACTTTAAGGCTGAGCTAAAGGTCAGAATCAGATAAGTTTAACCTGTTTTTAAAGTGGCTTTATGTGTGGATATTTATTGTTGCCCAATGTCACGCTTGCTTTCTCACAGAGAAGTGCATGAAGCAGAGTTTAAACAGAAAAAGGCTTTTTTTTTTATTTACTGCTTGTGAATTAAAATAACGTCAATAATAATTCGAAGCACAATCCTTAAAGAAATAAATGTGAATATTATGTTATTCTTTTGTTTATTTCAGCTAACAAAAGATTACCATGGGGACAATTACAAATTCATGATATGGGTACATTCACAGAATACATTAGTGGTCCCGCTTCAGTGAGAAAATACAGTTGTGATGTTTAAAATGTGTTGAGAAGAATTCCCACAACTTAAATATGCACTTTCATTTTACAGATCTCAACTATAATAAGTTCAAATCAGAAATGCTCTAACAGACTTCGATTAAACATATTTGACATTAACTATTCTGCCCAGAAACTCATCCCAGTGCATCAAATACTCCACACTACATACCTAAGTATTCATAATTGCATATACCTAATTTATTTAGGAAAAATCAGTGAAATCCCCTTTCTGCTTTGGTTTCAAGAGTACAAGTACTTGGTTTTCTAAACATTATGAATACAACCAGATCTGAAAGACATCATATCCACAACAAAGAGAAGCTAGTGACCAGCTCAAATACATTGTCTTTTGAACAACAAGTCAGTGCAGACAGAAGTAAATGACAGTTAATTACAAATTACATTCTGGTTGGGGCTGTGAAGGCCTCCTGGCTTGAATAATAATCAGGCCCTCGGGCACTCACCTGCCTGCAAACGAACATACAGAGACACAGGCTGGGGTGCTATACAAGTTTCAAAACAAGCTGCTAAACACAAAAGCTTATTGGATTACAGAGATTTAGGCAAAAGCATTCAGATCTCTGGCAGCAACTCTAATAGTAGGTTGAAGGAATTTCTAAAGGATGAATTGCCATTTACTGTAAATTTCTGAATACTCCTCCTGATTTTGGGGAAAGAAAACAAGATCTCTTCTAACATTAGAAAAGTTATTCCGTTGCAAGCGCCCTTTATGAAATATGGTAGGAGAAAGTGTCTGTTGTGAATTAGAGATCTAATCTCTTGCCAAATTACAGAAATTACACATACTGTTTACATTATTTCTTTCCGATTCTTGCCATACGACCAGTACCATATATGTTCTAAATGTAGCCTATGTAAATGCACATGAATCAGAAAAAAAGTGTTATTCATGGTGGAAGAAATACTTTTATGCCACATCTTTGACTGTTGAAATTTGTGTTGTTTACTGATGTCTGTTGCATTTTTTAACCGCTGATTTTAATCCCACATATTTGTAAAATATGACAATGTCTACATTAATTAATGTCAGTATTAGTGCACTGTAAAACCTTGGCTTTTGTAATTCACTAAAGCAATTTCTATTCATTTAGTTGAGCTAAGTGCTTATTGTTAAAGACAAAAGGCTCAACAGTTTGACATTGAGCTCATTATGTATGTTTAAAACATTCTGCAATTCAAGGCCACACCACATGCAATAAAAAAGAAGCCGGTGGGTTCAGGGATTAAAATTCAGACCACACAGTTCTCTTCAATAACTTTCCATTTAAATCTGATTCAAACTTCAAAACAAAGCTGTTTAGATGTATTGGCATACGTGGGTGTGTAAGTATGGGAGAGTATGTATCTTTTGTGCACTTGATATGCATGCACAAACTTTCAGTTGTTCTGTTTTTCTTTAACTCAGTTGCCACGTATATTCTGTAAAAAGATTTTCTTGTTAGTAGGTGAATGTTATTGTGTGTTTTTTCAAAGAATTTCTGGGTTTCAGAGAGAAATAATATAGTAATCTTTTTGCTGTCTATGATTATTTGCAAAGATGAGATATAAAGACATCACACAACGTTTATGCTCTGTATGGCGTGTATATGTACGTATAGTGGAATGAAAAGATAAATAAAATGGAAAGTACAATGGGTTGGAAATCATGCTATATATTTCATGTAAAGAGCACAGACTGCAAGAAGGCTTGAATATCATAAAATATTCTTGCAGTTAAAAGTATGCCTGCATATGCTTCTTCTAAATCTCTTCCGAGTAACCAGACAGTGACTATGATTTCCTTCTCGAAGCACTATTTCTCCAGTAGAACTTTTGACTTCAGGATTAGACTATAAGAAACAAATAGGCTGAATTATCACCATGCCACTGTGAATGGAACAGCACCTCTGTGTGCAATGAAAACCTTATAATATTCCATATGGGATGGAAGCAGTGCTCTTGTGGTATCAAAAACCCAGCAAGACTCTTTCACGTTTGTCTGCCAAACACACTTGCCTGTTTGTGGATCATCTGTATTTCTTACAAAACTTTAACAAAGTGAGTTCAAGTGTTAGTGCCACCTTTAGGCTTGTGGGGACAGGGTAGAAAAGGCATTATGGAGCAAAACTTTGTGTCAGGAAAGGCTGTGGCGATAACTACCAACTCACGTGGAATTCTCTGACAGTAATTTTCCAGGAAAACAAATGTTGTGCTCAGCACTCCTCTTCTGCAGCTGAGATTTCAGGACTCCTGTCCAAGCTGTACTTACTGTCTGTACCTCAGGTCACCCCCTTTAGGTTTCACAGAACGAGCTGGGGGAAAAACAGCAGCATCAGACACTGCATGCAGGAGAGTTTGTGATTAGCTCAGAGCCAAGCAGCATTAGGGCCCCTGTTGAATTTTTCACTTGCACTGCAGAGCTCTTGCAAAGCTCCCCTACAAACATTTCCAAAGTCCTGCCATTTTCCAGTTTTATCCTCTTCCAGTGGTACTACAAAGATACCTGTTTCTCTTCTCACACAGAGAAGGAGAGTCAGGAAGTGATGCTAGCAATTCAAACCCTCTGATAAATCTTGAGAAAGAATGAGTTCAGAAAAGCATTCATTGTCCCTCTTAAGATATTTTATTTTCAGGATCAGAAGCAATCAAGTGATGCAAACATTTGATACACATCTGTCTATTTTGAAAGTAATTTTCAAAGGAATTTTTCTCCTATGGCCCAAAGCTACTGTGTACAATTAAAAATTGTCTTCTCCATCTTTGATTTAAGGGATGTTTGTGTGAGCTACAGTTTTAAAACCAGAGGGAAAAATAGCATCACTCAACCAGAGTAAAGAAAAGGGGCCACCTTATCGGCAACAGAGTGATTTTGACTGTACTGACAATGACATGAGTAATCCATCATGTCATCGGCCCGGTGACGGATGTACCCTGCACCTCATCTCTGTATGTGTGCGGGGAGGACTATGTAGCAAGCCAGGAGGCAAGTAACACTTAACCCCTGCAAGCTTCATGTCCCTGCTGTGCTTCAGACAACCTCTGTCATGTATGAAAAGCCTAAAGAATGACAGTAAATCTATACAGACCAGCACAATCTACCATCGTGACAACTACACACCACCATAGCCTTATAACACTATTAAACTGTATCATCACAGACTTGTAAGACAAGGCCTGCATTATGTGCTTTGCTGAGCCACTTAAAAGGTCTTTGGAAATGCACTGAATGTATCTTTTGTCTTCATTCAGTCAACAAAAGGATATAGTTCATAAATAATAATTCCATATAGAAGGACAATTAATTATTTTGGCCCAGCAGAAATAGTAGCTTATTTCAGAAATTGACTTTAGTAGTAGACAACATTAAAAGGGAGTAACAAAAGTTAAATCTTCTTAAGAATATTTTCTAAGGTTTTTTTTTTTAATTGACAATAGTTTTAAGAGAAAACCATAGCTGTTTTCTGGTCAAAGGTGCAACCTACTTCCTTCAAATTTTTAATTTGCATGGTCACTTCTGAAAAAAATACGTACCTTAAAAACTTTGACATCCACTGTTTATTCAACTCTGAAATGTAACAAATACTTCTGCCAGCACAATTGCTGTTCTATAGAGTCTTCATAGTTAAGGTGCAACACTGGACATGTAACGTGTAACATGTCCCAGGATGGTAGCCTTAAAGATTAATAAAAATGTACGTACCCATGGTTCTCTGTGTATGTATGTATGTATGTATATATATATATATATTCTGGGAGTGTAGTGTGCCATGAAGGTACCATTCAAAATTTTCACTCAGATCAGGAAAGAGAATACCAGATAGCCCCTTTAAAAACAGATTCAATGGCTACATTTCCTGAGTCTTCAAAAATGCACTTTTATTATCTCCCCTTTTCTCTTTCTGTTAATACAACAAGCTTCTCCTGGGTTAAAAAAAAAAAAAAAGGGAAAATAACTGGTTGAATAGTAACATCGTTTGTTCATGTATATGCAAAAAAAGATCTTTTCACACCTTGATGAAATTAACATAAATTTAAATACTAATGAATTGGTAGAGACTAGTGAAGAATACCAAGGACCACATTCAAACTGAGTTATATCCCTATAAAACAGATCTATTTTCTGGGGACATGTGACATGAGTGTTATATGCCTTTATTGCACAATCTGCATAATTCACAGTCCAAAACAATTTGCAGCTGGATAAAGGAAATCAACTCTTTACTATTGGAACATCACATCTAAAGGATATTATTTTCCTTCTTGGCTGAAATTACCGTGTACTGTTGGAAGCCAAAAATCCATAGTCAGAAAATACAAGGAAATGTGTGTTTGGAGCTATTCAGCATTTTGTCACTGGGGAAAGCACAGTACAAACATACACGAGGCAGAGGGGGAATGGAATGTAAGCTGAAGAACCACTGCGTCTTTCAGTAATTCCAAGAAGTTGCCAAGAGAAGGACAACAGACTTCAGGAGTAGTCTGTCTTCTCTGTTCCCTTCTGGCCCCATACAATGTATGCATGAAGCAGCACAACAGGAGCCAGTGCAAAACAAATATGCATAGTGGCAGAGTCAGTGTGCACATCTAAACAATTGCTATGCCCAATACTGTGGAATTTCTACACTGTTAGTGCTTTTCAGCTCATCTGCTTATTGTGTGTATGGTTTACTCTACTTGGTTCTGTTGGGGTCAGTCACAACCTTCAAAGCCAGTTTGTCTGTATTTGCCCTTCTTTCCTGAACGGATCAAATCACACTCTTTTTTTGTTCTTTGATGACTTTCTTCTTCAGACAAACATTCCTTTATCTTCTTATTTTGCTAGGTCTTGAGAACAGTGGAGACCTGATGGCAGGATACTCCACATCTACCAAAATCAGTTGACGGATTTCAGTAGGCATAAAGTTAATGGTGTGCTTACATTTGGCTGAGGAGTAAGAAAGCTCTTGACTTTTATGCTTGCAGAAGCAGCAGCTGGTTCAGCACTGCCTTTCTTCCCCAATATTTTTTCCCATTCTACAGCAATGTATCATACACACAATCTGAAATTAATTAGTCCAAGAGCAAAATAAGATCAGAAATGAAAAGAAATCCTCCTACACTGTTCAGAACAACATGACAGTATATTAAATCACTGTTTATAAAAACACAAGGGTCTTGAGCAAAGTTATAAAGTTCATTCAAATCAGGATCGTCCTTGGTAGGAAAAGACTAGCCTTGTAAAAACATGTTTATTGCTGAAATTGAGAGTTTTCTCAACTTTTTAAATATTTACAAATTATTTTCTTCCAGTGAGAACCCAAATGGATAAAATATAAGCAACATCATTTTTAAAAGTATAGAATTTTCCCTTTCAACATATATTCATTATGTAGAAAAAAGCTGAAATATGGCTCTGTCATCCATTGGTCTCTCCCCTGCTGGCCAAAAATAGCATTTTCATTCTTCATCCCCAGTTAAAAACATGTGAACATACTACTCTTTCAAAAAATACTTTTTCTGTCATCTTGTGCAAGTCACTCCATGCAGTCATATCACCCTCAGAAGAGAACATCCCAAATGTATTTTCTTTGCTATTACGGTATTGCCATCCACAATGGGGCACAGTAGGTTTACAAAGAATATGTTTTGGTCCAACAGGTGAACTTGTGTGAAATAGGTATGGCTTGCTGTACAAAGGAATTTATCCTCCACAAATTACAAATTAATACTTAATTCAGTTCTTTTTGTGTAGGAGTCAATCCTTTGTTCCCTGTGTCAGGATGCAGAACAAGCCAGGGGGTCAGGGGCAGCCAGGGCAGTCACTGCCCTGGGGATCAGGTACCCCCATGGGGACAAGGATGATACAGCCAATAAATCTTTCTGAAGAAGGTAATTTTAGTGAGCAGAGCTGATGGATTTGCCTAGAAAACCCCTTATTAATGCCAAGCAAAACAAAACATTAAACTTTACTTTCTCAACGAGTTGAAGTGTCTGTGATCAGAAACATTCCCACAAGAATACATCATGATTTATTTAAAACAAGCAAGCTAACAAAAAGTACAACCTTTTCTACTTAAAACAGAATATCCAACTTTGTACCAACTCCTTGTATACACTCATAGCAGTGCTGTTGTCAAAAATTTAAAATGAAAACAAGATATAGTAATAAATGTTGAACACTACCTTACAGACTAAAAACTCCCATAGAAATCATTTGGGCTGCTTGAGGTCCAATGTTTCCTTATGTGATTAAGGCTACATCATCTACCTATATGTTTTATAACATGTGAACAACATGTAAACAGAAACCTATTTTACATATGTGGACTACAGCCTTTTGAAATTTGTATTTTAAAATTCTCAAAAGGATATATACTAGAGCCCATATGCTTGAAAACAAGGTCTTGAAGATAGGTTCTGCATATGCCATTTTTGAGTTTCTCAGCATCAGAATGGCTTACCAAGTGTACTCAGTCATTACTATTGAGTTCACCAGAAAACACCAGGATCACAAGACTATGAAAATCAGCCCATAACTTTCTCAGCCTGAAGGAGAATTCAGCTGCCATAGGTAAATCCTAATCCCCCACAAACTTGATAAGTAGGACGTTTGAGATGCAATCTCAATCACATCTCAATTTAAGACAAGACTTTGCAATCTCTGAAGTTCTAGTCTCAGCCAGAAAAAAAATACAGAAGCTTCAAGATTCCTCTAAAGCACATAACAAATGTGTGAGCATATATACAAGTCAAAAGGAAGGAATTATTCCCTAAATTTTTATAGCTATGCTATTATATTTTGAAAATTGCACTAATTTGTGTGCTCTTGGGATTCCTGTCCGTTTTGGCATGGATAGTGGGTAAAAGGCAAAATTTAAACCTCATAAATCATAGCTGCAAGTAAGGAAATTACTCATATTTATTGATTTCAGTAAGTTCCCTAAACAATATAGACTAAAAAAATGTATCTTTAACAGGAAATTTACCAGTATGTCAATTTAAAGGTTTGACAAGCCATCCTCCTCCTACAGGGAAATTTTGTGGTCCCAGAAGCCGTTCCTGGGGGCAGCACAGCCACCACAGCAGTTCTGCTGAAAAGCCCAATACACAACAGATATTTCAGAGCAGGTGACATGCAACAGCAGACATTGTGTTCTAGCTTTAGCTACGTGGAGTTAAGAAGTTTCTGTCCTCAGCCTGTCCTCAGCTGCTCTCCACTCCTCCCCTCCTTAGGGCTAATGCCGTCACTGATTTGCTGGCATAAGACCACTAATAGTTACTCCCTAACTTGTTATCTGGATGATAATATTTAGTCTTTCCAATCACACCTTAAATATTCTGGTTTAGCTGTGCAGTGTCATTACATGGGCTTGAGAGAAAGATTTATTAGAAAACAGAAGAAAAAAAAAGCTGTAAAATTCTGATAGGGCTTAGCTAAAAATGAAGCATGGGATTTGGAGGTGAAAGAAATTGCAACTTTGCCCATCCATAGAGGGGTCAGGCTCTGAAAGTGTATTATCACATGTATTATCACTACTCATTCAGTGCATTCGGTGCTATGGACAACTCAAAATGTTCTACTTTTTTTTTTTTATCTGTTAAAGGCAGGACAGACATAACCTTTCTACACATTCTCAAACCCCAAATCTGAGTTCATTCAGATTTAATATAGTGTAAAGAAATGGCATCATATTTGACTGAGAAACCAAGGCACTCTGACTGACTCAGACTGGATGACATATTTTTCCTTTTGCTTAGCAAGTGGATTTATTTTTTGCCTCATATAAGAGAATGCAGAGGAAGAGAAGAGTTTAGTTAAACTACATAACCATAAGTAAAGATTTGGGGATTTAGTTTGCAGTTTTTGGTTTTCAACATTTTGTTGCAAAGGAACGTCTTTCAATTGTTTATGGGCTAATTTTAAATAGGATTATGGTAAGTTTTTAGTGCAGTTTTTGATACACAATTGAACTTACTAGAAGAAAAGGAAGAGAAATTCTGCATGACCTTAGATTCAGATGCATAAAAAGCCCACATGCCTCAATACCTCTACTGCAGGATGACACATGCAATATAATTCAAAGCTTCAGACTTCACAGTGCCAAGAAGCCCTGTAAGTACTTGCAGGCTAGAGGAATGTATAGGCAACTTGACCACAGACCTTTATGTACTGGTTCAAAGGACTGAAGTGTGGTTCTAATTGTTCATTTTGAAAAAGCATTGTATTACTTTTCTTGCTAAGGAAACAAGAAAAATGAAGAATTCAGTACCTCAGAATAAGAAAACCAGAGCTGTTGAGAGAATATGGTGACAAAATGTTTCTATAGATCAGAAATGGAACATTTTAAATGTGCTTCATTCCCTATATAACATCCCGTGAGAGCAGAGGTGGCTAGGAGAGATTGATGTGTATGTGCACACTCCTGAGTTACTCTAGAATAGAGTGAATCAATGCAACACATATTGATTCAAGAGATTAGCAGTTAAAAGTCAGTTTCACATTAGAGAGCTCTGAAGTTGTCACTGTTACCGTATCACCACTTTAACATCCCAAACAAGTATTTCTACTGGTAGCGCTGACATCTTAGGACCAAGATACGTAGATATTCTACATTTAATACAACCAGGGTGTCTGAAAGAGCTACTGAAATAAAATTCTAAATTAAATTTTGAGTAATATGACTTTCAAAATAAACTTCAGTGCCAATGTATTTGAAGAACTAATGTATGTTCTAGAGATAAGTTAGTAGGGAAACCTTCAGAAACATTTTCCTTTCCAGTGATAAAATAAAGCCATCTAGTCTTATGCAGTTGTTACAAACTGCAACATTTCTCTTCCAATCTCTTCACTATATTAATTTTTGATTCCTCTGGTTAGAGTTTGTAAAGCCTTCAACCATTTCCTTCCTTCTTCCATCCTTTAGAGTAGGAGTAAAAGGAGAATTAGATCAGTGTTTTTCTTGAAGTTTTCTCTTGGAGAAGTGGACTCCTAAAAATTCATGGATTTGACAAAAGGTTAACCCTGTGTGTGCGACCAACACTGAGAGGATCAGAGATCATACATTCAGGTGGCCAAAACAATGTGTCTGCATCATAAACCAGAAATTTTTTTTAATGTTGTAAGGAATAGCTATCAATTTTTATAATACCAACACGATAGATTTTATAATGTACATGAGGCAAAGGCCAGTTGAATGACCGGAAAGTTAGAGAGTGAGGAAGGGTTACTAGAAAAGGTTAGTCTATTACTTATTATCAACGTGGTCTTCCTTTAAACACCTCTTACATACCCAGACCATAACACCTGTTAAAGGAAGAGTACATCTGAGCATGTCATAGGCTACCTATTTGCAGAAAACACTGGATAGCAATTACAAGTTCACTTTACTGAACAATTATTTTATTTCTTCTTTTTTCTCCTTCTAGCTCACTGACTGTAATTTGCCACTGTAATTTATTTCTTAGCAGCAGTTAGCATTTAATAAAAAGAGAGTTCATCATTTATTTCTAGTACAATTATCCCCTCCATAATAAAAGAAAATCTGGTGCTCCTTTCAAAATCACGAGGGTTCCACTGGTCAGTGACTAATGTTAACACTTACTATATATTTTATTTTCTTTCAGTGCCTGTTTTCACATTAAGGTGAGGCATACAATTGTTTAAATGGGGAAGCTGATTTATCATTCAAAAAGTAATTCTTCATAGGGGCACACTAGGTGATAAAAATCAATGACAAGTATAGTAAATTGCCTGGGAGGGTTCAAAACAGATTCAAGATAAAGGAGAGAGAGAGAGAGAGAGAGAAAGAGGGAGAGAGAGATTAAGTCAAGACAGCATCTAATGCTTTTGCCAAACACTTCAGCCTCACCCTATTTGACGTTGATCTAATAGTCGACCATTTAATTTCCAGGTCGCAGTGCCAATCTTTTGTCACCTCTGTTCCCCCATATCAAACTTTCAGGAAACAAAACCCCTGAAAGCAGACAATCAATAATGAGATCAGCAGATTTTATCTTAAGAGAAACAGGACTTGCCTGCTTTGTTTGTGGAAGGTTGTTTCTTTGAATGCTTCAGCCAGGGCTGCTTGTCAGTAAGTGACTGTGATGTGCACAGCATGATTGAACGAGACTAGATAAAGTCACCAGAAAATGTGGAAGTGGAAAGCAAAACACATAAACTAAGGGGTGAAAATATACCACACCATGTGTGGCCACACAGTTCTTATCGTATGGACTCTCCTAGCATGTCATCCCATATTATTATTGGTGTGTTTTAGATGTCTTGTCACTGGTCATATGCTAAACATATTTTTACCTTAGGATCAGAAGATACTGTAGGATTCCTAGGTTTCATGTTATGGAAAACTATGCATTTCTCCACAGTAGTGACTTTTTGCTTCTTTGAACTACTATATTGTTTAATAGGCACGCTGTGGACTAAGAAGTTTATTGTATGGTTGGCTTGTTCCCATTGTTTCTAAACTTATTTCTGAACAAAAGGATAGAGAGGCAGGGAAGACAGTAGAAGATACATTTAAAAATTTTTAACGAGATTTTGTGTATAGCGGCCCAATCTAGGAAATCAGCTTCATGGACTTGTGATGATATTTCAGTAAAAAAAAAAAAAAAGAGTCGTGTCAGTGTCCACTGTCACACCATATTTTGCATGGGTCCACCCTCACTGAAATTAGGTAACATCACTTCCACTCCCCCTTCCTCTCAGCAAACTGATATTTGGGAAAAAAAAATACCCAACTTTTAAAATAAAAAGTGATTTTCTGGCAAAGCTAACTGCAACCGTCACTAACTTCAATGTAGAAAAGTAATAACTCTGAATATTACTTTTTCTAGTTTTTCTCTTTATCTTCAAATGTGCCAGCCTGATCAAAACATTTCCTTTTATAAGGCAGAGTGGGATAAATCTTCACTTTACACCACCCATTTTCATTTTGATTTCCATTAGAGCCAGTTAGTTAAAATTAACCACCATTAGTTAAAATTAAGTAAATTTCCAAAAAGTATTCAAATGAATACTGACTCCTCTAAAAAGGCAGGGGCCAAGCTCTTCTTTTTAACCACAATGAGGTGCTAGTCAGTTATTTCACTTACTTTGTTTTTGTGCAATGGCAGTACAGACGTGAATGAGAAGGGTGAATTCAGCATTCAGCACATGTTCCATGCTTGTTTTTTAAGTTGCTACTAGTAAAATAATGCGGCAGAAATAACACCACTGCTTTCCTTGGCATAAACACAGGATATTTTTAATTATTGAATTAGCTCAAGAAACTCAACTGAATGCAGTTTGCGGGGTTGAAGAGAGAAAAACTGCTGTTACTAAAGCTTAAAACATGTAACATGGTAGCATCATTAATACCTTCAAAACCAGTGCTAAAATGTAGGGTAATTTAACTAAAAAATGTCCTCTTCTTCATTCAAAAAGATACAGTATACAAATTTAGAGGGCAGAGAGAAGAAGAATTACACTGGCGAAGAGGAAATGAATGTATCTAACAAATAGTTACTCTGCAGATCCCTACACTTAATTTCCTATGCTCTTAATTTCTGCTTCTCTTCCTTATGATTTTCACTTCCAAGAAACTGAGCAGTTTGTTCCAGATCTTTAAAAATGTCTATTTCTAAGGAGAATGTTGTTACTCTGAGCTGAATGATGATTTAAAGAGGAATTTGTGCCCAGGGCATTGACCTTGGTGGCCTTTTCGTACATTACAATTCCAAAGGAAATCACAAAAGAAGATGGGCTTACTGTAGTTAATGAGATTCCTCACCAAAAACACTAATCTGGGTTAAAACTAAAAGAATGCTGATAAGGATATTACAGCTCATACTGAGAACAAGAAAGGTGCACTGCTAAGATCAATTGTGGATGTTAGGAGGTAGTCTTCAATGGTGGGTTTTTACAAAAATATCTATCAAAATGGATGCTTGAGAAAAAGCCTTTTAAATGAAGAGCTGCTAAAATAGAATAAAACATATCATTTCTACTTTTTTTTTTTTTTTAATATTGTACCAGGTACAAATCAACCAATATTAGCAGAAGTTTAACATCACTTTAAAAGAAAGAGATTGACCTACTGAGAAAGTACATGAGTAAATGTGTAGCAATACACTGATTATTACTGTTTCCCCTCAGGCAAATACCTCTCTCTTAAGCATGTGCTTCACTGGAACATTTTGTTTTATTACCTTGTGAGATAAGTGGGGAAAAAAGCCTTTAGTACCTGGGGAATTAAAAAATTCAGACTTGTCATATCAGTGTCTGTTCTCAATTTCATGCAGGGCGCATAATTATAACCGTGTTTAAATTGAGCCCAGAAGAAAGATGGGTTCAAGTGCAAATTAATTTCAGATTATCACAACAAAGGCAATCAAATCTCAACAAGCTTGCCAGCAAAATACTTTGCAAAGGTCCCCAGGTCCCTTCCCACCCCCAACTTACAACAAAGACCTTTCAGCTCAAATTAAGCTAATGATCTAATACAACATTTCTGCCTACCTTTTTGGGTTTTATTATTTACTCAGATGTGTGCATTAAGTTAGTGAAAAATGGGGGGGAAAGAGGAAGAAAAGGTGGCACAGAAAGGTCAGTGTTTAGTATCAGTAAAGTGACAAAATAAACAGTCAACAACCCTGACAAGGTCTGCATGTCGTCAAATTGTCTTATTCTGTGGAAGCTATCAGAGTGAATTGACAGTGTTGAAAGAACTTGAAATTTATCTGAACCCCTTCTCGTACAGACAGAATCCAAAACCAAATAACATGGCTCACCTCCTCCACCTATCTATCAGCACAGCTTTTATATAAATCCAACATCTTACTCTATCCTATGGGAACCTGCTGGGGAATGAAGGGAATCAAGTGCTGAAAAAATTCAAGTCAAGCCTCATTACCTCCTCATTACCTTTGCAAAAGTGGAGTGAGAGAAAATTTTATCTAGGGAACAGAAGCTTGGGAATCTCATTCAGAGTTCTGTCTGGTTATTGCACAGCCAACCATGGAGCTCTGCCTCTGTGGGATTAAAGTTTTCTTCCCATTTCTCTATAGTAATGATCCACTCATTAAGGTTTTTAAGGTAAATTACCATCACTTATCATTATGCCAGTCACTAAGTAAGCTGCATTAAACAAGGAATGTCAGTCGTACCCTTTGCTTTTCTTTCTTTCTAGTTATCATGAGGAAATAAAGAAAATACATTTTGCAGTTGGTTTTATAATTCTATATTAATTATATTTTCCCACTTGTATTTGTTGGACCCTTAGGGCAGACATATCAGATAGAAATATAAATTACTTTGTAAAAAACAGAAAAAAGTATACATGCAGGTATGTAATTCTGTCTTCCTGAAAAAACCCCTTGAAAACATGATTTTTTAAAGCAGTTTATTTCCATATTAACTTTGCTTCTATCTGAGGATTTTATGTACCATCTCACTGTAGAATGTAAGAACTATTCATCTTGCTACAGTTAAGTTTGGTTGTTATAATGTGCTTTTTAATTATTCAACTCACCCTTTTTGTTTTAAATCACTTCTTTTGTCAGTTTATCCTTTATTATGCAAATTGTTGTTGCAAAATAAAAATGCCCCACATACACCCTATTTTGAGCTTTTTGTAATGCTCTGTTCCTTGCTTCCTTGTTCTTTTCCATAGAAGTATTGAAGCTTCTTGTTTATTTTTTTCTTTTTCACTCAGCATTTCCAGGCAAATTTACATGGGCATTTTTAAATTCGAAAATAAATTTGTTGGGTTTTGAGATCATGTTTCCTTTGGGAAATCCCTGAGTTTTTTGCTGTCACTTCTCCAACAAATTCATTGGAAGTTCATTTAAAAAATAAACACATAAAAACGATGTAGCAATTACGTTGTTTTGCCAACAGAAAAGTGATCTGCAAGAACCATATCCCCTCCAAGCACCCATTTGCTTATCCTATTTGACTGGAGAGATCCTTAAATTAGCCCAGTGTCTATCTGTCCCCATCATGAGACACTGGGTGATAGCAGCCAGTCCCCTGCAGATGGAAGAGAAGGCCACAGAACTAACCTTCCCAAAACAGCCATACTTCCCAGGTGCAATGAGTAAGAAGAGGAGAGTCCATAATACTTCAGAACCTTAATTGGAAATATTGGGCCTCATCCTTTTGCAAGGAATATGTACTGGAGGAGAAAAAAAGGATGTGAGAAGATAAAGGGTGGGAATGGCAAAGGCAATCAGAATAGACTAGAGGAGGGAACTAAGAAGCAGAAGATAAGAGCTGGGAACTCTCATGGCTCCAACAAAATGGCAGGCAATATCAGATTGCAGACATGTAAAAATAAATTCCTAACAAAGGCAAGCTGCCTTCAAAACTGCAAAAAGCTGCCTTAGTTTCTCTGCTACCAGTTGCTTTTCTAGACTTCCCCCTCTTCTTCTACATGATGTTTTTTGCCCTCTTTGTACAGTTTGATTTCCTTTCCTAACACTTACGGGTCCCACATGCAATAAAAAAAAAAAAAAAAAAAGGTGGTTTTCCAATAGGGTTTGTATTTTTGCAACTTTACCTTTTGTGTAAAGCACAATCCCCATTAACTCTACAGCAATTATGGGTTGGAAGACCACATGTTCCTGTGACATAAATAAGTGAAACTGATTATTTTGCAGGTAGTGATATTTTGTGGAGCCGTGAACCTCTGTTGTAATATTTTTGAAAGTACATTTAACTGTCCTGGCAGAGAAAATCTTGAAAATAGGTCTTTAGTGTCTCCAAAGACTCTGAAACCAAAAAGAAAATAGAAAGAATCAATGTTACATTATCTTTTAAAATACTATGGTAATGAACCAGTCACATGAGGCCTGTCTGGAACCATTTGAATATGACAAAATGGATTCTAAAATGATTAGTTTTACCTTCTTTTGCTACATTTTAAGATTTAGCTTTCCTTAAGCACCAGATATTAATGAGTTAATGTGCCAGTCATGAATGTGAAGGTATTGTCCGTAAAAACTCTGATCTTGAAAAGACTTCAGAATATCAGTTCAGCAGCTGTTTTTGCATGTGGAAAAACAATGTCCTTCTCGGACTAAACCTGGTTAGGATGCAGTCAGATTTTCAAGAAGGAAATAGTGCTGTTGCAGGCTGGGGAAATATAAACAGCTTCATGCATAAAATATCACTGAGGTTACCTAGTTTGGTGAATGCAGGAGAAAAATACCCAGCCACTTTAGACTAGGTACTATGAAATTCATATAATCTATTTATCTTGGGTTTTATGTTAATTAAAAATATTAGACTGGTCCACATAATTATTTGTGCTCAGTTGTACTTCAGCATCATGATGGCGATGTTTTCAATACTGAGTATAAATCTTTGTAATGCCTTTAAATCCCTGAGAATTAATACCCAAATATTAGCTAACACTCATTGACATCCAAGAGCAATTAATCAAAAGACTGCGAGATACAGTCATATGACATGAAGAAAAAGCAGTAAAATAAAATCTCTTTTTCTTTAACATCTAGAATAACCATGCTTAATGCTTGCTGCTGCAAACAGTGAACAGGCATTCTCACATGGAGCACAAATATATAGACCCCTTGTCAATGAAAAGTGCTTGTTCTGTTCTAGGTTGGCAGCTGAAATACCTTCAATGCATTTTGGTTTCAAAACTGGTAATTTTTATATACAAATACATACTTATTCATATTGCAACTGGTTATAACCTCAGTGCTGCAAGACTTTGATGACTATTATAATAACTTTGTTGCAGGTTTCCACTTCATGGCAACACCATAACAAACATGATGCGTCTATTTGTCAAATACATGAAGGATTGGCCCATTCTATGAATAAATATAAATAGAACTAATATACAAATAAATACAAATGGGAATGCTATCACTTTAGAATCACATACATTTCGTCAGACAGAATAATCTACTGAGAAGCAGTAGATTATTGTGTTACACTCAGAGTGTGGGAAAGGCTGCAGAGTCTGTACAATGATTACACTTTGTAAAACATAAACTAAGATAATATGAATTGCAAATAGCTTTGGCTTGATATGCAGGATATTGTAATAAGCATCCTCCCAAACTTGAGCAATCAGAGGAAGATCCCCTTACAACTTCAGTCTTTGATCTCAAGATAATTCTGGATCTGTTTTGCCACTAAAATGACTCATTTTTCCTGAGGCAGCAGTAAGAGTGCAGAGCTAAGGCCATGCTTGGTCATTTTACTACACCTTGGGGTGAATTTTCATCACTTTGGCAGATGGATACATTGTCTTAAACACCTCATATGTGCAGACTGATCCAAAATATATAATCACCTAAAATACTGGGGACTGCTTTTAACCAATTTTATAATATTTTTTTTCAAATACATTCAAAATATATGCAAAGTTTCTTGTGTGATACATGAAAGATATCAGTTTCATGGTTCATAACAAACTAGATGATGGTGAAGGTAAAATTACAACTCTCAATTTAAAGGTAATTTTAGTCCCCTTTCAATGATGCTTTCTCTGTCTTTACCACAAATGAGGAAATCCCATTTTTCATTAAATATAAAATTATTCCTTAATTTCTTTTGGAGGCAAAGAAGTATTCCCTTTTAGGAACAAAGAAACTGGATTACATTGTAAAGCCCCCTGAACCATACACTATTGTTGATCCCCTCTGTTGGCAAGCTACAGTTCAAAAAGTGTTATAATTTGATGGTTTCTAAAGGAATGCTGTCACGTGGCCACTGTTCAGAGGCACATTTTACTTCGTCTCAGTGTCTCTTTTCTCATGGCTAGATCTCATATTTTCTCTGTCTTTGGACTCCAATATCCAGATGAGTGTCTAGCTGTGCAGTTGAAATACACTCAGCCTTGCTGCTGCCCACCCATTGGCAGATTTGTGCCGATACAAGGAGGGGAGAAAGAGGAGTTTCATGTGCTGCTTATCAGAACTGGTTGCATTGGCATGACAGAATGCATCAGAAGACTGCCCAGCTGAAGAAGCCCCCATTGCCACTGCAGACATGTCATTGAGCCAAGAGCCTGGGAACAGGCAGCATTTTTGCCATGCAGCTTTTGTGAATGTTAGGGAGGGAATAGCAAACTACATTTCCTAGTGTAATTTAAGAGTTTAGAACAGCCCTATGGTTGAAATGTAGCTCTCATACAGGTCATGGAAGCTGACTGGTGTATTTTTCTCAGGAGTCCAGACAGTCTTCCCTTGTCTTCTTCCCTGGCACCACAAGGCCTCACACCTTTAGAAATACTTAAAATGAAAACAAACTCTCTTCTACATGCACTTTCTGATAGCATTAAAATAAATTATCATCTACAAAGCCAAACAATGCCACAAATCTGTTTCCAGCCATGAGTTGGTTTCAGTAGTGCTTACCAGCAGCCAACATTGAGTTACAGTATTTTCTTTCTATTTAAAGAACTAAATGGGGAGCTTTTTTCAAATCCCAAGTCAATTTTTTAAAATAGAAAGTAACATACAAGAGCTTGCAAATCTGCTTGTAATCAGGACTCCTGGAAGTTACATCTGGTTGACAGATTTAGAGCACCACAAGTGTAGAAAAAGCAAGGGTAGAAGAATAGCAGCAGCAGCATCAAGAGTGGGAGGGGATAAACAGAACAGCAGCAGCAGATACTAAAGGAGGCATCTAGAAAACAATGGATAACAATAAATAAAATATATTTCATGCTAACAACCAATGCCATGGGATATAGATATTGAAAGAAAAGGTAACACACTGTCAAATACGTTTTTCCTGACTGAAATTGTTAAGAAATACACAGTAAATATTTCTTGATAAATTTTGGTTTAAAGATAATTAGAAGTATTTCTAAGTTCTTCTGAGTAGCCTATAAAGATTTGATATTTATTACTTAAATGCACACAAGTGGGTAAAAAAGAATGGATACCTATAGGTACCCAACAAATTAAGATCTTAATTTTGTTAAAACAAAATAGGTTTCTTCACAATACTGAATATATATAGATCTCTTACACTTATACCTTTAATAAGCATAAGACTATGAAGTCATTAGTTTACAGTGTTTCACTTTGAACACACAGAAGTCTTGCAAAGTCTCTGGGACTTTTATGAAGCCAAGCTTTGTCAATCTTCATCCATTTCAGTTCAGGAATTCTCAGGTTCCAACCATGAGCAATTACTATTTTTAATTTTATTGAAAGCAACATCGACAGCTTTTGACAATAGCACTGTATAATTTTAACCTAAAGTGGCTTATAATTGTATTTTACTGTCATAAAAGTAGCTCTCCAAATCTGGTAAATACTTTATGAAAAATTAAAAGATAAAGATGAGTTGTATGATTTACAAAGTGCTACTTCAATAAAATGCCCAGATACAGTCAGATATATGCATACAGACACAGAGAGGTTTCTAAAATTTGATTAATATTTGTCCATCTCTCTCTCTCTGACTGTTGGGTTTTGTTTAATGACAGGAAAACTACTTCAGAATTATTGATCACTTTAGAAACATTTCTGAGTATCAAATGGTGTTTAGAACTCAAACACCCTACATATTCTGTGTCAGGCATATATTGCTTGTCACCAAATTAATGTTGCTCTGGAAGAGTCAGAAAGGCTGAACCAACCAAAAATCCTTTATTGAAGGAGCGGTTTTGAAATATTTCACTGTTACTCTCTGTTGTGATAAGTTTGCTTGGTTTTGGCAATATAGTCTTTGGATTTGGAGAACTTGATCTTTTACAAAGGAACTAACAGATCAGGGAAATTTCCAACTTAGCTGGAGAACTTTGTAATGAAGGAAAGTTCATCTTGTTCTTTTATTTCATAGGGGTAAAATGTCCAAAGACAGACTTAAAAACAACCTCCACCCAAGGCAGAAAAACAGGTAAGAAAAAGATTCCTTCCATTTTCCTTTCTCATCAGAGATATGATGGGTTGTAAACAAGCAAAAGGGAACAGAACATAAAGTTAAGCAGGGTGAACGTAAAAACAACACAATGGACCTAACAAAAGTTTGAGGACTAAATTTCAGTAAGTACACAAAAACTTAGTAAAGCTTTTTCATGCACATCACAGTAGAGAAATGTAGAAGAGGAAAGGGACGGGGATGGGGACAGGAGGAGAGGGAAGGGAAGGGAGGGGAAGGGAAGGGAGGGGAAGGGAAGGGAAGGGAAGGGAAGGGAAGGGAAGGGAAGGGAAGGGAAGGGAAGGGAAGGGAAGGGAAGGGAAGGGAAGGGAAGGGAAGGGAAGGGAAGGGAAGGGAAGGGAAGGGAAGGGAAGGGAAGGGAAGGGCAGGGCAGGGCAGGGCAGGGCAGGGCAGGGCAGGGCAGGGAAGGGCAGGGAAGGGCAGGGAAGGGCAGGGCAGGGCAGGGCAGGGCAGGGAAGGGCAGGGCAGGGCAGGGCAGGGCAGGGCAGGGCAGGGCAGGGCAGGGAAGGGAAGGGAAGGGAAGGGAAGGGAAGGGAAGGGAAGGGAAGGGAAGGGAAGGGAAGGGAAGGGAAGGGAAGGGAAGGGAAGGGAAGGGAAGGGAAGGGAAGGGAAATTTTATTAGTGATTGACATGAAAAAAGTGAATAAATTCCTAAGCCACAATTCTTCTAAATAAGGGGTTCTCTGAAAGTCCACTTTATAATGAAATGTTTCTAACATCATTTATCAGACAAAAATATAAAATGAACAGTGCTAAGTCACTAACAAGAGATAATACCTACCCAAGAATTCTAAGCTGATGGAAGAATGAACTATCTGAATTGTTATGGACAATCTTTGTTTGAAATAATTTGTTAACTAAGCAATGGTGAAAACAGATTTTTTTTAAAAGGCTGCTTATGCGTAATGAAGGAACTACAGACTGGGAGCTCCAACATCTATATTGTGCAATTCAGCAGGAACTAATGCAAAGAATATAATCAGTGGACATATTAATTAATTACATGTAATAGGAAGGAGCTAGAACTACTTCTATAAAAATAACTAATGCCTAACTAATCAATACAAGTTCTTTAGATGATACACAAGAGAATGAATAAGATTCACTCTGATGATACAAATTATTTGGATTTCCAGAAAGCGTTTGACAAGATCCCTTACCAAGGGTCCTTAAAGAAACTGAGAAGTTAGAAGATTAAAAAGAAGATTCTTGCATGTATAAATAATTGTTTAAGATTGGAAACAGAGATTAAGAGTCCCTTCTCAGTGTAGAAGGAGGATCCCTGTGAAGCTCTGCAGTCATGTTTTTGGGTCTCGTACTGCTCAGTGTATTTCTAAATAACTGGAAGGGAGGGTGAATATAAAGTGTAAACAGTTCCTTATGATATTAAGCTATTTAAGGCAGCAGAAAAAAGAGCTCACTGTGAAGTAGTGCAGATAGTGCTACTGGAACTCAGATATTGCAGTCACTTCTTACTCTTAACCTGGCACTGTATTGTACCTTCAGGCATGGGGCAATTAACTGTTAGATGAAATTCATCGAAGGTAAGTATATAGGTAAAAAGATAGACATGGAAAAGTGACAACCCTTATTTCAGATATATTCGTACAGACTTTAAGGCAGCCTTTACCATTTAGGAGCTAGGCCTTCAGTTACAGCAGTGAAGAGATTCTTGTGAATCTTTAATGCTGACCTCAAGTTAGTCCTGGGGAAATTTCAGAAGAGTGGGAAAAATCTTGTGTGGCAACCTTTCAAAAGGGCAAAAGGATGAATAAGTAAAAGCTAGTTATCCTGGTTATCTGGGAATTATGAGAGGATAGTAACACTCCATAATTTCACCTGAAATAGCTCATGTAAAATTAAAAAAATATGACTTGTTGCCAGTGACAATTATAATTCATAAAGGTAAATGTTGTAATATACTTAGACTTCTATAAAATTCACAGTTTTATGAATAAGTGATAAAAAATTGAGCATAAAACCACATGACATACTATATAACAATTAATAATACTTGATTGTGTAAGAGTTCAGAAATTACTGCAGACAAGGAATAGTCTTCATAGGATTTAGAATTTGCTCTATTCCTGCAAAGGGATGGTAACCTGTGCAGAAAAAGGTTTGAAAGCCCAGATGAGTAAATCTGTGTCCTTCAAACAAGAACATAGCTCATATGATAAATGCATTTTAACCATAGATGAAACAACTAAGTTTGTGGTGGAGCTGCTGACTAAAAGAACACCTCAGAAAGAACTTGTTGTACATGGAAAAGGGAAATAAAGTTCT
Source organism: Aphelocoma coerulescens (assembly GCF_041296385.1). NCBI lineage: Eukaryota > Metazoa > Chordata > Aves > Passeriformes > Corvidae > Aphelocoma > Aphelocoma coerulescens. The sequence continues at coordinate 102,632,889 of NC_091015.1, read as the reverse complement.
GGCTTAAAGGTATCTTCACAGTATCCCAGAACTTCTACCTGCTGCTTCCTGAAGCTTAATATAAAAATACAACCAAACTAAGCCACCTTTTGCAAAGCCAGTACCTCCAACTGAAACTACCTGGAGCAGAACTAGATTCCATGCAATCTACATGCATTGGAATTATAATTTCAGTAACTTGAAATTGCCTCAATCACTCAGGCTAATGTCATATTGAAAATGTCGCCTATTATTTTTTATCACACGAATTTTTATCAATACATCCTTAATGGCATTTTTAACATTTGTCTTTCAGTTTTACACACCCTATAGGTTTGTATCTTTAAAAGTAAGGAAAAATGTTGACATATTAGCAATCAACATTTTTGTCCACAGCCAAGTTACACTGCATTCAATTTATGAATATCTGCCACAAGGCAAAAGAAGTAATGGATGCAGAGATAAATCTGCATTTTCTCTTTTCTTCAGAGTGCACTCAAATGCACTTGCTCCAATCTGTTACCCATTCCATCCAGTTTTCATCTTACTCTTTGTTTAACCATGATTGTCTGTGCAACCCACATTCTGTTCAGTAATATTTTTAACCCAATCTTTTCCTAACTTGTCCTAATCCTGGTTTTACTTGTAGTAATAACCAATCACGTCCTACCCAATTATAATCTGTCTACGCTTATCCCAGTCCTTTTCTCTCTGTGTCTTCATCTCATTTCCAAACTTCCCTCATTACAAGTATTTTCTTGTTATAACACCTTGGCAGAAGCTCTGATTCACACTCCAGATTATGACTCACAAGACTTGCTGACCTAATTCTGCTCCTTATCTTTCTCCAGATCTGTCTTTTGAACCCCTCCTTTCTCCAGATTTCTTGAGTGGTAGCTGGAGGCCACATGCAAAGCAAAACACACAGGACAACTTGACCTTCATTCTGACATTGGTTCCTGCCTTTCCCTTGCCCTGCAAGTAAAATGGAAGTCTCTGACCAATGATAGGATCCAGGATACTCCCTTGCTTTCTGTGAAAGGGGCCACATATGGTTCAACAAGCAGTAGACACATGCTTGTGGAGAAAGAGTCTTTTGAAATTTTAGCTTTTTAATATAAAGGAAGTTGGCGGAGAATATCTTTCAAATGTTTATTATTTGGCCAAATTTCAACAGATTTTGAAGGGGCCAACAACAAAAACAAAAACTAACACATCCTTGACACATATTTCAAGTCTCCGTTTGAAAGGAGGGGGTTGTTGTTCAAAGAAATAATGGACTGCTGGATCACTTTGTTTGAAATTAAAATGCAAAAATAAGAAATTTAACCTGAGGCTGACACAAAACATGGAGAAATTTCCACCCCAAGGACTGAAGTTGTGCCAAGCTATAAGCAACTGAATAATAGTAACATAAAATGGGGACTGATAATGAAAATTATTGATAATAATAATTTTAATATTAGTAATGATGTGATGCTACCATCCTGCCTATAATAACTGACAAGTAGCACTCTCTTATATAGGCTAAAAGTAAGGGCATACAATTTACCACAACTGTATGGACAAGCAGCCACATAATTATGTATCTTTCTCTTACAGCAAAGTGGGTGAGATAAGAAGCTAGGTGAAGGAGGATTTTGCTTCTCCACAGAAATAGGATTTTCATTGGTTTCACCAGTTGTGCAAATTTGTTTTTGTACAACCGTATTTTCTTTTAAATCCTAAGGAACAGACACTTGTCCCCTAGGACAATTTTTCAAACACGTATGAAAATATCCCTAGTTGCTGTGTAGAGTGAACAAAATCCATATCCAATATCCATATGCAATTATGTTCCATTAGTCACCCTTCCTTCTATCCCTCCTTCCTTCCTATTACTCCTTTACCAAAGACACCTGGCTTTTTATTAACTATTGCACAGATTGAGGATGTCATCCTCAAGCTACTGAGTACCAAGTTTTCACTTGACATTTTGCCAGAGAAATTCTGCTTCCTTAAAGACTGGATGCTGTAAGCTCTATTTTTACCAGTATTTCTGATCAGTGTATTCCCCTAGTTTATCTAAATAAGTGACAGTCCACTTAACCCCTAAACCCTAGCATCTTTAATAAAAGCCTTGTTATTTTTCCCCCTTGTGTCCCAGCATCTTACTTGCCAAAGGTCAGTAAAGAAGTGTTTGCCATTGAGCTTCAGAAACATCTCTCAGCAAATTGCATGAATGAAGAATTACAGTCAGGTATTGTCATGCATATAATGCTTTCAGACTGCAGTCTGAGGTTTTGGGGGGTCTCTGTCTTGGATTAGATTCATGTCTCCTTTACAATGGTTTTCACTTGGCATAAACTTAGAAGTGGAGAGGGGGCCAAACTGTAATAACTCAATATATTATGAGCCTAAAATAGTATAAGTGGGATCTGATCTACATACAGTATAAGTGACATCATCTGCACATGGGAGTGTATCATTTGTACATTTTTCCTCTTCAATCCACCCTAATTCCTCTGTAAAAATTATTTTATGACCTGCCATTGAAATATTAATAAAAATAAAAATAAAAATAAAAATAAAAATAAAAATAAAAATAAAAATAAAAATAAAAATAAAAAGCATTAGCCAAAGTATTATTTATTTCTCTTCTCAACTTTTCTCTTTTTTATTGTTGCAAATGAAAATTCCTTTCGATTATCATAGTATGTGCCTAGGTTTTTGGAGTCTTTTATTTAAAGCTTTCTCTTTATGACAACATTTGCTTCATACAGCTTCCTTATCATCACTTGAATATTTTTACCAGTACAATACCTGCACTGCTTCCTGTTCATAGAGGGTGCAAAGTGTCTGTCTTTACTGCTTCAGAATGTCTCCAATTCTCTCTTCACATCTTTATACAGGAACACATGTAGATCTGTATGTGTATTAACTACATGTTACTGTAAGCCTGCATGCTAGAACCAGATTTTGCATTAACCTACTCATGTAGAAACATCCTTGGTTCATCACAGAACACCAGACTGACTTTAAAATCATGCTGTCCTTTAGTATAACCTTTGTGGCACACTCTGCTGGTTGCATTATGCAGTAGCTTTATAAGACAGTAATATTATGCCTGATAGTCCAATATCCTGTCACACCTCAGAGAACACACCAATTAGTTGCATCCTAGATGGCAATCAGCCCACTCCCCATCACTTTACTGAGAGAGGGTCTAGCTGTTTCTTTGTGCAATGCATGAAACTCTGATGTGCTTTTCACTTCTTTTGGTTAGATGAAAAGATGCCACCCATGCCACCACACAGAATTCCCCTAAATCATTTTTGTGGCAGGAATGCTGTGCTGCGTTGGACAAGATAGTGAGATTGTATTCATATTGAGTATCATGGATTGAAATCACCTTGGCCATAAGAGGTGATATATTTGCAGTAGCAGAAAGTCTTTAATTGTTCATGGAAGAATGTGTAGACCCCATATTACTTACGGCCTGATTATAGCTTTGCCATTTACCTTTGAGCAGATAGGAAAGAAGCCATTCATTTGGAGAAAAAAGCTGGGGGTTTCTGGTCCTGTTTTTTATATCTGTGAAAATAATTAGGGTCTGTCACTGCTTACACACCACAGTGTATTCTTTCAACACACAGGTTTGGTTACATGGGGCTGCACATTGTTGTTTTAACCTCTTCTGAGTAACAAAGCAAGTGCTCTATATATTCCTCACTGGCTAGTACGATAAAGATACAGAAGTTCCACATACTCTTTCCATAGGTATACTGCAGGCATTCATTTTCCTTTGCATGACTTGGAAGGTTATGCTAATCTCCTCAAACTTAAGAATTCAGAGGGCACAGTTAAGCCTACAACACTTATAAGGGCCTGAGAAGGGGTCACCATCTCTGCAAAGGGAGATTAAAGGATAGGAACACCTAGTGGAAACATCTCAAAATTTCACTCAAAAATTCCCTTTCTATTTCAAGGATCTCCAAACCCAAATTTCCCCATTCCTCCTGGTCAAAGATACATTTCTTCTGGAGCTCTGTCTTAAAAAGCCTCATTTCAAAGGATTGCTGCATTTCTACATAAGATCTAAATTCTCTCACCTGAATTCCATCCAGCCCTCCACAGATCAGAGTCCCAGCTGATACCTTTTATCAACAGTCCTGCTCCCCTTGAACACTACACCTACTCTTCTGGATTCTTTCACTGCTGATTTCCCACTGACTGATAAATCTTACATACAACATCATCTCCTCACTAAGTCTCCCCATGACAGCTATGCTAACCAGAAATTTTTTCCTGTGTAATTTAGAGACCAGGGGGGAAAAAAAAGGAAAAAAAGATATGTCAGGAGTAAACAAATATGGAAGCTCTCCAGATTCATTCTACTATTAATAAAACTCATTTTGGCTTTTTCTTCAAAATATGTTGTTCTACCCAGAGACATTATTATCATCTCTTCTTAAGATAAACCAGCTTTCAAGCCATAAACCATTTCAGCTAACAACTTTTATCTCTCTTTTTAATCAGATGCATGTCTGCATGGTCCAGTTTATTTCTGAAAAGTCGGTATATTTTTATCAATATTTTATTTATATATTTATTTCATTATTTAACATGGTCAGGGTTTGTATCACCTCAGCTTTAGGTAAAAAAATATTAATATAAAAATATTTCAGTTGGGGAACAAAGGTATTAAAACCATTAGAACTATAAAGCAATAACATTTAAAGCCCATAAAAAATTCTAAATTTCAGAAATAAAAGTTGATATAATGTATATCTAGCTATGTATCTGGTAATTATGGTATATGGCTATTACATATATATTCAATACTTTATAAATACAATGATGACAATTGTATCATTTCCATGAGTATATTACTTTTAGACAATTATTTTAGCTATTTAACAGTAGTCATAGACAATCAATAAGGCCCTATTAAAAAGCACTGCTACCTGAAGGATTAAGGACAAGGGAATGAGATCCCATAGATAATTCCAAATAAGTAGAGAAAGTTTGCTGTAACTCTTGAAGATCCAGTAATTCTCAAGACCTTGCACATAAAAACTACTCAATATGTTATTGTCATATTTATGTCTATGTTTTAGATCAGTAGACTAAGCAGATCTACAGGATCTATTTTAACTGGATTGTTAAAAGTAATGTTAATTGAAAGAAACCCCCATCATCTTAAATGCTCAATGAAAGCAACGAATATGGAAAGTACTATGAGATGAAGTTTAGGTCGGGAGTGATACCAGATTGAATTTGTAAACTGATTTTGCAGATTTGATGTTGATTTGCAACAATTTGCAAACTCACTGAGTTGCAAAACTTAGAAAATTATTCTCATAGTAAGGAGTTGTATTTACACTAAGCAAGGATGCCACATTAACAATCCTAGTGCACACATTCAAGCAGCCATTAGACAATTCCATGCATCAGCTTTCAGCATTAGTAACCTAAAGTGAGGCCCCAAAGAGAGAAAACAAATATTTTGGCTGTAAAACTATGGCATATGTTTGGCCTTGAAGGACATACTGAAGAGCAAATTTTTAGCATTAAAAACATCTGCAATTTTTCTACCTTTCCTAAATCACTTGACTGCCTTTTGGGTTCTTAATGTCCCCTAAGGATAATTCATGATTCCTCACCATTCGTAGTATTCATCTCAAGTCATGAGCATTAATTTTACATCCTTTATAATTTTCAGACATCAGTTATAACATAGGATTTTTTTCCTCTTGGCTTTTTATTGCGACTCTGCTGAGCACAACTCTGTGACACCCCAGTGCCGTGTGTGTTTCACCTGGGATTCAGGCTTTGTGAGACTGCACAACACAGGTGGAGTCTGAACCTACAAATCTCAGTTATCATCAAGTGAGGTTATAGCTTGTTAGCCTGACTTTAGTGACATTGGGCCTTTTTGATCAGATAGGCTGCAGGGTCAGGCACATCAGGACATGTTTTTTTCTATCTCTTCATTTCTGTTCAATTGTGGAAAATTACACATCTATTTCTAGGGTTAATTTTTTCTCTTTAGTGGCTCCTGGCTGTGTATTCTTTTTTATAGGTTTGAAATAAATCATGTGACAGCACCTGCCTCCCTGCTCTTCTCTTTCTGCAGAGCTCCTTTCATAGCTATATCAACTGTGCCTTTGGATGAAGCAATTATGTGGTGTGCTCCCATGCTCTCAACAAGAGACATGTCAAACTACCGTCTGCCTGTTTTACTGATGCAATGTAACTCATGCTTCATCAATGGTAATCAGCTCTAAAAGGCAACACAAATATATTTCACCTTTGATCACTGAATAGCATTTAGGTGAGAGAAGATTCAGTCCTCTGTCCTGGTTTCAGCCAAGGACAGGGTTCATTTTTTTTCCGTAGCCATGAAGGTGTGCATTAGGAAGAGCACAGCCAGCAGGTCGAGGGAGGTGATCCTGCCCTTCTACTAAGTCCTGGTGAGGCCACATCTGGAGTGCTGTGTGCAGTCCTGGGCTCCTCAGTACAAGAAAGACATGGAGCTCGTGGAGTGGGTCCAGGCAAGAGCTACAAAGTTGATCAAGGAACAGGAGCAAGTCTCCTTTTAGGAAATGCCAAGGGATCTGGGCCTGCTCAGCCTTGAGAAGAGATGACTGAAAAGTGACCTCAATGTCTATAAATATGTAAAGCAGGGATGCCAAGAAGATGGATCCAGCCTCTTCTCGATAGGGCCAACCAATAGAACAAGAGGTAATGGGAAGAAATTCCTGTGCAGGAAGTTCCACCTGAACATAAGGAAGAACTTTACTGTGAGTGACCATGCACTGGAACTGATTGTCCAGAGAGGTTGTGGAATCTCCCTCCCTGGAGCTATTCCAGAGGAGTCTGGACACAATCCTGTGCCATGTGCTCTGGGACAACCCTGCTTGAGCAGGGAGGTTGGACCAGATGACCCACTGTGATCCCTTCCAAACTGACTCATTCTGTGATTCTGTGAAAGTAAATTCAAGGCAGGTTTCCTTGCAGCTTTAAAGTTCTTGGATATCTATAATATCCTTACCTTGTTCTGTCCCACAGGGAGAAGATGAAGACCTGTAGAACATAATTCCAGAAAAGATCACCATATCACCAACCCCGATGGTCATGTGGTCTTCTTCTTTTGTATCACAAAGCTTATGTATCACTCAGTTTCATACAAAACCTAAGGTTTTAATTAGACCAAATTGTTTCAGAATAAGCTCTGTGCTACAGACTGAGAAGTGGAGATCAAGGCATTAGTAATTCCAAAAGATCCTTTGATGTTAGAAAACTGACGAAGTGAGAGCTGCCCTGATGATTCCCAAAAGCTGAACCACATTCTATGTAGCGAAGGAAGTTGAAAACACCTTTACACTCAGCACAGATACACACACACACACCAGCATCTAAAACCCTGTCAATCTAAGTCAGGTTTGACCTTAATCAGACAGTCAGCCCAATCCTCAAACTTGATGCAAAACACAGCCACCAAGAACCAAAGAAAGAGTTTGCCTTTGCTAGCTTTAGGCACAGTTCTTAGCAATCTATTGTCCTATGTCTAGTTGCATGAGGAAGGAAAGGAGAAATAAAGAGCAATGCCCACCTGAGAGTACAGCTTGCTAATTACAGCTGGACATACCTCTGAGCATTCCCACTCTCTTTACCAGATACAAAAGATGGTATATTAAAAGTGTCAACATTTCTAGATCCTTGTAAGGGTGAAGACTGTGGGTAAGTTTGCACTGTAGGGCAGAGAGATCTAAGCTAGCTCAAAATAAGGCTAACACTGGAAGCAGCATAGCCACGTCAGCATAACTGCACTAGCCAAAGCATAATTCAGTGCAGCAATCATGCATCTGCACTGCTTCCAGGTCCAGAGTATAATTTCTGTTCAGAGTTGTACAGATGTGTAGATCTACTACCTCATCTGGAGCTAGCCTGAAAATCTTAAACAGAATTCCACATTGTAAGGCAGTTCACCCCACATACATGCTTCCTATTGTTTCGGGTCACGCAAGGGAGAACTTTTAGACTTTAAACACATTTCAGTATTCTCACAATGTAGCATCCCCTTTGCCTTATTAAAAACCAATGCACTGTAAAAAGCCTTCTTAACAGAGCTACTTGCTGAATAATTTCTCTAAAACTGATCAGGCAGGACTTGCCCCTGTCCATTTCTAGGAAATCTCAATGACCAGTTTACATCCAATATCACTGTGTATTCAACACCAGGGGCACAGAAGCAATCCTCCAAATAGGCAATGTCTCTGTTTTAGGAACAGTCTCAGGAACATATGTAGATCTTGTTTCAATTATTGTCCCTGTTCTTTTCCAGTGTATACATTTTAGGCATGAGCTCTACTATGCTTAATTCCTCTCACCGCTTAATTTTTCACCTATATGTTTTTATACATAATCTGAGAACTGACTTGACTAATACCCACCTGCTCTCCTCAGAAAACCTATTCATCTCTCCTACCCATTGGTCATTTAAAACAAATTAAAACACGGAGAGCAAAGCCATATTAACTTCCTTCCTTTCTCAATCCCTTGAGGAAAGGACTTTCCAGCATTGACTGTGAGTCTTATTTGACTGACTTTTGGGCTTTTGATTGGTCCTTGGATACAGCAGTGAGAAGATATTTCCTGTGTTGTAGAGTGTAATAAGAGCAACAGATTTTACTCTGAGCCATGAGCTGAACAAGGGAGGAAATTGGAGTGCCTCGCAGTAATTAATCATTGTATGATGAGACCTGTCAAAACCCTTTCTAGAGCTGATATTGCTGTCAATAACTAGTTAGTACATTGCCATCTGTGACTGCTTAAAATATCAGCCTATACTACAATCAACATATTTTTTACTTACACATCTTTTTTATTTACCAAATATAATTCTCCTAAGTACTATATGTGCTCCAGTGTTTGCCAGATGACAGCACTGCCGGTGTCAATATCTAAAACGAAATGCTTTTGCCCTAAGTAAGTATCCAACAAATCCCCTGAGCTGTAAAATAAAGTACCAGCTAAATTATATTTGTATCTAGTCTAAATTCCAGTGGTAAGAAAAATTTATTACCAAACATTTGTACTCTGGATATTGGCTTATGGTTGAATGAGAAAAAAAGAGAAGTATTTCAGAGCAGTTTCATGTCATACTGAAAGTTTAAATAAATAATAGCTGCCAGATTCTCAGCTGGTATGAAAGAAAGGAATTCAACTGTAACTATAGAAAATTATGTTCCTTTACATCAGCTGAGAATCTTGTCCAAGCAAATCTGAACCTAACTCTGATAATTTCTAACTTTTCTATTTTATTTCACTAATTGAAAGCAGCAGCAGCACTGGCTTTCTCCAAAATCTAACTTTCTCTTTGCTTTATCAAATGTCTGTGGAATAGCCAAGAAGTCTTGTGTGTCTTTGTAGAATAAGCCAAGAAGTTTTGAGGTAAGGCTCAATTTACCTCTAATAATATCTTACTTAGGAATAAAAAAAAAAAAAATTGAAGTTGCTTTTCCTCTAACTTAGTGGCTGCATGCAGCCTGTGAAACATTAGTCTGTTGCCTGCAGCCACAGAAAATTAAAATGTTCAAATAGAGGTTAAAAAGGAAAGTAAAGGATGCTGTCCACAGCCAGTTATTTGTGTGGTACTGCTTTTAAGACATACCTGTGTTTCACATACTGATAACTCAGTATCCTGTTTCTTCTGGATCCCCCTGCAAGGGAACTAACTCTTCCTGGACACTGTGTAAGGAACTTACTTGACTAACTCAGAGTCATACTCCAAGACCCAGGCTACATACTTAATGAATGGGCATCATGCATTCTGTTTTGTCTGCAGAGCCCTACAGAATTCGCCTCCAAAATTTTGAACATAGTTAACCTCTTTAATATTAAGAGTGTACAATACACAGGTAGCTCTTGAGCAACTGAGTTCTGCTCCTTGGTGTCACAGGAAGTGGAAAAATGTCAGTTGTGGGGCACTCTAAGGGGGGAAGGAACACAAGAGTCCTAAGACATTTGGGAAACAAAGCAGGGAGGCCACAAGGGAAAGCTGTGAGTGATAAAATATCATTTGAAGAGTCCTGTCATGGAGGATGGGAATGGGAGAGGTTGCCAGCAACCTTCTCACTGTAGAAAAGTAAGTGGATGGAAACATCTCCTGGGTTTGCTTCCAGTAGTCAGCGAGCATAGCTTCACTGCTTTCCCTGTCTCTCCTCATCCCATTCCTTGTAAGGAATTTCCAGAAAATAAAAACCAGCTCCATTGTTTTGTGTGGTCTGGATGCGATGAGAGCAACCAAATCTGAACCCTGACATATAGCAGGTCCTTTAAGTGACCACAGTACATCCCATGATTTGCTTGCACTCACATAGCTGAGATAAACAGAATATTCTGTTGCAGTAACCTATCCTGTTCACTATCTCTTCAAATTTTTCTACTGCCAGAAATGGTGAAAATGCATCAATTCTCAATTATTTCACATCTCATCACTGATACAAAATATTGAACAGATTATAACAATAAAAGAAAATCCCTGCAATACTGACCTCAAACCTCACACATTCATTGCTAACTCTGTGTTTACATACCAGGACCCATAACACAAGCTCTTTCACTGTGCACTGTGTTAATTTTGAATCACTGTTTTTGAACTGAAATGATGTCTATGGCTATATATGTCACATATACAGGTTTGTAAGACATGTCATGTCTTACTGAAACCTACGTAGCTCATATCAACACAATTCCATTTTGCAACCAAAGAAGTAATCTTGCACAAAAGAAAGTTATTTTGACAGGGTCTATTTTCCATATGCTTATGTTGATTGGCATTCATTCCATTTTCCTCCTTTCATTCTTTTAGTAACAGAGTCCCATTTCAGTAACTCTATTATTTTGCCTGGGATCGATGTCATGCTGACAGCCCTATAATTATGTGGGTTGGCTCATTTAGTCTTTTAAGTACTGGCATGGTGTTATCTTTCTTCCAGTCCTCTGGAATGTCCTTAGTGTTCATAGGGCTATTGCAAATGAACAGTCTGGTACACACCAGTTGAATGCAATCTGGTTTACCATTCACCAGTAATTCACTTCTATAATCCATTTTACAGAAGTTTCCAGCCAATGAGAATATTGGACAACATTGTGCTTTTTTGCCTAAGTTCCAGTTTCTGAATAAGAACTTTAACAATGTCATCACTGAAGTGAGAAAAGAACTTCAAAACCTTTTTCCTGTACATTTTAATTTAAAAAATTGCAGATGGTTCTGCCTTAAAGCATGCAGGATGTGTTTTCCTATATACATGCTTGTGTATTTGTGTGTCTTTATAGATTCATAAATTCATATATCAAATTAAAATAACTGAATTACATGAAAAATTATTTGCAGTCAGGCTAATACTGGCCTAAAATACCACCTAAAAAGTGGCTGATACCACCTAAAAAATGGTTTAGTGCAATAGAAGGAGTCAGCAGGTTACAACAGTTGCTGCTGCAGCTCCTACATCTAAAGGGTTTTTCAGTCAAGGTCTCACTCTGTACTTAATTTGATTTGGTCCCCTGGGCTGACTGTCCTTACCATGTCATGGATCGTAGACATCTGGAGGACAAGTCATAGATGGGGATATTTTATACCTTTATAAAGGAATTTGGAGTTGGGTTTGGAATTGCATTTGGTGTGCAACAAGAGCAGAACATTTCTCCCTGTTAGGAATCCAGTCGCGTGCAGTAAAACTGCTCTACAAATCCAAATCAAACCCAGCAAATGCTTTGGCCAGGGAATTTGTTTTCAAACAGCAGTGCTGTTCTCAACCAAAATGCAAATGTACACACAATCATTGACAATATTTTTTCATAATGAAAGAGCTCATTAGAGATATTTCAGTTAGTTTGTTTCTTTTAATTGGTATTTTAGAACTGGGTTTTTTCCACTAATGAAGTGTATGATGTTGCATCAAAGATGAGAAAGGTATCTACTGTGTATATGTCTATATTATTGATTTATTGAAGAAAAAGAGAAGTTTAGTTACTCACAGTTTAGCAGATATTTTTAGATATTTGTAACATTTACTTAATCTGAAACCAGGCTGAATCTAAGCCAGATGCCACAACTGAGTTACTGAAAAGAGGGTGCTGAGTGAGATTTAATTCTACCCATGTCAACCATTTAGATCAATGTATGGCTCTATGGGTTATTCTAACTACACTCTATATGGCACAGATTATCTCCTCAGTAGCTGAAAAAGGCAGCTGGCTCTTGCTCAGTCCTAGAACTAAAAACTGTAATGTTACATATATCTTGAGCAGAAAGCAAATGTATGAGGAACTTATAACTGATAAAACATATGATCATCTTTTTCTGAATATCACAGAGCAGTATGAGCAACTTCCTTCATATGGCACTATTTCCTTGCTGTATATCAGATCTGACAGAATGGCTTGATACAGGTTCTGTGCACATAACAGAGATATGATGCACATAGCAGAGATAGAGCCTGTCTAGGGCCTGCTGCTCTCCCTCTGTGGCCATGACATAATACCACATTTATATTGGCTATGTATTGCAAAGCTTACTCAGCTGTAGTAAATTGCAGGTCCTAAAGGTTTGAGTACAGTCCCCTGCTACTTCAACTGCTGCTATGTATAACACTTTTCACTTACTGCCTGATGATAACCTAAACATTAAAAAAATTTTTTTGCTAACTTTGTAGCAAATTTCAGCGGTTCTAGAAACTTGGTTGTGCTAAGAAACCTGCTTTCAATGTCTGGTCTACATTAATTCATGGCTGGTTCGTAGCCCTTGGCTACAGTTGGATGGGGCCCTGACCAGCCTGGTCTTGTGAAAGGTGCCCCTGCCCATGGCAGGGGAGTTGTAACTAGATGATCTTTGTGGTCTATTCCAACTCAGGCCATTCTATAATTCTGTGATTCTATAATTGTTCATTGAAATTAGTTGCTTTCCCACCACCTCTAACATTTTTCCACAACATATTGGAAGATATAAGCAATTATAACCTTAGTCTTCTTTTTGCTACAATGAATGAACATAGCCTTTAAAGTAACCAGTTGACCAACAAGCACTTGAGAAGCGGGTAAAACCATTTTTTCATACTTTCTTAAGAATCTCTCATTCTTTGTCCCAAAGCTCCATAACTTCAAAGAAAAAAGATATGTTTTAAATAGGGAATGATTATAATAATTTAAAAATTATTTGAATATGCTTTAGACATATTTAACATATAATATATTTCCTCTGAAGACCTCCAAGGAATTAAAAATTCACTAATTAAGTACTGTAACATCCTTGAGAGGCATATACCATCATTATCTCCATTTTACAGATGGAGCAAGTGAAGCACACGGAAGCTAAGTGATTTGTCCAAACTAAAGCATTCTACTGGAGTGTAGCCAGGAGAGATACCCATGCTTTCTAATTTCCAGTGAAACAATAGATTATGCTACACACACCAGCCCCCAAAGGCAGGTTGTTACTCTTTCTTCACCAGAAATTGTTGGCTTCCTTATTGAAAACAAGATGCAAAACTTTGCCTTAGTTCAGATTGTCTAGTAGCTGCCAAACAATTTTTAAAAGTGTATTAACATACAAATAATTGTAAAGGGCTCAATGAAAGACTGACTTGGAAATGATACCCAAACACTCTTGCTCAATGACAGCCTTCAGTCTTGTACCTTCTTGGCCAGCTGTATATCTGTTCATTCAAAATTCAGATATCTCCCTTCATATGACAAAATTATGTCTGATGAGTAATAGCAGACTGCATATATACCAGGCCATGCCACTGGAAGATGCTACCATGACCCTTTGACTAATCAAATGTGCATCCATTACAATAATAGGGAATATGTTCATTTTGGACAGCATCCTGTCATAGGTCCAATGGCATGAGAGGGCAGTGGCTATAATCTCTTATTATACCCATGACAAGCTGTATGGCTTTCCCAAGCCAAAACTTTTGTTGCCTACTAGTAGCAGTTTATAAGGTTCTGGAAACCTTCTCAGAAATGTCGGTATTCTCTTTATAAGTCATACTTTATCCAATATAAAATTCAGTTTCCTGAGCCAGCACAGAAATTTAAGAACCTTGCTGTTTCACTTCCTCTCTTTCCTGCATCTCCCAATTACTACTGGGTTATTTTCCTCTCTTGTATATTCTCTTTCTAACTCCTGACTTCTTTGTTACTTTAGGACACAGCATCAAAACGACAGTAACACATCTGCCTCCATCCTCCCTAATAATGTGCACTCTAGAAGGAGCTAAAAGACACTTTTCAGAGTAGCACGATATGAAACAGTTGGTTTCTCTCACTTAGGGAGAGAATGACATTGATTCTAGTCTTCCTTGACAAAAAAAATTCCAGAATACACAATGTAAGTGCAACTACTCTGACCTCTTCAATTCTCTGAGTGAGAGCTGAGTGGACTACATTGATATTTCTGAAATGGAGTGGGCTGTGGGCCTGAGAGCTCTCGTGGGCTTGCTCAAGCTGCGATTTAACTGCTTAAATAACTCTCAGTAATTCCCTTCTCAACATTTTGACTGCTTTGGATACAGTCTCAGATGCCATCTGCCCTACAGCCTGTTGTTTCAGATTGACTAATGGGTCCAATGTGACAAAATTTGCCAGAAGGGCAAAAATAGTAGAAATGTATAGCTCTTACAACTTTCCTGTCTTCCAGAAGTAACTCTAAAGCATTAAGTTGGTAACTATAAAACCCTTGAACTGATTATTCTATTAATTCATGTTTCATGCTACTCCTGCTCAGACTAAAAGCGATTACTTATGCTTATGTAGAGGAAAAGAATATCAAAAATGTGGGGGGAAAAAAGGTGTTTCATTACAAAATTTAACAATATTAAAGAAGCTGGTTTTGCTCTTTGCATGACAAACACAGAGATTAAAAATGGCTCTGAATTTCAACCTTACAGAACCTCTGCTCTCTTAGAAAGTGTACAATATCCTCTTACCATGACCAATTATTTGAAAAACTGTGGAAAAACATGGTATTGAAAACATATGTGTTTTGAATATTAGGTAATCACAGCTTATTATAATATTATTATATTCATTTCTTTCCAATATTTGGACTTATATTTTTTTTAATTTACATAATAAGCATCTGTTTTACATATAGAATTACTCTGACACCTGTTATTATCTAAATACATTATAAAGTTTGAACTAAATGAATATGCTAAGAAATACTACCTGAAATTACCATTAATTTTAAAATTGTCAACGGAGCTTCTTCTGATTCTTAAATATTGTATATCAATTATTGTGAGACAGACAGTGAATATATATGATAGTGAAGAAAAAACATAAGCCTTGCTTGTATTTAAAATGAATATACACATACAGGCAGTAAAATTTGCCAGTGATGCTTGAAAAAACTTATATGCTAAACTCTTTACATCTACTTTTATGTTACTATATATTCATTAATTAAAGAGCAAGAGCAAAAAATGTATAAAGTTGATGAAAGGTTTACAGACCTAGTGACCTACCCCAACCCCAAGGATTAGTACAGAAACTGTGTGCGACTGCAAATTATTACACCAGCCTTATGAGGATAATGATTTCCCACCTTCCATGGTGCTGCATTGTTATCCATAAGCTCCCAAAGGTCCTTAAGCTTGTTAATAACCATTATAGATGTGCAATGAAGTGAATCAAGACTAAAATGAACTCACCTGAGCCTAAGCAGATTAACCCTGTTCAAGTCTGATGATGTCCATATAAATTCATCTGGATCTCCTTCCATCAACAAATAGAAAAGTGCAATAAAACAAGGGTATATTTTATCTGTTCTTTTAAAAATAAGTGCAGGAAATTATGCAGGACACAAATTCAGGAATCACTATTTAAACTGAAAAAGAGGGTCACCTTTCCCTGGTGGGGACATATCTGGGCCCCTGGGATTATATTTCTTATGTGTTCAGCACTAAGTATTCTTGAATCCTGCTCACAGGCTGAGGGCACTATGTCTTGTAAGCTGACTGCAAAAATGTGAATTAAACAAAGCTGGACATCTGCATTAGATTATTAGCTAGTCCCTGAGAAAGTCATTGAAAAGGTGATGCATGCAAAAATGAAGAAACATTCACATTCAAAATAAAGATGAAGGTAGCAATTTATAAAATTTTTAGACTAGTGTTGTATTTCAGAAGAAAGAAAACAAATTTTGAATTTGTTTTATTATAGAGGTAAATTAAAATATGTTTATAAAATAGTCTGCTAGGATTCATAGACAAAAATCAAAAAGATAAAAGCCACTTAAACATTCCATCAGTAGGATTTCACATACAGATTATTATCTTATTTTTACACATATTTAAGTCACAGTATTTCTGCATGTAATGAATATATAAATATGCCATATTTTAGTTTGTAGAAATCCTTACCTAATATAATAAATGCCAGATTTATAATTATTTCATTATATGTTGCTACAGAATGTGAAAGAGGTGGAGGTAAAGGGTGTTTCAATGTTTGAAGCGGGTATGGAAGAGTGACCTTATGATGGTGCTTAGATGAACACCAGAAAGAGAAGAGAGAATTAAATTACAGAGTCATGACCATGGTGACATGTGAATTTGATGTGGAAAGACATGACAGGTGGATTTCACTGTAACCTGAGTAGCAGAAGAGAGACATAAGTATGGAAGCAATATTTCAGAGAGGAATGATCATTTACACCTGAGGAAAACAGATCAGTAATTAGGCAGAAAACCACTGCAGCAGCAGAGTTATTGTTCAAAAATAAATATCTTTCATCACCCGGATATGATCTGTATGTTGTATGCAAAGGAGATATCACAAGGACAGGGAAGAGAAATCTGGACCTAGAAGGAAGACATTTATCTGTGGTGATGGAGAAAGGAGATCAGGGTGATCTGGAAAGAAAGAGAAGACATCAATTTGCTATATTGTTGTCAAACCCAGAACTTTCAGTGAGAGAAAGGAGGAATAAAAGGAATCATGTCAGTTATGGAATAGAATGCACAGCAAGTGACAATAAAATTAATATAGAAGTGGATTGTTAGAGACCAGATGTGTGGAATGAAAAGAAAAACCCTCAAAAGTGGACTACAAAGGGACCTCTGAAGAAAGGTGTTATACCAAGCCTCTCTTACTGGATGATTGGCATCATAGCTTTGTGGAGGGAGAGGGGGAGGGAGGGAGACAACAATTTTCTTTAATAGAAAAAATCCGGCATTGAGAAATACTGTTCATGATGGACTAAACAGAGGCAAGCTGAAGCAAATGTCCCTGCCATCCAAACTGCCTGCCTTCTTAGAGATTTATTCTCTGTCTCTTGTGCTCTTCCCCTTCTATACAGGCTGTGGAAGAAAGAGTGATATTTTACCAAGAACACAAACACTCTGCTTTCCATTAAGTGTTGAAGCCACTACAACAGCAGAAGGAATAGATATAGGTGCAAAGGCATTTCTTGATACAAATAGTTCAGCAGACTCTGATTTAGAAGCTGGTTTTTTTACTTCTTGTAGTTCAGTTGATTCTGTCCCAACTCTGCATTTTTCCTCCATCTGCATCTCTGCCTTCTTATTTCCATCCAATATTCATATTATGCTGATGAATTAATATTTTTTTTCCCTCTTATTTCTATGCAACCTCCTTATTCTTTACACCACTGCCTGTATTTTTTAATGTTGATGCTAAGCTATCTGGCATATTTTCGTCTACCTCCTAGAAACACCTAGAAGTTTGAAGAATAAACCAAGAAAAAAAATTCTACTTTGGATTTTAATTATCTAATTTATGCTTTCCTCAATCCTGGTCCATTTTTAAGAACAGCTAAAAAATAGAAGATGGCAATGCCAATTTTACAGATGATTTTCAGAAGATTTTCAGACATTCATGGGAAAGCAACTAAAGATCATTTGAGCTGAGAATCAAAATCATGTAAAACAAGACTATTTCTAGGGAAAATAAATACCTTTTCTGTTAATTTTATAGAAGGGAAAACATGGGAGTTTTGTTTGTTTGGGTTTTTTTCATTTTGCTTCATTTTGTTTTTAGCTCATCTGCCTCAAACAATATTGTGATATATTCTGATTACTTAGAACAAAACCTGCCAGAACTGGAGTTCCAATTTCCTATGTTCAACTGTTGTTTTTCCCCACTGAGCAGCAAGAGTTCAGACAGATGTATGTAATAAATTCAGAAATGTTGATCTGCACTGCAGATGAAAGGCTGAATAACAGTATAGTCATAAAACTGAAACTTTTCATACCATGCAAGAAGCCTGTACTATATTTTACTCTACACTTCAAGATATATCACAATGACAGATTTTGTAATGTCAGGATATGGTATCGAAAGAATTCAAAGAAGTTTCCCAGCAGTTGCTGTTAGAATAGTTGCAATTGACTTATAAAGCTGTCTGAAACATAGTAGTTTTCACTATTTCCTACACTTTTGGAGTACTTTTTTTTTAGTGAAAAATCAGATTTAGAACAGTCTAACTAATATATTCAGCCATTCTACAAGACTGCTAAAGATAATATTTGTAGCAATAAACTGAGCTAGAAAGTTTATAGTAACAGGAAAAATATGTAAACAGAACTTTTGGAAGGTAAGTGGTTTTTATTCAGACTATCCAAAACACTTTATTTTTTTTACTTTATAAACATGTACTTAACTCAAAGTCCTAAAAAAAAAGGTGGCTTGACAGTTCTGACCAAGGTCGTAATCAACATCTGAACCTGTCAAAGCAGCTTCCAGCAAAGCCAGGAAAAACCCTGACACTCTTGAGGCCCCCAGTTCTCTCCTTTTCCTGGTTCAATCTCTTTGCTTTATGAAACAGCACATTTTCCATCCTTTTTATGGTAAGTTTCACATTCTTCTTAAAACTTCAAATGTACAATAAAAATATTTGCCTCAACTTCAAATGAGCATTGCAAGCCACCAGAAAGGATGCGATCAGGAGTTTTCCTAATTAGCAAAGCAAAATGAGGGATTAAAAAGTGGCAACATTATTCAGAGGAGAAGAAAAAAAGCAGTGTAAGCTATTTTGGAACAAACTTCTCATTCCAAATTTCATCAGACATCCTTAACTGTAGAACATAATATAGCAGGCTTGTCCACCTTTCTGTGCACATTTGTGGGTTATTAGTACAGCAGTACCACTTTGATTCACCCAGACCTGTACTGAAGTTCTACATGGCAGCAAAATTGAATCCGTTTAATTAGTAGAAAGCCATTTACACCTTATAAATTAGGCCACTGTTTTACTTACCATTTACTATTTGTGATGGAAATCCAATAGAATTTCTTTTTGCAATAAATACATGCAAACCCGTGCTTTAAAAAGGTCAGTAGTATTCAGAGTGCTAGAACGCAACACTGACAAATAACTTCTTAATTCCTTCTAACAGGTAGCTTATGTTATGGCTGTTCTGTCTGCAGGAGGTTGTAAAGTCAATATCCATGGAAAACTTTTGAGACACACTTACCAAATGTACTATCAAGCTTTATCAGTCACAGCAGGCAGATGCAACTGTAAAAATGTTCCATTTGGAAAGGAAACAGTTTGGCTTATGATTGAGATAAATATTGGTTCGCATTTTTAACGTTTACTTTGTACTAATAGACTGTTTCATTTCATAAGCATATAAGCAATCATGGTAAAGTTATGGCAGGACTAAAGTATACTGGCATATTTACTCCTTGAAGTTCTCCAATCAAAGAGAAAACTCAGTTGTTTGCTTTGATATTTATTTAATGATGTGAGCCCTGACCGGACTTGAGACAACCTCAAGTATTTCACAGAGCAGTGAGTTTCTTTTGAAATGGAGCAACATAAACACGCTTTCAGGTGTTGTATAAATAGCAAAACTGTAACGCATAATATTTCTTTAAATTAGCACAGTGTTAATAACTGATGGGGGTGAGGGTCATATATAGGTTACTTGGCAAAACAACAACGCTGTTTCTCGATGTGTAGGAAAACACAGAACACAAGTCACAAAAGTGTAAAGTACATGATAGAATAATCAAGATTATTTAGAACTGCCCCTGGATATCTGAAAAAGGCTATGAAAATGCTGCAGTGATAGTCTTGAAGTGACTTTTTTATCCTAACAGACATATTATTATTACAGTAACTACCTTGTAGCATTACAGTCAACCACTCTGAGAGATCTCAGGTGCTGCATGTGCTCTGCAAGTATTTTAATATGGAGATCCTTGTTGCCTGTTCCTGAGAAATTTCCATCCTCTTCCTAGAGTATATCAAGATCAGTCCAGTCAATCAAGGGTAAAAGTTGGAAAAATCCATTAGTAAGCACTGAGCGATGAAAGAAACAATTACTAAACTAGTGGCACTGTGGTGCTGCTGTACAGATACAGTTTAGTCATGATATTTTAATTTCTGTCTTCTCTGTAAGACACACCAACTACAGTCTACTTAAAGCACTTTAGTCAGTATGCTTATGAACACACATATCCTCCCCATTTTTTAATGTTGAGAAGATGCATAAATTGCAACTGGAGCCTGACATCACTAAAATTAAGATTAAAGGAGTAGCGTGAGTGTTATTTGACAGCATAGTGATTACTCCAATGGAAAAGTAATATCAGTCAAGCTGGGACAGCTCAAAAGAGCTTGGAGACTTATTTTGGTTATTTTGGAGCCAGTTTTCAGAGGTGAGGAAACACAGAAATCCCTCTCAATATAAGACTGGAACTTCAGACATAAAATGGAACAAGAAAGATAAATTCCAAAAGAAAATACTTGTCAGAAATTATTAGAAAATCCAGAGTGATGAATTTCCTCTGTGTCTCTTCACTCAAACTAGAGAAATGTTTTCTCTCATCCAAGATATTTTTGTCTGTTTATCTAGGTGCCATACTTTTCTGGCTCTCAAAATCTCACCTGTTTTACCAGCACAGATCATTACCTTCCTCCATCTTTAAGAACTTTCACTCTAGACAACACATTGCTTAAACACTGGACACAATTTAAAGTAATGTTCATTACCATAAAGGGTTATTGACAAAGTCTGTCTAAGATAGCTTTGCATATGTGGCCTGCTCATCAGGATTAGTGCATTTGACAAAGCAAATGAAATCAGATCTACATGAGCAAAACCATCTGTGGGTCCTAAATTGCAGAATATTCAAAGACAGACTGGACTCTCTTCTACAAACAAAGTTCAATCTCCATCTTTTACAAAGCCATTAGAAGAGCTTGATGCCCATAAAGGTGAGATTACATAAATATTTTTTTAAGTCTTTACATCTTAGTATTTTGCTAATAGGTGTTCCAGTATTTTATAAGGGTTTACAAAGAAATATGTATAGTACTTCTATAGCACTTCTATACGCTGAAGAGCAAATAATTGACTACAAAGAAAATGCATTAACTTTCAAGAAGATTCCACTGCAATTACCAGCACTAGTGTTCAGTGTTAAGAAGATGTCCAACCAGCATACCTATTGTGTATTCACCAGAGGTGGGTGGCATGCAAAACCCCAACATTATTTCAATCAGTACCATGCTACAACCCTGACAGAAACGGACTTGTGCTTGGTGTCAGTTGTTCTGTGACTGCCAACTCCATGGCAGATTTTGCTGGGAATAACTTTCATCTCCACTGACAACTAAAATATAGTGAACAATGTTGTTACACTTCTGAGATGAGAGTGAAAGGGCTATGTGTGAAGTGCCAGTCAGAAAGAGCAGAGTACACGATAGTTAATGTCACTTACAAATATAAAACACTTAGGAAATACTAAAATGATAACTTCATTAGTAGAAGAGAGGGGGTAAGCTCAACAAAGAGGTTTAATATATTTTAAACAGAAAAAACTCATCAAACAGCACAGGGTAGGGGTCAACCTGGGTAATCCTAATGAACAAGAATTGATTTCTGCTCTTGGAATCAATAGCAAAATTACACCATGGCAGCAGAAATACATGCTTCTTGTACCTGCCAACTTCTCCCCTTGACAAGTGAGGCTTCTAGATGCATATTTACCACCATCTAAGATCTTTTTGTAGCACAGTCAGTGAACTAATTCATCGAAAGATTTCTGAATTCCATAAACTTTCTTCAGTATATCCCCCAAAATATGTGAATTCCATGAAAATGTAAACCTTACTGACAGAAAAGACAGAAAAATAAGTTTTTCAAACACTACAAGATACTAGAATATACAGACTTAACTGATGCACCAAGAGCATGACAATATGTAGTGATGTGACCTTAGACTGAATATAGACTAAATACCTTCCAGAAAACTTAACCTCTGTTCACACACTTTAAAAAACTGTTGAAACCTGAAGAGGATTAAGAATAGACATACAGGAAGCCTTCCAGTTCTAGAAAACATAAAGGACACCAAAGGATTTATTTAGCTCTACTTAGCTACAGAGGGCTAACAGTCACAATATAAATATACAAAACCTTTCCTGTCTGTATTAATGGATCTAATGGGGAAGAGGTGACTGCTGAACATGTACAAAGGCAAAGAGCCCATGGTTATCATTAAATTGTGATCTTTACTGTTTCTCACTTTCTCCTGTCCTTCAATCACCTTTCCTTCTTGTATTGCAAGGTCTACTGTACGGTTGCAAACCATGGCTCATTATTGCACTCTGTCATTCTGATGGTACTCTTACCATTAGTGAATGTTTAAGAAATATCTAAATTCATATTCTTCTTCAGCTCTGGCATTTATCTAATGAGCAGGCCCATGTTCAGGCTAAACAAGTCTGCTTTTCTTCCTAGAACTCACGTGCTCTGTCCACATCATCATTTGTGGCACTTGCCTTATTCCTCAAATCTCTGTTTCAGCACATAGGGGCTCACCGATTCATTTCAAATAATGACTGGCAAAACCCAAGACCAAACAACTCCTACATGTTCACTAGTGAATCCAGCCCATTTGGTGATCCTTCTTGAGTTCATTCTTATGCATTTTCCTTTTTTCCCCACACTTCTAAAACTCCTGTGGCTCTTTCTCCTTGAATATATGTGCAGCTTACTGATCTGGTTGCCCAGGTCATCCATCTGTCTTGCACCTCTGAGATAAATAAAGTTCTGTATTATACACAAATTAAAATGCACTCCATCCTAGATCCTCTCAAATAAGATCCTGTGCCTCTCAAATAAGATCCTGTGCATTGCAATCAGTCAAAGCCACTCTCATCCAAATGCCTACAGGCATCTTCCTAGGCAACTAACATTCACTCTCCTCATTCTTTCAGCTATTCACACACTCCAATCTGTTATTAAAATGCCTATCCTCTTCTGACTATCTTCCATTACTTTTTTTAGGGTCTTTTTTTAATCTTTCCAATTTCTTTGTCACTGAGTCCTTCCTCAACATATCTTTTTAATGTGATACTCCCAACAAATACCTGAACACCATAACCAATATCACACATTGTAAATCAAATTTGCTGCTTCTTTTTCTACCTGGCTTTTGTAAGCTCTGATTTTGGTGAGTATAGTATTCAACACAACAAAGCTCATGAGTTTGAGCTCCAAACTGTGGTAGTATTAACCATATCAAAATCAGCTTTCAACATTTTGGAGGGAGATAGCTTTTTGGATTCCACATATCTCTGTGAAACCATGACATCTCAGTACAGACACAGAAAGTCAGATTTTATACTTTTCTCTAGAATTCAGGTGGTTTGCTGATAAACATTTAAGTCACAAAGGTGAAAATAAACCATATAAACTGGTTAGTTCTGATGTGCCAGTAAGTTGAATAAGGAAAGATTAGTGTACATGAGTGTTTGAATTCTGGGTCCATCAAAAATGAAGGGTTCTGAGGAAAGCACATAATCAAATGCTATGCAGATGTGTGAACAGGCTAAAAATCATAGCAGTAATTATTGCTACTTTCAGTTTTTTAATAAAAAGTGAAGTAAAAAAATAAACTTCCTTCCACATGAAATCCTAAAATCTCACATATAGAAATAATTCTCAACTTTTAAAATTCATGTCAATAAAATCATGGGATTCCAATCACCCAAACAATTAAAAAAAATAGAAACCACTCCAAAGTTCAAATAAAGAATTGATTAATTCAATATCTGATTGACATGGCATTAAATAAAGTGACCACAAAATCATATCTAAATTTGGAGTTTAGGATTATATCCAGTCTTCAATTGCAACAAACTCAGACAGAAAATAAACTGAATTTTGATAAATCTATTTTGCTGAAGTATTTATTCTTTTAAATACAGAGGCAAAGCAATCAAATGAAAAAACTTGTTATGATTTCAAGGTTTGCTATATGTTTTTAATATTTGGCACATTCTCTCTAAATACTTGCTTGTAAATGAGAATTTTTAAAAAATAAAATATTCTGAAGTAATATTTTTTCGCCAGAATACCTCATGTCTTGAAAGAACTACTCTCATATATTTATGTGTGGTTTTCTTCTTCTTCCTCCAGCTTTATGCAGAATCTCAAAGTTCTTCACAGTATCTTATTCTCGCGAGACTGCGCCGCTTCTCCTTCTCTGCAATGTAGTAAATGTGAAAGTTGACCTCACAGGTCTTAAATAGGTGCCCTTTGCTTTTATGCTAGTCATGAAAATCACAATTGCTGTAATAATTTGCTCCTAGCAGTAGTCTAGCAGCTGTCTAAATTTACAAGGTCAGTTCTAGCACAACCTAAGCCAAACTTTTTAGAGACCTCAGGGTCAGGTTTCAAATAACTGCACATTCCTACTTTAACCAAAAGTAATCCCTGAGACTCAGCACACTTTAAAGATGAATGTTCATCTCTTCTCACATTTGAAACTTCAAAGGCCCAATTACTACTGGGCTGACATGGGCTGTTTCATGATACTTCCTGTGCAAAGTGCTACCTCTCTGCACTCTGTGTTTCTGATGCTTCTGTTATCGCTGGTCAGTTGCTCTTTGGCAACACAAAATTCAATACCAGGTTTCCTCTCACTTCTTCCTTGCACTTGTTAAAAGCAATTACTGTTAGCATCCATATTTGAACTTTGAGTTCTGTTTCTGGGATTGTTTATGTTCTTTACGATGGCTACATTAATCACCAGCTATTGGGTTATCTTACAGTCAAAACTATTGGAAACACCTGGCTGGAAGATAAAAACAAAAGTAAGGCTACCAAAAATATCAGGATTAAGCTCAAGATAATGCCACTATAACACTGTCTGCATGCAATCTGCTTTCAGGGAAAAACATTGACAAAACAAATCAATTGTTTAAAAGATAATGTTTCTCTTGGTAGCAGCAAAGCTGTTCAAAGTGTATTTGTGCATTTTTGCTATTGGGAGTGTTTAGTTGCTATTTTTATTTCCATTCAATGACTTAAAGGTTTTTAAAAATGGAACAAATCAAGAGCAAAAATTTATATCACAATCAAATCACATATCTTTTGCTTACAACTTTCCTTCCCCAAGTGGGTATTTTGAACAATATTTTTCTCTCTCATACCAGATCAAAACTTTGCTATTCTTCATTTAGTATCAATATTCAATTTTTAAATATGATACATCATAAAAAAAAAGACCTTGGTTAATTCATTAAATTCTTAGTCAATATATGACAGAAAAGGAGAATAATCCCAGGATGGCCAGCTCCTGAAAGAAATCATGAATTCATAGGACAGATGGGCTGGGTTTAGAGTGGATAGGGTGGAAAGAATAAGATTCCTTGTATAAAGTAGTTACTTTTTTTCATTTTTACTGCAGTGCCATTTTTTTAATAGAATTAGGTATAATAATATAGTTTGCACTGCAATGTTCACATAAGAAATACCTCAGTGACTTCTGAATCATGTTTTAAAAGATGTGAAGACTTACAATGTATTTAAGAAGATTAAACCTAATGCAACTGGAAAAAAATTCAAAGTTCAGTTGTGTCTTGATATAAACCTGCAATCTTGAAATTGTTTGTCCTTTATAAGGAAAAAAATCAGTGAAATCATTCCCAGTAACTTAATACCCTTAAATGGTTTATAATAAAATGGTTTGCTCTTCTTTCAGGGATTTACCTTAATGATATCATTCCAAAGGAGTCTGGTTTAGATCAAACTGGGTTAAAGATCATGACTGTCAAAAGATGATGTCACTTAGATTCCATTACTAATAAAACCAGAGGTCATTTTGAGTACAGAAACAGATTGATATTCATGCTTGCTTTACCTCTAATACCTTTAGTCATGCATTACAAAGGTAAAACTTGGCCCATTCCAGTGTACTTCAAGAGCATAGTAGATCAACATCATATTTACAGTTCTTTAGCATAGTTGTTTAAAAAGTCAATGGCAAGAAACATCCAAAATCAATTTCAGTAAATGAAATCACTTTGTCTAGGAGATTCTAATTTCTGCATTTTACAAAGATTAAGGTTGGAAATGCAAAAATTGTGTCTTAATTTATCAATCCGTGTAGATCTAAATAAAAACAGTCAGTATAGCCAGTAGTCAGTATAATGACTGTGAAATGTAAAGTTAGGATAACTTAATATAAGATTGAAAGGCTAAAATCTTATAACCCATTAACAACAGTTCAGCAGTTATTCTTCTCTTGTCTTACCTATTTATTATTTTGTATTTTCCTAGTATTGTTTGCTGGTATTTTCCAGAACTACTCAACTTCCTCTTATACCTAGAAAACATTAAATATATAATTAAAATACAAATAAAACAATAATAGCAAAATAAAACAAGATTAATCACCTGCAATGAAGAATTGCAATCATTTAGAACAAGAAACAATAGAAGTCAAATTAAACAAAAGAATATTTGCCACTATGGGATGCTCAAGTTGCATGAAGTAGTAGCTTTCAGTGAAATCTCTAAGAAGTCAAACAAAATAAAGCCCTGTGATTTTCATTACAGGTTTATGTCCTGCCATCAGCAGACTAATGTGTGAAAGGAAAAACAGGTACAAAAGACCGAGCACTTGATGAGTGTAAAAAGATATATGTCTCACTATGATGGACCTTGACCTGAGTACTTAGGATCCCACTTGTCAACTCCTGCTTACCTGATTTCATGATTTTAGCAATTAAAATCCAGCTAAATCTACTGCTAAAACTCCAGAAAAGATTCAGAACCAGTCAATTCTGCTAGCCAATATTTCATTTACTTCTGTGCATAGTGAGAATCTTAGCAAGGACCACTAGATGGTGGTGTGACAGGGCAAGGACTTCCTTGGATGTTTGTGGTGCTTCCTAAAAGACTTGCCCTTTGTAAGCTCTGACACATGTCCCTATGAAATGCTTTGGTTCTTTTCTGCATTCATTTTTGATACAGGTCCTGTGAACTTAAATGTTACCTATTGCCAAAACATTTACTTCAGAAGTATGTTGTAACATGTTCTTCCACAGTCTGTCCTTAGATATTCATCCAACACTACCATATTATTCTTTAATTTCTCCTTACTCTTTCTTCTTCATATTTTTCCATCCCAATTCTCCTCTGTCTGCTTTATTGTCAAGGTTTCTTTCAAACTGGTTTCTGCTGTGCATCCTGTAAGATGTAAAAGAAATGGAAAGAAAAAGCAAAAAATACATATCCATTTGTCAAAGATGAACCACCATATTCTGAAACCTGCATCTCTTCCCTATTCTGCTTTTATGTTTTGTTATCCTTTAGGTATGAAATAGTTAAAAAAAAAAATCTATTTTTTGTTTCTGAAATTTCAGTATGACAACTGAAAGACTAATATTAATAGAAGAATAATGTTTAAACACAAAACTTTTCACAAGGGAATAATCTCTTACTTGAACTTCAGAAAGGCTGTATAAATGTATTTAAATGAACAATTTACAATATACATTCCCAATAAAATGTTTAACGTGCACTTAATGTGCCATATGGAGAACTCAACAAAGTTAATTCTAATAAGGATAAAACAACCTTTGGAAAAAATAAACACTGCCAGATACTTCATAGGTTGAATCAACTGTACAACCTGTTGAAACATGTGAATTACCTGCTGAATCAGATATTTAATCTACTAAATCAAAGTTAACACCTACTGAGTCAAGCATAGCACCTAGTAAAAAACTATTAGTACAGATTTATATATATTCAAGTGAATTACAGTAAACACATTGCTCAAGAAATACAAAGTAGGCTCCAGCTAATTATTGCATTTTGTTTAGATGGCAACAGGTGTTCTGCTATGAGGGAATTTCCCATTCAAATAGCAAGAAATAAGGTCTTCCTTTTGTGAGTCAGTTTTCTTCATTAGATGGAAATGAATTTATAGATATTCTAATGTCTCAGCAGAACTTGTAGAAATAATCAGGGCAAGGAGCAGGGGGAAGACATCTGTGCAGTTGCTTTGCTCCCTTCTTCTTTTATTATTCTTTCCCTCATATATCATGCTGCTACACATGTAACTGCAATGAAAAGTATGTGAGAAGGAGAAAAGGGGCTCTTGTCCAGTGCAACTCAAGAGAATTTCAGTTTGTAAATCCACTGTTTGTTTCAGCAGCAGATGGTTCTGCACACTCTACATTTTCTCAAATCCTCCAGTCGTTCTACTTGTACAAGCTTGTCTATAAGCTTATTTTTTTGGAATGAAACATGCTACAACTATGTTGTCTTTTGTCCCTACACAGACTTTTTTGCTGAATATTTGTGTTTTTTTCATTATATTGTTTGACAGACCTTCTTCATATAGAGACCAGTGAATGTTGCTTTTTAATTCCATTTGTTTCTTAATATTATGAAGAAAATACTAATGTCCCTTAGCTATAGTATTAAGAGGTGTCCATTTGCTTCTTTTTTTTCTACATCTCATACCTTCTGATCAGGTTACAGCATTCATTTCATTGCATTGGTTTTGTGCATTGATATCCAGAGTAAGCACACTTTTCATTTAGAGCTGCCATTTCTTGGTCCTGTTGCTGCATTTTAAGAGCCATTTCCTATCTTTTTGATTATGGCCTGATTATGGCTTTTGAGATATAGAATATTTGCCTACATCTGTGTTTTAATTTGTATCAGGAGAGCAGTTTTGAACTGCCAATTGTCCCTATTTATTGTATTTTAATAAGCACCACGGAGCTGCCATGGAGCACTTGAACCGAAATCCTTTTGGGTGAAACTAAGGAAGAAGGAGCAGTTCCAATGCACACCAGCTGCAAAATGGGCTGGAGGCTAGAGGATAGCCTAGAGTTTATCCCCCCCCATTAAAATGTGACTTGTGTGGGCATGAACACCAAGAGTTTCATACTACAGATCTTGCTTCTACTGGTCTACTTGCTACTGCAGACATAACACAGACAAAGGCAGTCCCAACTATCCTTTACATTCTGCTTTAGCAGACCTAAGACCTAACCTCACACCCACAAACCCCCACTTATACAGAGATTATGGTTTATTGTGATTACCAGTGACAGGACTCGAGGAAACAGCATGGAACTGGGTCAGGGGAGGTTTAGGTTGGATATCAGGAAAAGGTTTTTCACCCAGAGGGTGGCTGGGGGCTGGAACAGGCTCCCCAGGGAAGTGGTCACAGCACCAGCCCTGAACCAGAGTTGAAGGAGCATTTGGACAATACTGCCACACATGATGTGACTCTTGGAGTGTCCTGTGTAGGGCCAGGAGTTGAACTCAATGATCCTGATGGGTCCCTTTCAACTCAGCATATTCCGTGATTCTATGATTCTGGATTTTTTGTTGACTCTGCACAGGAAGAAAAATGTATTAACATTATGTAGACAGTAATGTAAGAGCTTTCTTGCTTTTAAAAGATTCATGGAGGGAAGGTAATAATATTAAAAAAATAATTTCATAGTGAAATAACCTCTCTTAAAATGTAAATTTGTAGCTAATATTTGGCTAAAGATACTGTAATAGTGAAAATGAGTCAAAACACAAAACATTTCAAGCTTTTATAATTAGATTTTTGCTATATTGAGCAGTAATCTATTTCATTTTCACTGTAGGGAATGTTCCATTCTGATGCAACACTTAATAGTTACCTGTCAGTAACAGGTATGCAGAAATAAGAAGTAAATTATGCTCTTATCAGAACTGAGATTGGTTTGCTTTTCTGTTGTTCTTTTCCTCTTTTCTTTTATCATTGCATAAGAAGTACAAGGAAATCTGAATTCTGGATTATAATCAATGAAGTAACAGGCTTTCTGCAAAAGGGTTTTGTTGATTCAGTGACCTAAGATATTTGAGTGTTTGGGCTGGTTATCAATAGCTTAACATGATACTGGAAATAGAACACTGACTGCTACAGAAAGATTGCATGTTGTCCAGCAACCAAGTTATGTTTCCAGAGGATGAATTTTCATATGGCACGTAACTGTGAAACAGGTTTTACTCATTAATACATGACTTGTTACTGACCTAAAAGAAAATTGATTAGTTATTTGCTCTGCACCATGCTTGAGATACTGAGAAGCAGCTGCATATGTCTTTTATCTATGGATTTGTCACACAGCATTTTCTGTTCATACACACAGGATCAAAAAAAGGTATTTGTTTTACCTAAAGCAAACAACGGCATCCATTATGAACCTACTTCAGGTCCTTTGGTATCTTGGAATAGGCACACACTAAACAGAAAGTGACATATATGGTACGTCTTTCATAGACTGAAATACGTTGTTTATGGTGGCTGAACATTTCTTAAAACCACAAGATAGCTACAATTACTTCACACTGAACACGCAAAGGAAGAGTACTTATTATCTCTTTTATAAAAGCCAGCAAAATGATCTAACAATTTCTGACACTGTTGTTCATTAAAAAATCTAAGTTTTGAATGGTTAAATAAGTAACTACTGTAGAAAAAAATGCAAACTGTTCTGCATATTAATGAAAAATTACCTTTTATTGTTAGATAAAATAGATTCTTCATTCATCTGGTTTTCAATGGTTAGTGTCAAATTATATAATGAGATAAAACATTGTCCCTGGGATAACAAAATAAAAATAATAAAGTAATAACAACATTTGATTAATTATTATTAGAGCACTACCAGTAAGCACTACCAGGATGGACAAAAAAATTTCTTACTTAAGGACTTAGAATAGAAATAGCAGCAGAAGGGAAATGAGATCAAAAGGACTATATAGGAGGAAAAAAAAAAGAGTTTGGGCATTACAAAGATTGCATATGTTAAAGGGTTTTTTGTACCAGGATGATTTGGCATTGATTAGGACTCTCCAAGGGGAAGGAGTTAGTTGGATGGAATTAGGTTTCCAGTGTCCCACTAGCAGCTCACTTCCTACCTCTTTAATTCAGTCACCCTATTAATAGATGACTAATGGATTAATGGAGGCAAATGGCGACTTCAGCATAAGAAGGCTTGTAATCACGGTGGCCTCTTTTTCCTTCAAGTTTCCAGATGCATCTCACCCTCCTTTGCCACTGGAAAAACAAGTAGCTACTTTTAGAAAGTGTCTGACAGAGACATGCTGTGTCATCATGCTGCTCCCCATGCCAGCTTCCCTGGAACACGTCATATACTTCACTCACTCTGTTCTTGGGCTCTTACCAAATCACTCATAAAAATCTGTAAATTCAGGTATTGTGGCCATAAAAAACAGAGAACTATCTTGATTATGAAAGAGCAGATAACAAGTCAACACCACCTTCCACCAATTTGGTCTCTGTTGTCTTAATACCCTGTATTTTCTCTAGGTTACTGCATTTCTTTTAAGGATTTAGTGCCAGTGATCTTAATACATCCTTACTGGGATCTGGCTGTCAGGACTCAGGGACACCTCAGTCCCTGCACAGATCTGGGCACCATCGTTGCTGATGACGAGTTGAGACATTCAGGCAGCACCCTGACATCTATTTGGAAAAAAATCCTAAACAAATTCCTTGAGTTTCAGTTTGGTGGCAGTATTTCTACGGAAACTATGAAGCCAGGCAGTCCTGTTTTATAAATGTTTATGTAAACATAAGAAAAAAAAAAGTGGAAAAAACAGTATTTTGAAAATTCAATCTGAAGTATACTGAAGCACTCTGATATAGAGCAGTGAAAATTACATACTTGGTGGGAGCAAGTATGAACTCATTCCAGCACAAGTTTCTTTGCAGGGCCTATAGTTACTGCAGGTGTATCACTTGACTATGAAAGGAATTTCTTAAATGAAAAATAAACTTATATGTAAACAAGTGTGCAAACATATTTTTTCAGTTATAAAATAATTGGGAAAAAAAGTTCCACAATATATAAAATCTTCTTATTTGTAGTATGAGATACCTTTGCAAAATTTTAGGAGAAAATTTTGTTTAAAGTGTCTTAAATAACTCTAGAACTAAAGATAAATTTTGTTGTAAATTCAGAGAAGCTTTTAATTGGGAATAAAATTTTAGAAATAAGTACACTAACTAGTGAAACTTCTTTTCCTGAGAGCACAAACCTGATTGCTCTTATCCTGCTTACATCCTCTTTGCACTTCTTGCCATTTTCCTTAAAGAATTGAATGACTCTGTTGGATATTGCACTGGAAACTAAGGCCATGTACAATTTGAAGTCCTTCTCAGGTTCATTTCTTGATTTATTTTTTGATTTCTTCCTTCAGAAGTTTCTTTGTAAGAATTGCATTAAGATCCTTCCATTCTTTTTGGGAAGGAAGGGACAAGGTTATACATCAAGCAGATGCAGATCCAGAGGGCATTAGCAAGTAAGCAGTGGGCCCAGTAATACCACTAGTGACAC
The DNA here is from genome assembly GCF_041296385.1 of Aphelocoma coerulescens. Taxonomy (NCBI): domain Eukaryota; kingdom Metazoa; phylum Chordata; class Aves; order Passeriformes; family Corvidae; genus Aphelocoma; species Aphelocoma coerulescens. The sequence continues at coordinate 102,600,224 of NC_091015.1, read as the reverse complement.
AGAAATTAACTAAAATGGAGGAGCCACATGGTGATGAAACTGTGTGCCTGATGCACTCTCAACACCCACTCCATTTACTGGGATCAAAGTTAAAAAAATCAGAACATTTATGAAAAAGAGACCATTACAGGCCTCCTTCAACATATGAAAGTCAAGGCACCAACCCTTTCCTCTGCAGCAACTCCTCTGAAAACAAGACAGACCGTGCACACAAAGGAGGCTTTTTCTCTCAGCTTGACAGCCCACTGCACGCAGGAAGATAAAAGCATTTTGGATCCTTGCCAGGAGAGAAACCTTAAAGCAGCTTCATTAGGCAAGAGTAAGATAATCAGAGTAAATACACAATGCTGCCTTTGTTACTTAAGCTGTTTGATTGGCTGTTTTGCTGTTGGCTGGCCAATTAATACCCTGAGCACAGGGCACTGTCAGTGCTGGGAACCTCAGGGTGTATGCAGGAGTGTCAGCATCTGATGCATGGCAGGAGCTGCAAAAATAGCTCTGCAAAAATCTTCATATTTCCTGCTTGTTCAAAGCTGAGAAGAGATCCATCCAAGAGGTCACTCCAGCATGGTAATTATGATTTGTGTATGTTAATTATGTCAATGCAAGCAAAAGTGTGGAGCTTGAGGAAAAAAAATATTAATTTGTAGTAACAACCTGAGTGCTGGCCCCAGCAGTGCAAAGGAGTAGGTAGCAGAAAGGGCAAGCAGAGAAAAAAATTATCCAGTGATGCTTAATGAAGAGATCTGTGACTCTGTAAGTAAAAGAGAAGTGCTAAAGAAATTCCTTAGAGAATTGCCATGTCATGGTGACCATGGAATCAGAGTTGGATAAATGCTGAGAAGATGAACTGCAAAGATGAACATTAAAACATCCTATGCTACAGCAGGAATACTATAGGGCCTTTGAGCCTAACTCTACAGATGAGCTGAAGATCTGTTCCCACCCCTTCTGTCATGAAGACTGCAGGACATTTGAACACTATTTCCATAGACAACAGGGGGTATGTCGTGCCTACAAAATGTTTGTTAAGTACTTATATTCATAACTATGAATATAAGTACTTCAGCTAACCACATTCTTCTGGCAATCTCAGACAACATGTCCCTTAGCATCAAAATCTTCTACCACCCATCACAGAACCCCTCCCACCACATTTACATACAAGTGCATAACTGTAACAGTTTCTGTCTTTCCCAAAACCAAAGGGAAACATCCAAATGTGAGACTATTTTATTTTCAGTCAAGTGGATTAAAATACTAAACCTACTAAGGATGCAGGAGAGAAACTTGTCGGTCCAGTCACAGGGGGCAAATGCAAGAGGGAAACTGAAAGCTAAATTCAGTCTGCTAGGTAGGGGACTAAAGTCCCTGACCTGCATAGTAACATTGTCTAAATTCATGAAGGTTCTGAGGGGCAGGCAGAGACCCATAATCTCCGTGTATGGCAACGAAAGAGCCTACATTAGGAAGACTTGGCTGAACCTTCATTGTAACTGAACCAAACTGTCAGCAGTGGAAACTAAAATAGTTACATGAGGTCTCTAAAGTGGAAGTTTGACTGGCAGCAAATGTCAAGCCCTGTGTAAGACATTTTAGAGTCTGAGTAGGAGGATAATTGATGGGCTTGTGTTCCTAGGCTGCTGACTTCTTGTGAGGGGTGAATTAGGATATGCTCTGAACTGGCAGTTACACATGCAGAAGTCATATAGGATTGTTAAGGCCATTTCTGTGGCAAAGGCTGCCTCTGGCATGGCTACATCCTTGTAGCCTGAGTGTTCTTTATCTCTGCAGCTTAGAAGGATGTAGTGGATATAGAGAATGTGCATACAAGAGAAGAAAAACTGAAATGGTCAAGGAGATGGAGTAGCTACATCACAAGGACAGGTTAGCAGAAGGCTAAGGAAAGGGCATGACCAGGGGTTATGAATTCAAAGGGGCAGATTAACAGAAATGTAAAGCGGTTGTTCACTAAACTCAGCAATAGGTGAATGCTGCAGCAGTAAGTAAGGTGGCTCCAAGCTAGTACAATGTGGATTTAAAATAAAATAACTGTTCTACCAGTGTTTGGAGAATATCTGGAACTTGATGCTCAGGGAGGCAGTAGAAGCAGGAAGATCTGAAGAAGAAAAGGTACAGAAAAAAATAATAAAACAGAGTCACAAATAGATCCTAAAAACGTGTGTTACGATCTCACATGCAATATTCTAATACAGTAGCTGCAGAAGCTGGTGGAGTACATGAGTTATGGCTTGCAAGTTAGACAGACTTATGTACTCTGCTAGAATGGCATCCTTTGACCTGCCCATGACATAGCACTAGGCTAGGTGGACATCTGGCCTGCCCTAGGGAGGACATTTCTCATTAACAGTGAAATCTTAACACAGTGAAATATCTTTTGTACTGTGCCAATGATTGACTTGACAATGATGTTGAAACTAATCCTGAGAAAAGCTGATCATCACTTCAACAGTGGAAATGTTGCCTGAAAGCCTTAACATCTGAAGTTTGTCCTTGGTGGCTGTAAATATTCACCTGGGCTTCTTCACTTTAATCAGCTTGTACCTTGTTCTTCCAAGCACACTTCTCACAGATACTTACACCATGCAGATAAACAAACTGTCCAGTGAACAGGAATTCAGCTATAATGGCTCAATATGAAGAGAGATGTCATCAAGCATAATGCCAACAAGAGAAGAAAGATTCATTCCATGTGCCTTAACAAAGTAAAAGTGTTTATCTAAGACTTAGCTGTAGTAGTCAGCTCAATTTCCCAAGGGATTTTATTCCAGTCCTCACATGGCATGCTGGCTACAATTCTCTGACTAGGACATGAGAATGGATCTGCCACTGTAGGTGAGGACTTAAGCAGCACACCATAGCTGCTCCTTGAGAGATCATAAAACACCAAAAGGTGTCACAAATTTTTGTGAGTGTCCAGCACAGAACATGCTCTTGAAATCAAATTACAAATGCTCTCCAGCATTCTAAAAGGCATTCTAGATACAGTGATGCTAATTCACTGTGCTTTCCTATTTCAAAACAGCAACCACAGCTATGCTTATTTTCATTCAGTAAGGACTCGTTCTAAATAATCTAAACTGCTCAGGTAACTGAATGTTAGAGTATTTGAGTTCCAAAGATTTACTATTCACTACATAAAGAATTGTTTCCTTTTATCACTTTTAAATTTGCTAACACTCAGAGTAATTGAGTGTCTTCTTGTTCTCACATTATGAGACTAAATTAAGAGCACCAAACCATCTATCTTCATTACACAATTCACTAGTCAGTATATCTGTTCATTCTTTCTTTTTCTAAATTACTTAAGTTAGCTTTTTCACACCAGTTTACATGCACTGCTTGCCCTGCTAATGTCTCTGTTCTCAATATTTTCTTCCCATTCATCTTTTGATAGTTCAAAAGGAAGGTGATATGAGTATCTTGTTTTCATGTAGTTGCTGAGTCAGAACTTTACTAATTCAAAACTAAACAGGCCATTTTTTATCTATGTTTGCAGGCATGGGCTTTGCATCTTTTTTCATGACAGCTCTTACAGACTATTATGGACTATCCTCAACCTTTGTGTGGACTGATGACTAAATTTTCTCCTCCCCTTCTTTCTTGGCATGATAAAATGAATGGAGAACAAAATCTTGACCTCTGCTGAAAGCAGGAAGGATAGAGGTTGGCTGTAGAGAGTGACTGGAAGAAATTAGGATCTTCCCGAGATAGGCAGAAAAACTTCCTTTATTCTTTGAGTTGTGTTTTCCCAGAAATTGCAGTAAATAGAATGAGAGGCATTGACTGAACAAGTAACTATTCTAAGCACATTCTGTTTCTTGAGGAATCAGTTCCTTATCAGTGTTATTTTCTACCTTCATAGTTGGCAAATCAAAGAGAGCAAGAAAATGCATCTAAAAAGGTAGAGAAGGACAGATGAAAAATGTATTCCCAGAAGCATAATATCTACATGATATGACATTTACCCTGACTGCAATGAATCTAATTTTCAATCTAGTTCAACAGAGCCCTGCCAAGTCACTTCACTGGGTCCAAAGGAAGAGATGATTCCCAAAAGCAAGACTATTCTACTAGAATGCCTGTTTTTAAATTATGATATTGCCTTAAGAGCCAAATTACAAATGTGGTGTAAGGAAAATAAGTAATAAGAAAATAATTACAAGGTACCAGTTATCCCAGCACTTGACCATACTGGGGCATTGTAGTATAAACAGGGTCAAATGAGAAACGGCATAAGGTTACTATCAATCAGGAGTGTTCAGCACCTATGACTGAATAGAAAGTGGGTAATACTAGGGTTATGTTAACAATTTCTGTATTACTCCCCAAATCATGAGAGTCACAGTGACTGGGGAAACAGAAAAGTAAACCAGAAAGAATGCAGCAGCAGCAAACTCAATAATGAAAACAGATTTCAATCATATATAGCCTGGCTAAACATCCAGTTAGGACACAAGAGAGATTACACTCTAGTATCTCATCCAGAGATGCTGAAAGCCCCTCTTTGGAATTTTTAGTTAGCAAATCCAAGAGAAGACACCTAGTGCTTATCAGCACTGACTGGGATACTGTTCAAAATTTTTCAGGAGCTGACAGATTGTAATCACACATTCATTGTCTGGTGGGTTCAGGTGCAAGGGGGAGTGGGACTCTAGTTTCAAACAGGGAAATCATCTAATGTGACAATATATTAAAAATAAAGTAGAAGATGCATTTGAAAAGTTATGATACTTGGAAGTAGCTTGGAGACTGCTTGCTGACCACAAAAACATCCCACCACAAGGTTGACACAGAGGCAGGAATGTCGTGAAAGTATATGGAAAGAATTCCATGTAATGAACAATTGAAAAGCTAAAATGCTTCAGCTTGGAAAAGTCATAATCAAGGATGGATGAGATGGAAGTCTGTGAACTTAATGAGTATCTGTAAACTTAATGAAGATGCAGAAAAGGAAGTAGGTTCCCTTGCAAGAAGTTAAAACCATGAAACAAAACAAAAGGATCTGTTTCTTTGTGCACAGCACACAGTACCTCTGCTACAGGGTCTGGCAGATGTGAGAAGTCAGTCCAGCCTTTTCTTCCACTAGTATAAGGTTTGTAGAAGAAAAAATCATTGAGAGTTTTAAAATAAACTGATGATTTGATCTTCAGCCATATCTGAATCACAAATGGTTCAAGGCTAGGGGAGAATTTAAAGGAACTACCAAAACACCTTTCCTTCTTTCTTATAATCTTCCCTCGACATCTGGTGTTGTCCAAGAATGATACTGATGCAGATAGACCTTTGGTCTGACATAGTGCAGTCATTTTTACATTTTTATGAAGAACAAATCAATAACATGAGTTGTAGCAAATTGCAAGGACCAGATGGTACTCACCTAGGAGTTTCAAAAGGACTAAAATATGAAAAAGATGCACTGCAGTAAGTGATTCAGTTAAAATATAAAATGCCCTTGGTAGCATGGGTAGTGGGAAATAAAGTTTCAGTTCATAGAAAGGTTCTCAGACTGAACTATGGAAGTTCAGACTAGAAAGCTTGATTTCCATGCTGGAGAAAATGGTAGAAAATAGAATAAAAAATAGGCTAAGTCTATAGATAGGTGTGAGCATAAAGAGGAAGAAATAATTTGCCTCTTGTAAGTATATTTTTGGAGTTTATTCAAAGAATCAATGACCAAGTGGAAAATAGTTGCTTGACACTGGCTTTTCAGGAAGTTTTTAATAAGATTTTTCAGTAAAGATTTATAATGAAACTAAGTTTCCATGGACTAATAATAGATATATAAAAAGATAGAAAGCAGATAAATAAAAAGTTGATGATATTAACACCAGAATAAGATAACACTAGGGTGCTGGGACTTCCATTTTACAACAAGCATTAATGATCTAAGAGAGAGAATACTTGGGTGACAACACTGTAGGACACACTCATAATACTGAGTGACTGGGAAATAAAATGGTAGACAGTATCAATGTTGGTAAATTCAAAGTAATGTACATGAGAAAATAAACCTCACTGTTCATATGCACCAATGAGCTCTAAACTAAATTTTACCACTCACAGAATCCTGGAACCTCAGGCCAGTCCACTGAGGTCTTCAGAAAAGCAAGCAAATTTTAGGAGTTAAAATGAATGGAATGGAAAAGAAAACATTTTGTCTGAGTTATGTAGACAACTCAAGAACTTGTACACACTTTATATTTCTAGCCCACTCACCTCAGAAGTATATAGTAAGATAGTACATCTACAGGAAAGGGTAGTAAAAGTGTACAAAAACTGTTTATGAAGACTGAGCTAAAAGATTTGTATTTTTTTACTCCAAATTAAGAAATTAAAAGTAAGGAATCCAGCAAGAGATAATTGATGAAGTACAGGATCATGACTTTAATATTTTGTGTGAAACAAGGAGGATTGGTAAGGAAGTGCTGCTCAGACAAGTGAGTAGTCATCAAGTGAGATTACCAATAGCAGGCACAAATCAAATTCCCCAAGATTTGTTACCCCTAAGTACATTCACCTCCAGGTAAAAATATCCCTAAATGGAGGACATCCTGGAAGATTCACAACTATCTAGGCAGAAATACATGCTCTTCTTGGCCTGCTCACTCTTCTTCAGATGGAAATCTCCAAAAGGATATAGGAGTGGGAAAATTGTTAAGAGACCTAAATGATCATTCCCAAGCATTTTCAATAGCACTGCCAAAACTCTAAGAGATGATGAATGAACTGGATTTCTCCACCATATGATTGTTTATTCTAGAAAAACAGAATTTTTCATTAATATTACATAACAGAGATGGCCTGTCACTGCAATGTAACTGCATTTTTGAAAAAGATGTCTTGTAAATGTCACTGACTACTTTTGAATTTATTGTAATACACACAGATTTCCTTTGGACTGAAGTCCCTAATTTTTTGAGTCTAAACAAAGAGGTGTTTGGTATACTCAGTACAATTCAATGTAAAATAACTGTCTAAAGACATTGCTACTTCTACCACTTGCTTCCTCTTCTAGTATATTACCTTCCTTTTGCTCTGTTTCCTCCCTTCCCCTCCTTTTCTGAAACAGCTACTAATTCCTGCTTCTCCATGTTTTCTCTCTCATCCCTACACCTTTTCTCCTTTGCCTTTGCTTTCGGCTGAATTTGTTAAATAGATAACAGTGGCAATGAAGTGTCATTATTAACAGGGGATAAGAGAGTTCATAGCCTTGAGTCACTGTTTGGAGTAGGTCTAAGATTTGAACAGACACTGCTGTTTCATGTACAGCTCCATTCACATCTGGAAGACCTCCACAGTATATATTAAAAGTATATATTTGGGATTATTACTTGCTTATAGAAAATCTTCTGTACTAGATGATCTAAATGCATGATCCAAAGCCAGTGGATGCTGTATTTAACATAGGGCTGATAGATTCCACTTTTTGCATAAAAAAGAGAGCATGTTAAAGGGGAGGATTATTTTTTGTCATTTGTTAGTTTTCCTTCAAAGAACTATTAACTATCTGTGACGTGACAGAACTTTCAGAAAGATAGTCTACCAGATTTAAATTATCACCATTACCTTTGGTCCCCAGTAAAACTGCTCACAGTAAACATTAATTTCTCAGGATGACATTTAAGGGAGGGAGGGAATCTTGAGTCCATGGAGTGTTCTGGACTAGACAGACATGTTCTTTATGTACTTTTTTTATAGTTCTCCACAGAAATTAGGCCATGTTGTGTTCAGGAATATAATTAAACTCCCCTTTCTTCTAGCTCTATTAGTAGAATGTGCAAAAGTATCTGGTGGATGGATTTGATGGGCACATTTGTAGGTTTCAGAAACGAGTCTTAGATATCTTGACCCAGTTCACAGCTCCTGTCACAATTCTCTCTCTAATATTTTCCATGGATACTTACACATCACCTGAAACTTAGAGTGGCTAAAGCACATGCCTAATACTTTATTCTTGTTCCCCTTTCAGTGTGGTTATGGCCTTTCTTAGTTTGATACCTATTTGTGCCATCTCTTATTTTGCCCACTTCAGAACCAGATGGAATGTTTTTGTAATGTCTTTCAGTATATTTCATCTAATATATCCTTCCATGTTTGTTCATGTTCTTATTACCTAGTAGCTCAACTTTCATAACACATTTTCATCTCTTTTGAAAATATTACCTTACTAATATCCAATCAGAATTAAGCTGAAAAGACAATTTTCTTTGTCTGTATTTTTTAATATTTTAGCCTTTTTATTTCATCTATTCAGAAGTTAATATAAAGCTTTATTTGCATCACTCTGTTCAGTTTTGAACCAGTTGAAAAGAGTCTGAAAGACAGTGCTGAGATTGATGAGAAGGTTTGTGGAAATATACCTGATGAGTTAGAGTTGTTTAACCTAAAGAGGAGATTGAAGATAGGCATGAAAGTATTCAGCTATGCAAAAGGCTGCTGCAGAATGGAAAAGAAAAATCTGTTTTCCACATTCAAGTTGGATAGAACAGGAAGTAATGGGTTTCAATTGCAACAGGGAAGATTTAGGTTACTAATATGAATTTTTTTTATAGTGATCAAAGTTAGCGAAGCACGGGAACAGATTGTCTGAGGATTCTGTGAAACTTCTCCTTTGGAGATATATAAAAATAACTTGGACCAATATATACCTGAGGTGATATTTGCCTTGTTGATTATGCCTTCTGGCAGGAAAGATGGATTAGATGTTCTCTTCATGCAACCTTCCAGCCTATTATGATTATAATGTTTATATTTCTAAATTTATCCACTCTCTAGAGAGCTTTGAAGACCAAGAACTAAGATCTCAAACTTGATTTGATAACTGAGGAACAGTCAGTGCTTAATCAAAGAAAAAAGTTGCTTGTTGAAGTGCATCTACTGTATTTAAATGTTAAGACATTGGAAATTTTTCTATATATAGGAACGTATTCCCATGTGAAGTGTATTACTGTAATAGCCTGATTCAAAAGATAAAAAATATATGGCTCACTGTGGGCACACTAGCAGCTGACAAGCTGGAATACTGCCTCCTCACTATCCACAGATGAAAGAAAGTGCAGCAGCTGTTACTATTCAGGTAGCTGGTAGTGATGAAGAGCCCAGGAGGAGCCTGAGGCAGTGTACTGCCTTGACAATTGCAGGACAGATGGCCTTAGTTGTGATTTATATTACTAAATATTTTCCTCTTTCCACCTCTGTGTTGCCTGAATCTAACATCGTTCAGGTGGTCTTCACCCAGGGTATGACTCGGGTAATGAGGCATTACTCTTGTAAGAGGTGCAGAATTATATACTACTGGCATGTGTGTAAGACTACACAGGACCTTTTGTTCAACAGTCAGTCTTAAGTGCTTGTAAATTAATCTTTTCTATAGTTTTGAATTATGGTATTTTTATTCCTTCTAGGAGTAAGATTGTGTGACTAGCAGGTTTCAATAAGGCGACTGCAGAACAGGCAATCATCCATTCATCCAGTCAGAAAGCCTGCTTTAAACTTCCCTGCAGTAATGCTGCACTCCCAGTAGCAGAAACCTGACATTCAGCCAGAGCACTCCTTAACAAATTTCTTCTCCATGCAAAAATTTCTTCTCAATTAAAAATTAGTGAAGAAAAGGTTTCATGGTATGAATTGCAGAACTTTGATCTTCCTAACTCTAAAGCACAGTTTTGAGAGAAAAATTCAAAGTTCCAATTTGATTAAATCCAAAAACATTTCTAAGATTTTTTTTTTTTAATTTGGGACAGATGAATTAAATAGGAAATGGAATTTATTTTTGAGTATTAAGATGCAGATTAGAAATTTTATTAATTGATAAAATGCATTTACGCTCCAGAATAATTCAGCTAAATACACTTTAGCATTAGAAAAAGGAAGGATAGATCACTTAGTTTTGGCTATGAGGTAGGACACACTGTCTTTCTAGGTCCTGCCTTGTTGTAAATCTGCTTTTCTTTTTCTATAAATACAAAAAGTGTTTGGTTTTTTTTATATGATTCCTTAAAAAATAGAAATTACTGAGAGAAAACAATTGAAAGGATGTTTTCCTTCATGGATGTAGATATGGTTCTGAAATGTCCCAATAGCTTCTTCGTGCCTTTGATCTCTTGGATGGATATCTATTTCCCTTAGGGTTTTCTTCAAGTTAGCAGTTTGAAAGACTCTGGACAGAAGATGCTATTTTTTTTTTCTTTATTGGGATTTTCAGCAAAAAATATATTGTATTAGATATTATATAGAATACTTACCTATATACACACACACATTTATATATGTATGCATATACATACAGGTCATAGAAAAAGTTGGAAGAGGTCTCTGGAAATCATCTGGGAAGGTTAACTTCAGAGTTAGATCATGCTGCTCATAGTCTTCTCAAATCAGGTTTAGAAAAATCTCTTTCCACTGCTTAACTACCTTCATTGTGAATTTTTTATTCCTCATATTATTTAGTCAGTATTTTCCTTGCTTCAGCTTGTTGACTGTTGACTCGTTTTTGCTCTGCATGGGTAAGAGTCTGGGTCTGTCTTTTTAATAGCTGCCACTTTAGATAGAATAGTTTTATGGGAGTTGTTTAAACTAGGACATTTATGGAGAAATTAATACATTTTCATTTTCTACCAGATTATTTGCCAATCACGACATTTTTTAAGCAATTGTCTGTTTCCTTTACTGTAAAGTTAGAAGCCTTGACATCTGACAAAATTCTAAATTCTTCAGCTATTCAGAGGTACTGAAAGCATCATAGAATCACAATAAAGGTTCCATCAAGAAAAATAATGGATGCTGGCTCTTCTCTATACAGGTCTCTTGGCTGTTCCACTCTCAGCAGCTGTTTGACTTGCCATACATATTTAGATATAGTATTCTCATAAGTTGATTCAGTTAATATTAAAACACAGTAGAAAAGAAAGGAGGATTCAGCCTTGGGAAGAAAAAAAGCTATTACAGAATCTAAGCAAAACAATTGGCCATAGAACAAAAGTGTGCAACATAAACCTTCATGACTTACAAGTATCTATCCAATTACAGTTCTAAAAAAGAGAAAGCAAACACTGAAAAACAGCTTTCTTGGGCAGGGGGTCAGACACACAAAGAAAAAGAAAGAAAAAGCAATCATCTTCTCTATTTTTCAAACAACAGCCTCATCTTATTTTCTTTTTTCATTAAAATAACTGAATTCTGAAAAGTTCTAGTCAGACATTATTTTTTGTCAGCTAGAGGGCCTACTTCTCCACAACTGTGATTCCTTTTTTACTAACATCAAAGGGTCTTCATTTGTACCAAAACACATGATCTGCAGTGTTATGTTCTGCCCTCATAATTTCCTGTATTTTTAAAAATATTTTTAAATTATGTCAAGGTCAGAAAAAAGAACCCTCATCTTTCTTCCAATTATTTGTATACAAAGGGTCTTTTTTAGCAAGGTTTTTCAGACCCAACTGGAAAGTTTAAAGAAAGGACATGTGAGACTTCAGAGATAATGTGCTATTTTACGCTTGGATTATGCTCATGCAGTCTGGAGCCGCACATATGTTTAACTCATGTCCTGTAAAGTGTTCGTGGTGAAAAAAAAATAAAAATCCGTACATATTTGTTATATTATAACGAACGGTAAAAGTCAAGGTATGTAATCATTGATTCCAAATGTAGTGGCTACTGCCTGAAGTACAAATCTAGCATCACTGAGGAAAGCTGCTTTGTAGAAGGCAGGTGAGGTATTTTTTACATCAATATAGCTGCATTTTCGTCCTTTTTTATAAAGACATTGAAAATTATTTTTCAGATATCCTGCCTGTATAACAAACTATTTTTGATCAGATTACTTTTGATAGTTTTTTTCATCACCTCTCGCCACTCAATTTTTAGAATATTTAGTTTAGAATTATAACTAGACACTAAAGGCAAATAATTTCCTTTTTTTTTGTCTGACCATAAAAAAATATTTAAAAAGCAGGATCTTAAATGGACAAAGGAAATTTTAGAGAAGCTGGAGATGTTCCTGAAGAAGACTGTCAGCAGAGGTAATTACTGGATTTTTGAGACAGGAATGCACAAATTTCATAAAGAAAAAAATGTAAAACATCACAAAGATAAAAAAGTGGCAGTGATCTCATTTTCATCAAGGTGTAGACTTAGTACACTGAAAAATACTCTGGTGAAAGAACTAAAATAGATTTCTATTGGGCAATGTGTGTCACGCAATAAACAGAGCTGAGGAATATTCTCAATGCTGAAGTTAATGAGCATCTGACTTCATTGCAAGGCATCCCACCTGAGCCTCTCAAACATAAGCTCTCCAAATAATGTTTCCATTATGTTAATAGAGGTGATTTTTTCAATAAAAGAACCAGAAATTGTGCTTTGTTTGGCTAAAAACTGTTACCCACAAAACAATATTCAATCACTCTGAGGCACCTTCAGACATCAGCACTGCTGCTGTAAAGGTTCCAGTAGCTCTCATTGTGACATGATGCATCCTATGGCTCAGCTGCCTTCACCTGCCCTGGCTCTCTGTCTGAGGCTCCCAGAGCCCCTTGCAATTTTTCCCTCATGGAATTTGGATGAAGCACTGGCTGCTTTCCTGCCAAATGTGTCTGTGTGCCTTGAGGACTTGATATGACCACTGAACCAATCTCTCAGGATACCACCACTGCATGTGACCACTGCTTCTCATTACTAATGCCCAACATCTATTTCTGGGAAGTGGTGGCACTAAATGCAAGTGACATTTATCTTTTTATTTCACACTGTGCCACCTGATACATCTGGAGGCCCTAAATCTTCAGCATGAATTTTCTCACGGGGCAAGCATGCTGATTTTCATTCATTCTCTACAGAAAAGAATATTACTGTGAAACCTTATGTCTCAGCAGCCCTGCATTGTATTTTGAGAGTTGAATATGACGATGTAGCCTTTTTGGTATGTTTCTAATTATGAGATCAATCTTCAGAAACCCATTAGATCAGTGATAAGAAAGCCTATATCTTTGATATCTTACAATAGATATTTTGAATTTTTTTGCAAGTACCTGCAAGAAAAATTCCATAGATATCTGATAGATAGGATATAAACATAGAACATGGTCTTCTTTTTCTTTCTTAATGCAACTATAAAAGACTGGGAGCTTTTTTTTTTTTTTTGGTAAAATACTTAGGCTTTCATACTTGCATAGAAAAACGTCACTCTGATTTCCCACACTTGACATCACATATTTATGCAAGTTCTGTAGTTCTGTGGCATCTGTTGAACTTCAGCCATCTGGACTCATATTCTAGCCTTAGGCATCCATAACCTAGCAATATTTAACACATCTCTTTCCATATAGAAATTCATTTGGCATCTTCTGAGTTGCTGTTTTGAGCAAAGGTCTAGTAAAACCAACAGTCTACTAGAGTTCAATTAGACCTTTGCTCAAAACAGCAACTCAGAAGATGCCAAATGGAGGAAAGTCTGTAGTAAAGTTTTTCCTTTCAGATTATTTGTTTGTAAACTCTGTTTCAAATACTGACATATTCCACTTTTCAACTAGCTTGAAGACAGTACACAGATAAAATGGTGTGTACTCTCTCTCTGAAAAACCTAAATCAGCACAGAGATATGAAAGCTACTTCTGACCTGTTCTGAAGTCATAATCATAGTGTTTAAATCAGGACAATCAGGTGCTACACTGTCAAATGGATTGACATCAAATGTTGTGAGGTTTGATGAATCTAGGACAAAGTGAGTTGTTATATCACTTCATGGTATTGTGCATGTCAAATGGCCACAAGGAAGTAACACAAGAGTTTAGAGTGCCTTAAATTGAAATATCCTATGGTGATAACCAATGCCTATCTTTAGGTCAGATTTTTGATCTAACATTTTATTAGGCTGCATGATATTTTCTCATCTATTCTTTTCAGCACAGCAAATGAGTATGTCATACCACATATCTAGTTCATAGCTTTTCTGACAAATGTTATATGGAAGAGTGGACCTTATACCAAGCTTTTCAGTATTTTTAAGTATATCACTGCAAGGGCTTCACCTGTTTTATGATAGTTTATACATGTTAGGATTTAAATTTAAAATTTTATTAATGCAATAATTATCCTTGTTTCTCAATCTTCTGATGAAGTATCTAATGAAGAACAAGCACTCAAAGTGGTCTTTTGTGTAATTCTTGTCATATGAGAACAGAAGGAATCTCAGCAGCTCTGTGATAATTCAGATCCCCACCCTTTGAGTCCTTGTTTTCTCATACTGTCACCAAGTAATCTATGGTTCTTTTGAATCTGTGTCTTCCACAGCAGGATCTTGATTTTTGTGTAGCCAAAATGCAAATAAGCACTTTCTTGTGCTTATTCTTCTCTCAATACTTCTTTTTTTTTTTTTTTTCCCCAAAGTATTTCTCTGGAAAATAAACATAATGATCCTCATAGAATGGTTATGAATACTAGTGAAAAATTCTTTAGCAATAGGAGCCTTCAGTCATCACAGGTATAGTTAACACAGAACCTAACGATCTTGCGTGATTATGTCCAAAGATTTCTTTCTTCTTTCCTCAGGAAGTAGCTCAGAGCAGTCTATGATGGGTATGTGGGTCCTGCTTGTAGCAACTCCATGTCAGTGTAATTTGAATACAGTTTTCAACCAGGACATTAAATACAATGAATTGTAAGAAATACATAGAATCATAGAATGTCTTAGGTTGGAAGGGACTTTAATGATCATTTATTTCCAACCCCCCTTCCATGGACAGGGACACCTTCCACTAGACCAGTTGCTCAGAGCCCCATCCAGCCTGGCCTTGAACACCTTCAGGGATGAGACATCCAGAACTTCTCTGGGCAACCAGTTCCAGTGCCTCACCAACCTCACAGTAAAGAGTTTCTTTCTAATATTTAATATAAACCTCTTCAGTTTGAAACCATTCCCCCTTGTCCTGTCACTACATGGTTTTGTAAATAGTTTCTTTCCATGTTTCTTGTAGGCTCTCTTCAGGGACTGGAAGGCCACAATTAGATCACCCCGAATCTTCAAGGATATTCATGACATTAATTTAATTGCAAATAAATTACTTAGACCAGTTTCTTTGGTTGATGGAAATAGTGTTCTCTGCTCTTCTTACCCTTCAAGGAAGGTATGTCTGTTTCTTTGTAGAGATATGTGGACATTTTGTTTCAGCCTAGTCTAACTGATGCTTGTATATTGTTCTCATGACCTCCAGCAATCTTTCTAAGTGTAGTAATGTCATCTAGGAAATTCTGGAGTCCAGCCTGCCTTTTGAGAATCAAAAGTACTGTTTGCAAAATACATATATATACAGCATTTTTTATACTTATTGGATTGCTTATTCTATAGGCAATTCTTTGTTTTCACACAAAACCCTGCAGAAATCCATGATCTTTAGAGAGAAATAAATGCAGGCATGCTGTCTCTACAGGACAGATATAGCAAATAAAGGGACACTATCACATATTGCTTCAATAGCCTGATTTGGTGTGCACATGTGGGATTTTGGGAGATTGCTTTAGAGTTTTTTTCACCAGTGTAACAAAATCATTAACAGTGCATGACTACAACTACTCATGTTCAAAACAGAACCCATTCTCCTGGCAAAATCACATATTTTAGATAGGGATCCATGACAATGGCAAAAGATAATGTCAATCCTTTCCTCAAAGTTTGCATTTCTCTTGTAGGATCATAATAATTTTCAGGGTTTGTGTAGTTTTTCATCAACAACATAGTTTTCCTTGTATTTTAATAGTTTCTCAGCCCTGTAGCTTTACAAATATCGAATCACTGCCAATTTTCTCAGCCTCTGCTCTAAGCTCAAAACTTTTCTAATTCCAGTAAAGTTGCAAGAGTGACAATAGGTCTGATTCAAGTGGTAAATACTCTCTAATGCCTGGTGTTACTGTAATCATGCCATATGCCACGTTCTATGACCATTTTAGCTGTCCGGGTTGCATGGGAGAATCAGCTTCCTTGCAACAGTTTCTCAGACCAGATCTGTGTTCACAAAGCTTAAAGCATTCAGCTGAGTCCTTTAGACCAAGGGAGAAAGAATGAACATGAATGAAACAATATTTAACACCTGCAAAGACTGAGCACACAGTACATGCTGGCTTCTGCTCCAAGACAATATAAAAGCAGCAACACTCATTCCTCAAAAAGCTCTGTTGCAAATTACCAGTTCGCCGTTTTCCAACGCTGATCCAAGTGCTGGAACAGATTGTAGGCACAGGTTGGAGGTGCACGAGCAGCACGTACTGATGTCGGAGGCGGAGGGATTTCCTCTTTATTACCCATGTTGCCTGCCCCATGGAAGCGTGCACCAACTCGCGGCGACCTGAGGGCTGTGGAGGGCCGGGAGCGAGCAGGCCAGCATGGCCCCAGGGCCGGGCGGGCCGGGCAGCCCCAGGCGCCCGGCAGAGCCCCGCTCCCTCCGGCAGCACAACGAAGCAGCGCCCTCTACTGCCCAGCGCCGAGACTGCAGCGGCACCGCGGCCGCGCTCGGGCCTGAGCCACGGCCCCGGGCGTGGGCACAGGCCGTGCGGGCCTTTGAGCCCTACTTGTCCTGCTGGCTTTTTCCCAGGTAGTCAGGTTTTCTTGTGCATCAGAAAAGATATTCTTCTGCCAGGCTTAGCATTGCTGGCCATGCTTCTTTTGATGAAGCCCAGGGTATGGTTTTGGGCTTCAAGCTCAATATTACGGTGCTCGTCTACCGGCACCCGCAAGTCCATCTTGGCAGGGCTGCTCTCAATCCATTCTCTACACAGCCTCTATTTGTACTGGAATTGCCTCAACCCAGGTGCAGGACCTTGCACTTGGCCTTGCTGAACTTCATGAGGTTCACACAGGTCCACCTCTCAAGCCTGTCAAGGTCCCTCTGAATGGCATCCCTTCCTCCCAGTATATAAACTGCACCATACAGCCTGGTGATGTCAGGAAACTTGCTGAGACTGCCCTCAATCCCACCATCTTTGTCACCAAGAAACATGTTAAAGAGTGCTGGTCTCAATACCAATCCTTGAGGACACCACTCATCACTGGACTCCCCTTAGACATCAAGCCATTGACCACAACCCTTTGAGTAGGATCATCCAGCCAACTCTTTATTCACTGTGTGGCCTATCCATCAAATCCATGTCTGTCCAGTTTAGAAACAAGGATGTCATGCAAGACAGTGTCAAGTGCTTTGCACAAGTCCAGGTAGGTGGTGTTAATTGCTCTTCCCATATCCACCAGTGCTCTAACTCCTTCATAGAAGGTCACCAAATTTTTCAGGCACAATGACCTTAGTGAAACCATGTTGACTGTCACCACTCACCTCCTTATTTAACATGTGCTTTGGCATAATTTCCAGGAGGATGTGCTCCGTGATTTTGCTGAGCACAGAAGTAAAACTGACTGGCCTGTAGTTCCCTTGTACTTCCTTACTTTCCTTCTTAAAAATGGGGGTTATGTTTCCATGTTTCTAGTCAGTGAGATCTTTACCATACTGACATGAATTTTCAAGTATGATGGATGGTGACTTAAACTCTTCATCTGACAGTTCCCTCAGGATCCAACAATGTAGCTTATCAGATCCCATGGACTTGTACACCTTCAGATTCCTTAAATGATCTTGAACGCCTTTTTCCTAAAGTGTCTCTCATCATTGTAGAAGACCTTTATGAGGCCCAGTCTTGAGACTCTTGTTCTTCAAGAATGATTTCACAAACCATTTTATTTTGATTTCGAATCTCAAAAGGCATAATAGGTCTTAAGTTTTCAAATACCTTAATTATGCTTTTTTTCCATGAGAATAAATTTTAAAAAGAGAAAAGACATGCATTAAACAAGAGTTATGATTATATTTTTAAATGCAAATTTGCAATCAAAATTATATAAAACACACACAAAAATCCCAGTTTGTTTTGTACATGGCTCTTTTGTAGATGGCTAAGCATATCTCACCTAACATTCCTTCTGTATGTCCTCCCTTCATAAACTGAGGCATCCAGCATTCACAGTATCATCCTTCCTGTCATAACTCATTGATGGTTTCCTTTTACTGTGTGATACGGTGTCTAGAAATAGACTAGATCTGGATGCGATATTTTAAAAAGTGAGATCACTAGATTTACACAGTGGTTTCATGTGTTTTGTCTTTTGTTTCTAATAATGCCTTACATTTTCAGCATCTATTTGTCAGATGAACTGAACATTAAACGGATGGTTTTGAAGTACTAACACTTTAAAGCAATAATTCTGAGATTCTTCTTCAATGGTAATAATTTCAGGTCACTCACCCGATGTGTACAGCTAGGGTTATGCTTCCTCATATAATTTACTGATCATTTATCAGTATTTCTTTTATAATTTTACCCTTGTCATTCAGTGTCACAAGGTCTTGTGAAAATTTGTCACCTTTGTTTCTCGGAGCCCCTTTCAAAATTTTTTTGCCAGTTTCCATTCCTCTGACACTAACTAGAGCTGGTAGATTTTGTTTGAGCTTCTTTTCATCTAATGATTAGGTTTTAGGGATCCAATTTCTCAAAAATAAATGCTGCATTCGTCTTCTGCTGACAGGTGCTCTGAAAAAAATTCCTCACAGCCAGTGATGCTTCTCTTGACATCAGGGCATACCTTGTTGGCACTAGCAAATTTTTCAGCTGCAAGATTCTGCTCTGGTTTGTGATATTTACCACAAAACAAGGTTGGATGGGTATCTGGGTCTCTGCTGCAAGGGCACCCACTGTGAGAAGAGGTCAGGGGCTGCCCTGTGCTGGACATAGATGCTTCCAGCCTGTTCTAGTTGGCTCCAACAGACCCACCATAGGGCGGAAGGACAAAAGATCCTGGATATACAGGGAGGCACATAGACACAAAAAGAGTGAGAAGCAGCAGCCGGAAAACCCATATCAAAGAAGGAGGAAGAGGAGGAGGAAATGCCCAATGGCAGCAGCCTATTCATTGCAGACTGTGAAGAACCTGCCCTGGGGTAGGTGGATACTCTTGCTGGAAGTGGTGGCCTGTGGACAGCACATTCTGGTGCCAAGGAAAATCATGAAGAAGAAAGAGCAGAAGAAAAAACTATTAGGGGCTAACTACAACCTCTATTCCCTTGTGCAGCTTGGGGCAGGTCTGTGGAGAGTAAGGGAGTCTGGACTGAAGGTGTGAAGTTGCCTCTGAGAAAAGAAACAGGAAAGATGATATTTTAATGTATGTGTCTTTGATTTTGTTTTTATTTTGCTACCAAAAATATTCATTTTAATTGTCAATACCTTCAGTATCTCTGAGTCAAGTCTGTTTTGCCTGCAAGAGTAACTGAGAAAATAGCCCCTCTTTACCTTGACGTATGAGCTTGCTTTCTCACTCACATTCTTCTTCTTTTCTCCCTGTCCCACTCCACTGAAGTGGGAGTGAGAGAGAGCAAATGGATGTGAGTTTGGCTGTTAGCCAAGGTTAGCCCACCACAATTTCTTTTAAACTTATGTTTTTACCTGGCTTAGACAGAAAACTCTTTAGTAAAATGTCTCTTTACTTAATGGGCACCTACTGCTTCAAAATACAGACAGCAAATTTATTTAAGCAATCCCGTTTTCCTTATCTTTGGAGATTTTTTTGCCCTTCTTGCCCCCCTTTTCCCTCAAGCACCTCAAACATGAATGACAGATATGAGGATCATGAGCAGTTTGGATCACACTTAGTTCTGTGTAAGTAGTGAGCCTCCCTTGTTTGAAATGGATGTTCATCATGAGTTTGAGACTTTTTGGAATGTATTAACATGTGTATCTCCTGCACCATTTGGGATACAAGCACGATATATTTTCATGGCACCTAATTAGAGAGGTGTGTAAACACTGGATATAGAACTAGGCCAGGTGCTTCATCCTGCTAAAGACTCAAAGTGGTTTGACTTTAGATATAATGCAAATATTAAAGGGTGATGTGAGAAGTCTTTGTAGGAACTGGTAACAACAAAAGAGTTGATGTTGTGTTTACAATATTCTCAACCTTTAAGAACATGGAGGGGTTTTTATTAATTATTTTTACTTTAGTTTCATATAATAAAAACAGTTGAACAATCTTATTTTGAATGTTTACATAAAGTTTGAAAAGGGAATTAGGGAAAATACTAGATAACTGCTCTGTAGATACTTAAATATAATTTTTTTAAAACACTTTCATTTTCATAATGTGATAACATTCCTATTAAATCAACTTATTTATAGAGCAACTGTCTTATGAAATCATACTAATCACATACCAAATTAACATAGACGGTGTACATTTTTTTGCACAAGATTTTTCATTTGTTTCCCATTTGAAATGGTGAAATTTGTCAGCATCATTTAATGCATTTGGAAAGACGTTCTTTCAACTATAAATATAGGTACAATATACTATGGGAATTGAATGCATGCTTTTGAGACTGACTTCTTCTGAACCAACTAGACATGTTTCTGAAGCGTACATTTCATCAAATAAGAAAATCAACCAGCCTAAATAATATAAATATTGCCTAGTAGCTCATGCTCAAAAAAGGCAGATATATAACAAAGATACCCATAGAGAAAGGTGGTTATAATAGTTCCATAAATTTACCCATTTTTTTTTTTGTATTTAGTTTCTCCTGCACTCACATTCTTTTCTGTTTCACTTTATGTATGTACTTCAACTTTTTAAGCTCTTCAGACACTGAAATATGAGATTAAAATTATTTAAGATTCAGCCATTAACCATACAGTAAGGTTTCACAGGTTCTTGTCCTAGAAATGAAACGTTAGCTGTCTCTTGTCAGTTAGTCTTTGATGTTTTACACACATACACAGAATAATAAAGATGTATTGATTGACTTCTGTAGAGGTTAACCTTAAGATTTGTTACACTGAGCAGTGAGCACTGACTTAGTCAAGCCAAGGAAGGAGAATCAATCTCTTATTTTCATCAAAATACCAATACATTTCTAGATAGGCATAGAATTTACTTATAAACATATTTGGAGCTGTTTTGTAATTGCTGAAAATCAAGACGTGAAAATATAACATCTTCTTCTAAGGGTTTAAATAAAGGAAAAGAAATTCTCATGTGCCAGTGAATGACTTCACAATAATGAATTCTGTCTCAGGGAAACTGAGAATTTGTGTGTGATGATTGCCCAAAAATATAGCTTTATGGCCTTTGGAAGAAATGTAAAAGAAGTTCTGATCATCTTTAGAAATATTAAACTTCATTTCTATATTATGAGAGAGAATAAATATTTTTTAGCATTTTAATGAAATTAAAAATCAGCACTATAATTCTTTATATGTCTGTTTCACCAAGCCTTTCTTCTCTGGGAGTTATAATGAAGTCACAAGGAGTTATTAAAAATTCTGCAAATACAAGTCTGCAAGATCCTAGCTGAGACTCTCCCAACTCAGGGCAGAACTCCAATCAATTCTCCCATCTTCTTGGTAAGCATACCATAATCATGAAACAAATGGCTGCAACAACAGCAGCTATTGGCTGGTATAGGTATGCACCGAAAAAATAATGGGGAATTGGCTAGAGAGGCAAGTGAAGACTACATCTGTCTCCTCCAGATACAAATTTTGCACTTGAGGAATCTAGTGATCCATAAACTCCCTGAACACACCTCTCCTCTAGATCATCCTTACATCAGGGTATTTCTCCCTGCTCTCATTGTCCTTGAGATCTCTCCCACTTACCTGCAACCATGCAGTGAGGCAGTACCTTTCTGTCTTCCCCACTTGAAGTCTCAGCCTGGAAAACTGTAAAATTTGAGAGAATGGAACTTCTTTATGAGGGTAGAATTGTTCTTTTGTACCCTTCTCTCGCTTTTTATAATGTGATTAAGGCAAATATAAGTCCTCCTTAGATGTAAACTTTGAACAGCACTGAGGCTTGAATATTTCTAAATCTCTTGTGCTTCAATTTTTAGAGCAGAGAGATACCAAAGCATGGACTGGACTCTGAAGATCCTTACACCACTTTCTGGAGTATGCAGATACTCCTGTTTGCCACAGACTTAATCATACAATATTTTACCGATGTGTTTTCATTTCCCATTATTGCTGAAGATTAGGCCAGAAGACTAAGGAGGACAAAATCTTAAACTAAAAAACCTGAGGGTTGTTACTTGGTTCTTTTATTTGATCATCTACTAAAAATCAAAAAAGTAGGGGATCCTTCTTTCAACAGAAAAGAAAGGTTGGATAAGAGAAGGGAAACATTGGTGTTCTTTCCCTTTGAAAAGGGATCATGCTACCTCCTTTATTTTTTCAACAGAGCTCCTGCTAGGATCTTCGTCTCACAATGCCTTGGCACAATCAAGATTTCATGAGGAATTTATTGTCTGTCCTTTGGACTATGGCTACATATTTTGTTTTCTCTGGACTTGCTGACTTCAGGGGTAACCAGAAAAAAAAAGTCATCCTCTGTGAGCTTCTTGGTTTTAACAGTTTCCCGTCGTACATATATCTTGAAAATCGAAACCCCTAACTTCTCAAAAAATTATGGACATGGCATGAATTAAAATAATCGTTGTTTCATTTTTACATCAACCTAGAAATGCTTAATCATTGTAATAGTGAATTAATGTACATTTCTCAAAAATAATAATATTTTTAAAAAGGTTTTTTCATTTTCTTTTTTAATATGAATTCTTTTGATAGATTCTGAAATGGATGCAATTTATTCATGCTAACAAAAATATGGTGACTGTTTTGAGAAGATAAAATTTCTGAAATGGAGGGAAAATTTAAAAAAAAATTAAGAGGAACACAAAGGATGTCTTGAGCAAAGGTACAATGTGCCAGCATGGTGATGTGATGGGGTTTCTGTTGTCAGAGAAAGGTTAGATGAATGAGGGGTGGTATGAAGACAGATAATATTTGGTTTGGTAGGTTACACTGCTCCCA
This sequence comes from Aphelocoma coerulescens, assembly GCF_041296385.1. NCBI lineage: Eukaryota > Metazoa > Chordata > Aves > Passeriformes > Corvidae > Aphelocoma > Aphelocoma coerulescens. The sequence goes on along the minus strand of NC_091015.1, from coordinate 102,577,301 downwards.
AGAAACAGTATAAAGCTGTAGATTACCAAAAAATATTTACAAGTTCATGTTGTTGCCTAACTTCAGCACATTGTTCTGCACCTCCCAAGATTTTCTTTCTCCTTTATTTTGCATTTCTAGCCCTTTATTTTGCTCCCTATATCTTCTTTTTTATTCCTATTTCTTGTCTATATCTTCTTTCTTGTTCCCGTTCACTTCTCCTCCAATTCTTGTCCTACCTCTCAGTCTCCATTCATTCATCCATACTCCAATTTCCAACACAGTACTTTATGAATTTCATTTTCAACAATATAAAAAATTCTCAGCCTCATGCAGTGGAAATGTTTGTGCAAAAGCTACAAAGATTGCTCTAAAAAATAATAATAATAATAATAATAAAAAAAAGAAATCAAAGAAAAATTCCAAAAGGAGATTTATTTGAAATTTTATTTCTTGAGGGTCTTACTCATGTGTATTGAAGGCTTTGAAGTGTCAACATCATTTGTTGTAGTACCATAGCTAGTGGGTGCAAGTATCCTGTTGGGTCCCAAGTAGAAAAGATAAACCTTTTCAACCTAAGCCTTAAACCCACCTGTGACTTACATTATCCTACAAAAAAAAAAAAAAAGAAAAAAAAAAAGGAGTGTGTGAAGTCATTGCTTTGGAATTGTTTCCTGATGAAGCTGTGGGCAGAGAGAAATTGCCCACTATTACATATTCTCAGACCCTAATCTCTCTTGCCTTCTAATACTCAGAAAAACATTCTACATGTATGCAGTTTATGTAGACTTTTTTTTTTATACACATATTGACACACACATACTTAATCACAAACTCATGCATAGACTGTGTCTTTAGGTTTACGTGTAAGTGTTTTACTGTTGCTGAGATGGAAAAAATACTTCAGCATAACAAAAACCCTGCTCAAATACATATATCAGTAGTTCCTAGCTATAAATAAGTATCTAAAACATGTATGCACTATTTATTAAAGATATAGTATAATGTAATGACTTTATTGATAGAAATAAATATCAGAGTAAAAATAAAGTGTTGTCTGTACACCCATCCTAAGTACATTAAATGTATTGTTTTTCTGAGATTTTTGTTAGCTCTTGTGAGACACTCAAGAAACAGTCAATGTGATCTGCAGTTCCTGAACATGTCTTAAGGTTTCACTGTCTGCAAGTTCCCCTCTATGCTTGCTTCTCCCTTCCTCTGCCTCCACCCCACTTTGCACATGTCTCAGGAAAAGTGTACTTCAGCCTTCACTGACTGTAAACAGATAAAACTGACGTGTGGTCAACAGTATTTTAGGGCCTGCAAGCTGTGGTGAATATTCAGCTCTTTTTTTTTTTTTAAGCTTCTAAAAGAGTTGTTTTTCTATCTCTCCATGGCCATCTTAGTATCATTCATGCAAAGCAAGAAAGACAGGGAAGATCCAAACATCCAGGATTTTCTTCTCTTCTTTGACAGGCAGTAATGCTGTTCCTAAGTGCTGCCACTATTCGCCCACGGAAGGGAATCTTTTCCAACCTGCATAACTGTCAAAAACGGACACATATGAATGAGCCCTGTGTAGGCTGAGAACTGCAATATCAAAGCACCATTATTTACACACCCTAACAGAAAACACTGGTCCTGGGCTCCCCTTGCCCTTGTCTCCTGCTTAGTTTAACCCCAGGCCACACAGCATGGCTTACTAATTGTGGAATGCTGTTTTGAATACAGGGTTCAAATGGCAAATTTAAACTGCAGATTTAATCTTCCGAGAACTGTTGAGATCTATGTAATTTTCTTCCACAAAAGCTGAACAAAGAGATGGTATAACATTATGATTGTGTAAATCTTCTTTCAACACCTCCATTGTACAAAGTGTAGACTCAGTGATTGAATAGCAACAAACAAAAGTCTCTCTTCAATTAAAATCCTGTGACTCACACACAGAAGGCTTAATCTAACATATCTACTATAATTAGATTCCTCCTTTAAGGTAAAGTGCTTTTGTTTTAAAACATGTTTGTAATAATGCCTGAAAAAACCAACATGATAAAGATCAGGTATCTGTTTTGTTCTGATTCAATCCTTTAAAGAAAAGTCAGAATTTTATACTGGAGTGGTTAAATGTAGCTATAGAATTATACAAAACAAAAAAAACTAATTAAGAATAGCATGTTTTTTTGCTGTTATCACATGAATATCCATCACAATTCAGCACCTATAATCAATTGATATACAGTAGGCAAATGACAGTCTGTAAGTTATAAAGTATTTCAACAGGTAACTAGGGGAAAAAAGTCAGCATGTTGCCGCTTTCAACAATTCCACAAATTTAGTGGAAGCTTAAAATAACTTTCAGATGAGAAGTAGGCATGTTGTGTAGTAAGAAAATGTGTAACATATTCATTGTGCGGCAACATTCAAAGGCAGTGGGACATCAGTATTCATTGTTCACTATTGAATATAATAAATATAGCTATTCTGTTACAGAAACACTAACCTTTGGTGTAAAAAACATAGTGTGGGATGTTATCCTTGAGGCCTTAATGCACCACATTCTTTCACATATAAGCATGCAAATCTTCTTCAAAGAGGCAGTGCAGAACTTTTTCAGTTTTAAGGGCTTTCTGTTACAATTGAACAGGTGAGTCAGACTTTCCCTCACATGAAGAGATGAGGGGGGATAAGTGACCTGTGTTCTCCATAATCCAGGAGAAGTGCTTTTATACCGGTACTATATTCTGTAAAGTCTTCCTTCATCTATTGCTCCAAGCAGCCCCAAGAGTCTCAGTGGAAGACTGAGGATGTGGCCCAATAGATTTGTCTAACTCTTGAGTTTATGAGACAATGCTGCAACATTTATACCCATGTATTGAAAAGATAGAGGGCAGGCTGACCTCAAACATATGCAAATGAAAATTGAATCATCTGGAGCATTTTTGATATACAAATGTGATAGTGGGGAACTTTGGGCCTGTATAACAAAATGAGGCTAAATTCTAAATGAATACTAATGCTTCCCTTTATTTTATTGCCTTTTATTTATTTATTTATTTAATTCCTGGCACTTGGGAGTATGGCTTAGGGATGACTGGGATGATGCAAGGTTGACACTTGGTCTAGAGGATCTTGGAGATCCCTTCCAACCTTGATGTTTCAATGAGTTCTAGGTTTCTGTGAATGATTGATGTTTACATTTTAGAGGCCAAACTGGGAAGATAATGGCTTTTTTTTCAGTCTGATGCCTGAACTTGAGGGTGTAAGAGGAGTGGAGATCAGGGATCAGTTCACATCCAAAAAAGGCTGACATTTTTTAGAGGCAGAAATGTTGGATTCTGGCCTCCATAAGAATGGTCTAGAATGCCTTTGTCTCCTAGGTGAAAAAACAATGACTCAAAGCTCCTCCCAGCTTGCTTCTTTCCAAGAAACAGAGGGGACTTTCCTGTCTCCTATGCTGAAATACTGGCCTAGTATTGCAGCATGTCCTAAGGCATAGTAGGGCATAACAAGCCACCTATTGCCATGGATGGCAAAAGATCTGAGGACAGTCAGATGGTGGAGATCTCATCTCATAATTGCGGGCAAGGAAAGCCCCCTTTCTGTTCCTGATTTTAGCTGGTTTTATTGAATTGTAGCTGCCAAAATATTTTCAGGATTCTGCAGGTGTAAGTGGTCTGCTTTCTCCATTGCCAGCACCACTCAGCTCCCTTGTAGCCTTTCCAGTCTTCTCTACAACCAGGTGTGGGACCCACCTGGGAAGACACATATTCATTTGTCTTGTTCCTCCCTCTGTGGAAAAGATTGAGCTAAATATAACCTTTTCCACCTACAACTCAACATTGCTATTATATATGACAATTTTTGTCCAAGATAATAAAGTACTGTGTTTCCAAAGGTTATCTCTTTTGTTCTGCATAGAGGGACTACACAATATAAACAGTCTTATTTTCAAAGGAGACCACACAGGTGTCCCTCATGCTTATTTTACTTTTTTGGTCACATAGTCACTGTCACCGTAGGTGGCAGAAATGATTTCTCTTTTCCTTTACACTAGCTGCTTTTGGAACCTGTCTCTGAGCGTCTTCTGCAGTATTTAAATGATGCTGCCTTTCCAGAAACTCTTTTCAAACCGTGTTCCCCCTTACTGATTTATAGGTCATGCTCTGATGCACGGAGCTCCAAATGAAATGGAGTTCAACCAGTAGTAGATCAAGGTGTGCTACAGCTAGACAATATGTATTTTATTATTCAGTTATTTATTTTGCTCTTCTTTTATTTGTGAAAGGGTATGTTAGAATAAAAGCCATAGCAATAAGTGTGGAATTGTTATGTCCCATATGTTTCAGATTAATATTTTCCTATTCCCAAATCACTGTAAAATGTTTATTGTTCCCATTCTATTTCTGTTTGTAAAGCTTCTGGCAGTCCTAGCTATGTATTTAAAATAGAATAAAATATTTATTTTTAAAATTTATTTTCTTCTTTCATCTCTGAAAGGGAAAAAAATTAAAGACCTTTCTTATTTAAAGTCTCATGGAGATAAAATGATACAGTTTATTCCAATGAGGGAACATATTCTCTAGAAGAAAATTGAAAAGCAATTGGTGCTATTTTATTTACAGAGTTCCAACAACATTATTCCTCTTAGTCCTTGAGGAAGTAATATACTCTCACCCTTAAAACGCTGTAAGTAGTCGATAATCCATTATTACAGTAAGCCGTACACTCTCACAGTAATTATCTAATAACCCCTTATAAAAGACCGTAGCTTCCTAATCTGTTTATAATTATCATTTCAATGATCCTGTGCATTAATGTCTGACCTTCAGCAACTCTGACCTGATCTTAATTAGCTGTAATATCAAATCATCACTATATAAGAAACTAGCCATGACCAAATGAATGAACCCCAGGTACAGCTAATTTCTGGAGCAATTATCTTTTCATGTAGGGAGATTTAAATGATTATCTGCACAATTTCACACAGTTTTATGTAATTCTGCGACATTATAAATTCTGTTTTAAATCATATTTCAAAGGCATGGCTGTGCAGACTGACTTCATATAGTACACTAAGCTATCAGGATAGTATATCATACTACCACTGTATAGGAGTAGATGATTTTTTGTGTCATTATTTTCAATTACGCAAAGTATATTTCACAAAGTGATAAATTGTAGCTGAAATATATAAATAAGTGCCAAGGTAGTCTAGGGGCTAGTGACATCCAGTATAAATTGTATGTCATTTTAAAGTAATGTTACATTATATTAAAATACTATAAGTAATTGATAATACCATATGTGTTAAAGCAAGATTAGAAAATTCTAAAATGTCTATTGGTAATATACATGCAGTATTTACAATGCATTTGAAGCCGAGTATCATTTATCACATTTAAAAAGCTACTGTATAAAAAATGAGAATACCACAGAAAATACTTGAAGCTGCTGTTTAACACACAATTATGCAGTACTAAGGGCATAGGACTATTTAATGTGTTATTAAAATACCCAGGCTTCTGATTTATAGTTTAATCTGACTGGAACATAACAAAAACCTTCATGCCACCCCAGCTGTTTGCCTCACGCTTTTCTATGCATACACAAACACACACACACACGCTAGTGGGAAAATTCAGTCTTACAGATAAACCAATTTAGGACTCAGGACATGGTTCTACAATCAATACAAGGGTGTGCCACATTAGTGCATTTTTGAATAATACATCCCTGTAAAAACCCAGTAAGAATTTGTTCTAGGTTATTTGGGGACATAGTTTTTGCTCAGTTTGGAGAGAAAGAAAAAGAAAAGAAAGTATAGAACAGCCTTTTTATTTCAAAAATTGCAAACCAGTTGGATGAAGGATTTCAACAATCATATTATTTGCTGCCCTTTCCTAACACAATTTATCAAAGTTAACCATGGAACCTTCTTTCTCAGAGCTCTTTCAAATGCTAACATTTCCTACCTATAAGCCAAAACATTTGTCCTACAGCCATCAGATGAAGATAGCAGCCTGATGAGGGTGATTGATTTGAAAGGTAATTTGAATGGAAGATGTTGTGTACATCCTCTTAGTGATGCCACAGTGACAGCTCAGACAACCTTTCTGTGATATATCACCCAGGAAAGCGGAAAAGAGTAAATTTAACAAGTGGCATTGCCTTCTTATCACATATTTTCTTTTCTTCTAATTTAGTAACTTCATTCTATATTGTGTCTAGTTATTTATAAATATCAAAGATAGTGAGCATATGTCTTGTCTTACCTTTTATTTAACTCAAACCTTCAGTAAGTGATGTATAAAATCAGAAAATTAACACCCACAAGGTGAATGAACTAAGAAAATAATTCTTAGAAATTATGAAAAAGTGAAGGCAGGGAAATCCTAGAGTTATTTCTGATCAAATGGAACCAGGTGTTATCCTCTTTACAGGACAATTTCTTTTCTTTTTCACTTCCTTTCTATATACACATATGTTTAATTCCTTGGATATACTTAAAATCAACCATGTGCTTTATAGGTCCTGGCAATTTTCTCCTTTACACTTCCAGAATAATATCTGTAGAGAAAAATTTGTCTGTACTTATCTCAAACACTGAATATTTTAAATCATTATATAAACTTCAGCCATTTTACAGGTTGAGGTTCTGTAAAAGTACAATGAATTATTTTTACAGAAAATTAAGTATTCTCTTTTAAATTGATGGGATATATATATATCTTCTTGAAATATTATCATCTTGCTCTAAAATTCTTTTCTGTTTTAGATCTTCTGTCCTGCATGTCATTTTCATATCTTACAGTTGAGATGCACACATGGGCACTTCAGGAGGCTTAAAATCAAAATCAAATTCCTCTCTTCTTCAAAAGAAAATAAGTCTACATTTTAATCAAAGACATTTTAGGAGAATACAGATCTCCTTCTTTTTCACCTTCGATAATTTTAGTGTGAAATCTTGCTTTTTACCCCCATACATTTCACTTTAAAAAGTAATTTAGTAAAAGCTTATATAAATTTTATGACATTCACTCAAGGATTTGAGAACAGAGAATGCAAGGAAGTGCATCATTTAATTGGCAATATCTGAAAACATTAAATTTGTGTAGGAGAAAAAGGCATTCAGGCTTTTCTATATGGATTACATTTACTTTGGAAGAGAAGTAGGTACCTGGATACTCGACTTTCTTCCACAAACCCACACATACAGACAAGCCTTTCATCTCCTTCTCCTGGAGCATATCAAGCCAGAGACAGCTAGGTTTTGGGTCTTAATTGCAATTAAAATATTTCTCAAGTCTGATATATCTCACATGAAGACCAATGCTACACATTATAAACTCTTCTGGCATATTAACCTAAGTATTTATTAATCTGTTTGTCAGAAAACTAATATGTGAGAGAGGATGATAAAGAAGTATTTTTAGAAGTAAACAAATAAACAGAAATGAGCTGGAAAATAATGCGACAGATCTTGCGTAAGTCCAAAAACACTCATTGGTCCTTGGAGTTACTTAGCTTGGAAACAGTTCAAAACAGGGATCATGCACTTTTCCAGGTTTACTCAGCACCTGGTATAACAGAAAGCCAGACTGCAATGACAGGTCACAAAATTTACTGTAGCAATAAAAAACATCCCATTTGCATAACAAATGAGTGATATAATGGGTTAAAGAAACTGATCTTTGGTTTCAGCAAAATGCTAAGGACCTTGTAATGGTGACCTGTAGATATGTACAAGGCAAAATCATCTGGGACTGTCTAGGAAGTATTCACACATGGAAGTGAACTTATTTAGTTATGACAAAAATTTCTCTCAAGAACTTATGTTTTTGGGGGCTGATGAGGAGTAGGTGCATAGGCAACATTTGCCATAGCTCATTAGCATTGGCAAGTCTGCTTCAATTAATATGTTTCCTGGAATACTGAATAAATGATCTGTACACAGGACACACGCCTGGTACTAGACTGAGTGTGAGTCTGGCTCATAAAGTTTTAGGTCTGGTACAGGTCAAGCATGCAATTTAAAGTGCTCCTAGCAGTGAGGATGTTTGTGATTTTGGGGTACCATTACTGTGTTCGTTTCATTACTTGTAATTCTTTGTCTAGAGGCAGAGGAGAAGATTTGACTTAATGGAGGGACTTTTCCAAGACTGCAGAAGGTATGGTGAAGGTTTTCATAGCAGCTTCAGGCAGTACCTTGAACAGTGGGGTTTATTCCGTTAGAACTTTAATTTTTTTTTTGAGTGAAACAATGCTGAAGGTATATATTTGCTTTTAGGCATAGAAAGGAAACAGACATCTGAGCATTTTACTGGGTTTGTATTGCTACTTTTGCTTTTGTTTTTTAAATTACTTAACAAGATCTGTCATACCTCAGAAATTTAAACTCAGGTGAGCTTGTTTCAAAACTGTGGAAAACAGTTTTTGAAACATCTTAACATTGTTTTTAGATATTTCCCTAAAGGCTTCAGCCTTCCTTTTGAATTGAGGTTTTACTGAGATGAAAAGAAATTCTCTCTCATTGATCCCCATAGGAAAGGCATTTGTCTTTGAACTCTATTTTTAGAGATGTTTTAACACGTATTTACACTTGGGAGGATATGGATAAATGTAGTTTTGTTTAAAATTAACATGTTTTTGTTTACTTTATAGGCAGGTAGAGTTCAGGTTTTGTACATGAACTCAGCTAACATAATACACCTCCTGAGAGCCAATGTTTCCTTTGAAGAATTTCTTTCTTACCTGGATGCTCCACCCTGCTGGGCTAAGTGTGGCAGATAGGGAAGAGAGTTTTCCATGTGTTATTATTACACCTCAGAAGTATCATTCAAAATAAGGCTCCTGAAATTGCTAAGATCTGTGCTAAATTCAATTTTTCATTCATTTTACAACTGTTAATCACTAACTTTGTAGAATGACCCTGTGACTTCTACAATGGGACAGTGTAAAAGGTTTTGACCAACTTCTATGAATAATCTTCATAGTTTTAAGATTCAGTGTGTTTTCATCCAATTTTTCTGAAAGCTCATTAGCTGCATACCATATCTACTCTTTGAATTAAAAGGGCTATACCATGTTGTGACCCCTGTTTCATACTGCTCTGATAGAAAAGTGAACCAGGCTATAAATTTTTAAGCTTTACTTGTTGAACAGTAGGACTGAACTTTCATACCTAAGACTTATCTGTAAAGGGAAGGCAAAGTTTATCAAGTCAGATCTTAACATGCCAGGTATGTCAGCACAATTTCCTCAGTGGAATCCTTTTGCTTGTGATAGGAGGTCTTTCCTGGCAGGTAGTTCCCTTCACGTGCACAGCCTACAGTTAGATTCCTCGTAGCTTCATGATACATTTACATGGAAAAATTCTTTTGTAATGTGCTACAGGTGTGAATTTAATTCATCCTTTCTAGTCAGGAGTAATTTGCCATGTCAGCAATGTTAACTCACTGTGAGATGAAAGCAGAAAAAGTTACCTTGCAGACTCTGAGGGTCCACATGGAAGTCATCTACTGTGTGATTCAGATGCCTTTTACTGTGTACAAATGAGCTTTCATAGTACACAGGTTTCATACGCTGGCAGCAAGTATTTTTTGGTGGCCTCTGCCATTAAGTTCATGGACATAAGCACACAGAATCCCACTGTTGTGTGATAAGGGCCAGAACGTCCTAAGTGAATTAATTAACTATGTGTAAATTAATCCACGACAGTAGCTGCAGTAATTCCTGGTTTTCACTGAAAAATTATTCCTCTTAGCAAAGGAAAGAGTGAGGAAATGATTTCTAGAACATCAGGCTCACTTCTTCTCCACTGGTTACTCTATGATAATTAAAATACTTCCTACTATTTCCTGATCTTGTTCATAGCCCTGCAGTTCTTTGACCAAAACTGAATTTAAGCTTATGTAATTCATCACTCTATGGTCCTTTTTGTAGTCTCTCTTCTGCTCTTCCATCCTTCTTCTGCTGCCCCTGAAGATAGCAGCAGTCCATTTTATATCCTCTTACCCCTTATTCTGTCAAGACAAGAAGCCCCATTTCTTTAAGTCTTCATCAGTTGTGCTTTCCATTCTCCTGATTACTGTAGCAGTCTTCTGTATTTTATTGGTGTAATTCATCTTCAAATAGATAATTGGTATAACATATTGTATCCAGAAATAGCTTGTCTGATACATCAAAAGATTATATTTGCACAGAAAAAAAATCAATAGTTCAAATTTCAATTGCCATCCCATTTCTGCTTTGTCTTTCTCTGAGATCATCTGATTCTTTTTAGATATTGCTTTGTATTATCATTTGATTTTCTCTTTTGTATTAAGTCATTAATGTCAGTATGAAAGTACTCTGCCTGATTCCTGGACACCTAGCAGCTTCTTTCCAGCTTCTAGTTCTACAAATTACTATCTCTGCTTTCATTGAAGTATTTGCTTCACATCACAATAACAAGACCTCTCCCCTGTGCAGGATTGATCAAACATGTTTTTCAAGAATGTTTGTCAATATGAAAATTTAGGAAGTTACTGACAAGACAGTTTGAAGTTAATAGAGTGATAGTGTGTCACATTCAACTCAGATATGTCTGACTCTAGTTAGATGCCAAAGGTATTCAATATCAATTTTAATTTTTACATTTGGTCTTACTGCAGGAGGGAATTAATAAAAAACTGAATCATGAGACTTCCCAACTGCCAGGGTGGAAAACATAAAGCAAAAGTTCTGTAGATGTGTAATAGAAAGTGATGAAGTCAGCAGTGAAGCATCAGAAATAGAAGTAAGGACCAAGCCAGCCTTTGGGCTCCCACCAGAAAGACACAGCTGGTAAGACTGAGGTGGATCATGTTTACTTACTGCAAACCAGGAACCTAGTGGCTTCTTCAAAACTTTGTGTGGTCACCTGTCCTTTCAGGCTTGCCACATGCACAGTCTTCACTGCTGGCACTTTTTGTCCCCTCACTATTTTAATCTATAGTATCTTCCATTATTTCAAACTATGTTTTTGAGAAGCTGTTTTCAGATTTTTTCCAACTTAATTTCTTCCACTCTTGAGATCCTGAATATTCTGGACATCCAAGATTTTTTCCCTCCTTTCCACCTCCTTTTGCTGCTGTTACTGTTTTCCTTGCAGGCAGCAAGTCTCCCATTCTGCTGCAGAGTAGCAACTGCCAGCTGATGGATTGTAGCTGCAATGCCAAGCTGCCCTCACAGTGGTACCAAAGGGCACAAAAATTACCCAATCACTGAATCAATGAAACAATTAGGTTGGGAAAGACCTCTGAGATAATTGAGTCCAGCCAATGACCAAAGATCACCATATCAACTAAACCATGGCAATGAGTGCCAGGTCCTTAAATACCTCCAGGGGTGGTGACTCCACCACCTCCCTGGGTAGTCCATTCCCATGTCTAATCACTCTTCCTTCGAAGAAATTCTTTCTGATGTTCAACCTAAACCTCCTTTGGCACAGCTTAACTTTGTCTTCTCATCCTGTCTCATTACCTGGGAGAAGAGACCGACCCTCACCTGGCTACATCTTCCTTTCAGGTCCTTGTTGAGAGTGATAAAGTCCCCCCTTGAGCCTCCTCTGCACAACCCCATCTCCCTCAGCTGTTCCTCATGGGTCTTCTGCTCCAGACCCTTCACCAGGTACATTGCCCTCTAGACTCACTCCAGCACCTCAATATCCTTCCTGAACTGAGGGGCCCAGAACTGGACGCAGGATTCGAGGTGTGGTCTCACCAGTGCTGGGAAATGTAGTACAGTGTCATATAGTACAGTACTGGTATCTCTATATAAAGGTATTCTCACAATTAACTCCAATTTGTGGAACTAAATCTGCTGGAGGAACAACTGGAAATTTTACTGACACAAGGGTCCCTGCCTCTGATTGTAGGATATCCCAGACTCTAAATGCAGCCCTCAAACACTGTCAGTGTGCATTAATAAACTGATCAACTGATCGTGTCTTTGCGATGCTATAGCAAGAAGGAGTAATAAATTAATCCTACTTGAAATTTCTTTGATAAAAATGGAAAACTGAAACTACCCGTTTGCATCAATAATATTTTTTAGATATGTTTGTATTTGGGAAAGTATTTCCTCTTGTATTTTGTAGTTATTGAACTATGGGACAAATGTATCTCCTTTACTGTTTACTAATTAATAAATTATCATCTCTTTGGCCTGATAGCAGAGTTACTTCTAATATGCAGCTGGAGAAGAGTCCCTTCCACACACCAGTATTGAAACTACTAGCACTTTTGCTGTAGATGGTATCTGGAAAGCATGGCTGTAAATGTCATTGGGAAGGACAAAGGGGAAGGTGGAGCCTTAATGAAATTACCTCTTTTTCTTTTATATTTGTACCAAGTACACCTGGAGATAAAGGAAACTAGGAAAAGATGTCCACATTGACTAGTGAATAATCATGCCAAATTAAAACAGGACTTTGAAATACAAATTGTCATGCATTGTGATTAAGTTCATAACTTCCATAGAGATATTTATTTGCGTAAATGAAGGACTTGGGAATCAACTCAGAAAGAATTCTGTGGTTCATGTGAGCATTGAGGGGTTGTACACTACATTAAATATTCTTTTTTATTTTTGCTTTTTAAAGCACTAAAACAATCAGTAGGGTGGGAAAGGCATTTTACAGGTGATGTGTGCATGCAGATGTATGATATTTATGTGCCCACTATTTATTTATTTTATGTAATGAAAACCTGCTAAAGTCTGAAATTAGCAAAAAAGGAAAATACCTTAGAATAATATGAAAAGTCAATTTTAATCCACATTATTCCTTGTGCATTTCTTGTAAAGATTTCCAGTGGGGAATAAAAGAAGCATGCAGGATCCTGTCAACACAGAGAGTTAACAATGACTCAAGAACTCAGTCTAACATCAATTAAAAACAAAACAAGACAAAACAAACCCAGATTGCTGAGATAGAGAAGATACTGACAGGTATGGAAGCGTCTACTATGATCTTGGGGAGTCATACCGTACCAAAGTTAAAGGCATTTCTATTGACTCCCTAGAGGATTAAGCATGTTCTTCCAAAGGTTTGCTTAAGATGTAGTTAATAGGTTACATTTGATTTTTTTAAGGTGTAGAAAATCAAATATGGACTTAAAGAAATCCATATTCATACAGATGCCAATCAGTTAACTTCTGTCTCTATAAAGCTGCATGGAAGATTTAAAATTATTCTCCAGGGAACTCCTTTTAAGTTAAATTCCGTGGTCTCCTATACGTGTTTTATGACGGCTTCACATAGACCCAGTTCATTTGGTCTTTACACAAAAATGAATACATTCTCCACTTCGTGCACATTCTTTACTGTTTATTTTTATTTTTAAGTCAGATTGAATATAATATATTAAAAACACTTTAATCATTTAGTTATAAGAATTCGCTCAATAGATTTTTTTCGTCTCCTTTTAATAGGACTTTCTGAACAGAGTTCTTTTGATCTCCTTGACTGCTTTCTATATTGTAAGTCTAATCCTATATTTAAACATTTTCCTACATTTCATCAAACACTCTGATTTAAATTTTCCTTAATCTAGCTAGTCATATTAATCTACTCCTTCACTTCAGATTGTAGAGCATGTCATTTCCTTTTAAAAATAAATAAAAATAAAAGTGGCTAATGAAAATGACTACTCCAACATATTTGAAAATACTCCACAATTTAGCATCACAAAAAGTGAACATTTAAGAATTCTAAATGCCACCCTAATTAAAGGAACCTTCCTTTTAAATGTGCTTTTTTTCACATGCATAAGAAGCCTTATTCAAATGAAGGGGAAGACCTTTCACATACATGAGGCTATAATAGAGAGCTTAGCATAACTTCTACCTGATTTTCAATGCAAATGGCAGAGGAGAAGTTAGTGTGTTGATGCAGATTATGGTTTATCCTTCTCACACACCACAGAATTCTTCACGCTCTGGAAATATTTTGCTTATCAGTGAGAAGCAATGATCAACACCTCGCACCCCCAGTCCCAGAGAGACTCAGAAAGTGAGATCATCAATATTCAGATACAGTCAGATTCTCACGGTTCCAGACTATTAATTTGCTCCTAAACTGAAGGTTTACTGTACAATTCACAGTATAAACATTTTACTGCTACATATCAAATATCAAACATAGTGATTAAAAGGCAATTTAACAATGCTAGGTTGCTGAAAAGTGGCAGACAATTGGTATTTCAATGCATTATAGGCAGGGAGACTGTTCCTTTTACTCTTCATTGAAAAAATTTAGTACTGTAATTTTCATTTGTGCAAAAAGCAGAGTGTAGGAAGAGATTTCTTTGCCCGATATGGCAACTATTCTCAAATTAAACTTAACAAGTGCATAAATTGTTCACAATCCTTTAGTCAGTTCCTGTTTTACTTTCTACAAAAGCTTGAAGTCACTGCTCATGTCACACACAAGTTCTCCTTTCTCTGAGAACAGGCACTATTTATGACATGACAGAGGAAAGAAATGAGCCAAGCACCACAGCCCAGGACCCAATTAATTGGTGCTCACACTAATTTGGATTAGTATCTCTCACTGCACAGGAGCATCACTACAGTTGAAGAGGGGAAGTATATTCTTGGTGTGCTGTTTTCATGAGGCTTCCTGACCCTCTGGCTGTACTCATGTAACTCTAGCCTGTCTATAAAAGAAGTGAAAAAGAAATCAAACAAACCAAAAAAAAAAAAAATCCTCTTCAGGCCAAAAAATTGCCCATTTCTGTTGATGTCAATCTTCTCTAGAAAAGCGTGGTGGGTTTGAGGTAGATCTTTGCTTAGGATGTCACAGTGATGGTATTGCCATTTTTAGCATTCATTCAGGTATTTTCTCCCATGAGATGAAAGTCTTCAGAAATTAGTAATGGAAATCATTCTGCAATGTATTCCTAACATGTTTCTATTGTGGATTTGTATGTAATGGAGGGCTGACATAAGGGATCATTATCAAGTGTTAATAAACTTATTAAAAGTAAACATCTACACATAGCCTGCCGCCAGGATCTTCCAGCTGGATAGCAAATCCTCTTTCAAGCTGTCCCAGAAGACAAAGCTGGGTCCTGGAAATAATTAGAGAAGAGGAGAGCGCCATTTTCCAAGTTCCTTCAGAATGTGAAGAGCAAATTTTGGGTTTTCAAGTTCAAAATACAATACAAGAGCTTCAGTACTTTTATCAAAACATGGAATTTGAAATTATTCAAAGCAGGGCTCTATGTGTTCTGTTTGAAAAGCAGTGATTTTGTTTAGTCAGCAATTTAAATGAGGAGAAAATTGTTTAGTCAGCAATTTTCAAGGTGGCTATATTTCTGATATTCCAGAGGCTGGCTTAGAAGGGGCCCAGAAGAGCTCTAACTTGCAATTTGGTATATTCAGTAAGGGTCATGAAGACTGTGTTTTGTGTAACAGACGTGTGAAGAAGTCAATTGATATATTTTTGCATCTCAGGTGCATCAAATACATGGTCTAGAGGATCATGAAATGATGTTCAGGAAAATATTGACTGGATGTGTTGACTTTTCCCCTCCATATGCCTGAACCTAACTCTATGGTGGTTTCTTCCTAATAGAGACCTTGCTGCTGCGCTGTCTATCTATGATACTGCAGTGATACTGGATTGCTGTGCTCCCATGTTATGCCAGATCATGCACTAACACCTTTTGGATGTTAGAGGTGGCTTCATTTCACCGCAATCTCCTTAGTGAAAAAAATTGTTTTACTGTAATCCAAGTGCCTCGATGCCTCTGGATTTCCAGACACCATTGAAATATTGGTTGCTTTTTCCCTATTTGTCCTGCTGTCTCTGAAGTTGCTGAGAGGAAAAGTGTGCTAGTGATGAGCTCTTCTCACAAACCTGCTCTAGGTAACCTGTGATGTCTACAAGGAGTTTATAGTATGTCCTCAAATGGTTTTTATATGGCTCTGGAAGAACAGTCTTCCTAAGACCTAAAGCTTCTTCCAAACAAACTGAAGATAATTTGCCCACACAGGAGAAAAATGCAATTTTTGTGGGAAATGTCTTGTTCATACAGGGTACATGTAAAGTGTTCAGTGGTTTTTCATGATGGTTAGTTTTATTTGCACTGCCGTCTTTAACAATGTAAAAATATATCTGAAGTAGCAGATCCATCTTCTATTTTGCATCTCACCATTGATAACTTTAATATAACTTCACAAATTTCCTAAACACTAGATAAGATCAGGATAGGAATGAAAATAAACTAACTGAAAGACAGCACTGAGAATGCTTTTTGATTGATTTAAATATCCAGAGAAACAGTTCTGGATATCAGAGAAGCAATCTCTAGATCAACTAATTGGATTAGATTTTTAAATGGTTCTATGTACATTAAAACTGACAAAGGCTCTTAAGAAATCATTATTTATGCCCTTCTATAAATTCTTAGAAACGCATTGCAAAATACTCGTGTTATGTCAAGTAATAGGGTGACATGGCTAAGATCAAAGTCTCTACAGATTTCTCCCAAGAGAAGGAGGAGCGGAACATGTCCTTCTAATTTTGCAACTTTCTTTATATGCAGTGGGCTTGTTTCTTGAAGTGCTATCACCACTTCATGTATGACCAAGCAAGCACTTAAAATAAGTGCTAAAATATTTCTATCCCAAATCATTAAGACAAGGTGCAAAGAGTCTTAAAAATGCACCATTTTGTAAAGACAGCTAAGAGGATTTTCAGTGAGTATTAAAAATGTTACACAAACTCAAGACTCAAACAATCATCCTCATTCTTTGCCCTACTTGCAAATGTAATTGATTATTTTTAGGAGACCTGTGAAGTCTTCAGCTGGTGTCCTGGCCTGCTAGTTATAAGGGAAATTATTTTCCAGTATTCTTTTTCAAAACAGAAGAAAATACAAAAGACAAAAAAAAAGGGAAAATAAGAAATTAAAAATTTCCTTAGTTTTCACATGGCAAAGAAAAGACTAGAGTTCTGAACAATACGGGGAAATAGAGCATAAAAGACCTGAGGATTTTTAAATGGGTCTCTGAGATAAGACTGTAAGAGTACAGTACTTAAGCTTCCCACTCAGTGTATGGAAGTTAGATACCTGTGAAAATCAATCCTTAGAACCCAGCCAAAACCAAAATAACACAATTACCTCTCTTAACTCCTATGATTTTGCAGAGGTTGAGCAGCTGGTTGTGGGTTTCAAGTTTGTCTCTTCATTTAAGATGCAGGCCTGAGTCCTGCCCTCAGGTCATATATACCATGACCATCTATTAAAACATGGAAGGATAGCCCTAGGCACCAGTCTACAAGACCATTTTTATAGACAAAACACTAGAATTCCTATGTATGACATCTTCATGCATTCACAAGCACTCCAGGAAAATACTTTTGGTAAGATTTAGAGTACACAAATGTGATTTCAGTCCCTGCTTTCCACTTCCCTGAGAAGTCACAGAATCATGGAACCATAGAATATCCTGAAGAGACCCTTAAAGGTCATCAAAATTCAGGTCATGCACAGGATACTCCAAGAATCACATCATACGTCTGAGAGCATTGTCTAAACACTTCTTGAACCTTTCCGGGTTGTGTCCTGTGACTGCTTCCCTGGGGACCCCCTTCCAGTGCCCAACCTTCTTCTGAGTGAAGTGGGATGGATGTGAAATGTTGCTGTGCTTTATATGTGCAATATTATTCCATAATTGTCAGCCACAGTGATTATTGTACCTACTTAAAAGAAAAATACTGTCTCTAAAAAGACATATCAGTATAATACAGCCATAGGACAGTAGAACCTATTCACTGACACTGGGTTTAATTTTTTTTTCAGGAACTTCCTCAAATCCACGTACCGTTCTTAGTACAGCATCCTACATTTGGATTTTCAATTTAGCTGAAGGATCTATAAAAACTTGTGTTGCTCCAAAACTCCCAGCTGACCACAGAGAAAAGGCAGCCCAGGAGTATCAATTATCCTTGTCAACTGTAATTTGCACTTTCTAAAATACCTGGCAGATCTCCTCTTTCCAGATGCTGTAATAGGAATAACGTATGCAGTAAGCTGAAAAATTCATCTTAATAATATTGTTCTTCTGTAATATTTTTCATTCTGATGGAATGACAAAAAGATTTAGATGTTACACTGAAGAATTTGTTTGAATACCATTTGTAGAGTGCCTCTTAGTCAAACAGAGCCAAGAACAGAGGAAAAAAAAGGTGGTCAGTTAGCTGGACCTCTGAAAATCTGAAATAATTTTGAAATTGCTGTTGTTTTTATCATCCTATCATTCCTCTTGTATGTTTTTCTATAGCAATCTGTCATTGTTTGTCCTTAGTTCATTTTGCAAGCCGTTTGGGGTAAGAACAGTGATAGTGCTCTGTCCTTGCCTAGCATGATGGGAACACACATTTTATGTTCCTCAGGCATATAAAGATTGAGGTTAAATAACAAAGCAGGTTAGCATGCAGCCTGGCTACCCTCTCTAGCAAGAGGATATGCTCTTCTACCACTCCAGCTGACATGGCTTCAGCATTGCTTTACAAAGAAGACATTGCTTAAAGTATCCTGAATTTCTCTTGAAATTTTCTTGCCCATGTCCTGATCAGACTTGTTCTGGCCAAGCCTATGAGAAGCTAAGGAACTTTAACCACAGGGGATGTAGCTGGGAGCAGATTTTGCTAATGACTCCCGTAGATTTATTACTAACAAGGCAGATGTATCGGCAAGACTGAGTGATTCCTTGGCCATAGAATTTAACTCTTGCTACTAACATGTTCTGGAGTGCCAACCTTTAATTTGGAAATATTATGTTCCTAGCCCCCATGGTGGGGTCTAGAAAACCAATTTCAAATCTGTGTTGTTTTCAATTTTGTTAACAGTAAGCGTATCATTTTGTAAAATATAATAATAATAAAATAATATTTTCTGCCTACCTGACTCTCAGAGTCATCTCTCCACGTTGCTGCTTCCTAACTCCTTTTTCCCACAAGAGGGAGTGAAATTTTATTACACAGCTGGTGTTCCCAGCACTGCTGGTCCAAGAGTAGAGCAATGGTGGGGAAGGATGCTGACAACTGACTATGGAAGTATTTGAGATGTCATATGAGAAGAAAGCTGCAGGAAAATTAAAATAAATGTATTTTTAAAAATGAAGAAAATAGTGAGTGAAGAGGAGGCTAGAGACAAGTTCCTTAGCAGTATTTTAGGTGCTAATACTTTCCTACAGTCCAAGAAATCCAAAAGGAGCCCTCTTTTAAAAAAAAATTGCTATGTAAACAATCAAGTATTTTGCATGTTACATATATTCAAGTCCAAGCCATCACTTTGTACATGTTTAAAATGGGAATGAGGAATGGAATTTGGTGATGGATCAACTTTTTTGTGGCATTGAGGCATACTTACCACTGGGTATACAGCATGCTGACCATTAAAATGATGGTCATGAGTATCATGGCGTTCACATGCTATAAACTTTTAGATCTTCATGTGAAGCAAAGCATCAGTGGATTAAAGGAATTAGAAATACTGTACCTTTTCCCACTCTTAGACAGCTCAATCTTAATTAATTATTGCAGCTGCAGTGTTTGGCACCAATACATACTTGTAGGCTCGTTGAAGTCAATAAAACTCTTCAAGGCCAAAGAGTACCTCACAACAAATCTTTTTCCAGGGCTGGGGCCTGGAATTGTTTTGAAGCACAGCAGCTGTGTGAACATTATAATTAGAGCATGTCCTCATTCTGCTGTCAAATTCAAACAAATATATATCCTCATCTTGACTGGGCCTGTTCTACAGGCGAGTGCGCCAATTTCAAATCATTTGTCAATTACAGCAAGAAACACTCTCGCAACTTTAGCTCACTTTAGACATCTCACTAAGGTTACGATTCAGATTCATGAAATGTAGGGACCTAAGTGACCTGTAGTTAATGGACAGAGGCAATTGTCTCCTAAGCAGCTGCTCTGAACTTCTTAAATGCAATGCTATGCTAAAACTGGTCTGATTTGATACACCCTGTTCAAGGCCATCTGACCTCAAAGAAGGCAAAGACTCAGGAAAGCAGTTTTAGAAGGTGGGCAGGGGAGACTGCTCTCTGAGAATTATGATGATTTGTGGTGAAGATTTAAAATGTAGTTACTTAGAAAAGCTGGAAAATAACAGTGAAATTTGATTTGAAAAAAAATTGTATTAACCACATGGAATAAAACAGAAAAAATATCAAAAATCTTCTGTAATAGATAGCTATTTCTATAGCTTCCTTTTAAAATATTAGAAAAGAGGCACCATTTAAGTTTTTAAGTTTTTTTTTTTAAAGTCTTCTGAGAAAAAGAAATTACACACAAGATTTTCCAGTAAGCAGAAGGGGAAACAGAAACAGAGAATCATGGACAACAACCATGGAACTAAAGAAAGAAAAGATGTAAATCTAATTTTCAAACAAATTTAGGGAATGCTGGATGAAACCGAAAGATAGTGGGCCTTCTTAGCTGAGTATTGTGTGGAAACAGAGGACGTATTGCTGAGCAATCTCTCTGAAGATACTCATGCACATCCGCACTCCAAGCATGAATAAATTCAGACCAGGGTATGTCATGAGCATGAAGCACCAGGAGACTGATGAGAGACCACTGGAGTACTGAATGTCCTGATTTCTAGAGATGAATAGAGATTGTGAAGTTTGCAGAGCCTCGCTGGTAGCTATGCCTCTGCTAGAGGGGAGGGCTTGGGCTCCAGTCTCTGCTTGCCTAACACAGCACACTTCACCAGAGGCCCAGTCTAGCCTACGAGAACCTCTCATCTTCTCTGCTGCATTTTTATGGAAACAGGGGTAGTTATTCCAGAGCCAGGCAGAAGTACTGTACTGTTTCTTTAGCCTGGTAGCCTTTCAGCAGGCTGGGCTTCCTTCTACCAGCCCTTCTACAACCATCCCAGCTGAAAGAAGGACCTGGAATGAGCTCAGCATCCTGAAGTGTCAGCACTGGGTTTCTCCTAGCACTGTTTCTTTCCTTGTCCTTCCTACATCCCCTGAAACTAGACCAGCAGCTGGAATGAATGGAATAAATGCAGCTATCTACCTCATTTCCTGCTACTCTTGTCTCTTCCCCACAGCAGTCACCCGTGTCAACAGGTACATGAGGGAACAGATTTCTTGGTGACAACTGATGTTGGTGGTGTGAAAGGTGAATTTTTGTTTCTTTGGAAGTGAATCTGTGGTGGGGATTGGGATGGGGACGGAGTGGGAGAGTGTGTTTCCAGATACTGCAGCTGCTAAGACTGGGTGATCTTAATCTAAGCAACAAACTATACCAAAAATAAACATTTCAAATTTCGGAGTTCCTTTTTCTGGATGTCTTGACACCAGTTGGGAGTGGCAGCTTCTTGTTCTCTCTCTGTCACCCAGTGTTACAAGCTAGACTATTCTACCAGAAAGTTTGTGGTATGGATTCTGTATCCCTACAGCCCAGGGAAGAAACTGGAGAGAAGGGGCTTCTTCCCTTTAGCATCTTTGTTTCTAAAAGTCCATGCACTGATAAACTGGAAATAACAGAAATATTCAGGCTGGTTCTTGCAGGTCTGAGGTACCTCCTCTAGAGAGGTGCAGATATTCCAAGACATCTCTGTCTCCTTCACATAAACTCAAGTCATCTCCAATAGTCCACAGGCCTTCCTTATCATCCTTTGAAACAGCTGAAGTTGTGCACTGATTGGACCGAGAATGTGTATATCAAAAGTAGGTGCTCTGTGTCTCCTTGGCAAGATGTCTGTATCTGCCTAGTGAGACACCAAGCTGATGCTCCAGGCTAAAGGGAATAATTTCCATTCTCAACACTGACATGCCATTTTTATTTCAAGAAGTTGCAGCAGTGGATTGTACTACCATCCCATGAAAATTTAGAAAGGAAAATAAGGCAAGAGAGTTTTTGTCATTAAATAGCCTAATCTTCTGATACAAATATGATAGGAAACAACAGCTTCAAGTTTAGCTTTCCCTGCTTTGGAATATAAACTCCTCCATCTTCCTTCTTCCACTTCATGGGCAAGTATAATAACCACTTCTCTACAAGTCAGGTTGGTTCTTTTTTTTTTCCCCAGCCTCTCTTGTTGATGCTATTCCACTTCACATAAATAATTAAATATTACTGTTAAATAATAAATATTAAATAAATGGGCCAGAGAGAGAGCAGGAGAAATCCTGGTACTAAGATCTTCCTCATAATATTTTTGCATATTTTGTTGGGATTTTTTGGGGGGAATGTCTCATTTTTGTCTGAATTTTAAAAAAATCATAATTATGAATTTTTTAATTCCTTTTTCCTACCATCTGTATCATAAGTTGACTAAACTGAACATGAGTACATACAAGTGTAAACATTGTTATGTTTCAAATCTCAGCAATCTCTGGCAGCAAATGCCAGAAAGTGTCCAAATTAATTACAGTAGAGAGAAGAATTGTAGAGGTAGGCCTATTCCAATTTATGGCCTGCCTTCTTAACTAGTGCCACACTTTATGGGAGGGTTTTCTCTTCTGTGTGCTATAAACCTGTATTCAGGCAGCTGTCTAAACAGAAGGTGTATTGAAATAAAAAAACACAAAGTGATGTTAAACTCCTGGAGCAGCTGTTGAAGTGGAAAATGTTTGCAAGTCATTGCTCACCTTCCAACCCTGAACATTCTTCTGCTTTGAGAATATTTTTCTCCCTCTCCTTAAAAAACACAACAAACTAATAAATAATATGTTCACCAACACTCTCTGAGTGGGGAAATACCAAGCATGAGACCAGACGTTGAGCAGCTTGTAGAAGGACTTGAAAACTACAAAAATTGAGCACCAGATATTAAGTGCTCAATGTTCAGAAAAAAAACCAACAAAAAAACAAAACAGATGTATCTTTATTTTCAGAGATTCATTTCTTCCAGAAGTGTAAGACACAGACTTGCATACTGTTTTTCTGCACTTATTATAAGGAACCATTTTTTCTCATGCAAATTTCAGGATACTCAGAAGAGAAAATTTGAACTGGTTATTTCAAAATAAGTTATTAGACATATATTTAACAATATACAAACTGAACTACTGCATGAACATTTATGTGCATTATGTTCAAAATGCATTTCATTATTCTAATTGGTTTCACTACTCTAGCTTGGTTTTAGTCTTAGGACATCTTTACTGTGACTTAAATTTGCCAAGTGTGCTGTTCATTATAAACTGAGATTAAGAAAAATGTAGTTTTGACATTTCTTCAGCTTTCAGACCCTTCTTCCATAGAACCTGAAAGTAAATATTCACCTAGGGATGGGCTGATGTGGTGGCTGATTTGGTTGCATAAGACAGTGATGCTGCAAAACAATGTTTGAAGTTATTCAAGCTCAGATGAGGTGTTACTAAAATGCAGTGAGCTGTTCTGAACATGTGCCTGCCATTTTTTCTGACAATTTGCAGAGGCTGGTTCTGCACTCGAGTGGGACTGTGTCTGCCCTGTAACCAGGAATTAGGGCTGTTCTAGTTTTACTTCAACCCATTACCAAAACTTATATGGTAGGTTTGGATTCAAATCTGTCTCTCTTCTTCAGAATAAAAGGCTTTAAGATAGGAAGTTTTGTTTTCTGTATATGCATCTGTAAAAATATGTATCAGAATTAGAACAGCAAACTTGCTCCTCAACACAAAGGTTATCACAGCATGTATTAATGGCTAAAATAAATACATTTTCCCAACAAGACGAATTATGCAGCAATATTCAGTATACCTGGAAAGGTCAGCACAGAACTCGTCTGGGAGCAGAACCAATGAATTATTTGTGTGATAAAAGCAATGTGTTGCCTAGAACAAAATGCACTGTGTTTTTTAACTCTGACAATTTATTTTCCTTATAAATAAAATATTATCCATGGTAAAACAATGTAGTGTGCAGCGAACAGAAATAATCTACAATTTTTAGCATGCACTTTAACAATGGTGTGAGTAACAGTGAAACAAGTTCAGCAGTAGATGGAGACTAAGAGCTGGCTCTACAGGTAGGGAGGAAGAACTGTGGTTTTAATTTTTCTAAAAATACTATGATACAATCAGCTCTTGTTGCAAGATGTGCAGCCAGCTGGAGTGAAAATTCATAATGACAAGTAGTTTTGTATATTCTTTCTGTCCAAAGTATTCATTTGCTTCATGGTTTTTCTTTCAGTGACGTACAGCCCCTTACATGTGCGCTGAACACTCTGCTAAACCTTTCTTCAAAATCCTTTCACAAGTTTTTGGAAAATTCCTTTAATTTATGCTGCATAATTATTTTATCACACATCATAGGCAGGAAAAGATGTTTTAAAATATATGTTTTAAATTTTTTCATTGGAGATCTTTGTGCTTCCAGTCAACCTGAAAGAAACATTTAGGTCATAACATGCCAGTCTGAATTAGCACATCTTGCTCTCTTCCCACAGCAAAGCCACTGTAGGGCCTTTCTTGGCTGAAACATGACAGAACCTCCTCTAAGTATCCAGATGGAATCAGGGCAATAGCAGCTGCAACTTCTGTTATATGCAAAATCTATTCTATGGCATTCCACCTCAGGGACTTCAATATTTATAGGTGACAAGGTAGAATCAAACAATCAAAAAAAAAAGCCTTTCCTGAAACAATTAGTTATGAGTATTTTGGGTTCAACAGATGACCCTGAAACTCAAGGATGTGCTGCTACCTTTCTGGCAATATGTGAATTACCTCACCTCATCCATGACAGTTATGAAACACTGGCAAGAGAAAGTATAAGTCAACTGATGTTCACTCAGCTAAGAGACAGTTTTCTTCTGTTACCTTATTGTTTATTTATTTATAAATTTAGAAATTCAGTTATCTCCTCCCCCTCTTTGTTTTTCATCCTTTTTTTTTCCCCAAATAGAGTGCACACTTTGGGAGGATGAATATTGCCAGATATAAATACCATATCTGCTTTTTGTCCAGTACTATAACATATATATGTACTGATGCATTTTTAATATTTCTTTCTTCTTTTTTTGTTATGAACTATCTCATGATATTGTTGCCTGTTTGGTTTTTTTTAATACATCTGTGAACGCAGTTGTGACTTACACATCAGCCAAAGATGACCACTTTAATGGTTTTAACTCTTCATGCTTCCCCAACTGTGGCAGAATATGAAGTGAGATTTGCTAAGTTATAGGTTAAGTCTTTGACCCTGTCCTGGAGCCTGTGTCATCATGAGAGTTTATTTATTTGTTTTCAGCAAAACCTAGAAACCTCCTAAACTTCTACTGCCTTTTGAAACCAATGATTTACAGAAATCAAAACCAATGTAATGACATTGGTGCACAATTTGCTCATACCAAGCATTCACCTGAACTCCCCTTAGATTTCTGCGTTACTCCTAATCATTTATCATTAGACTCCAGTTATATTCAGAAGAAAGGGATAACCACCTTAAATGTTGCCTCATATAAGGAAAGCCTAGAAAACTAGCCAGATTTCTATAACATATGTGTTGAGATGCAGATGAGCTGAATCCCATAGCTGTGGTCCATAGAGCTGGAAACAGACTGAAAGCTGAATTCTGATCAGCTGACTGGCACCACAGCTGCTCTGATAGAAACACACTTTCCCATCCTATCCCCAAAATTAAATTGGTTATCATCAGCAAAAAATCTGTAAACCCAGTCCAAACAATCCTGGTTCAGTGTCTTTTAAATAAAAAAGATTAATTATAATCTGTCAATTTTACATGAAATGTAGTAACTATATTTTCACCAAAGAAAACCCAAAATTTCTTTACAATAGTGTTTTCATTCACTTGGCATTAATAGCTTGGTATAAACTACAGTGTAATGGTGTACAACGTGTAATTGTACATATCAAAGCTCTAACAAAGTCTAAACAAAAGCAGCAGATATGAAATTTTTCAGCAGTCTTAAACCATATGAATTTGCATTTCCATTTTATGAAATTTCTAAGTTTCAGCTTTTCATTCTAAATGAAATAAATAAGGGTTTTTTTAATTTACTTCTCTAGGCATCTCTAAATTAATTATTTTTTTCTCAACCAGATCAAATTTGTTTTTCAGTTTAAATATATTTTCATGTTTGCCAAAATCAGTGTCAAGGGGGATTTTTTTGGGTGGAGGTTATAGAGTATTGCTCCTTTTTCCTCTCCCAG
Organism: Aphelocoma coerulescens; assembly: GCF_041296385.1. Classification (NCBI taxonomy): domain Eukaryota; kingdom Metazoa; phylum Chordata; class Aves; order Passeriformes; family Corvidae; genus Aphelocoma; species Aphelocoma coerulescens. Next base: position 102,551,156 of record NC_091015.1, on the reverse strand, counting down.
CATTTCCCAATGTGTCGCCCTGCTGAGGCCAATGTGTCCTTTCAGATCTCTGAGATGACACTGGTCACTATATTACAGCACCCATTTCGGATCATCTCCCATTAACTTCAGCATTATAATGAGTAAGATGCAGCTGTGCTCCAGTAACTACTCAGATTGGAAAATGGGAGCTTGATGCTTGGTGTGATAGGCAAAGGGCAACTCTTCAGCACCAAAAGTCTAAGTTAGTATCTGCCCAAGAAAGCAATTTTTACAGACTTGTCCTGAACAAATATAAACAAGGTAGCACTGTATTTGTCAAAAGTAGAAAAAGGGTATTACACTAAGTGAGATGCACCCTACAATTATAGGAATTGTGCAAGAGTTTTGCATTTGTGGCTGGGCAGGAGATACACCAGGTACATCAACAATGGAACAGCCAATGTGCACTCTCAGATTCTCTGTCCTGGCCTGCTTTTTTGTCTCACCCATATGATTTGGAAGAGGAAATATGAGGAAGCCTGAGATCATTGGTAGATCTTGCTGAAAGCGCTTGAAGATAGTGTGCCAATTATCTGTGCAACTGGGCTCAGTTACAAGGTTATAAATATTTTTACATGAAACCTAGAAGTTCCCAGTAATTTTAAAAATAAGATGGAAAAATTGAAATCACATGACCATTTATTTCTTCTTTACTCTTTTTTCCCCCTACTTTAGTAGGAAAGAGTATTAAAATTTCCAGGAAATTAATGAAATTTCTCATATGTATAAGAAGTAAGGTTATGAAAAAATCAACTGCAATGCAGAATGCCAGAGCACAAAAACTTTTTCATTCTTGTATTTTACACTAAATCTGACTAAAGAACCTATCAAGAGACTTAGCAAATCATCACGTCGTACTGTAAAGTAATTTACAGTTGCATTTGCAGGCAGGCATCAGCAGGCTCAAAACTCATTACAGCCAAAGATAACAACATTAACTTAATCCTGACAGGCAAAATACTCTAGTCAATACAATTGCAGGTGTGGTGTGTTGAAATATCCAACTGCAAACAATCCTGAGAAAGGTCAATGCAGCACAAGTGTTTAACAATAAAAGTGTTCCAGCCTAGTGTTTTAGACAAAGGTTATCACCAATGCTCAAATCAGAGAAATTCATACTGAATCATTGCCTTTGAAGATTTAGTAACATCAAGCTTTCATCATAACCACAAGCAGTAGTATTCATGTATCACAAAGCCTTTGTTTAAAAACCCCATTAGAAAATGTATCCAACTCAATACAGCGCACAAAGAAATAGTCAACCATTTATTTGCATTTTTACAATTCATAATCTTTCTGTTCATAATATCTTATTTACAAAGAAAGGTAGGTAAATATCTGAACATTTGCATTGCTTCCAAGCCCATATTCCCTATAGCACTACCAATTCCTAGACAGTCTGTTGTTTTCACAAGGTCTTTTGATTTATGTTAATAGTCAAGCTAGAAGATATGTGACTTGCCAGAGTATACATCCGAAGTATTAAATAAAGCTTAGCTGAATTCCTCTTTCAGGGGCACAAGCAGCTGTTTTGGAATCAAGCACTAAGAATAAAGTTTAGCTGTAAGAGTAGTAGTCACCTTCTGATTAGAAAAATTTCAAGAAAAAGCAGGAAAAGAACTCCTGAAATACGGCAGTGATTTGCCTCAAACACATCTTTGTTTCAGTTGAATTAAATCCCTTATTGATTTTGATGTTTGCAGTAGGTCTTTGATGTTAACATAGAAATAAAACAACCTTTATAGTATCTATTAGCCATATAGAACTGTTCCTCTGTACTTACTTAATAACAAGTGACTGAGGTCCCAAATTCTAGTAATATATAGGATTTTTCAGGCTAGCTAATGTAAATAACATCTTTTTTAAGGCTGGTATTTTCAAGGTAATATTAAGACAGGAAGCTTGTTCCTACTAATATTTTAAGTGCAAAAGACAATTACTACTATAATCATTAGACTTTGAGGCCTCATTTCTATATTGAATCAAGTCATGTAAGGGATAAATACAAGAAGAACAAATTCAGAAGTTCAGGACTGGATTTTTTCATCATTTTCCAATAAAATAATGTTTAGTATATTCCAGTAATGGGTTAACACTTCATGTGAAGAGTAACATGTACATATAGCTGTAGAAGATTATCAAATTACTCTTTGCTGTGGTCTTTGCTGTGGGGGGACAGTTTTTATTACCATAATAACTGGTACGTTACTGTGTCATGACTCAATTTCTAGGAGAGAGCTGATGCTTCTCGGAGGGGGATGGTCTCGAAGGTTAAAGAACCATGCTTCATTAAACAAATGTGTGCCACTAGATCAAGTGCCAATAATGGCATAACTGACACAGAGCAGAAGAGGTCTGCACCAGTGTTCTCACCTTGTTTCCACCAGCATGTGTCATTGTGGATGCCTGTACTGACGCCCAGCACCAGCAAGGGGAAGAAAACAAATGATGCCTTCATAGGGAGAGATGGGCACAGCATGGAAATGTAATTTATCAAAACAAAGGAGAGACTGGAACTGAACATCTGCATACATGTGTAGATAGACCTTAATTTCCAAGTTGTTGGAGAGTACACTCTGGGGAAAATAATAAGAATGCTTTTCAGAACATTTGTATTGTGGCATCTTTGTGGAACTGCAGGTGGAAATATGCAATATCGAGACATTTGTGATTAATCCACAGTTTGGGTAAGACATCTGACTGCCTGCATTTCTATTTCATGTTTCTCTCTGACTAGCTTTGTAAGAGCTAGCATGCAAGAATTAGTGCTTGTTAATATAAACTAAAATGGTCAGCTGTTAGCATAAATATTCTTCTCCTTATAAAGCTTTAAAAAGTTCAACAGTTTATACCGTTATTTCCTTCTTTCTCCAGTGGTGATCTTAGCAAGCGACAGGATGGGCAGCTAACTGAAAACAATTCTTTAGTTATCCCAGCTATATATATTACCAAGTAAACCTCTATATCAGACACATGGTAAGATCAAGCAACAATAACTTTCTCCCTCATGTCTCAGTAATTATACTTCAAACACTCTGAAGCAAGAAGTTTATTAAGTTTTTGTTTAAGTGCTCTTACAGGGTCCTTCCCCCAAATATGCAAAATGCTTTTAATTATATAGTACCCATTCACTCAACCCAAACTGGCCACCTTTATTTGAAATTACTTTGAGATTTTTAGCCTTTCTACTTTGCAGGGAGGGTGCACTCTAACTCAGTTGAGCACTGAGCATCAGCAGTGTCTTAGTGACCCTGATGAACCATTATCTCCATCCATGGCAGTCACATAACACTCAGTCTTCTTTGCTTTAAAAAATAAGCGTGGAAAATATCATGTGAAGGTGACATAGTTACATGAATATTGTCCCTTACACTCGACCTAAGGTGAAGTATGCAAGACCTGATGCAAGTGTGGATGTTCACACTCTAGTGAGTGAAGTTATGAAGCTGCCTGGTTCCTGCCTTGAGAAGAAAACTTAGGAGTTTCAAAAGCTTTTCCAAGAACCTCATGTCTACTGCTACCATTCTGTTTAAATCTTATCACCTGTCTGTGCTACTTTCTCTTCAGATTAAAAGGTGTTCAAAGCTCCAAAAAGTCCCTTTAAAGGATATTTTAAGTGTTGGTCAAATTTGCTACCCTTAGATGTTCAGAACATCTATAGTCTTCTTTCCTGGTTTTACAATAAAGCAGTCATCACACCTTTATTCTGATAATTTTCACCAGCAGCAAGATAATTTTTTAAGGAGAATGGTAGTTTGGAAACAGAAAGGAACTGTGACAGGGAGTTTGCTGCTTCTGGCTGTGCCTGCATTAAAAGAACAGTGGGAAAAGAGTAAAAATCACCTTTTTCCTTTATGTGTGTGTGTACAATACACACATACAATACAAGTGAGTGCACTTCCCTGTTCACAATGAAAAACTTTGAAATAATTGACTCCTCAAGCTACTTCTCCATTATAGTCACAGAGAATTGAAACACCTCAAAACTTGCTTCTCAGATAGAAAAGCCAATAAGCAGTAATTAAGGTTGAGAAGGCTTGTTGCTTTTTAACTAAGCTAAACTGACATACACTATCCACTGTGTCAGGATATTTGGGGGCCATGAAGGTTAATCACTAAAATTTAGCACATAGCCACTGTGGCAAAGCACTTCAGCTACTTCAGACAAGGTTTAACTGTCTTGCCCCCACCCTAGCCACCCCTTATCTGTGCACCTCTGTTGCTAAATGCCTATTAGAGAACAAATTAATAGGTCTGAAGTACTTAAAATGATCTAAAGACTTATATTGATGTAATCTGTTTAAGATGATGTAAAGGTTTAGCATAGATTATACTTCTGTATCTGAAAGCTTTCGTTTGGTTTATCTGCAAAAGCCCTTCCAGGACATATTTTGGAGGGAATAGAGGTGTAAAGGGAAAAGGGAAACACCAGAAATGTTGAAGAATAGTTAAGAAGCAAAGGTGCATATTTTGCCTCAAGCCATGCACTTGAAAGACTGTATAAGTACAGATCTAGAAACACATGGTCAGTCTGGAATACTAGAAAGATGCTAATCAACTAGTTTATTAAATATCTCCCAAATGTGTTAATGGGAAATTACTGCTGACATTATTAGGCAGTCGCTAGGTTTTTCATTTGTAAACCATTAGAGTTGTTTGACCCTTTGAAAAGGTAGAAATGAAGCTTTACTATCGAGACTAAATGTATACATTTATATACTTAAATAAAAACCTGTACAAAAGAGAACTTTGAGGAGAGTTAACAATATTCATCACCTTCCAATTTCTTATCAGCTCTGCTGGAGGATTAGTGTCACTTACAATCAACGCTGGGAATTCCTACGGTTACCTATAATTATATTTATTTCTATAATTTTATATATAATATGGATTATATATTATTTATAATTTTTTTTATGTTTATAGTTACCTATATTTATAGGTTATATTGTCATGCATATGTACAAGATAGGGAAAGCCTCATTAAGCTTTTCAGTCTTAATTGTCATTCTCTCTCACCTTTGAGACCTGAACTAAAGAATCTTATTTTCCCTTTTTTATCCATCTTGTCTCTCCAAAAAAAATGTTATTTTTACTACTACTGATTTGTAAAGGCACACAACAATAGCTTTTATGCTTTGCATTTGATAAAATAAGAAGACATTTAAGGATTTAAGATTCGTTGACATTTGAATTTCTGTCTTCCTTCCAAAGCAATGTGAACTTTCCAGCCTATGTGCCACAGATTGAAGTTCCACAAAGATAAAAATGGACAACGTTTCTTTAGCAGACAATTTGTCACATAGCCTTTAAGTTTTACTAGCCCGGAGAGATATCCGACAACTAAATAGTGAAAGGAAAGTGAATGATTAGCTGGCAGACCTTCAGGCTACTGAAAGATAGTTTTAGTAGCCTGTCATGAAAATCTGTGGCCTCAGGCTGCTGGGCTACTTTTTATTTCCAAGCCTGTTATTGATTTTGGTATGAAGAAAATAATTTGGTGTTGTTGCTTAAGGTGTCACTGAGAAAGAAAAGAGAAAAGGGAAAAAAAAACCAACCACATGTTTCATTTGCTAACAGTTTTTAGTTCAAATTTACCTTTTTATTACAGCAGGGATCGAGCTGGTAGATGAAGGGCATTTACTACTTAAAGGTACTACCATCTTTATGAAACATGGCACACTAATCGAAAACACAAGTAAACTGAAAATTAAATTTAAAAGCCTATAATTTAGTATCTTCCTTGCCAGGAATGATGACTTTCATTTACAGAGGGAATCCAGAGCTGCTCAGGGTCAGTCTGATGTGTGCCATTTTCAGGCCTATCATGGAGGCTGATGGAGTTGATTAATTTCTTGGAACTCAGCTTTGTCTTCTCCAGCTCACTGAACAACTTCATTTCAGCTGATGAGTTCAAACAGGGGTCAGAGCAATCCTCATTTCTGACAATCCCACAAAATGGGAATTAATTTTATGAGTTAGTACTATTGTGTTCAAAACTAAGCAGAAAACAGTCAGCCGACTTAACCTAAGGAGGGAGAGAAATATTCCATTTGCAAAACCTACTAAGATATACTGAACTGTTTAAAAATGCAGGAAAATATTTACATTATCCAGGGAAAATGATTAAACATCCCATAGAATTTAATGCCTGAAAATCCATTTAAGATCCATGTCAGAGCAAACACTTAAATTGTAGCTGTTGCTCTTTGTAATTATTTAAAAAACACATTTGGGATGGATTAAAATGAGTTTGAGAGAAGTGAAAGATTCAGGGCAATGAGGAGAGCATACCTGCTTTAGAGGTAACAAGACTACAAGCTCTAATTTTGTTCTAGTGACAGTTAAGATATAATAGAGCAATGCTGCTCATGTAAGTAGTAAGGGCATTTAACATTCTGAATGCTGGTACTGTCTTCAGAAGGTGTTTCACAATGCGATCTGTCTTTAACTCAAAGATGATTAAATACAAGTAACATTATTAAACAAATCCAATTTTGAAAAATTGTATACCAACACCACCACTTGATCTGTCATCATGTCTTTCAGATACTACTGAGACTTATTTTAAAGATTTTTTAATAACTATTATTTACATAGAAGGACCTAGAACTACTTGTACCTTATATAAGCCAAACTTACATATTAGAATCATGTGCTAAGGATGCTAATACCCTGGCACTGTTCTTTCCAGTACTCTGGTTTGAAAAATCTGCCACATCTGAAACAACACCCAGACATATGGAAGTAGTTTTTCCCTTTTAGTGTGCTGGGGTCTGGTTGAATATCAGGGATCAGGAACAAGGAGGCTACCATATTCAGCAGCAGTGATTGGGAGTTGTTTCAAATAGACAATTTCATCTTCTTTATTTGACATAGAAAAGTTAAAACACAGACTTCAAAATGGAATTATTTTCAGGTCCCATGGCTATCTATTCAGATGTAATCTCAGTAGTTCAACAAGGTAGAAACTGTAGATTTATCTGTTTCATCTGATTTTGAATGTGAGAGCAGTGTTTGACTTGTACTTCCACCGGTTTATATGCAAATACCATGATCTTGTTCCTTTCTTCAGGGTACAAAACAACTCTTTCTGGATGGCATGGAGGAAAGTCAAATACAGTCAGATTACAAAGGTCACATTGTTACTTTGATGTTTTATTTTTCTTCCAAGTTGTACAAGGATCTATTTATTCCTTCCCTAACCTGGTGGTCCAGAAAATCTCAACATCCAAGAAGTGCCAATCCAATATTTGTTCTCTAGGAGGCTAGAGTCAGAAATGCTGTTTTGGATTAAATAACCGCAGTCGTGGATTTATCCTGCCAGGAAATTTCTATGAGATTTTTAACTCTGTCCCTTTTCTCACCCCTTACTTGTCTGAGAGACAAGAGGATGAGTTAGAACTTTTGCTTTCTGGTTTGCTGATCTGGTTTCTCCTTTTAAATAGGATTGACTCCAGAAAATTGCAGACTTTGGATTCAAAGTATAGAATCACTTTACTGAAAGGAATATATGAAACATTTTCCAAGTTAACCCTTCCAACTTCCATTGTTTTCTATATGAAAAGATATGGCAAATCAGCAGCTCAGAGACAGAAAACTAAAGAATGTTTCTGCTGTCACTTTTGAGTCCAATAATCGTTGAAGCTCAAACGCTGTGCTGGTGGAGCATATGGAGTTTAGGAGCTTTCATTCATCAGCTGATGTCTGACACTAACTCATGTAAATCCTTTAAATCTCCTTGCCCAATGAAGTTGAGAGCTTGATGGAGATCTTATTATCAGCAGATGTGGATGATATGATGTTTTTAATTGATAAATGTATTTACATTCTCAGATATTTCACTCAGAATAAATGACTGCATTGTAACTTGCAATGAGAAAAAGCAAACTGTGAATAACATTTTCAAATGTCACCATGGCAAGGAATCTTAGGTGCTTAAAAGTGACTTTTTCTGAAAGACTTCTTTAAATAGAAATACTTATCATTTTGATAGCAAGACTAGAGGGGCAAAAATGTGAGGACGGTTTTGTTCCAATAGAGAAGCCTTCAAGTGCTACAAATTACAGTCCATGGCCTCCAAAAATTATGGTCTGGGCAAAAAAAAGGCTTGGGGCAACTAATTTTTACTTTGAATTATGCAAAAAATCTTTGTCACCAATGGTATCTTTTTCAGGGAAAGAAAGAAAAAGAACAAGTATGTATTCATTAATTTTGAGCAAGGTATTACTCACTTTTCTTCAAACCCCTCCTATTACTGGGTTTATGTAAGTAATTAAGTCTCCCATTTGTAACTGCAATTACTAGTTATCAGATTATACACAATAATGATTAAAAGGTACACAGAACACTGAAAGTGGATGAGGAGAGTTATCTGATCCAGTTCTGCAAATGGTAACCAATTTTGCCAAGCAAAAATCTGTCCTTTTAGACTCATTTTCATGGTTGTCTCTCCTTCCAGCATGTGCAAAACTTTCAGACTGCCTCTGCTTTTCCTAGTCACAGGATGATAACTTATGTTTTGTTCACAGCTATCCTCGGTGTATCTAACACCCATCTCAAAAAGTCTTATTATTATGTTTACTTTTTTATTCCTCAAGAAAAGAAGGAAGTTATGCTCTTAAAATCTACAGTCCTACTATTTGTCCAGGTTATGAGTCTGTGCCATTTCTGTATTGATGCAGTGACTTTTCCACATTTGACATTTTCTGTACTAAAAGGTAGTCAGACTGTGAGTGTCATAGATTAAAACAATTTCCATATCCTACATACCTTGAACACAAGGATTACAAGCAGTGTTGTTTGTATTTTGACTACTGTAATCTACTTCAAACTCCTGGGCACTGTTTACATAATCTTCTGAATAGTGTTGCTGACACATAAAATTACTTGTGGATATACATACCTCTATATGGTAATTTCTAAAATGAAAAGTTATTACTCAACAAGAATTTACACAAATTAGAATACAAGTATAATTTGAAAATGAAAGATATTAAAAATTATACAGGCTTTTGTGCTTTGTAGTACAGAGAACTTTGAACTTCCACCAATGTCAGGAGACATTCTGTCAGCTGAAGATCTGTCTTTCATTGGGACAATGAAATCAAATTAATCTTTTGATAGCACAAAATTAATCTATGAAATCAAATTAATCTTTTGATAGCACAAGTTTCATCCACAATTTTAGGATTGGGAAAGTGCAACTGTCTTTTTATCTATCTGGGCTGTAAATTGGAGTTGCAGCTTTTTCTGCAGTAAAAATGAAATTATATGCTATTCAAAATGAACTATAGGGTGCAAAATGAGCATGACTATGCATTCAGATTTGACACAAATGCATTACATTTATTTCAGATGCTGCTGTGTCTGCTTAACAAATTATGGAAAGGTTCTAGCAGTCTTATGGCCCAAAAGACAAAAGTAGAAAGACAAACTGAATCCTAAATGAATACATAACAACAAACACTTCTATCAGCCACTTGCAATGTCTCCTTGTCATATAAAAAAATGGACAGTACACATGGGAACTGTGTGCTATCCATTCAGAAGTCTTCAAAGAGCATTCCTTAGTTAATCCTCATACTATACAGCTCTGAGAAGTAGAAGAACTACTGTCTCTCAAAGCTGAGCTCTTCTCTATTTAAACACTATGTAACATCAGTGGGATGGCAAACTCTTATGAATTGTGATTTTCCATTTATTTTATCATCCTTAATCTGGCCTTTTGCAAACAAGATCTCACATCCACTGTGCCTCACTGTGCTCTCTCCATTCTCTCCGTTTATGTCTAGAAAATATAAAGCATGGATTGCAGCCATTGTGACACTTCTACCCATCCCTAGCAATTCACTGTTAATCTAAAAATCTGACCTGAAGTGACCAGTTCTAGGAAGAATGTAATTTACTCACTATGCCCGCGGAGTTTTAGGTTTATATCACCCTCTCAGTAGCTTCAACTCAGGCATTGTCAGCTATACTGTGCTGAAGGGTTCCTCATGAATTAATATGCAGTCTCTGATATACTGGCCACAACACTCTGAAGATGTTGAAGTTCCTGGGACTGGAACTGCTGCTTAAAGTGAAGCAGAAGATTTGAAATTCCTGAGAAAAAATATTTAAATTCTCCAGATATGAGATTACACTCATATTCTGCAAAGTCAAGAGGTTGTGAAGAACCCTCATCACATTCAAAGATTAATCCCAGACATAATTAATATGAAATAATAATTAATATAATAATAATTAATATACTAATTAATATGAAATAATAACTACCTTTAGGGCAAAAGTTCTGTCAACCACATAAATTAGATTTATCCTGAAAAGAGCAGGTAACATCATCCTTTATTGACATTTATATTGGTAACTGAATGTGCAAAATGAATTACAAATTTGATATGAGGAGATCCTCTGAAAAAAACTGATAAAAATCAAGGATTTTTAAAAATCCTTGAATAATTTGCTCATTTCTTAATCTTCATGTTTATTTCAACAAGTACCAATAAAATTAAAGAAAAATTACAAATGGCAGGGCTATGGTAACAAAAAATATGGTAAAGAATCCAACATTGGGCTTATAACAGACTTAAGAAAAGAAAAAGGAAAGGAAAGGGAAAGGAAAGGAAAAAGGAAAGGAAAGAAAAAAAGAAAAAAAAGAAAAAAGGAAAGGAAAAAGGAAAGGAAAAAGAAAAGGAAAGAAAAAAAAGGAAAAGGCAAGGCAAGGCAAGGCAAGGCAAGGCAAGGCAAGGCAAGGCAAGGCAAGGCAAGGCAAGGCAAGGCAAGGCAAGGCAAGGCAAGGCAAGGCAAGGCAAGGCAAGGCAAGGCAAGGAAAGGAAAGGAAAGGAAAGGAAAGGAAAGGAAAGGAAAGGAAAGGAAAGGAAAGGAAAGGAAAGGAAAGGAAAGGAAAGGAAAGGAAAGGAAAGGAAAGGAAAGGAAAGGAAAGGAAAGGAAAGGAAAGGAAAGGAAAGGAAAGGAAAGGAAAGGAAAGGAAAGGAAAGGAAAAAGAAACTATTTTGAATAGATGAGGTAACAACGAACAACAAATACCAAAATTATCATTTTGAATTGTTTTCAGTGGGGAATGTGCTATGTGGGTTTTATATTCTAAAATATTGGTTACGGTTTGTAGTTTTATACAGTTACTGGATACACTTACATCTTTCAGCATTTATTTGTGGGGTTTTTTTCTTCTGAGTATCATCACTAAATTTACATCATGGCTGTCACAGAGCCCCAGCATGGCTGAGGTTGAAAGAGACCTCTGGAGGTCTTCTGGTCTAATGTCCCTGCTTAGGCAGGGATTCTAGAGCTGACTATGTAGGACATACATAGGACATGTGTAGGAAAAGGTAGGACATGCCACAGTCTCTCTATGCAACCTGTGCCAGTATTTCCTGATGTTCAGATAGGACCTCCTGTGTTACAATTTGTGCCCATTACCTCTTGTCCTGTCACTGGGCATCACTGAAAAGAATCTGACTCCATCCTCTTTGCACCCTCTCTTCAGGTATTTATATGCATTAATGAGATTCCCCACTGAGCCTTCTGCTCTCCAGGCTAAATAGTTCCAGCTCTCTCATCACGTCCTTGTGCATATGATGCTCCAGTCTCCTCATCATCTTAGTGGTCCTTAGTTGGACTGCCTCCAGAGTGTTCATGTCTTTCTTGTAGCCCAGAACTGGACCCCGCACTCCAGGTGTTACCTCACCAGTGTTGAGTAGAACAGAAGGATCATCTCCCTTGACCTGCGGCAATACTGCTGTTAATGCAGGGCACCATTTGCCATTTTTGCCACAAGGGCACATTGTCAGGTGATGTTCAATTTGGTGCTCACTAGGATCCCCAGGTTCTTTTATGTAAAGCTTCTTTCCAGCCAGTCAGACGCTGGCTTCTACTGTGCCTGTACTGTGCTTGTACTGTTGAAAAAGTTTGACGACTTCAGCGGGGGAAGACATTGCAGAACAACCAATATGATTGATAAAAAGCAAGCTCTGTTTATTAGCAATCCTGTCAGTAATGAGTATTTTGGGCCAGACTACTACAAATCCAGAGGCACTTATATAGTATACCAGCTCGTTAACTCTTAAGTGGCTTAAACCTATCAAAGCGCATTTCTGCTTCTACATAATTAGCCTACATTGGCAAGCTTCTACTAGCTATGTTATGATTAAAGAATTCAGAGTTCACCCTCCCTTCTCCTGGTCAGTACATCTTATCTGCACAGCTGCACATCCTCAAAACTCCCTTTTTTGTTCTCAGGCTTGTTTCTCACACAAGGTGCTTTCTCATGCAGGCAATTTCTCACACTAACCTTTGCTTGCAGGCCTTTTGCTTGTACAGTTCTTTTATTGATCCCATAATTCTATCAATGACCTATGCCCCTGATCCTCTAACCATTCTTCAACACCTGAGGTTTTTTCTCTTCAGCTACAGGACTTAATGCTTCCCCATGTTGAACTCTTCAAGAAACATGCAAAAGGCAGTGCAAACAAAACTCACATTCTAGCAAAATATAATGAGTACAAAGTAAAAATTTTCATTTTCCTTCAGTTCCCACCCCTAACATGCATGGGGAAGAAAACTTCTGTCTGGTACACTGGGCATATTAGATGCACAAAGTGGGGTAGTCAACACCTTTCCACATCTTGAGTGTGCCTGATATCACTTTGTCAACCAGTATTCATGAAGGATTCAGGATATCTAGGACCCTTCATGTCCTTTCCCTGAAAGAATCCAAACTCTGTCATTTCCCATTGGCTTTAACCATGACGATCAAACCAACCCATGTCTTCAGTGCTTGCCACATAGCTTGTAAGCTAGGCAGCTCCCCACTCTTCATTTGGGAATCCCTTTTCTGAAGATGGTGCCTCCTGTAATGGATTTTATGGCGGACTTGCTTTCTGGAGTATGACTGCCTCTACTGCACATCCTGGGGCTTAATTCACAGGTTTTATACATCTGGTCCTTGCACTTCTGTATTCACAGAGAGAAATATTTATTTATATATCCCTATTTAGGGATTTATTTTCTAGATATTTAGATATTCTCTACAGACCTGCTATATACTACAGGTGTGTGACATTACACACAGAGCTACACAGATATAATAAAGACATTAATTTTATAGTTGCAGGTGTAGCTGTAAATTTATATTTATAAGGTATATCTAAGAGCTTAGATTTACATCTAAATAGCTATCTTCAGTATTGTAAGATTTTGAGTATATCTGTGTTAGGCTGAAGAAGGCATCAGCAACACATATATAGCTCAGAAAAGAAGTGTAAAATTAATGTGTGTCTCACAGTGATGGGCTACCTGCTACTTTAGAATAGCCAGGCCAGCAGGGACAGAAGCTCAACTGACAGAACTGGAGAGTGGCAGCAGAAACCTGTAAATGATCATTGGTGAAAAGAGGACTGTATATCTACACACACATTAGAGTGTCTAAAGCACTGGGAAATATGAGAACTGGTTCACTGCTTACCCCTTTCTTCAGCTGCATCTCTGGTGTAATTACCAGTTTTCAATTTATGTTTTTAAAACTCAATAAATGTGTGTTCAGCATTAAAAAAAAAAAAAGAGAGGAGGAAGGAAAGGACACCTCGATTCCCTAGCACAGGCTTTTGTTAGCTATGTGCTATGACACATAGCACATAGCTAACAAAACATACACATAGCATTACGTTGCTCATGGACTGGAATTTTTTTGCTCAATACAACTTTTCGTTATTAAATTGAACAAACAGGAATTGCAAAGCTGAGCAGATGGTTTTAGGACACCCAAAGTAACTTGCCTCTTCAACAGAAAGATCATTAGGCTATGGAAAGTATTAATTAACAGTTATTATTTGTGGGAGTTCTCAGCAGCTGATATTGAAAACATCATTATTCTTCTACATAATATTTTTTAAAATATGTTATTTTAAAGTTATGAGTAAATTTGTCAGCTTCCAGTGAAAATCAAATGGAAATAGCTGCTGTAAAATGATGGACATTACTATTGGAAGTCTTCACTATAGCAAGACCAAAACAGACATTTACCCTTGTGGGGGTGGATCAGAGTTTTACTGGGGAAAAAAGACAACTTTTTTTCCCCACATTAGTACACCTGCTTCAGAGCTGATCTGATTTGTCTACAGAGCTAGGCTCTTTCCCTTGGAAAAATGCACTTGTGATAGAGGCTACAGTGCAAGTCAGAGGTTGGGACACTGGGAGTGCATCCTTCTCCAGCTTCCCTCATGTTCAGAACAAGTCCACAGACTCTTCACAACAGTTTTTTTATCTATTAGAATGAAGAGAAAAGGTAATCAATATTAATTTACTGTAATGTTTTAATGAAAGAGTGGGAAAACTATTTTTGTAGAGTGTGACATTTTCCCAGTAGAGGAAAAAATACATTTTGAAAATTAAAGACTCATGAATGTTTAAGATACATAAGCATAAGCCTATAAAATCTGTAACAGTTATTTCAGATAAGATTTGTAACAGCCACTTAGGTTTTCACAAGTGTGATAAAGTCTTCTGACAAAAGAAGCATAATTCAATGATTTAGCAAAACTCAAGAAACTGACGAATCCATTTAAGTCACAATAATATTTTCAAGCACAGAAACTTTCCTTGCATTCGGGGGTAGCTCTTACAAATCAAACTACATTCATAAATACTGCTATATTAATGAAATGGGAGTGAAACAAAACCTGAAATTTATTAAGATTGAAGTTGGTAAATGCTCTCTTTTATTTTCCATTGTGCTAACATCTTTCAAAAGTAAAGAGTACGAAGGGAAAGTGAGAGACTAGCATGGACAAACACGGGAGAAATAAGTACTGATAGTGTTGATCACGCCAGTAAAACAGCCTCCAATGGCACAAGAGACCTGGGACTGGCAGCCTGCTACCATCTGGCAGCCAACACTGCAGTGTCTGACATCAAGGAAGTAATGTTAACTCCACCACTGAAAGGGGCTGTGAACTACGATCAGAGATAGAGCCCCATCAACAGACATCTATTTTCCTGCTTTGCCATAAACATCAGTGTCCACAGACCCCCTCAATTATTCAGTGTTCTACTGAAGGTTAAAGGCTTAGAACTGATTTTATAAGGCAGTCTTGACACATATTGTTTCCCCTGACCACACACACTCACACACACACAGAATGCAGGCTGGGAATGGCACAGTGGATAAAGATCATCAGTAATTAATTTGGAATAATTAGAGAAAAAATGGACAGTGCTTAAGGTGAGGAAAAAGCAACAGAATTTGTTACTTTGGAAAAGATTCTTTGAAAGCAAAAGGCTAAACACATTCAGCGGGTTTTTTGTTGATGTTTTTCCCATTTTCAAAACCAACATTACAATTTTATGATGCACAAAATGGAAAACTTTCAAAAATGTCAGGTTTTGAAAAAGATTACTATGAATAATGTATTTCAATACAGCTTTGTCAAACTGTTCTATAGTACATACATTTGTAATTTCTTAACACTGAATTTACTGGGAAGTGACACTACTGTGCTCATGCTGTTCACACTTGTTTACAAATAGAGGCAGTCAGGCTTTGAGCTTCAAATTCAAGTGTCCAGATACTGACGTGACTCGCCTGAAAGCACTGGCAGGAAAAGTGTGCTGTGTTAAAAATTCATAAAGAACACTGCTTTTTATTTCAAGAGTAACAGGAGCAAAAGGTTTTTGCAGTGCCCTGGGAAACAGAAAGTTCAAATATTGCGAAGTTGCAGGAGTAGATCAGAGCATACTATTCACAGTTAAAGCCTACAAGGCAGTTCTTTATAGTGTCTTGGGTGAGACAACTGAAGGAGAACTGAAGCTAAGGAGCCAATTTGCTGAGTTTTGTTCAGTCTGTAAATTGAGTAGTTTTTATTATAGAACCATGAACTGCAAGAACTGCATATTGAACAGTGGAAAACTGTATTTGAATCTGAGTATTTCTAGGTTATGTAAACTTATGTTTCTGTAACTCCTCCAAAATGTCAAATAGACCCATGAAGGGCTGCTACAACAGAATAAATCTTTCAAAGTTCTGTCAACAATTATTGATCCCATAGCTGGCTACTTCTTCAGACTCCTTTGTGGGAAGAAGCTGTGTTCGGGTTCCAGGCTGGGAGACAGGTAGGGGTTTGGTTTTTTGTTTGGTTTTTCTTTTTTTAAAAACTGTTTGTGTGCTCAAACTTCCCCTTCAGAAATGCATGCACTCACTGAGTTAGATCTAAGAGTCTACTACCTAAGGTGTAACATTTCTTTATCCTCTTGTTCTCTTTATCCTGAAGTCTATGCTGACTGCTAACAAAACTGCTATGCATCATGTATTTTAAGATATCTTTAAATGAATATTCAGCAAAACAGCCTTGTTTTTTAGACAGTTTCTGAACCAGATCCTTCTAGGAGAGACAAACAACTAGAAACACTTGTCAAATATGTTATTTCATACATTTAATTAATATCTATCAAATGTCTGTCAGATGGCTGACTGAATTCTTTGAGGAAAAATTAGAGTAAAACCTCAGTTTTTGAAAGTAGTCAAATTATGCAAAGGGGGTCCACCTCAAGCCTATGCACACAAATACCTACACATACAGGTATCAAGACAGCAGCATTGTGTGAAAAGCTCTCACACTTTTGGGAGGAGGCAAATCAGCATGTACTAGCTAAAGAGACAATACTCAGATGTACACAACATGGGAACAAATAGGAGGAACCAGAGATCTTTGTGCAGGTGAAGGCTCAAATTATGATGGGGTCACAGGGGTGTGATAGGAAGGCTCCCGTGACTAAAGTACTACAATGGGTGGGTACAGACCCCTTAGGAAGGGCAGGCTGGGAAGAAAAACAGAGAGAGTTGTCCTTTATATGAAAGATTAGCAGGCACACATGGGGCTCTGCCTTGGGATGGATGGCAAGCCAGTCAAGAGTTTATGGGTTAGAGGGCAGGCAAACAGGAGTGATGTTGTCATGGATATCTGCTATAGGCTGCTTCAACAGGAAAAATAAGCAGATAAGCCCTTCTCATAACAGGAGTGCATATTCATATGCTCTTGTCTTCATGGGACATTTTTAACTACCCTGATATGTCCTGGCAGGGTAGTACAGCAGGCCAAGAGCAGCCCAGGGAATTTGTAGAGTTGATGACAGCTTCCTAAGACAGGTCATCAGTGTTCAGAGAAGGGCAGATTCTCTTCTGAGTGTGATACCTATGAACAATAAAGACCTTTAAGGTCGTGGGAAGGTCAGGGAAGGCCTTGGATGCACTGATCAGGAGATGATGGAGCTCAGGATCCAGAGAAAAGGGAACAAGGCAGAAAGTAGGATCACAGCTTTGGACTTTAGTAGAGCAGCTTTTGCCCTACTCAGGGATCTGCATGTAAGAGTCCCACAGGGGACAACTGTGGGGAGAAGAAGGGTGCAGGAGAGCTTGTTGTTTTTCAGGAATCGAGTTAATCACACCCAAGTTCAAGAGTGGCTTTCTCCCTGGACAAAAATATCAAGAAAAGGTGGCAGGAGGCCAACATGGATGCACATGGGGCTCTTGAATAAAACTCAAATATTAAAAGGAAATATACAGAATGTGGAAGGAGGGTGAGGTATCCCAGGACAAATATAGTGACACTACATTCTGGAATGAGTTTAGGAAAGTCAAAGCTCATCTAGAGTTGGAATATAAAACCTCAGAGGTCCCTTCCAAACCGAAACATGCAGTGATTCTGAAATCCAGTGATTTTTGTGAAATAATCATAAAAATGTCCAGTTCTGCCTTGTTTGTGTTTGTGAAATTTTTGTCTTTTTCTTCTTAGGTTTATTTAGTCTTCTCATTCCTTCTCTGCTTAGCCTTGAGAAGAGAAGCCTCAGGAGGGACCCCACCCCTCTCTAAAACTCCCTAAAAGGAGGTTGTAGTGAGGTGGGGACCTGTCTCTTCTCCTGCAACTGCAGTGAGAGGACAAGAGGCAATGGGCCTAAGTTGAGACAGGAGGCTCAGATTAGATATTAGAAAAAATGTTTTCACTGTTAGGGTGTTTAGGCATTGGAATAGGTTGTCCAGGAAGGTGGTGGAGTCACAGCCCTTGGAGGTGTATTTGGATCTGGCACTGGATTACATGCTTTAAGGGTTTAGGGGTACTGTGATAGTGATGGGTGGGTGATTGGACTTCATGACATTAAAGGTTTCTTCCAACCTTGATTATGCTATCATTCCATCACATGTTACACTATGTGTTTCTGGGTCATCTAGAACAAATATCTTATCTACACACATAGGCAGTCCTAAAGCCTCCTACAATTTTCTCATGTGCTAACAGCCAGCATCCTTACTACCTGGTGAATATCAGCACCCTCATCCTTTCCAGGTGAAAATAAGTGGCAGAGAGAGGATGGGAGAATCCTGGCATGAGGCATCAATGAAGAAGCTTACTATCATACATGAGGAAGCTTCTAGGAAAGGGTATTATGCTGTGATTTGTGAAGTTAATACCCAGTGGATCAGGAAAATGTACAAGAGTTCAGAGCTCAACTCTTTCAGTCTCAGAACCTTTAGCAACAGTGGAGCAGACAATCAACAACTTTCATTCCCCCTCCTCTGTGGCAGCTTGATATTCCCACTGGTACTATATAGCTGCTATTATATGTTATCTCCTCCTCTTTATAATTTTTTTTCTTTTTTCCCCCCTCCTTTGTTTTTTTTGCAAGTTCATGAGGAAAGTAATGTTTTTTCCCTCATCTTCTCTAGCTAGAATGAGAAAGGATTTTGAGATGACAGAACTTTGGGATGAAGGCACGGTATTTCTTATTTCCCACTGATAACTTCCAATGATTAACTATTTTTTATTTGGAAAACCAGTCCATAGACTCGAATTATAATTAAGGGTCTTGATGTACTAAAGATTTTTAAGCATATTTTACAAATGCATCTGTATTATGAGACTGCCTGCTTTGTAAGCCCCAGAACATAATGAATTTGACGCCTTTTTTTCCAACGACCTGACATACTCAAACATCTGGATTAGAAAACTGGGCATGCTCTACTCAAAAAATGGGTGACCACAAAACTTTCTCTTTATGCAAAATGCTATTTCAATTAATTTTGCTTGGATGAAGAAGCAGTCCCCTGGGACTTCTAACACACCACAACTTTGTCGCTCCCATGTAATACAGATTTCCACTTCCAGCAATAGATATGCAAGAATTTTTCTCATATCTTATTCAAGTCCTTTGTTTCACACAGCCTAGACTTCTAGTCTCTGATTTTCACTCTCACCAAAGCAGAAAATCCGCAGTTCCTGCGGCTCTGCTACAGCTGCATGCAGATATAGCTATGACTATACTAAAGTCTTGAAGGTCAGACATCACTTGAGTACAGGTTTAGTGCCTAGTAGCTCAGATTTTAATGACATCTTTATTCACCAAGAACACTGTGGAAATTCTCCTTGTTAGACACTATAACAGAAAAAGTTCATCTTTTTAAAATTATCATATGTACAAGTCAAAAGCTTCATCTTGAAAGTGCTGCTACAGTAAGGGAAAAGTGTCAAATATCTTCCAATGGGTAAAAGGTAGGAAGATGCAATTACAAAAGAAATGCCTTCCACTGATTAAATAAACAAAATAGTCTAGAGTTAATTCTTGACAAATTCAGGTCTATTATCTTTAAGTTTACTCATTTTAAATCTGATCAGGTTTTTCTACCAGGAGAAGGCTTTATCAGGCTGATACTAAAAGAAAACATTAAGTGTGTGATACTCATATTCAGAAAATGCAAAATAGTTTAGACAATACATGCTGCTATTAGTGTGTTCTTGCTCATCTATAGAATATCGTTAGAAAGTCTAAAATAATGGTTTAACTAATGAGAAACAATGGGCCGACATAAGATTTATCATACTCTGTATCTAGCCAAAAAAGTCTGGAACTACCCCAAAAAGCTATGTACTTCACTATTCTGAAAAAACCTGCATGCTTTGTAAGAAGTCCCTGATGGATGAATTGCTATGTGGTAGATCCTTAGAGAAGAGAATGTGAGAAAATGGATAATAGTTGCATCTAATAGGGATTATGGAAGAAAATGTTTTTGTTGCATTTTCTTATGTTCCATAAATTGCAACAAAACCAAATGACTTTCTAACATGGACTGTTATCACTAAGTATTCTAGATACTGACATCTTGTTGGATGGGGCCATATTCTATTCAGTGGTGGCTAGCAACAGGATAAGGGGTGAAGGATACAAACTGAGACACAGGAAGTTCCATCTGAATATGAGGAAAAAATTCTTTAGTGTCAGGCTGAGCCCTGGAGCAGGGTGCTCAGAGAGGTTGTGGAGTCTTCCTTCTCTGGAGATATTCAAAACCCACCTGGATGCAATCCTGGGCAACTTGCTCCAGGTGAACCTGCTTTAGCAGAAAAGTTGAACTAGTCAATCTAGAGAGATCCCTTCCAGCACCAACAGCGATGCTGTGAGTCTGTGATTCCATGATTCTCTCCTCCTCTTACTTGGCAACACAGGTTTTTGATTGGAATTTGGATGTTCAGAATTACAAAAGTAGGAGTTTCCTTCACCTTGAATTTTAAAGGGTCATTTTCAGACCTTTTCCTATGATGAAGTTTTAACCTTGAATAAATTACTCATTAAAAATTTTCTGCTCAGTTTCAATATATTTCTACTGTTTCTGAAACTATTAATCAGATTTCTTTGAACTCTTCTTATGCTTGAAAACAAACAAGACTATTTTCTTTAGATTTGTTGTTTCCATTTATTCCTCTAAAGGGTTTTGACATTTGAAATATTTTCCTTTTGTCTTAATGATAGCAGTGAATTTTAATAAAGTTTTCATTTATGGCTTATTTAAATTCAGGGGTGATTCTAGCTACCTTAATAGACACTTTTAATTCTCTAGGAATAAGTCCATCCAGAATCATATCTGGTCTTGCTCCTTTTGCATGTAAGAATTTTTAATGATTTATATACCACTCATTTCCCTTTTCAGTGTTTCAGATTCTGTCTAATTTCCTATTCTCAATGACTTAAATTGTATTGAACCCACACTGAAAACGATTCTTGCCTTCTAAAATCTTTCTTTGTATTCTGCAATCTTTTTTTCAGAATAATATAACAAACAAATGGGATTACCTCCCCATCCCTAGTTTCCTTGTAATTTGATAACAGAGACAAAAGATAATTTATAATCTAAGAGATTTCCCATTTCAAGTGATTGCCAACTACTGCTCTCAGAGGCTGCATTGACAGATCACGTCCTTTTGTTTCTAATACCCTTTTATACTCATTACAAAAAGTCTGAAACATACTTTTATGTTTCAGATACTACTGCAGCAGGACAAGAGGGAATGGGCAGAAATTGCATTCATTTAAAGTTGCACCTGAATATGAGGAAGAACTTCTGTACTCTGTGGGTGACCATGTACAGGAACAGGTTGCCCAGAGACATTGTGGAGTCTCTTTCACTGGAGATGTTGCATCTGGATACAATTCTGTGCAATGTGCTCTAGAATGACCCTGCTTGAGCAGGGAGTTTGGACCAGGTGACCCACTATGGTCCCTCCTAACCTTACCCATTCTGTGAGTCTGTGAAATTTATTTAATCTTGAATGCTTATCTTGTAGACTTCAATAAGAATTAATGTACTGAAGATCCTTGTGCAGTAGTCTCTTACAACCGGCTGTATATTGTACACATGTTCTCTTCTACAAATATACCTGAATGTAAAATGTTATTAAGACAGTGAGTGAAATGAAGCTTCTAAAAGACAAGTTTCATCAAAAAGTGAAGAAGAACAGTTGTGGTATTGTAGCATAATTCCTCTGTGTCAGTGAGACTGATACTACTCACAGCTTGACTCTAGTTCTAGGTACTAAAAACATTTGACAGATAAAGTTCAGTCAATCCATGACTTCTGTGAGCACCACAGACACTTTGTTCCCCTTTTGGCTAAATGTGTCCTTTGTTATAATTGAGCACGTTTGGCACAACAATTGATTTATTTCAAATTCTTACTGATTAATCTTCTTTGATTATTCTGTTTCACCAAACCTGTCAGTTACTTTCTTTTATTTTTGACTTCAGACAGTACTTGAGTGTTCACTAGCTTTTGAGGATGCTGATCCTAGATTTAGTGCAGTGGGAAACATGGACAAAATTAAATGTACCCATCAGTGTAGAAAGCTAAGAAATCTTCCTTTAGACTCAAATGGTCTGAATTTTTTTCGTAGTTTTATCTAGCATTACTGTTGTGTATGGACAGGAAGTGAAAAATTATGGGTTTAGATTAATAGTTAGAACCACCTGAATACTGTAAACTGACTAACATCCTCCCACTCCATTACTTTATAAATTGTTCATCCGATTGACTGCCTTCAGAAAAGGGTGCAAAGGAAGAGCTGGGACAAAAAGAAAAATACCTGCTCCTCTTCTGTTTAACAACTTGCAGGTAACTTCCTGCGAGCTGAAGAACTTATCTTGCCTCTTAGGAGACCAGTGCTTCTTCATTAGAGCCCCAACTGTTAATATCTTGTCATAATGCACCATCTCATATGTAATGTTAACTCAGCCCTGGGTTCCAGAGCACCTTAAAGTGAATCCATTTCAGATAGGGGAAAAAAAAGTCTAAAATGGTATATTGCATTGCACGGTTTCAACACCTGTCCAGTGGAGCCACTTATGAGTCCTCTCTGTCCACTTTGTCAAATGACTCCAGGACCACAGATTACTGCCAATGGGTGACCACTCTCAAGTGTTATCCTGCCATGTAATGAGCGTGAAGCTTCCAGAGGAGGACAAAGGCAACATTTGTTTTTTTTAGTACAGTAAAGAAACACATAAAATATTAAACCAGTTAGGAAACAATTAAGAAATGTCTCCTGCATCCTGCTTCTGGAGGCTTCTGCATCCAGACACCCCTCCCTGCCCCCCTTCAATAGAAAAAGAAAAGAATCAAAGGAACAACAGAAACTATGTGGCAATTTTGCCTCCTGCTGATAATGGAATTTTCAACTTTCATCTTCTAATCCATCACACAGGAGTCTTCAGTAAAAACACTTAAAGAAATATGGGTACATCAGAGTGTTGCTACTGTTTGAAAAAGTTTTAAATATATTTGTGGCAGAGATTGTGTTCCTAAGTAAGCTAATAAGATGATAATATCACATCATCTTGCTGTTGATAAATCTTGATACATTTCTTCTAAGTTGTTTCTAGCAGAAAGTGTTTGTGTTATAGTGCTTATGTTGAGCTGAATGTCTATAGGATGCCACAACTCTACCTGAATTATCTGTTCCCTCATCTCCTTTAATGGTCAGACAGATCATAAAACTCCCTAAATAGGCATCTTCTGCCTATGAGATTCAAATCTTGTTCTTTTTCAACATATGCATTCTTTCTCACATTTTGTTTATATCTGTGCTTCAATGCAAGAGATCTCTTTCTGTACTTTGCATGATAGAATATTAAAAATGATCAAAATATCTTTGTTTTTTGTTTGGCCTTAGATTCCTCTCATTGAGTTTTGTGACTGTATCATAATAAACGTTTCAGTATTTTGCAATGTTTTAGTTTTGCTCTGCCAATCACTATATTTACACACATCTGTTTCTTCGTCATCAGTAATGCTTGGCAATTTGAGCATACATTTCTTAGGTGTGTGAAAACTTGTGAAAGCAGTTCCCAATAGTGATGCTGAAAACTGGCATCTAACAATGAGGGCTAATATGATCACAAATCACTTCAAAGAAAGAATAAGTTATATTCTTATGGACCTTCAAATATCACAGTTGCAGTTCATTGCTCATGTGTGGAAAGACCAACACATCTCCAGCAAGAATTGGAGAATATTACTAACTGTCTTATTAAGCCAAAGTGCAAAATCAGAGCTTTTATGAACAAATTAGAAGAAACTATGCTACAGATCAGGGGTCTCGCTAACAAAAGGAAAAGGGAACAGTACGTAACTGTTGATGCTAAAGCAATCTAAATGCTATTTATCCCCAAGCAATTTAATTTGAAGAAGCAGCAGGTGGGGTATTTTAAGTAAAGAGAAGAAAAAATTAATTCTATTGTACAAGTCTTTACTAAGACTTCATTTGAATATCAGTCTCAGTTCTGATTAGCTATGTTTAGAATAGTAATTTCAATGCAAAACCAGCCTACTCAGATGATAAGGGGTTTTAGAGAACAAATCTTAAAAGAAGAGACTAGTGAAACAAAAGTTGGGGCAGGATATGGTTATTTTCTATAAATATACTTATTTGATAAACACAGCGAAAATAAAGGATTGTCAAAACTAAATATGCTTGTACAAGATCAAAAGAATGCAAGAATTAGTTATGGATATATCTTCTCAGCTAATGAAAAGAACATTTCTAACCATTAGAAATGAAGTTCTTGTGTGTTTTTTTGAAGGATGCAGTGGAGGCCTGGAACATACATAAACTAAAGACGATATTTGAAAATGTCTGCTAGAATCCATGTGTTCACCAATAAAAAAGCAAGCAATGGTTATATTGATATATTTCAAAACTATATGTACACTAGCAATTTGAGCTGCACACGTGTAATAGATAAATAAAAATATATTTTTATACACATACATGCATATATATTTTTTTTTACAAGCCTAATATTTGAAGTGTTATATATCCTCTACTTACAATAATTAAATATAGTGTTTGTTTTGTTTGGCTGTGACACTGTACTGAAGAGACATATTCACTGAGCTGCAAAGATCTAGAAATTTCTTTTGAACTGTGGAGCATTCAGTTAAAAAATCCCTGAAAAATGGGATCAACTCAAAGACCAGGGCAAATTGTCCTGTTCATTAACAAAATTTCTCCAAGATTTGTCGTATTCCTATTGGCTTATCCTAGGACACAGTCAATCTGAGCAACACAGCAGAGCTGTTCCAGCCCTTCATACAGTCCATCTACGGAAATATTTAAGCACCCATAAAGCCTTTTTACATAGTCCATTATCAGCTTCCTCTTGTATTAAAATATAACCTTTTTTTCCCTTCTCCTTCACTGCTGTCTCTCAGTCAACATCCTTCCTTGTCCAAGTCCATTGTGAATGAAATTTTAAGTACATATCTCCTTATATGACTATTTTTGTGTGTTTGTTTGCATATCTGTTTAATCAGAGCTATTTTGCATCTATTTGACAGAAAATGTGATTTTTAATTCCCTTGAACCAATTGATACTTTTCCAGATTTTCAGTCATTCGAAATGTGATTCAGATCAGGTCTGGTTTTCCTATTTACTTTTAATGTGAAACTAATGTGAAGCCTTAAAGAGTTTTGATTATGGCAGAAACATGTACACCCATTCAGCTGAGTTCCGCCACCACGAAACAAGAGAAGTTTCTCTGCAGACTATACAAGTCGTGGAGACATGGAAATGTGGGAACATCATGGAAATCTAGGAACATCAACCAACATGAGAGCCATAAATGTCTGCTCAATGGCCAAAATCTATCAAACTGTCAACATGCTAATGAGACTCAGAATAAAGTGTTAAAGTGTGAGCTTCAGGGTCTTGTCTTCAGGTCAGACAAAGCAAAAAGTGTCTGCAGAGAAGTTTAGCCCTGTCTGTACCAGTGTCAGTAAGCTGGGCAAGGACTCTTATTTTGAGGAGAAACCTCGACATCCACCTCAGCTGCACTTAAATTGAGCATTAAATTTTGTGTGTTTCAGACAGAAACTTCAATCTTTACACACCATCTTAAATAGATGTTCATTCAGTTCAAAGATCTTCTAAATCATCTGAATGAGAATCATTTCCCATCAATCACATTTATTTTCCTTAGTATTTAGGAAGCTGTAATCCTGTTAATGTCTTGTTGTTCAGAAAATCTTCTCTGGGAACAGACACAGCATTTTCAATTCTAAAAAGTTTAGAGAAGATACACAGCTTTTAATGAAGAACAAGGAGAGATAAAAACTTATTCTTTTACATCGAGCATACAAGTAGAACTTTTGCATAGAGGTGAAACAGGGCAGCCCGGAGAATCTTTCCAGCAGTATCAGTTTTGGCATGAATATTATCATGGACTTGCCTTGTACCGGTGCAGGTGTTGCATCACCATGGTGAAGAAATGAGAAACGAAAGGGAGAAGAAAACTTCCATACAACAGAAGAGCTCATGTGACAGAAGAGAGGACAAGATGTAGCCAGTGAAATGTACAGCTTCATGGATAACTGGTCACTTGCTCTCTGCCTCAGGAGAGGAGAGCTGAACAGACAAAAAGAAGCCTGTTGATTTTCCTAATGTGATGTATGAATGTTTTGCTGTTGCTCTGGCCAGCAGCAAGGCAGACTGCCAATACTGCCTTACTGAGTATATGGTTCCCTGTTATGCTATGGGAAACAGCCACCAAAAAAGTAAGAAGGGACTTGAACCTGCTGTGTTTGGGCTGACTGAACGGTAACAGATACTAAACTGGGTCCTAAGAGAGCTTTAATATACTCTGAACCCAGAATATTTTGATAATAACCTCTCCATTATATTAGTCATTAAGGAAACTTGAAAATACCAGTTCACAAACTAAACAGAATAACTCTTCTCCATTCCAGACTTTTGCTACAATTAGAGTAATTTATTTTGGGGAACTGCCAGGAAAAGATAGAGTGGGGGTAGAATTCTGAAAGAAAGCAGCAACAATTAGATCACTTCTGCCTCTCTTTACTGGGTGGGTCCTCTGAATGTCAGCCTCATTATTCTGGATGTCAACTCCAGGCAGCAGTTCCTAAATGCCGTTCCAAATAGTGGCCTAAATGGCAGTCCCTGTTGTACATTCTTTCTCCAGTAATAGTGGCAGGCTTTTGGGAATGTCTTTTAGTTCATAATAAATTTCAGGAGCGCTAGCTTGAGAACAATGTTTGAGGCTTATGCCAACAGAGACTGGCAGATAAATACTTCGAATACACAATTTCATTATCGCTTCTGAAAATCCATAGCCTGCAAGGCTTGTTTGCTGGTGGGAAGAGCCCAGATTTTCTGAGGTAACAAGGACGACTTACATAAAATTTATATAATCTTGGTGTATCAAAAGCCCCACATGGCTCTGCTCACCAGAGACTCTAGGCCCCTCACAAACATGAAAGAAAGCATCTTCATTGTGGTTGCATAAAAGAAAGAATCCTTCTGTGAGGTCAGTTGGGTTCCAAAACATGGACAAATTAAGTGAACAGACAACAAATCTGTAGCAGTGCCAGGAAATCGTGTTGTAATTCTCAGTCCACAGCCACAACCACAAGAGTAATCTCCTTCTACATTTCTGGTAGCAAAAGGGGGAGGGAGAGGGGCACAAAGTCACTCACAGAGTTCTCTTCCCTGTTTAACATGGATTTCATCATGCATGGAAACAACCGTTCCATTTTCTTATGTAGATTGTAGAAGGCTGTTGAACAAAGCTTGCAGCAAAACACTAATAGAACATGTACAGGCTGGGCTGCTTGAAATTGGAGATCCAGACGTCAGGCAGATTCAAAATGTAGACTGTGCCTTACTAGGAGCTATGTCTCAAGCACTAAAAAATTTTCTTGCATCTTGTTTGTTTGGAGGGACAGCCAGTACCTTCAGCTGCTGGATGTTGATCCATGACTTTAAAATTAACTTTTAGTCTGACCAGAGGGAGAACCCTTCCTGAAGCTATTCTTTCTGTTAGCCTAGTTAAAAGGTGGCTAAGCAGACACACTGTGTCACGGGCACTTCGTAGTTGCCAGAGCTGCCTCTTCAGTGCTGAATGGTGCCAAAATCCATCCAGTGACATCTCAGTCTTCATGCATGGCCACTATTGTAGAGGATCTTGCCAGGTGAAGGCAGAATATTCAACTGCTTTTCTCCTGATCCCAACACTCCTGCTCAGGGCAGGTTTGCCATTGTTTGCCTGGAGGAAGTCAAAGCATGTGGCTAGTTTTGCTCTTTTCAGATCACTGTTGCTTTTCTGCTCTGAAGTATTTGAATTAAATACATTTATAAAATATAAAAACATTAAAGGGAATACTTACTTTATATTTTTATGAAGTCCAAATACCACAGAGACTGAAAGACTCCAGATAGAAACACATAAATTGAGCCACATCCTTCCTTTTGCTTCACTTGCCAAGGCAAAGGCAAGCCCAAGCCCCAACACTTTCACCCAGTGTTGCTCTCCTGCTATCACACTATGGCCGAAGGAAGGAGCCACATCTAGCTCACAATTACTGTCCTGACCCTGTTCTCCACCTCTTCTCTCATAAACTGCATGGAGATTAAGTGAGAAGATATCCCCTGTCCCTATCAGCCATACAGACAGAGATAAACACCAGTGGATGGATACATTGACAAGTTCCAACCCCTGCTCAAGGTCTCCCACATTTCTGAAGGGGTAGTCTACTTTCCCTAAGTGCTGGTGACAAAGTGGAGGACTCCCTGCAGTAAATGCATTCTTTACTGTGGCTCAGAACACGGCTTCAATGTTCTGTGCAGCATTACATTTGCAGTGGTGCAGTTTTGTTTTATGAGTTTTCTTGAGAAAGAGTGCAGAACAGAACATTTAAACTGGTACTTCATTATCCAGTGTCTCCATTAACTACACCCTTAAGCATATGCTGTGCTGTGGATGACTAATTTGTGTCTCCCTGCTAACAATAAGAAGCACCCTGAAGTCAGGAAACCTTCTGGTTGCTTTGGGCTCTAAGGGCAGGCTCCTTCAATGACTGAATGGCTCTGCAACTGGGTCATCTTTGTGTAATAAAGGTCCTCAACAAATGTAATTGTGCCCTTAAAGCCACAAACAGCAGGAAATAACAGAGGGGTGAATGTGGCTGTGGAGTTGTCTGCATCATCTAAATCCGGCTGTATCTGGCATTCCGGCAAAATGGCTTTATTAGATAGGCTGCCAGAATGCAGATGTGGCACCTTATTTAAAAAAAGAAAGAGCATTTTCTTTCTGGGTAGACATTTTTTTCTGATTTGCCATTAGCCAACAGATTAGTATTAGGAAAAGGAAGGTATAGAAACAGCCTAGTTTGCTGGAGGAAGGAAGGGATGAGAGAAGGCCTGAGTTATCACCACTGACTCACCAGATAAAGGAAGTGTTTATGGTGCACAGTCCATGTGTAGCTCCAGCTTCATTTCCACTCTTCCAATCATCTCCTTCTTGGGCCATTTTTCATCCCTGCAAATGGGGGACATTTTGTGTTCTTTGGCACCTACTCGGGAATAAGAGTTCTTCCTGCAAACAGCCACAAAATCTATGACTCTGTGGCTCTAGAAAATTTAATAATGAAAGAGACAAAAAAATTCACTAGCAGTGGGTCAAAGCAAATACAAGCATGAAGTAATAGTCTTAGATATGTAGTTGCACACTGTTTTGAAAACCAAAACTTAGGGATTTTAGGGATGACATCAATCAACAAAGATAATAAAAATGTGTCAGAAAAACGGAGGAACATCTGTTTCAGTCATTTAAGCAACAATCTTCTAAAGCAGAAAGAAGTTTTTTCAGAAGTTGAAATTTACCTGGAAGGTGCCCCTATACTAAAGGAAGTCAGCATGACTTATCAAATCTGGTCTGAGTATTGCTATGTTAAGTGCCATTTCAAAAGATTCATTGGCTATGTAGGCTTTTACTATCAGCATATTTATTTCACCTCCTAAATGAAATCCAATTTGAGGCTATTAATATTAATGTGCTGAGATAATTCTGATGATGAATTAATAAAACACTTGGCCTCTCAATATGCTGTTTGCTCTTACCATTTAATGATGCTCTTAACTGGAAAAAGGAAGAGATAGAGCAGACTCCAGCAGGAGCCTGAAAATTAGAAACCACTTCATTGTTTTTAGCTTGCTGCTTTAATGACAATCGATGTCATTGATTTTAGACTAGAAAAGTATTTACTAAATCTTTACCGTGTGCTACAATCCCTATTTAGATTCCTTAAGCACAATCTGTATGTAACCCCTGCTTAATGTACTTCAACTATTTGATGAAAATAAAATTAAATATATTTAATGCATTTCTTTAGTTTGTTAGAGATTTGACCCTATTTCTTATGTTAGTCATAAATATTGGGTTTTATGCAAAATAATTGTCTTGCCACTGAAAACACATCTGTACCTTAGAAAAATGAGATGACATCAACAGCCTCATTCTTTACAAGAGCAATTTCAGTTCACTGAACATTTTAGTACAGATAAGGCTAATTCAGCTACCTTATTATGCTAGAATAGATTTCCATTTGAAGAGCTGAATTCAGCTAATGTACATGATTTTTATATTAGTCTACATAGTTAGCTCACAATAATAATAGAAAAAAATCTAAATAATAAGCTATTTCCACAGACAACTAATGTAAAAACATACGTGTAAACATCTATACTGTCATATACATAAATTATATCATTTTTTATTATTGATATAAGGGAATATGGAAAGCATTTCATTCCACGTTCACATATAATTTATTATTGTTAAAATGTAAAATCTTAATGCTAATAGTTTTTATTTTTCATCTAAGAAATAATTAAAAAATCTAATAATGTGATTTCCAATAATTTTAATTTCATCTAAGATTTTGGACTGGAAAGCCTGTCTAAAAGGTGTCTCATAGAACTCATGCAATCTAATTTTCAAAGAGAAGTGTATTTTAGAAATTCTACAAGAATGGCAAGCCTGGAAGTGCATTCCTAACACACTTCATGTTTAATCCTGAAGTTTTAATTCCAGAAAAATTGTCTCTCTTTGAAATAGGTCATATTATATAGACCTTAACTGCGTTGTAGAAGTATGAAAAAATATCAGGAGACCAAGAAGCACAAATTATAGCATATTATTGCTGGAATTTATAATATTATTAATAATTGTCTGAAACAGAAAAGCTAAACAAGTTACCCCCAACTGTGTCTTCAGAGAGAAAACAAAGAGAAGAAATTTTCAGTTGTTCTTCATTCAGTTATGAAGAATTCACTGTGGTAAAAGCTCTGTATGAATCTAGAAAACATCCGCTGATAAGGAAGACAATAAAATTATGCTAAATGAGAATCAGATTTTTGTTTTTATTATTTGTGGCAGGATAAGAGCAAGTGGATTTAGGTGGTAAGGGAGAGGGAGTCATAGAGTACCAGTTGTGTACCAGCTCTTTTCTGATGCTGCTTCTTTTGAGCAGGCCTGGAAGGAAAACCTATACAGAAAGTCTTAATCTACCCTTTATAAAATTGCTGCTACCCAGCAATCTACCCTTCATAAAATTTGTCCTCTGCTCCCATGTCCAAGTACAAAATAGGCAATGCAGGTCAACAGGCACTGAATGGCCACAATAAAAGCTCAATCAGAGGACTCCTTTTTTTTTAGTCTATTTCTGTTTTTCCTTGCATGGATGAGTCGATTAATTTGTCTCAGAGTTTGTAACAACATAAAAAGACAGGCCAAATGTTAACCTTCCTACATGTCTTTGGCCACTGTTCTGATGATCATGATCTCTGTACAGCCATCATGTGTGCTTGATTTTGTGCAGTTCAGGTAGACCTGTCAAAATCAGACTTGTTTTGTTATTGCCTGTATTATTCAGAGCTAATATAATAACATGCAAATCAGCTTGAGTAAATGCTCAATGAATCCTGAATCCCCATCAGTGCTGTGAATTATGCTATTATTTCTACTAAGCTTGCCTATTTTCAGTCATTCTTGGAGTATTTTCATGACCAGAGTTCGTGTGAAAGTTCTGACCTCTGAGAGAAAAAATTATAGATTCATAGAGTGATTTGGGTTAGAATGGACCTTTAAAAGTCCTCCAGTCCAACATCCCTGCAGTGAGCAGAGACAACTTCCACAGATCAGGTTGTTTGGAGTTCTGTCCAACCTGACCTTGAATGTTTCCAGGGCCAGGGCATCTACTACCTCTCTCAACCTGTGCCAGTGTTTCACCACCCACCCTGTGTAAATTCCTTAAATCTAATTTTACTCAATGACAGGAATCTGAACTCCTTTACTTTGAAGATATTTCTCAGAGACTGATTTAAGAGGCTGCTTTATGCTCTTCTTTCTACTATAAAATATTACATTTATTAAAATCAGTTAATTTGGTGAAAGAGGTCTGGGTTTAAAATAAAAAATTTGAAAATGTCAGTGGCCTTTTAAAATACTTTTCAATGACAGTAGTCTAAGACATTGCTTTATTTCATCTGCTATTTATTTTTCTTAAGTAGCTGCAGGGATGTTTCCTAATTAGATAACCTAGAGCTAAAGACTGGGAGTTTCTAAGTGTTAAGTATCTTAAACTTTTGATAAAGCAAGAGCAGAGAGTACCCAGTGCCTCAAAGGATAGGGCAGTGTTTATATAACATTGTGTGAGAATCAGTTTTTGTCTTGTTTTTCTTACACATAATTTGATGTTTTACAATAGAAAAAAGTGTAAGCACACCCCAGCATATCACTTCTATCACTGGTGTGTATAAAACGCTTCCCCTATGCTTTTAAGGTGATGAAAAGGACAACTACCTTGTGTCTAAATCAGGAGAGCTTGATATGATGTCAAAGCCTTTGGCTAAACATAGATTGACTTAATTCTTTCAATAATGAACTTTGGTCCAGAGCATTTAACAACCACAAGAGGAGAAACCCAATATAAAAGAGAAAATCTCCTCATTCAGGTTATCTTGACTCTGCTGCAGGCAAAACATAGAAATATTTTTTTTAATCGAGATTCTCTGCAGCAGCCCGTTCCAAATGCCAGTATCCATCACTGATGACTGGATCAATAGCTCTGTTTTGGCCCCAGTCTCCTACGAGAGATGGCATGCCATCAGTGACAGACAAATATCACAGTTAAGCAAAGTATCCAGCCAGACCTAGTAACATTTTTATTGATTTTTGTTGTGCAAATAATGTCTTTTTGGGCTGAATAAATGGCTTTGAGCCAAACAGTCATTGTTTATGATTCCAAAATGCAATAAAGGGACAGGAAATATATTATAGCCTATGTCTCAAGGCACACAACATAATCATCCTTTGGTGGTGAAAAACTATCCAGCTGAAACCATGAGTGCATATTTATCCATGCTTAAAGGTACCTGTAGGACTTGCAAATCTTACACAAAATGTCCTGTTAGGAAACAGATGGTATTGCCCTTTAACCTATTGAATAAGTACTAGAAAACCAAGCAAAAAATAAGCACTATATTTCTTCAATCAATACAAAGAAAACACTTTATTATTTTCTCTTCAAATGAAATATCAAACTTGCCAAAATGGCATTAGGATGCTGTGAAAAAGGGACAAACCAGAAAGTGCCTGGGCAGTTTTTCAAATGCTACAAAATTATATAGATAGTTGTCCAGCAAAAATATTTGTTGGTTTTGTCTTTTTTAAAAAACAATTTATTTTATTTTGCTAACATAGTTATTATTTAATAACTTAAGCTAACGATAAAACCAAGAAATGTCTCCTTATGGTTATATCTACACATTAAATTGCAAATGCTTTCTACTGGGTATATGTTTAATATATCCAGTGGATTTAATGAGAAATCTCTCTTAGTCCCAGCAAGTGTGCAGTGACCAGATTTTCTAGACATTCAGGTGTCATAAACAAATATTCTCCCTTAATGATATTGTCAAATCACCTGTACAAATCATTAGCAGTGAAGGTCTGAGAAAAGAGCTATCCTCATAAGTGCCATGCTCTATACAAGGAAATATTTTTAACAGGTTAGTTGCTTCCAATTAGCTAGAAATAAGCTGTATTTGCTTGCAATATTTCAAGGCTGATAAAACTATTTTGCCCTCATAGCACAACCCTGTGTTTTCATGGAAAATATAAATAATTCAAACACCTTTCCTCATCTCAGAAAAGTACATTCATCTGTAGGAAAATGCTACAGTAATCAAATGCCACCTAAATCTCATCTCTCTCCTACATCTTTAAATTTCAAGCTTTTGTTAACTCTCTCATGACAGCCTTAAATATACTTTTGAAGGTATTTGGAGTGCAAGACAAAAGCTGTTCTAAAGAAATGATACTCAAAATCAGGGGCTTTATTTCAATAAAGTAGTATTTCAAAAATTAAATTGCAAAAAAAGACAATGGAAGTCAGTAGGAAACTCTAAAAGGAAATATGACTGTAATAGCTTATATTTTTAATGGCCTTATTATGTCTACTATAAAACAAAACTTCTGATACTCTTCTCAACAAGCTTATTGCAAAATTTTTATATTCTTCAACAGAAGTAAATGTTCCCTTTGAATTACACTAAATCATTGCAACAAACCTCCAATCATCCATCTCTGTGGTATGTCTTTTTAAGGAGTTATCTTTAATCACAATGTCATTGAATGCTTCCAAAGTTTTGGGGTGACTTAAGCTTTTTCTTTTATTATTCTTTAAATTAAATTTCCCAAATGCTCAACCCTGGAAAGATTACATCTGTGATCAGAAATTTTATGCGAGAACAGTGAGTCAGGACATCCTACAAGCCCAAAGTTATTTTCCATGTCTAAAGGTTCCTGATCGTAAGATGTGAAAAGGCAAAGTAGAGATAAAATGAGATTGACTTTTCACGTCACACATAGGGCAGGATAGCCATAGATTTGGCACCTCTTTTCTCCTTGCCCACCTCATCTAAATATTTAAAAATCAGAGTAACCATCATCTTAGGGATGACATACTTGGTCTTCCATCCTTCACTGACTGCTGTTATTTTTTTGTGCACATTACAGATTCAAATCATGAGCAGTATTTTATCACTTAACCTAAAGGGAAATAAATTATCATTCTTCCATTTCCCAGGGTTGAATTTATTAGACAAAAACCTCTTGTTCCTTGAACCCCTGCCTTCAGCAACAGGTACACTGAAGCATGTGTGACCAAGTCTTCCTGAATCCACTGGTTTAGACGTGGCAAGTGATTTTTGCTCCTAGAAAGGGAATAACAAAGAAACACCTATTGAATGTAATTCATCTGGTCTATTTCCAAATATCTCTCTGAGCAGGAGATACTCCTCTGTCAGTGTCTATTCCTTTCTGTTAACCACAAGGGTAGCCCAGAATTACTGGCCTAGACTTAGATGTCTCTTCTACTTTTAGATAAACAAGTTCAGTGAAATGAATCCCAACTGTGGTCATTCAGACCGTTTCAGGCTGCCAATCCTGAGCAGATAATGCTCTCTGTGACCTTTAGAGCTGAACTGAACAGGATTTCAGGCACACGGTTTCTTTATACTTTCAACTTTCATCCAGCCTGAGAAGTCTGTTTAGTTATTTGTGAGTCTTGTTTTAATTTTAACCCAGAAAACTGGTACCTAATGTTAGGTATTTTGGTTTCAGATTTTCAGATATTTTATTGGATGTGGCCTGGAGATCTGTATGGGCTGAAATCAGTAGAAGTAATTGGACCTGCATACTGTACTGAGAACCTGCACACTTTTTTCTTTTCTGAGTTTAGAGGGTTTCAGGGCACTTTATTTTAAATTTTAAACTCAACATAAATCAGAAATATTAAATCATGTGGTATGAAGCTACTGGCAAACACTTCAGTGCATGATCAGCCAGGTTACTCATTTGTTCTCTGGAGTAGATAGCCCTGGTAAACTCAGCCCCATAGTGGCTCATTCCTGAGCTAGAGGAGCAGGCCTATATAAAACCCAAGCTGGGTATTAAGAGATCTGTAAGTGCTCCTCCTGCAGACCTCAGGAACATATGTTCACATGCTTGACACAAACCGTCTGTGCCAATAAAACCCTGCCCATTGTCATGCTAAGGAAATTCAACTCTCCCTGCAGACTAAGCCCTGTCTGTGTCAGTTGGTCAGGCACGTCTTCTCCTGGGGGAGTTGAATCCCGCCAACTGAGAACTTGGTTTCCAGAGGGCAAATGAATAGGCTGTAATGGGATAGCATGTGAAATCTTCCTGCAAAGACTAGTCACCTGGGTGTTATGAACTGTGATGTGAAGATACTAGAGTGAATGTTGTTAAGAGTATGAAATCATCTTCTTTGATGAGGCTAAAAATAATGGAACAAAAATGGTTTATTCATAATCCTCTTATTACAGATTCTGCTTTCTCTTTAGGTAAGAATGTCTGCATCCATTGCTCTCATTTCAAGGGAACAATTTAGAGTGTTTTTTTTTTTAATAACAAACACAGAAAGGTAAAAACAAACATTCTTTACTGTCTGTCTTTTAAAGACAATGACAGCTGTGGCCAGACTGATCTCATCGCCCTATAGGCAACATTTTTATAGCAGTGGGAGTAACGGTAAGACAGAGACTCTCGTACTTGCATTTATCCAACAGTTTCCTTTTCAGGTCCTTCTCTGGTGATATCTAATTTTCTGATCTGTTTTTCAGATGAAATTTTCTGTGCATAGTCTCTATCCATAGCTGAGTTACTGGGAGTGTTTTCCTGACACTTGGAGGTGTGTGAATAACGGCCTTGCATTGAACTTTCCTTCTTGGACAGAGAGAAAGGCTGATAGGGAGAAAGGGCAGGCTTGGATATGTGCAAACATGATGCCTGCTCAGATGCACTTAGCCAACACAGGCTTGGATATGGAGCAGCTAAGATTTGCATGAGTAAGGCTTCCTAGAGGAAACAGCATGAGCCAGTGGACAGGCCCCTGACAAAGCCGTCCAGATGTCTTGTGATCTATCTCTAGCTTTCTCTAGGTTGCCATGTGATCTTGGGAATGCTGCTTTCCCTGTGGGTCTCAATTTCACAGTCTGAAGATATTTAGATGGGCTCCTAACCTACAATGTGATTTCAAATCTTTCTGAAATGCCCATTTCCAGCAACTACAATGCCCAAAAATCTAGCTGACTAATAATAATAGCAAGTTTAAAACAGAACAAAGGGTCATCTATTATATGCTTGAGAGGCAAGCCTCCAGCTTGATCACCTCTTGTTTTCCCTTATCAGCAATATCTCTTTGCTTTTTCTATTTCACAGAATATATTCAGTACAGGAATTTTTCTTATTACCACAAATATTAACAACAGATTTTAAAACACTGTGCTAGGAAGAGGAGGAAAGTGAGATTTCTGTCTTGTGTACTGTGATTTTGTCTTCAGAATTTCTGAATAAGTTTGTCTTTGAAAAATACAACCAGACCTAGGCAGTTTTTCAGCCTAAACAAGCTGCAGGAGATTTTATTAAAAGGAACAACCTCTGTAAGGCACCATGGACTGAAACACAGTAGCTCACAACTGTTCCTCCTCTATTGCCTCTGTTTTATAGTAGAGATGTGATTATAGTATATGTAAGCATGTACAAACAATCATATTCACAGTGAACATAACAGAGGACACAAACCAGAACAAGAGAAATGAAGTAGCAGCAGTATTAGTAATTAGTGCACAGCTTTTGGAAAGTCTCTGGCCTACTATGTTGCAATAAAGTCCACACCATTTGGTGTCTTCAGTGACACAACAGGTACGATAGATAAATTTCTTTTGCTGGGGTGAATAAGTCCCAAATGAGTTACAGGTTCATAGCCTGTAAACTGCGTGGTTTCTCCAAGGATTAGGACGTTTCAGGGACGTTTATAGTTGGTTGAGAAAGTCCTCATCTTTACTGGGAAACCATCTCAGTGACTTTGGTTTCTTCTGATGCTCAGGGAAAGAGACTTAATTAGAGCGGCAATACACGCACATTCTTGTGTATGAGGGAGAGTTCCATCTCCACACTTCTTAGCTATTTAAGCCATGCTGAAGTACTCAGTCATTTGATCTCAGTATCATCTGGGGACCAGCTGTCCAGCCAGTTCTCCCACTCCCCATGTGGTCTCTGCACCCCATATGTTTCCGGCCCTTTTTCCCACATGCCTTGATCTCCCTGTTACCAGATAACCAGATTCCAGTATCCTTGCTTACCTTCCAAGTTATCTGGGCATGGTACAAATGATGGTTTCCACCTCCATTTTATCCTCCATTTTATTATTTATTTTATCTGGCCAAGCTTGGCACCACTTTTCTGTGGTGTTATAGCAAAACTAGCATTTCTGGAAAGTTCCTGTGTTGTTTGATAAAATAAATCAAAAGTGCAAAAGATGAAAAAAATCAGAGGATAGAGGATTTTTGATCATCTTGATAATATACTTATTGCCTGAAAAGAGGTAGGGGAAGACAAGTTCTTTGAAGGCCAGTGACTCTTTGCAAAAATCAAAATTCTGCTGACAGAGGAAGGTTTGTCACAAGACAGTCAGTTCTTTATCTCTTTCTGTCTGCTTCTCCTTCCGTGATGTTGAGGTCTATGTAGGTGCTGCAATCACTCTCTGCTGTTGGAATCCAGTCCTTATTATAATCTAATAATATAAAATATTATAATATATAATCCAATATAATATTCTATCTATTTGACTTTAGATATACTTCTCTATTCTATCATCCTTTTTCAAAGGCTTTACGATCATTTAAGATTTATCTTGTAATATAAACTATGTTGTACTCTTTCCAAACACTTCTTATACTGTGTTATATATAAAAAATTTCATTTTATGCATCCTATAATCAATCATAAGTATATATGTCTTCACTATGAGCAAAATTTAGATCGCTTTGACTTGATTACACTCAAGGTAGAAACAAGGCTCATACTACCTTGTCCCCTTCTGGGTTCTGAACAGCACATACTGAGAAAAAGAAACAATAATGTTTTGCCAAGGTAACACTCCATTGGCTTCTCAGCAGCATTACTTATGGGAGAACAACTATTTGCAAAATACTCTCAAAAATAGACATGAAATTGCAAGTTATTTCTGCACAGTCTCTTTTTACTTGCAGATAGACATATTCTTCTCTCCTTGCAACAATCTAATATTAATGCATGACCACACCTTTCAACCTGGAATTTTGCCTTGAGCTGAGAATGTTGTAGCAACCCTAGTAAAGCAGCCACCATCATGAGTGAAATATTTAAAAACAATTTGTCACTATAGCCAATATCAGAAAAATGTTCCTTGCGCCATGTAAGTCTACCATTCAGAATTAGATCCTAATATAGCAAGGCATCAAGAAGATTCATAATTTCAAGCATGGCAGGGGCTCCTCTTACTTCAGTGCACTGGTGCCTTTTTTCATATCAGGACTTGCACCCTCACATAAGTAACTAAAGCAGACCCAAGCTAAAAATCTCACAGTGAAACTGAGGGAGAGGAATCTTGATCCCAGTCTTCTGCAAATTTGCTGAGACTTTTTTGGGACATGAGGATAGTCAAGCATCACAACAGGTTGCCAAGAGAGACTGATCCATTTCCTTCTGTGGAGGATTTCAACACCAGAGTGGATAAACCCAGAGAAACCTGGTCTAACCTTGTAGCTTACCATGCTTTGATCAAGGGGTTGTACTGTAGACCTTCCTAAGACATTTACAACCTTACAATGAATTATCCTTATGACCTTATGAGCATAAGGATAAAAAAAAATTCAAAAATCAAGACATTAAATTGCATCAATTTATCTGTTATTTTAATTCTCACATACAATAATACTTCCGGAATTCAAAAAATATAGGAAATATTGATAAGATAGACCTAATACACTTTGGTCCCATCTGGTGGTATTTTTTGCCTGGTGGTTCTCTGTCATCTACCTTATGATTATTGCTAAAAAGCATAATGTTTTCAAAAGCACAAATCAACTGGAATACGTGATCAGCGTCCATAGTCCCTGATGATTATTGTATCAGTATAACAAAGGGACAAAAGAATATGATCCTTATGTTATATTAGACATGTGGGAACAAACAAAAGTTGTCTAAAGGTATTTCAGCAGCATATAGCTGGACATGTAGCTGAAGAGGTTTTCTAAACGGGTTTCTCTGACTGTGCTCCTCCACTTATATAAATACTGAGAGGCAATGCTTGTTCATGTAGCAAAATACTTTTCTAGTTCCTTTGTTTCTTGGTTGTAGCATAAGCAAAATGACAGAAAGTATCATTCTGCAGAACAGAAAAGGACTTAAGCACTGAGAGGGACTTGAAAAAAAATTTAAAAACACTTTACAAAACTATTGCAATGATATTGTCATAGTAACCTATTCCTCCTGGACTGTGATTATAGGAATCAGGGAGCAAGCCAAGCAGTCATGAGGATTTTTCTGGGTTATCTGGCTTTGAAAGGATCATGTTCAAACCCTGAAAAGATAAAAGAGAGACTATACAGAATGTAAGCTGGACCGTTAAACATTTCCATATGACAAACTCCTCTCCTGAGATCTGACCTGCCTGTAGATTCCCCAGTTTGCAGATCTAAAGGAACCAGGCCCACCCGCGCCTGCTCTAAAGAGAAGAAGCTGGGCCTGACTAGCTTTTGAAAGCTACTTTAAAATTCTCACCAGAAAATACCTCAATAAAAGAGGAAGATATATCCATAAAGCATTCAAAAGAAAATCCCATGAACCAGGATTTTTAGAAAGTAACTTGTCTAAAAATGACTGTAAAAACAATATCCCATGTAGGCATTTCTGAAAGAAATAGCTGTCCTCTACAGAAGACATTTCTTTTTCCTTCAGATTATTGGTAAATTATGTCCTTGGGCAGCAATCCTGACATTTATGCGCATGCATAACTCCAAGCACATGGCTAGTTTCATAAACCACAATGGAACTATCTGCATTCCTAAAGTTAAACATATGTATAAGTATTTGCAGAATTGAGATCCGTAGTCCTAAATCAAAACTTTATCTGCCAGCAATAATTATGCTGATGAAGTAGAAAATTAGAAGCATGAGTAGTCAGAGGTAGGTGCTTCTCCTTTGTCCTGCAGAGTGTTTCTCCACTATACCTTCAGCATCTCCATG
Source organism: Aphelocoma coerulescens (assembly GCF_041296385.1). NCBI lineage: Eukaryota > Metazoa > Chordata > Aves > Passeriformes > Corvidae > Aphelocoma > Aphelocoma coerulescens. The sequence goes on along the minus strand of NC_091015.1, from coordinate 102,510,352 downwards.
ATGCTAGAACTTGATCTCCCCTTCCCGTGGCAACATAAGGCCTTAGATAAATCACAGGAAAATTTGGGTTTCTACTGCCTCTCAGGACAGTCCTAGCTGCATGCCTACCCAAAGCAGCTAGTGACAAAGCACACATTCCAGCTGCCATTGCACATTGCAGCTGCCCATGTCACCTGCTCATGTGGCTGATATCAGGCAAATAATGTAGCTCAAGATCATTCCAGAAAGCTCATGATATGTATGACAAGACCAGGGGGGATTTTCAGGCAGGCTGAAATCAGTCTGCTCTTCAAACAGAACAGACACTTACAGAAAAGCTACAGGCATCTCTCTTACAGAAGAAAATATTGGTACTGCTAGATTGTACTACTAAGGAGCAAATATTCAATGAAAAACTAGAATTCTAAGAACAAGACTATCAAACTGTTAATTTTAATCAATTATCAAAGTACAATCAGGCACTCAGATTAATATTGAGTGAACAGCCGTCATATAAATACAGATGTGAAATCCTTTTTAACATTAATAGAAGTCAAGTTCAAATCCTCCCCTTAACTTCTGACACACAAAATACATGGGTGCATACATTTTAGGAAAGCCTATCACTTAACCGCTTAGAATCTATTCTTAGCAAATGAAGAACAGCTTCTCTGGAAAGTTTCCCATGTGGATTCTCTATAACTATTGTAAACCCACTCAAAGCACTCATTTCCCATTACAAATTTCCTGTTAGTTAAAAATAATAATATTGTTACTCATCTACATCATCACGTCTAGTGATGGACAAAAGTCACAGGCAATTCCTATCAGTTAGCATTTTTTGTGATCTTAATTGGTAATGGTTTGTTCTGTATTTGGAAACACTTATGGTCCCTGGAAACCTAGTCACAGGTTGTCTTTCAGCTTCACTTGATACCTTGCTGCCAGGAAGCCCAACTCAAAGACATATCTAGCTCAAGAAATTACTCTGTGTATCGTAATCAATCTGAGGTTCTAAAAATCTTCTTTTGCTTACCTTGTAGATATTGCATAACTTTTGCCAATTATTCTTAGCAGGTCCACAAACCTCCTCTCTGCTGCACATCCCTCAGAAACTTCTCAGCAGTCAGCTGCAAATAGCACAATCCCAGCCCAGCCTTCTGACGGTCCAGGGGTGTTTTACTTCAGGAATCCTTAATCAGTTTTTCACAACTGAAAGTATCAATAGCTGCTGTAGCCATTATACAAAATACAGAATTTAGGAAGCCTGGATTGTTGTGTCTTTTGTTTTTTCACTGAATTACCCTGTGTCTCATGGATTAATGCCTCCATAACACATTTCCATATGAATCTTATGATTCTAATATTAGAAATCATGGTATATCTTTCATTTCTGCAGGCTTTTTACCATTCAGACACCTTCAACCTTGTGAAACCTTCTTATTTTTTGAAATATCTATTCTTTTAACAAACTTGCTAGACATTTACTAGCAATTTCAGAAGACATTAGATAAATGTTCCTTTATAAAACATATTTCTTTAGGAAACTAGTCTGATAAGTTGGCTAGGTTTTCATAGTGCTAAAAACCTCATTGTGAATACTAGACCTCATTTTTGCAGGCTCATTTATCATTACCATTCTTTGACAAGACATTTGAGTATAACTTGATAAGTTTTATTTAATTAATTTGGTTTAACAACCATTAATAAATTGCTAACTTACAATTTGCTCTAGTACTCGTCCCAGCCACTTCTCAAACTCTCAATTTTTTTATATAAAGATGAGTTCTTCCTACTTAGGGTTTAATGCTCTCAGAACTGAGCAAGTATCTATGGACAACAATTTCCTATCAGAGGAAATTTATTAACTAAAAAATGATACTTCATTTGCTCCAACCTACAGAGGAAAAAAGGTTCAAAATTTTTAACCTTTCAGAATGACTGAGAATGTGAGGTCTGGAGTATGGAATGTAGTTTGGTAGGTAGTAAATCCAGGGCTTTGAAATTTTATGGAGGTGAAGATAAGTCTTAGAAGCTGAGGGGACCATTGTAGAAAATACTTTTGAGTCAAGTGCACTATAGACACCAATTGAAGTAAAAACTTTGCTATAATGATGGGAAGAATGGAGAGTTACTGTGAGTGAATATTTATATATATAAATAGGTTAGAGATCACTGCACTGTGATAATGAATGAGGCCAGCTTTAAAGGCTAGAACAAAATTTACCAAGTTCTTTCACTAATAATATGCTTTTTTGCTAACAGTTTTTACACATTTTTAATTATTTTCACTACACATGGAAAGTTGCTGTTTCTTAACATTTGTGTCCTTAGCTCTGTGTATATTGATTGCCACAAGAATGCACAATTACAAGGTGATCAGGCTCAAGAACGCTTTTGGGAGAGAAATTGAAACAGAAATGGACTAGTTTCCTTTCTTCTCCAATTGCCTTGCCTTTGTCTATTTCTAATGCTATTTAACCCCCTCTCATTAGGGGTTGTCCTCAGCTAGTCCATGTGCTTGTTGTTTGTTTGTCCTCCAACTGTTTGTTATGTGGGTGCTTCTTACCTGCAACTTCTCACATCTTTTCCCCTTTGATAGTCACAGTGTTCACATTTTTATGTAAAGTCCTATACATTGTGCCTGGCTATGCCATTAGAGTTTTCTAAAATATTTGTATCCTGTTGCTATTTAAAATATTTTAATATGCTTAGATTTAACTAACTATTATTAATTACTAATTAATAGGCATAGTTTCTAATTGCACAGATCTCTGCTTTGGCTTCAGAGTCCATTTTACAAGAGGAGACTGAAATAACTTGGCAGAGAACCTGACAAAAATAAGGGGGTGAAGGGTTGTCTGTTGATGATGGCCATGAGGTTCTGGAACTGCCTTTTGGCAGAAGAAATTAAGGGGGGAAGAAAAAGAAAAAAAAAAGAAAAAAGAATGTAATTTTTAGGTGGACCTGATCAGTTAGTCCTATTTTTGAAAGGAGCAATATGTTGTGATTTCTGCAGTGGCAGGCAAACAGGTATGATGACTCAGTTCAAGTTCTATAATCTTGTGTTCTCCTTCCATATGCTGGTTGATGATTAAGTCACCCAAGGGAGGAGAGAATTAATAATCCATGCAAATAGGAACTACTACAGTGACCTGCCATTATGCACATCCGGCGCAGAATACGGTTCTTCTGGACCCCTTTGTGACTAAGCCCTTCACAACCTGCTCCTGCTTTTGTGAGGAGTCAGCGAGCATTTAATGAGTAACTTCAGGCTCTGTAGCCTTAAACAGGAATTAGGCTTTTCCTCTCGGTATTTGGTCCTGGATTTTTATTTCTATCCTATCAGTCCTGGAACTGAGACTACTCTGTGACCATTTTGGAAGTATTATCTGTTTGGTCAAATTAGGATGACAGTTCACTATTTCTGAAAAAGGGAATCTTGAGCAATCCAATAGGAAAAGAGAATTCATCTTCTATCTTTCACTTCTTAATATTGCAGTAGGAAACTGGAAAACATGGTACCCACTTTATACCTTACCAGCAGCTACTCAGTCAAAGCAGAATTCATAGCAGATAGAGACAAATCATCTGATGGCAGAGTTTAAAAGAAACCTGTTACTATGACAACAGATAGGGTCAGATAACAAAATGAACAGACACTTTTGATCTTCAAAAAATTCTTTTTCCTTTGCTCTCTCCTCTGTTATCTGGACCACTCCATCAAACACCTCGCAGATAACAGAGTTGAAAACCCAATCGACCTTCAAGGAAGACCAGACAAGTTGGAAAGTCTATGGAAAGGTTACTATTACAGTGGAAATGTTTATGATGATATTTTCTCTGTGTATATGTATGTGCATGTGTGTGTATTTTACCAAAGTAACAGAGTACTGTTCAAAAGGCTCTACAAAAGCCTCTAACATTGCACTGTTGAGGGTTTGGTGGGTTTTTTTTTATAATGCATTCAAAGAAAGAAAGTAGAATATAATGTGATCTGAAATGATCTGCTATATAGTCATGTTGTACAGTCAACATATTGTGAATTTAAAGAAATAGTTAGGCACTTTTGGATTTTGGAGAAGTCATTTATTGTGTATGCTGCACAACCTGATGCTACTTTTCTCATGCTATAGAAGCTAGAAAAATGCCTTGGAATATGAAGCCCTATAAAATATTGCCATGTCATATTTTAGTATTATTTTACAGTATTTAAAAGATTTGTATATTGATAAAAGGCTGTATGTTAGATACTGATGAGTTGGGAAGAAAAACAAAACACTGCATATACTGCACTTTACAGTTGAAATGACAAATCAGCAAAGAGATAAAAAAAAGACAGCAAAAATACACTAATTAAAGGGAAAATGTTTCCTCACCATCTGAGGCTACTGAAGAAGTAATTCAGTGCACAACTTAAAAAGTGTGTAGAGTATGGCACTTTCTATATGTACTAGTCCTGCTGACCTAAAGGTCTCAGCCCAAGAACTGGATTATGTAGATGAACCTGTTTTGGGCCAGGGTTTCTACTCCAAGTTTATTTTCCAGTCCTTTCCCATATAGTAGTGCCATTGAATGTTTCAGAGAGAAGGTGACTGTTCCAGAAATTGTGCTGATTTAAGCTAAGTATGAAAGATCTGCAGTATTGTATGTTGAGGGTCAGGAATATCTCCTGATCACTCTGGTCCATACTCATCCTTGGTACACATGTAGTATATTATATTTACTGTGTGCACCAGAGGAAATATTTATTCTGCACAAAACCAAAAGTTGTGTGAAATTGTCATAGGAACTCTTGCCCTCGTTTCTCTGAGTTTCACACAAAATCAACTGATTCAACTACCAGTTAAATTTCCAATCATCAAAAAAGAGAAGACTTGGTGTACAGAAATTGCACTGCTGCTTTCAATATTGTCAACAGTGAAAGACAAACAACCACTACCTAAAATTTAATGAAACAGAATTTTTGCTCTTTGTGCTTTCAGCAAGAAAGATAAAATCTCTATTTTACCAAAGTTTGTATTTAAAAAATATGAATTTCACTTGACAAGGGAAGACATTTTCATTTTAGCTGATCCTACACTAGCACAAAAAAAAGTCTCTGATTCCTGGATGAATAAGTTTCTACAATTCCATAAAATAATTTCACACTACATAAATTGCACAATCTTTTTTTTCACAACCAAACTTTCAAAATATTTTTCTAATGTTTTTCTATAGCTACCAGAAAAGAAAGACAAAAAGTTCATGTTGTCATTACATACAGTTTTTTTTACTTCATTTTTCAGCCAAATATTTATTTAAAATTTGGGAGATTAAAAGTTTCAGGGGTTTCTAATTCACTGTGTAATTGATCATATCAACAAGTGTGGGAGTTTGGGTTTCAGTTTCAGCACCTTTAATTTTCAAAATTAATATCTGTATTTCTATTTAGCTTAACTGACTGTAAATATAATGTTCATATATCTTATGGTCACAGTCATGATGGATAAAAAGAACAAAAAGAGCTGTGCAACAAACATTATAGGTACTACTCAATTTCTGTAAAATAACCCACTACAGAAAACCCTTGCATGGGTGGAACAAAGCACAAAATACACATGGGCCATGAATGTAATTCCTTACTATTAGCTGATCTTTGAACTCTTCAAACCTGAAGGGACTCTTCTGTTCTCAGTGAAATAGTCTCAAAAGCAAAAAGAAAAGCCATTTGCATTCTTTGCAAAACTATTGTCCATAGTTTAATATAATGGGGAGGAAGAAAAGTCTTTAGGAAATTCTGCAAAGATAGTACTATCTTATTAACACCTGTTTACCACCTAAAAGTATTGCCCTGTTGTCATATTGAAGATTAAAAAAAGTTGAATTTTTGAATGGAAACACATTGCACATGTCTCTCTCCTCACCACTAACATATGTGATATCTATATATACATATAGCAGTCATAGGTTTAACACAGCAGTTGTTTAAAACATGGTTCTTTGCTTATTTTTTTGTAAATTTTTAAGCTCCAATTTACAAAACATTCCTTGTAATCCCTTACAATTTCCTTGACAACTTGTAACTAAGAGGGTGAGGCATTTATTTTTCTCTAGAAGTGAAAACTCAGTATTTATATAATGGCTTATGTTCAGGTAAGGTTTCAGCAGAAGCATTACACATTGTCAACAATGGGAAAAAAGATTACTCATCAAAGTCTGACTCCTATATCATGACTTTCTTAAGACTCCTCATGCAGGTCTTGCTAAATTAAAAGTCTTTATGTTTTACTGCTGGAATATTTTACCTGGTATCTGCTGTAAACCAGACGCCATTAGAAAACAAAGAAGCCAAAGCAGCCAGAATAGAATGCAGTGTCAGCAAAACTGGAAATTCTTATTTATTTATTTCCTTAGCAGTTGCATAATTCAGTTGAGTGGTTCTAAACTGTGTTTCCTATGCTGGCCTGCTGCCTCATGTAAAGAGGAACTTACATTCAGGAAACCTGCAGCCTCTTCTCAGGGCAGATTCAGCAGCCAGACTGTAGCCTTTAAGGTGATTTTCTGGGCCATATAACCTTTCTGTGTTGGCCATGGAAAGATACTCAGAGATGTGGTGCAGCATGCAGTCTCACCAGGAAAACTGCTGCATGGGAGAGACATGAAGCCAGGAGGCATTTCTGGGAAATGCAGTTTGATGAACTGATTTGGAGCTCAGTTGATTGTCCTTTCCCTATTTTAAATGCATATAAAATGGGGTTGTACCAGTACCTCAAAATTACAAGATAAATACCTGTAAAAAATCCTGTAAAAAACCAACAAAAACCAGCAGACAACTTTTCAAGTGTCTGCATACATTCCAAATTATTCTTAAACATCAATGAATTGGCATTTTACAGCAAGTGTGGATACTAATAAATGAGTATTTATAAAGGGACCCAGGGCATGGGCTTGGGAGCCCCTCTCTCATATAGCAGCCAGCAGGATAGCAACAGCTGCTGCAAACTCTTCCTCCTGTCAGCCTAGCAGGTCCTGTCTTCAAGTCACTCAGCCCCTCTGTTGAGGGGACAGCAAGACCATCAATTTATGATAATTACTGGAAACTGGACTTGGATGTGGAAGACCTTTTGCTTAGGCCACTGAAGAGTTGCCAGTCACCTCCAGCTATTATTCACCCGATCTTGAGGTGAATCAGAAACAAAATTATCTGTGCTAGATGATTTTCAAAGGACATGTGTTGTATCTAAGGAAGAAAAAAGTATTTTTAGAGAAAAAAATATATATATGCTACATATTATGTACTTTATCAATGCATCTATGTCTCAAACTAGAAAAATAAACGTCCAATCCCCTTTTTATCTCTATTCATGTGGGAAAAGCAATTTCTGATTTCAGACAACAAATGTCTCTAGATAGTGAGTATACTTGTAACACTTGCTATTTTTCCTTTAATATTCTTCCACTTAAGAAGACCCTTCAGAGAAATGATTTTTACATAATTCCACAAAGTTTTTATTTCAAAAAACCTGTAAAGGGCCACTGCTCAGCAGCTATTCAACTTGTCTTTTTAACAAAATAAAAATGTGCAGGTGAGTATTGTACTGTATGTCAATAAATGAAAAAAAGAGATGTCAAAGCAAGCTAAATAATTGCCTAACAGTACTTGTACTAATGACCATAAACTTCTACTATGTTAATTTTTCTCTGCACTTTTAATTACAGATCAATAATACTTTGCAGTTGACATTTAAAAATGCTGAACTGCATGTAGGAACACAGACTGAATAAAAATATACAATGTGGTACTGAATTTGCCAAATCAATAAACTTTGCCATTTAACTAACTATAGCATGTAAACAGTCACCAAAATTAGCAAGTGTAAAAGACCATGCTTCAAGTGCTTAATTATTTTTTAATAACACTAAGCTTCAGTTCATTGACAAAATTCCACTGCTGTGAAAACCACTCATTCTATTGTTTGTTTGCATCTCTTTTCATGGTTTGATCTTAGCTCAAGGAAAGCTAAACAGCACCCACACTTTCTCTTTAGAAAATAGGCTTCTTAAAGATCAAAAGGTGAATAATATAATTGCACAAGTTTTGGCTTACCTTTCCTTACTTAGATAAATGATATTTTTTTCCTTCAAAAATGTTTTATTGTGACAAGTACATTTAATAAATAGGATCATGGCATTAAACAGTAGTTACATATGAGAATATCAATACAATATCAATGATTCTGTTTGAAATGAAAGGCTAAAATCAATAAAATGCCATTTACTTTCGTATACTACTTCATGCTAAGAGAAGCATAAAGAAGCAATTTTTTCAATATTCTGAACTCTTCAGTCTGCTTTAATTTACTTTTTTTTTTCTTTTCTTTTTTGTTTCACTTTATTTTCCTCCTCTGAGGTTTTTCTTCACTGAAGCAGTAGGCTGAATGCTCAGTAAGCATTGTTGCTACCTGATTCGCATACACACAAAAATATTTCTAACCATGTTGAATGTGGTTTTAAGTCAGGAGTATGGAAGGAAACATAAGTGAGACTGAAACTATTGTCAGTGATTCTGTATTGCTAATTTCTTCCTATTAAGTTCAAGCGTTCTTTTACTGTTTCAATTTCCTGGCCTGTGCTAAGATTTTTGAGTTAAACATGGGTTTAGCTAGAGCTAAGGTTGCAATCAGGACCACCAGTTCATGAATTTCTACACTATTACATAAAGCATGTGACCCCTGCATATCAGTTCCAACCTAAATGATCACTGTAGTAACAGATGCTACAACAGAAATGTTCTTTTTTTGCTACTGTATGAGATCTGGCAGACATTCTGACACCAAAGCTGGATATAACATGGAAATCCCAGCAAGTGCAAAATGTTACATTTTCTAGAGGAATAAAATACATGTTGTATCAGGTCACCCACAAAAAGGTTTCCACAAGTATCTTGTTCTTCCTGCAGCCATATTTGGAGGAAGAAAAAGAAGCCATGAGCAGGTGATTGGGACCTTCTGCCATCTGCCTGTACTCCAGTTCATCAACTAGAACAGTGACTAGTATTTTATTGAGAAGATCAAGTAACTGTAATTTTTGTATCAGGCTGGTATATCCTAGAGTATCAAAAAATTCCGTTCAAGGAGGAAAAAAATTGATTTTTCCATTGGTAAAACATTTCAGCAGATTATTACCTACAAGCTCTATTTGCTGTTTACTTCCTAGAGCTCCCAATCAGAGCTGAAAAGATCAAGAAATTGTCTCATGAAGACAGCTGTTGCACATTTTTACATCTAGAACTCAATTTTGCCACTGTTATTGACATTAAAGAGCACTAAGTCTTGTAAGTGGTTCAGGCTAAGTCCCCTTTAAATCAATGGATTTACTATTTCCTAACTGGGTTGACATATTGTCTACATAGTTCCTAGAGCTGAGTTAGCAAAATCTGCTTAGGAGATTTTACACAAAAGTGACTCTTACAAAACACATGAGTGAATACACTTTCTCCCTAGGGATTTTTCCCTGTGGGATACCAGAGTTCTGCAGTGACACCATAGAGATACCTCTGACCCCAGCTTCACCACCCAACGCAAGAATGGAAAGGAGACAGAAATGTGCTCAGGTAGGTGGAATTAAGGAGTGCTCAACAGAACTGCTTTCAGGACTTTGTAGTGCTATCACGCAGTATAACGCGTATCAGGTGGACATAGAATTGTGATTGACATCATTTCTAATGATGTCATGGTGGCCTGGCGTGCACATCAGTAGATAGTGTTGCTAGGCATGCCTGTCCCAAGGCAAGCCTGTCCCAATGTCTGCCGAAGGACTCCCAAGCATTAGTACAGCCTGGGTGGAGAATGGATTGTGAGAAGCCCTGGGGAAAAATACTTGGGGATGTAGGCTAACAAGAAGCTCAACATGTCTCAGCAACGTCCACCTGCACCCCAGAATATAAAATGTATCCTGGGTTGCATCAAAAGAAATGTGGCCAGCAGGGTGAGGGATGTGATTCTGCCCCTCTACTCTGCCTTTTTGAAGCCCCACCCAGAGCACTGCATCCAGCTCTCAGGCCCCCAACATAAGGAAGACACGGACCTGTTGTAAGGAGCCCAGAGGAGGGCCACTAAATAGATCACAGAGCCTGAGAGGAACACCTCTCCTGTGAAGACAGACTGAGAGCACTGGGGCTGTTCAGCCTAGAAAAGAGAAGACTCTGGGCAGACCTTATAGCGTACCTAAAGGGGGCCTACAGGAAGGTGGGAGAAGGATTTTCACAAGGGTATGTCATAGAGGGATAGGGTGGAAAGGCTTAGAAGGAGAGGAGGGTATATTTAGATTACATATTAGAAAGAAACTCTTTACTGTGAGAGTGCTGAGGCACTGGAACAGGTTGCAAAGAGAAGCTGGGGGTGTCCCATCCCAGCATGTTTTCAAGGCCAGGTTGGATGGAACTCTGAGCAACGTGGTCCAGAGGAAGGTGCCCTTGCCCACGGCAGGGAGTTGGAACTAGACATTATTTAGATCCCTTCCAAAACAAGCCATTCTATGATTCTGTGATTCAATTTGTTAGGTTTGCCCAGAGGACACCAAGAGAGGTTCATTTCTAAACACAGCTAGAATATGAAAGAAAAAAAACCCAGCAGACAGAGAAGTTTCTCAACACACATTTCACCGTGGGCTCAAAAAAACTTGTGTTGGCAGAGAGCATGAGAACAGAAACTCTAGTCAAGAACAGGAAGAAGAAAATTACAGTTTTAGATAGCCTAAGCTGCCATTGAAATTAAAGTCATGAAGTACATGTTTAGAGCAACTTAGTGAGGGAATTCAAGCACTTCCACGGCGTGCTACAACAAGACTGTGGTTAGATTTTTTTATTATGACCTCGTCCCCTTATTCCAATGTTTTTTTCTGCTCGTAATACCATGACACTTGTGGTGCTCCACTTTGCTCTGTGCTTTATACTCTTGGGCTGATACCATACGCTATTTGACTACTACTGCAAATATTAAACTTCTGGTGATAGATGTCAGAATCAGGGAAGTTACTGTATCTCAGCTGAGATCACTGACAGTGCTAGCATTCAAAATTTCAGCCATTCAGAAAAAGTAGTAGATGTTTTGAAAGGCTTCCTCAAATACTAATCAGCAGAAGTAACATTTTGTTGCAGCAGACTAGAATTTCTGGGCACATATGTTTCTTTCAAGTGGGGAATGTCTGGGAAAAATATTTTGAGTGATATTGAGAAATACTATGAGAAAGTACAAAAACATTCTGTATGTTTTGCCACACTTGCCAGTGAGACTCCAGTTTCAGTTTGCCTGCCAACAACACAGTCAATATTAAGCAGTAACCACTGAGTTTAGTGAAAGCTTCTGGCTTGCTCTGATATAAGCACCAATGTGAATACATAACTCTGGATACATAACAGGGTCTGACTGACCATGACAGTATCCAACATGCATTGCCAAGTTTCATCCATATCACTCATAAATTATGAGTGACCCTAATTTCAGCCACATTAGTCTGCTTTGCTAGTGCCTCTTTAGTTCTCCTTTTCCAATTCATCTTCACATGATAAAAGTAAGCTAGAAAATACAGTTATCAAATACAGTACTAAAAACATTCCAACATCAAGTGAAAATTTTCTGTTCTCCAGTGAGTATTTTACAGCTGTACAAGAGTTATCAACAGTGAAGTATTCAAGAGAAAGAAGGCCAATTTATTCCAAACACAAAAAAACTCAGTTCAACAAATTCTATTCAATCAAGCCCAAATACTATCTAGTTGGTTTTTAAAATATCAACTAACACAGGTAAAACATAAATTCTTCATTTAAAAAAGGCAACAACGTAGACAAATGACAGCTGAATATGAAATATTTTAGGCATACCAGAACTGTATTCATTGTCCTAGTGCTCCTCCTAGTTAGAACTGCTGTTGTATAACGGGAATATGGACATTGTTTAGATATCAACATAATTAACTGGAATTTTTATTTAAGTGGGTAGGAATTATGTATGCTAGATCTATTCTTGTGAAGTGGATACAGGCAACAAAGACACTAAAGCAACAAAACAGAAAACTCTAAAGTAAACTGAATATCATTGTGATGATTTCTATTATTACTATCTTAGCATTTTCATTGGTGTGTCTAAGCTCTTGTCCAAAACATCTACCCTGTTTTTCTAACTGCCTGAACTAGTATATCAACAGGCTGATATACCTCTATTTCATCAAGCGTGAGTATGGGAATGACAGATTAGAAAGTTTCTTAAACTACAAGTGACCATGGACAGTATCTCCCAGGTCATTAGGTTAGACAGAAAAGTTATGCAACATAATGGTAGCTGAAAAATAGTTACTTTTGCAAAGGTCACTTAATGCCTCAAAAATATACCACTATTCTTTGATCATGTTAACAGAACCATGGAAAAAAGAAAAATTTAAATCAACTATTTGATATTTTTACTCCACTATTTATAAACTTTTGAACAATTTCCTGATAGCTTGCTGTTAACAAACAATAGATACTATATTTTAGCAAAGATAAAAAATAGATTATTGTCTATTTAGCATTGCTTATATGACTGGACAAAATTGCTGGGGAAAATGTCTCAGTGTATAATCACCATAATGCTACTTACTGGTCAAACCATCAGATTTGAAAGGTCTTTGTAGAGTTACAAAGACACATGTGAGAGAAGGCAAGATACCCATCTATGTCTGGTTCTTGGGAAGACTCAGCTAAATGATCCCATCTGCATTGACTCTCTTCTCAGTGTACCAGAAAATATTTGTAGTGTTCATCCTCAACAGTGTGCCCAAAACTGAAGAGAGTTTTCAGTCACCACCACCAAGATTTTCAGATTCCATCAGTGTCTCCTGCTGGGATGTCACATGCAAGTCCAGGGAACTTGGAGAAAGTGGCAGCAAAGCAGAGCCTGATGTCTCAGAAAAAACTCCTTCTTATTGTATCAGTGCACCTTAGAAGGAAGATGTAGTGGGTTGACCCTGGCTAGATGCCAGACACCCACCAAAGTCACTCCATCACTCAGCTCCACGACTGGAAAGGGCAGAGAAAATATAACAAAGTGTTCATGAATTGAGATAAGGTTCAGGAGAGATCACTCACCAAGTAATATTGCCAGCAAACAGACTTGAATTGGGGATATTAATTGACCTTATTACCAACAAAATCAGAGCAGCATAATGAGAATAAAATAAATCTTAAAAACAACTTCCCCCCACCCCTTCCTCCTTCCCAGCCTCCACCTCTTCCCTCCCATCAGTGCAGAAATACAGGGAAGGGGGGTTATGGTCAGTTCGTCACACGTTGTTTCTGCTGCTGATCAGGGAGGGGAGTCCTTCCCCTGCTCCAAGCTGGGCTTCCTGACACAGGAGACAGTCCTCCATGAACTTCTCCAACATGAATCCATCCCACGGGCAACATTCCCCATGAAATGCTGCAGTGTGGGTCACTCCTCCATAAGGTGCAGTCCTTCAGGCACAGCCTGCTCCAGTGTGGGTCCCTCACAGGGTCACACCTCCTACCAGGAAACCTGCTCCAGCTTGGGCTCCTCTCTTCACAGGTCCACAGGTCCCTGCCAGGAGCCTGCTCCAGCATGGGTTTCCCATGGATTCACATCCCTCTTTCAAGCATCCACCTGCTCTGGCGTGGTTCTGCTCCCTGGGCTGCAGGTGGATATCTGCATCCCGATGGTCCTTCATGGGCTGCAGCGGCAGAGCTGCCTCACCATGTTCTTCATCATGGGCTGAAGGGGAACCTCAGCTCTGGCACCTAGAGCTTCTCCCCCTCCTTCTCCCCTGATTTAGTGTCTGCAGGGCTGTTCTTTTCACATATTCTCACCCCACCCTTCTCTTGCCACAATAACATCTTGACAAAAACATTTTTTTTTTCCTTTTTAAGTATGTTATCACAGAGGTGTTACCACCATTTCTAATTGGCCCACCCTTGGCCAGTGGCACGTCCATCATGGAGCCAGCTGGCATGGACTAGAACAGACACAGAGGAAGCTTCTGGCAGCTCCTCATAGAATCACCCCTGTAGCCCCCTGCTACCAAAACCTGGCCAGGAAAACCCAAAACAGAAGAAAATGTCATTGCAAAGGGGATTCATGCTGATGAAGATCTTATTTTCCTCTATCAAAACACTGGCAAGGCCACCCTCCCTTTCAAATTCTCATATGTTGGCACTAAGCCATTCCATGCAATGAAATCTGTAAACAACCTATGTTCCGTGAACATTTTGAATTTCCCTGAATGCTCTGGACTGCCCCTTTTAGACAGACTATGCCCATTGAATAAGCCAGTGGTAAGACACTAATTGTACTACTCACCTAGAAGTCAAGCTAGGCGCCACATGTGCTATCATTTTTCAGTGGCAGTGGTCCCAAAGTTTTCCCCAAGAGCTTTGAGTTCAAGGGCATTCCAGGCACCCAGAACCTAGGATACTGAACCTTTTTGACAGTCCACACTGCACTTTAGCTCAAGATATGAGTCTCATCTTCGCCTGGGTAAGATGCATTTAAATACTTGCAGGAAGCATCCCAGAGCCCTGGGAGGCAGGAATCCTGGCTGCACGTTCTGCTGTCATTCCTGGGGTCAACAGGGCAGTCAGTATCCCAGAGTGCTGTGATCCATTTATTACTCTAACTAATGCTACATATAATTCCCAGTATTTTCTTCCTTGAAGTTCAAGTGAGGTAATTTAGGTGTCCTTTGTCCCTGTGACCATTATTTTCTCTAGTACTAGCAAATATTCAGCATCAGATTTCTAAATAACAACTTTCGGGATGTTATCTAAGCAGCTGTGATCCTGAGTTTGCCAGAAAAGATAATGGATAATGCAGACTCATCAGCAGTATCTCAGCAGTTGTGGTAGGGAATGTTCATATTGGGTGCTTCTGGGTCCTAAGATATTGGAAAAATGGATTGTGCTTGTGGTGAAACTTCTGCAGCAAATGTACAAATACATTGTTTAAAATACGTCACTGTCCAAATACAACAAAGAAGAAATTTCTGGCCTGCATATAAGATTCAAAAATTATTTCTTTTCATCTCTTTAGTCTGGAAGAACTCCTGTTTAAAGACTGGCAGCACATTCTGCAACAAAATTTCCTTACAAACTGTCTTAATGATAGGCATGCTACTCTTCACTTTTTTTTTGCTAGAATCCAAGCTAGAAAACAATGTGTTCATATTCTTCAAATTTGTAGGGTTTATACACAACCATCTAGGGTCCTATACACCCCTCTAGAGCTGCAGACCTCATCATTCTTTACACCAAATCAAACCTGAATCTCAGCCAAAAAAAGAGGAAGGGAATTGAAAGATCACATTATGCCATTATAGCAGTCTCTTTTGGCTGTCCTGAATAACAGAAGGCTGAGATTTACACTAAAGGTTTCCTACATGACTTTGACAGATTACAATTTAATCAGAACACATTTTTATACAGTCACCAACCTTTATTTTAAAACTTCAAGTAATGCAAAAGTCATCACTATTTGTGTTCAACAAGTTGTGTTGATAAGACAACAGTTCTCATCATTAAAAATATGCACTTTGAATTTATTTCTTTTTAACCTCCAGCTGAAAGACCATGTTATACCTTCCCAAGCTAGATGAAGGACCCTTCCATCTGAAATATTTTCAGCTACACATACAGTACAGAAGCACAGTCACTCAACTTTTTATCAGACAAACAAAATAGATTGACTTCTCTAGTCAATCCCTTAATGCAGTTTTCTAGACTAGGAATTATTACTATTGCATCCTTCTGAATCCTTTGAGGTGAAAGTAGCTCAGTTCTGGCCTTAGTGGATATTTTTTTCAGGCCTGCTATAACACACATTCATGGTTTGTTTACCTAAAATAATATGAACAAAGACTCTTAAGAACATAATTGTGGCAAAATTTATAGTGCTTTTCATAATCTGTTTGGGACTTGTAAAATACAAGATTAATAATGCAAAATGAATAGTCTTGTCGTAATAAACTCACTTGTACAGTCAACTGAATGAACAGTGTTTTCTCACTTTAAGAACATCTTCTTTCCAAAAGATTTTGACTAATTTTATCCAACATTCAACTATGTTTATAAATATTTAAGCAGTTACTAACTAACTTTCAGATTCCTGGAATCAGAGCTATTTATTTTAAGGGCTTTGTAAACTATGAAAAGTATGTGCGTGTCACTCCTTGAACCAACTTGTTTGGTGTATAGAGCTTCAAAACAATACTAAGTGTGTTTTTCAAGATAGATCTCTTGGAAAAAAAAAATTTGCTACTTAATTCCATAAACTACAGAGTTGCTAAATTCCTAAACCTGACAAGTTTTAAATTATTTTTTGGACCAGCATTATGAACGTTCTGCATGTTTCAATTACCATAAGCCCTGTGGCAGAGCTCTGAAAGGTGTTTACAAAGTTTATTAAGATGTCATATTTTTTAACTCTGAAGCTCAAATGTCCATTACCAAAATATTAGTTAAATAACCATATACAACAACAGGAAATATTTCTTGTGGAATGCAGGTGCCTGTTATTTTCTGTAAAAAAAACCCATCTTGCTAGATGCAGGTCAAATCAAGGTAAAATAACTTCAGCCAGAAATTAATTTACTCTAACTATCTTGGCACTTACTTCAGATGTTGTAGATAAACCAAAATGAGCTCCAGATGTAAAAGTGGGAGAAAAGACAAGAGACAGTTACTGTAACAGAGGGTGAAAGCATGGATTATAACAGCAAATTTCCAAAACGTAGAAAAAATGGCCTATCAGAAAAAAAAAAATAAATTCTGTTACACCTACATCCCTGCTGAACTCTGAGCTAGGACTGTCAAATGAAACTCCTCTCCTCAGCTACATAAGAATAGCTTTAAATCCTAGGATATATTGGTGGCCTAATTTCCAATCACAGCCCCAGCACTTTATCCAGTATATACCTGTGTCTGGGAGGCCCTTGCTTAGCCTGGCTAATCTGTTAATTGTGAAAAGTGGAAAAAACTCAGAACATTTTAAGGACCAACTATATTTTTGTATGTTGAAGCTGGCAGGCTTCAAACAGAGCATTTTTTGCTTTACTGTGGTGAATAATTTACTCATTCCTCTCTACGGCTTTGGCATGCTGTGGGTTAATCAAATTTATTACTAATATTTTTGCATCCTGTGTTTCAGAGGGAGGATATACACTTTATTTAGTCCTGCAATGGCACACAAAAACTTTCATACTATTTCAGATTGCTGAATGCTTTTCAGATGCAGAGGTTCATGCAGACCAGTTCCAACACAACTGGACATGTAAATAGCAGAGGAGGCAGTTCTCATATTCAAGGCAGAAATCCCAACTAAAACAATAGAACAAGCAAATGTAAGATTTTTCTAAATATCTTTGCTGAAATGGAATTTCATATATTTTTGAGAGGGAGTAACCTATGTATCTGACAAGTTAAAAAGTGAATATTTAAAAGGTATGCTTTAATAAAGAATCTTAATCTATTCACATATAGCATAGTTATAGATTATATTTTTATATCAAACAGCTGTCATCTAATTTTTTCTGCCATCTGAAAACAATATTGCTTTACTGTCCTGATTTCATAACCTAGGTATGCTGTGTACGTGGAAAGCTGTTCTATTTCTATTAAAGATTAAAAGTATTCAATGATCAGAGGTGTTGCAGGAATATAATTCAATTTAAGACCAGTAATTTGTGTAAATAAATGTCTAATATGAAAGAATCACCACAAGTGGAAATCAAGAATGTTCAATTTTTCATGACACTTATCAAAAGAACAAAAGAGTTCATGCTCATTAAAAAAAGTTCTAAAAATAACAAGGTTCAGTTTCTCCTATGGGTTCATATTAATTTTTTATTTTCCATTTGAAAATTAGGATTGTGCCGTATACATGCTTTTTTTTGTGCATGCATGAATTGAATTTAGACTTTTCTGTTAAATTATTAACCATGGTTTTAGTATGCTCTAAGGTGAGCAAATTAAGAAATCTTGGATTGTAGGAGGTGTAAAAAGTGCTTGTATCAAGGGAACTGGTGTTAAAATTGCCAGGCATTATCCAGGAATAGGTACTTAATATTTCTTTGCAACAAGAAATGTATGCCTGATTTTAATCCTAGGTTCTTTTGGCTTTTGATTAGTTCACAGACTGATTAATGCTGGTAGATTACAGTAGGTGATGTTTTTCACAAAATGGAGTTTAATTGAAACTGAAGTGGTTGCACAATAAACAGGAGCTGCTTTAAGGTTAAGCTCTATATTATTTATGTATCTAAATATCAGTCTGTCCCTAAAGTTTAGAAATATTTTTGCCCAAATGCTAAAGGAGCAGAGAGGATACTTACTTTTGATCTTTAGAAACTGAACATGTACAGTTTATACAAATCCATTGTGGATTTGTATTTCAACGAATTAGAGATAAGCATGTGACAAATTACTGACTTCCCAACAAAGTGAAAACACAGGAAACAAGTGACTGTGAACTCTCTTTAAGAGTAAGAATGTCCAGTCAAGGGCTGGAGTTCAGAATTTTGGGTTGGGTTTGTTTTTTGTTTGGGTTTGTTTTTTTTTTTTCCAGAGGAGCATAATAGCTTAACATGGATTTAAATGTATTCATTCTGAAAGGGGTAGAATTTGAAGTCTTTCATAACTGCCATGACAAAGACTCTTTCTGTGCAATTTGTTACATAACTGCTCCAGACTATACCTTCTTCGATGTGGCAATTGCATCACTTGAACACTGCAGTGGGACACATTCAGGTCTCAGGCTGTCAAGACATCATCCTCTTGACTGCAGTTTTGGTCAGTTTTGTCTATTGAGAAATAAAGACTTCTAGTAAAATTTTGATCTCTAGTGTCCAAGCAAGTCTCATGCTTAATACTGTCAGTTTGCATAAATAAATACTCGCGATTATAAAGATTATTATTTTCTATATAATGGTCTTTTTTCATAGGTTTTTATGCAAGAAGACAACTCAGAGAAAATTTCTTCCTTATGAATTTTAGAATTAGCTGAGCTTTTATCTATGGAGATAAAATTAAGCTTGATTAAGCTTAGATGTGATTAGGCTTAGATGTGGCAAAGACATATAGCTGCTCTCTAGGCTGAATATCAGTTCCCCATGATGAGATTCTGATGGAGTTTTAGACAATTACAATTTTACATCAACATTTGAGCTCCTTGCTTTAGACTGCTGTTATAATCAATGGAGAGAAGTGCTTCTTAAAGGCAGTTCAGCTGTCCTATTTTAAATGTTTATCTTAGTGACTCTGGAGACACCTGTTTTCCTCTACTGGCCACAGAGAGCACACAGTGTGATTGCATCGGGACTAGACAACATGCCTATAAATGACAAATTGCAGCAGAGGTATCCATCCTCAGTGATGAAAGTAAACTTGTGTGATACTGAGTCTTCAGCTCATTGGCAGCCTTTTTATTTTTGGGCTATTGGGCCACAGAATATTGTTAATTCATCTCCAGTTCCTTGTTAAGTAGCAACGCTTTTCCTTTGTGAGAATTTGATCATCTGTCCATAGCAGTTTTGTGTAGGATTATGGGAGGTTCTGGTTAAGTCATCTGACACCTCCCTCATGTATAAGAGCCTGCAGTGTGTGTATCTGTCTCCTATCAAACTTGGATGACTATGTTTTCACTTCCTGAAGTCCAGGTGAAGTCAGTACCAGTACTTCAGTCCATATCAAACAAAATGAAGGAAATGTCAAAGGTTCTCAGCTATAAATATGAGGTGGGGTCGTTGTTATGCCTTTACAGTAGATGACTTATTCTTTTCTAGAAAGATCTTTAATTTCTGCCAAATATTTCAGCCTCTGTCCACACCACTTGAACTTAGCTCCAAAAGCAAGGAATATGTTGGGTTTTTTTAAAAGTAGTCATTTGAAGCCTGACTAGTAATTTGTAAGTTTCTGTATTGTCAAGACTTTAGGCCCTCTAGAGTGAGCCACTGGAAACATTTTTAACTGATATCTACTGTGACCATGTGAGATAGTAATGTTATTAACTACATCAAAATACATAAAAATACTAAAGAATATTATTTCAGCTGTTGTATTTTAGAAGAAACTTTGCCTAATCTTTCTACTTTACTTAATAAATTGTTTAATACTGACAATACATACAGAAATAATTACCTTTATTTGTCTAACATTAAGTTCATACAAATGATAACATCAATAATAACTTTACTTGGAGGAAATAAAATAGGCAGAGTAATTATAAAACTCTGCTTAATAAAAACTTAACTCCTTTGCCTTTAGCATTGACAAATATAGCTACACATAATGATTATAGTTTTTAAGGGAAAATAGCTGACATGTTTGTCTCACCATCTTTATTATTTAAATGATCATATATTATATAATTACCTTCAATGTAACCATCTTATCTCATGGAAGATCTGCGGGAAGGGAAAATAACTTAAATCTAATGACTTTTCTGGCACAATCAGTCCTTCATTCTGCATCCTTTTATGTGAATGAGAATACTGATACAAATTTGAAAAGGGGAGTCTGGAAATGCATAAGAAACACTGCCTCACATCACCTGGATACTATATAGTAAGTAGACCTTTCCAGTCATCTGATACCCAGATCCTATTCCCAGAAACATATCTATATCTGTGTTAAACATCTAACTCATCTTGCCAATCTCTACTCAGGCTTTTTCAGAGGACCAGTTTGTTGTTGTTTTCTTTTGCTTTTGCTTTCTTTGGGTGCATCTTCAAACTTATTCCCTCCTCCCACAGCTTTGCACTTCTGTCTCAGCTCTCCTTGTAGGTGCAGTTTCATAGGAAAATGTTATCATATCACAAGACTCTGTTTGCCCTCCAGCTCAACTACTAACTGAAAGTTATTATGCTAGCAAATTTTACTACAAAGTCACTTGTGCTCTGAACCCAGTAACAGGATCAGTGAGCAGAGGGAAGGAGGAATCTTCGTGAGAATGAGAGAAGCTAGCATGGGAGCAAGAGAAGAATCCTGAAAGCTGGAAGCCCTCCAAGTCTCATATCTCTGGATGATTGCTTACTTGATAGCCAGACGTCGGCTCCTGCAAATAAGCTAAGCCATGTCCATGTCCTAAGCAGCTAAGACTTAAAAGGTGGGTGATAGCTGCTCCTTCTGCCAGCCAGGCAATTTTATGGCAGACAGGACCACAGTTCACACTTTTGACTTACTTAAAATGAAGAATTTACCACAGTTCTATCAAAGCTGCTTTAGGACAGCCAGTGGCTCCTCTGGGCAACCAGTCAAATGATCATTCTGTCCATTACATCTGCTGTACCTAAGAAAAGAAGCTAGGGAGCACTGCCAGAGACCGAGGAGCAAGCTAGTATATATCCCAGAAGCTTTCCCCATTCCTTATGAAATAGAGCTGCCCTTCATCCCAGGCACTTCCCAGTTTTCGACTTGAGAACCCTTCTCTCAGTACCCCAAGTATTCACCTGTTTATCCTCCCTAAGATTGGAAAGGTTTGTATAAGCTATGCCTTCTCTCAGGTATTCTTGAGAGAAGATGTGTTGCCTTATCACCTGATGTTTATGATCTTGTGTAAATGAACTGGAAATATGGAAATTATCAATTAGCTAATGCCAAATACAGAACTACAAAAAGCTCAACAAATAATTCATCTGCTCCTGGCCATAGATTTGGCAAGACTGTAAATTATTGCACTCTGGGGCTATATAGACATAAGGAAGTGTACTGTTGTGAAATCTGAGTCATTCTTCAACACAGAGAAATGAATGTGCATCTACTTTGGGAAAATACAGATGACTGAGAATAAATGATGGATTGATTAAAAAGCATATGTTTCTGATGAAATTTGAAATATAGTGTCACAAGTCAGTTATACTACACTCAGTGACTAATTGAAGCCCCTTCAGCAAATAAATATCTGTGTCATGTGTGAACCAGAAGAGACCTAAATTCTTCTGGCTTCAAACCTTGAAATTGAGTTGGCATCAAACTGTATCATGGTGTGGTGATTAGCCACACTGCGAGTAAGCTTGCAGCAATGTTTCTGTTTGAAGACAGATTCTCAAATCCCTCCAAAAGCCGCACGCAGTGATGTCACCTTGAACACTGACAGGGTGGGGTTTTCCTGGGTCTTTCACGTTTGAAGACTAGGGTTAGAAGTCCCACATTCTGGACGCACCCAAGGAACAGAGGATTGTTTAAGTAAAAACAGTAGGGGAGGATGAAAGAGGCTGACCGAACAGAGGAGTCCACATGTCAGCAATAGGGAGCTGGTACAGTTCTGTTAAACACTGAACTAGGAGTGCTTAAAAGCCCTCTCCAGCATGACGCACCCCATTCTGCAGGTTTACAAAAGGATACCTGATAACTTATTTCTACAATACTTCAGAAAAGATCCCTTGGCAGGATATAAAACATGAAATATGACAGTCTTTACAGAAGTCTTTTCCACTTTGAGGACCTAGTTTGTGCTGAAATTTGAAGGTAGGTGTTGCCTTCTTGGTGGCGCAATCAGTATTAAAGCTGTACGTAAAGGACTGAGATGAACTTGCAGATTTGTCTTTCAATGCAGCAGTGCTTTAAACAGCTAGTACAAAATCTGATTGAGCATTGCAACTATTGTGTTCGGATGTTGTAATAGGATTCCTTCTTTCAAAACTTTTTGTAAGTACTGCCTGACAGCAATAGGACTGTGTGGCAGACCCTCAAAGGAGAGGTGATTGCTGTGTTTTGTGGCATGAGAACCACAAGAATGCAAAAAATGACAATTCAAGAGTCTTTCATGTTTGTGCCATTATGGATTCTGTGAAGTTAATGTTAACTGTTCAGAGTGTCTAACATTAGTCAAAGTTTCCTTTAAATAGCACATTAATGTACTCGATTGTTTTCCATGTCTGTTGAATTTTAGCAAATTGTTCAGTTGCCTCAATATTGTAAGTTTAAGGAAATCCAGCTGTCAATTCCTATTAAACTGGCCTTAGTTTTATATTGTTAATTCAGTTGTCTTTCACACTCTAGCTGCTAAATCTAAAGAACTCTTTACAAAGGCAGATTTATGATGGATGCCATGTGGCCTGATAGAAGGAAACAGATATTGATTTTTAATATTTTCTCCAAACTTGTTTACTCTAGGATAATACAGCAGCTGTGTGGTGGCTTGTCTCAGAGTGGGAAGGATTATTACCAGTGCCTTTTGATGAGATAAATTACCTAGAATGACTTGAATGGCTAAAGGGTATACTTTGATGTTATGTCGCTTCATTTACCCTTATGACTAAATGATTATTGATTTTATATTTTTAAGCTCTTGAAACGTGAAAATAAGTTGGTAGAGAAGCCTAGCCGTGTTAGTTTTATTAATTTATTTCTGCAGGGCATAATTCACTTTGGACCAGGTTGTGAAGGTTTTGGGTTCATGACCGACTCCAGATACAGTTGCAAAGAAATGGCTTATTTATATAGTCATTGCAAGTAGTTCCAAAATCAATACAGTCTGGGATTGGATGATTAAACTTAGTCCCTTTGTGGGATTCATTCCTGTAGCTACCTCTGAAATAATCTTGACTGAAGGAGATTCATGTGATCCAGTCTACAAATAGCAAGTTTGTTCAAGTTGAAATACTATTTTTTGCTCATCATTTTTTTTTTATCTACTCTGTTCACTCAGTGACATTTTAACAACCAGAAAAAAGCAGCTGATTGACTACTTCAATGAAATCACTAATCTGCATTCAAAGAATTGCCTCCAAAGACTACTTAGATTTTCCATGGATAGATTTAACTACTGCTTTGATCAGTTAGTCCCAGTATGCAGTGGATTTAGGTCTCTGTACTTATGTAGGCAGCAGGAATCCAAGGTGTACACTAAACCTTTAAATAGTCTTCACAGTTCAAAACAGCTATTTGCCTTTTGTGTGCAGCAGACACCTACATATTTCTGTGAACTATTACCTTTTATATCATCATTTAATGTGTTGGTGCTATTTAATGTTTGCCTGAAATGTGACTCTCTTGTCAGTCTGTTGAAGTATTTTGTAGACACTGGAACAAGTGCAAAAATGTGCTCAAAAAAATTCTCTCTCACTCCAGTTTCCCACAACGACTATTTATATATGCACTTTGCTTGGTGCCTCTTTATACCTTAAACAGCAATACTTTTAAGCTTAATTTCTTCTGGAAAGGTTGAGCAACAAATACACTGTCTTGTCTTATTTAGTTTCGAAAATTGGGATTCAGAATCCTGACGTTTCATTTATATAGACCATTAGCAAATTATAAATAGTATTGCTAATACTATTTCAGCTGTCTAGAAGGAACTGAAGGCAATAAGCTATAACAAAAGCCATAGCTCTAACAAAGTTTATTACTCGGAAGAGTTAGCAGTACATGAACCTGCACAGGACTGTCTAAACTGAAGAATAATATTTCACAATTTAACAGTACATATCTATCCATCTCCTGTACAGGCTATTAACCATGTGCTTGTCTCTTGTTCAGATGTAACTAAATGTGAAGTTGTGTGGGGTTCTTTTAAATATATGTTTCACCTAAACTGTATGTTTCTAAAACACAAGGATCTTTCTCAATGTTACACTTATGTAGAGGACAACACTTACTTTATATATGTGCATGTGTTTGTGTGTGTGTGTATTGTCAGTCAAGAATATTATTCCCCTAAAGGATCTTTCATTGTAATAAGCCTTGGCAGCATATTTTGCAGAGTTAAAAAAGGTGTAAAACACTTTTCCATACTTTAGCCACATGATATGTATAATTAATGTGTAGTAAATTATATTGCCCAGTTTAAGGCTTGTTTAAATGCATAGAATTTGAAGTCTAATGCAGGAATAAAATAACTTTTGGATCAGTGTAATGTAATATGTTGATCCATTTTACAGGGTGGTGGTGATTATTTAATTAATCACCTTTTGACAATTATTCACACTGGTCCAAATCAAGGTCTCCATTAAAACCAAAGAATAGCTTCATTACAAATGACCCATAAAAGTGTCAAGTGCTGGCAGCGAAGACAAGTAATTTCCTTTCCCTTTAAAACCATTAGATCGAATGATGGGGGTGGGGAAGGTGATGAAGTGCGTAATAGTGTGATTACAAAGAAAAGCTTAAACAGTAAATTTGACAGCCATGTTAGAGTGGATAGAAGATAAGGGTTATAAACTGTTGGTTCTATACCTCCAAAATCTTTTAATTTTATAAGAAGACAGGAATGACGGAATTATATTTTTGAGAAACTTTTTTTATCCTCTTTTGGTGTTTATTTATAAATTGAGATTTGAAAATTTTTTGACTCAAAGCCTCAGAGATACAAAATAAACACTGTATTGCTTTCTGAATGTTGTTTAAAATAGCAGTTAATTGAGACAAAATTGCTTTACAGCTCTGCAACTATTTTCAAAGCCTGCTTATCTCCAAAATCTTTTCTATATCTTATTGGTGAGGATAGCAGCAAGACCTTTATGTCGGTGTAATTATATTGGGCACTTTCTTTTACATCTGGAAAGTACCAAGAACTACCAACTGATTTTGTGTAGAGAGAAAATTGCTCTCATCTTTGATTAAAGGTGGATGCTGCACCTTTTGCAGAAAGTCCTTACATTCTTGCTATTCCAAAACATGTGAAACTCTTTCAATTTTCAACTTCTGACAAAAACTTGTCTATTTCTCTAATGACCACTGCAGTTTCCATTAAAAAAAGACTAATTTATGCACCTTTCAAATCCAGATATCATATTTCAGTTTAATATTAAATACTGCCAAATAGACACAGACAGAAATTATACAGGAATATAACTTAAGAAAGGATAACTAGAATATTAGAGTGTCAGTTTCAGAGGGGCTGAGATGAAGAAAGCAATATTCCCAAACTGCGTTCTGATTTTGAAAACACATTTAATAATGGTTGAACACTTTGTTGTAATTTTTTTTGGTTGAACTTTATCTTGAGGAATAAAGCCTTGCTAAGGAATTCCATACACTGACCTTACCTCTCATGACCTGCCTTCAAATTTTGAGCATTAACAGGTGGTGGTTATTAGCTCAGTTATCATAGCAAAAAAAGGTGAAAATAATGCTTTCACCCGAAGGTTCTGGATAATCTTGCTAGCAGAGATTCCATTTACTACAGGAGATGAATATATATTTACTAGTTTTTTAAAAGAGCAGCAAATATTGACCAATCCCAGAGATGTATTTGTTAAATCTACTTGTCATTCTTCCTTTGATCTTCATTTGTTTTCAAGTCTTGCACCTAAGGTTGGACTAGTTACTGTAAAAAAATCCCAAAAGTTCAAGTGCTGCTTCTAAAAACTAATGGCTATTGACGTTCATTAGGATTTCTGTGATGTTATCTAACCCTGTAAAGACATTTGCGGTATGCAGTTTACATTGTATCTAGTGATTGTATAATCATTATTGATTTTCCTTGTGTGTAGTACCTATGTCAAACAACCTAATATATTTAAATGGTGATTATTTCAGCAATATATCTATTATTAGATAAGATCAAAGGTGGTTAAGTGTGTAGCAGATAGTGTGATAAAATAATATAATGTGTACTTGTGCCAGTGCCTGTGCCCTTTTGTGCATAAAACTGCAATTCACAGTCTTTAATGATTAACTCTCTGAAGTATTTTGTGATTTCTATCCTGTAGTAGAATAAAGTATGACAGATGGATTAAAAGAAGCCCACTTTTTAAGCAAAAGGCCTAGGAGTTATGTAAATGTAATACAATTAGATGAATTGATTTTCAAAGACCATGGGAAATCACTCTCTATATTCTGTTCACTTCTTGTTTTCCTACCAGTACTTCTGAAGAAAACTAGAAATATATTTAGAAAGCTGCATGATTTCCCAAAGGATATAATCGCTGTTAATCCCATGAGCATGGATTAACAGAGTAACTTGGCCCATAACAGCAAGTGATTTCTCCAGCTAATCTCATGAGTAGAACGGTGATTGTATTTTATTAGTGATCAAAACATTAGTGATCTACTACTTGGACTGTAGTAGAAAAGCAGGAAATATAATGCATTCATTTAATGTCAAAGAATTATATATTTTACTTGTGGAGTTTTTCCTTTATTAACATCATTAAATTAAAATATTATTCTGGTCAGTAAATGAAAGTTGGACTATGCATTTAATGCAATTTTAAAAAATTTTAAAAACACTCCCCCAAAAAAGCCAAATATATAAATATACCTATAGTGCTGAGATGGAATCATAAACCCCAGGTTTTTGTGCTTTTTACTGTAAAGATTTCGTCACTTTCTGCATTTCTCCAAAAAGCAGATTATATCTTTGAAAATATAGTAAGTGTGCATATAAAATGTAGTACACTTGAATGTGTAAATGTACTTTCTTAGCAAAACTTTGTTAGAATTTTTAACTGGTTCTGAAATGTAGAGTCCTGTGATGGTACAACAGGCTTGCATCCATTCTCCTCGGCTCCATCTTCAGCTTTGAAGAGGTTCCTACACAAGTATTAAGCCTCAAATTTGAGTTATTTTTCACAAGTCACTGTGCTGTGTGCATGTGCCAGGTCTGTTAGGGTTAGATTGAGATCCATCACAGAGTATGGAGATGCATGCTTTGGACACTTTAATTCCTACTCATGTCCACAAAATTACTCTTTGATTTCACTCTTTGCCATCCACATCCAGCTGTAAGAATGGAAACCATTATTCCAAACTGTGTCTTCCACCAGGAAGTTACTAACATCGACAGACAAATGCTGGAGCAAATCATGTCGATCTTTCCCAATTTACCTCAAGGAAAATCAGACATATTATTTAAACTATTAACATGATTTTGTGCCATAACCTGTGTGAATCTGCTTGAAGGAGCTGAGAAATGTCTCAGCAAACTCTTCTTCCAGCTATTCCGACTGAAGATGATCATTCTGATGACCAAGTACTAAAAGGGTAACTCCAGCAGAGAGTATAGATTAACAGTCAGAGCATTTATCTGTTCACCAATATATCTGGATTGGGAACAGGATGTTCACAGTGATCTGCTTTGTTTTAGCCTGTCCACAAGGATGAAAATGCCTGCCTGGTAGTGCCACATTGGAGTGTGCTCCAGTGCAAGGTACTCACACACAGTGTCACTTTGCTGTAGTTTTCCACTGTGGCCTGTTCTTGAATTCCATGATGCTCCATGATTACCACCACCATGGGTAAAAATGAGGATCTTGATGATGGGTACTCTCCTCTCAGATAGGAGAACACTGCTTTCAGTTGGAAAAGCTTCTCTGAGTGATGGTGAATACCCTTGGTTGATTCTCAGTTGTGGAAAAACAGTCTTTTCCATTGGAAAATTTTCTTATGTGACTGAATGGCGTAGCTGAAAGATAACTTACTTATTTTAATAATTTTCTCTAGAAAATTGTGCAATCAAAGCAATTGCAATCAAAGTATTGTGAGGAATTCTGTTGAAACTGGTAGAATAACAAATGTAGCTATGAAGCTGTTTACCATATGTGAATGCTAAGGACAAATTTTAGACTGTAAAGATGATTTCTTCATGTTCCCCATTAATTAAAAATGTCTTATTCTGTACAAAGAGTTGGAACACTACCATAATTATTGACCCAACATTACAAATTGACATAGCTGTTCCTGTGCAAACCATCCAGATAGGCTCAATTGTAGGATTCAGACATATGGAATTATCTCTGTTGCACATACAGATGCAGCAGCTGAACATTATACCACCTTGTAATGTGCCAAGAAGGCAAACAGAAGTAATAATTGGTGGCTTGAAGAGGAAGCTCCTTAATAAAGCCATCTTCACAGAGTACATCCCACTTCTCATCCATGTACTCATGATTCAAGTCCATCTTGGCACTGTTCAGAGCTGTGAGTCAGCCTCACAAAACAAAGGTGGAAAAGAACAAGTGACTTGTTCTTAGGCATTTATTTCCTTCAGAAAGTATAGTAATGTTGCTTTAGTTTTCATTTAGAAGCTTAAGTGTACAGGAGTTTCCTCTTTATGCTCTGATATTTTACACTTGGAGTAATAATGCCATTATTTGTGCAAGACTGTGGTTCAGCCTATTGCAGTCATTAGAAAAAAATGAAAAAGAAAAGCTCTATGATAGTCATGTCTGGAGTCTACACTTCCTTCTACTACAGTCAGAGTGTGGGAGAAGTCAGAGTAAGCAGCCGGGAGCAATGCTAGGAGCAAGTTTGCAAGGGGTATCCTAGCTGTCAAGTTATTCTCCTACATTTCTGAGTGTGATCATTTAACTAAAATACTCATTTGTTTACTTTAAAGTGGTCTTTTCCGTGTGCAGGCAACCAAGTACCCAGACAGGAACAAACTTGCTCTTTATGTAAATGCATATTTTAATAATGTTTTAAATGTATTTTTTTTTCAGTTGATACAGTTCTTTCTCAAACTCCAGGCATATAAACATTCCAAATGAGTCTGTATTTACTGCCTGAAGCTTTAAAAATGTCTGTTAAACAAGTCCAAGTAAACTCCCCCCAAACCTTAAATCTTTTTATGCCAAATACTAAATCTCATGGCAGAAGGATCCAGAGGCCAAAAGGGTGCCATGGGGCAAATTGCAGACGAAGCCTCTAATTCCGTGTGTCCTTGAATTTCATTGCACAATTTTTGTCATTCCAAAAGGGTGCAGAGAGGAAGCTGGGAGAAGCACCTTGAGAGTTAGACTGTTATTTTGTCTCTGCATCCCACAGAGCTGCTGTGCTGGAGAGCTCTGTGGTGGATGGCTACAGCAGCATAACTTCTGCGCATCCGAGCTTTGGGCTGCAGGGAAACAATTCCCCCCCTCCGCCCTCCCCTTCAACTTGTCATTGTTTTTCTCCTTTGCTAAGTCCATTCAGTCAGACTTTGAGCAGGACACAGGGGAGCTGGAAAGAAATTCCACTCATCCATTACCACAGCACTTATGAACTCGTGCTTGGAAGGTATTCAACCTCCAAGGTTTCTCTATGACCAGGAAAACCTCAGAGTAGGTTTCTTTAGGGTAGGATAACCACATATGCCATCTTTGGTATTTTATTCTGTTCTACCTTTGAATGTGTGACAGGCAGTTTTCCCTCTCTCCTCCTCTCAGCTCCCAGCTGCTTGACAAAGCCTGGGAGGCAGACCCCCTGATGGACACAGCCTTGTATTAACCCTTGGAAAAAGTTCACTTCCAGATACATGATCCAATAGAGAGACATGTACTTCCTTCTGTCTTCTAATTATATTCTGGCCAAGGATTTACCCCATATCCTCAATCGTTTTCTTTTTAACAGGCCATCCTGACTTATGTCCCTCTTGGCCTCTCCTAGACTCACCTTCTCTTCACAGATATTGACCATGTCTGAAAATTTTGATGGGGAAGAAAAGTCTCTACCCCAAGAAAAAATAAGAAAAACATTCTGCTGTTCCTTTTTTTCCAGTTTGACTTTGGGACAAAATTAAGCCTTTCAAAATATGTGAGACCTATATGAAGGCTCCTGCATGGTGGAACACAACGCAGAGACAGGGTTCTCCCCTTTTGGAAAGGATCATCCTCTGATCTACTGTTCCAGAGTCATCCCA
Organism: Aphelocoma coerulescens; assembly: GCF_041296385.1. NCBI lineage: Eukaryota > Metazoa > Chordata > Aves > Passeriformes > Corvidae > Aphelocoma > Aphelocoma coerulescens. The sequence continues at coordinate 102,479,792 of NC_091015.1, read as the reverse complement.
TTGCCCTATTTTGGCTTCATCAAGGGATATTAGGGGGGAGTACTCAGTCTGCTCTAGAGCCAGGCTCTGCTGTCACTGTACTGTACTTATATAAAATCCACTTACTGTAAGCCCTTCTGCATTTGTTTCAAAAAAATCTGCATTTTCATGTGCTAAACATGGAATAGAGATATTTTACTGAAATTAAAAAAAACTCAACACACTGTATTTTAGGTTATAGTCATTACTTATACAAAATAAATGATCAAAACTAAGTAACAAACTCACATCTCTCTTTTGAGATTTCTATGCATAAAGAAATTGGGTTATCTACAAACACATGATGGTTTTGAAATGTGTTACTGCATTCTAAATACTTGAATTAAAACAATTTGGTTTGAATTGTACTATTATAGCAGACTCAAAATCCTTTCATCAGAGGTTCTTTTTTTTTCCCCTTCTTTCTTTTTTTGGTGTTATTAAAGGTTTTCAAGCTTTGTTATTCGAATTAGATAAACACTATGGTAACTAGGAAAGCCAGCGTGTTTTAGAAGTCTGCAGCTCTGACTGCTTTCCAAAGAGACAAGGTAGTATCTGTATCCTAATATTCTCTCAAAGCATGAAATATAATAAAAGGGAACTATTTCAATAATATTCTTTAAAAACTACAAGGCATAAAAATCCTGACAGAGTGGAGATATTGCTTGAGGCACACCTTCAGGATCAAGGTCAATCCTTATGCCAAAGTATCAAAGTTTTTTGTGGAATAGAACACAACTTTTTTCAAGTAAATCCTAAATGCTAGGGAAAAATATTTCATTTGCAGGGTTGTGAAGATTCTACCTGTATATGTCCTTTTTTTTTGTGGACAAGTGGCTTAAACGGCCAAGTGAGAAGAATAACAAAAGTCTCTGCTATCCAAATGAAACAGGAAGTCAACATTAAAACGTTTCTGATTGAAGTTTACTAAGTAAAGATGGCCAAATTTCAAAAACCTTGAAGTCTCAGTTTACAACTCTGGATGTAAGCGTGAAGGCTTCTGAACTGTACAAAGGTTTTGGATGTGAAAAATATGGACGGACATCTTGTGAGAATTGCCTGTTTCATTTCAGAATGTGTGTCCTTCAGACTTTTCTTATTTCCTTTTTTGAATCAGAGCCATGTGCATGAGGACATATGGCATTGTGCACTTGCTAATGGTCACAGATCCGTCAGAAGGTGTGTCATAACCACGGCAAAAAAGTTCAAATACGAAAGAAATTAGTTTTCAACATGCGCTAACTTCCCCATTGTATTATCTTACTTTAATTAGCATAAATCTTAGACATATTCCTTAAAAATAAATCACTTTTTTGACTGTTGTGAGGTTAAACATTGCTGAATTTTCAATTTCACTTTAGCTTATACATACACCAGACATTTTTGCTAAAGAAATTACAGATTCAGAGTCTTGATGTGTTGACAGAAAATTCTCTGCCTCTAGAAGAATTAACTACAACTTTCAGTAAGTTACTCAGTGTTTCTGTACCTCAAATTCCTTTCCATAAACTAAAATACTATTTGTTATGGATAGACTCTTTCATCCATAGGCAGCAAAAAGGCTTCTGCAGAAGTGGCAAATATAACTAGTCTGAGTTTGCAAGTAGGTCAATGGGTCTGCAAACATATGAAATTATTTACTCCACGTTACAGATTAAATGTGAGTCAGTAGAAGAATGAGAGTCTACTATCCTTTTCTGGGAGTCTTTGATCAGCATGTGTTTTAACATTTTAGTGACTTATTTTATAAATAGCATTTAGGATGAAAAGTTTTCAAACATTTCACATATTTAAGATGCTTGGGACATGAGTTCTGTGGGTACTTAGTAAAATGCACTGTTTTGTATCTTCAGTTCTAATTTTTGTCTGCTCTTCTGAGTCAAGAGAACTCAAGATGTTAAGTACAAATCTAACAGACAAGAAAAACACTATTAATGCATACCACTGACATTAATTTAAGTCATCTTTCTCAGCCTGGCAAAAGGGCAACAATCCAAATAATCTAACCATGGCCCATTCTGGAGGATTTCCATCATCCTGCTTGGTCCTCAGTTGCTGCTCCAGAAGTGTATGGCTCTTCCATGGCTCTTATGCCATATCTGACATCCCTGCATAGGACGTCCATATATATTCTGGACTCTGTTTAGGCACCTGAGTCACTTCCAGGAATCCTAGGACAAAGACACAGGGAATATTCCAGGACAACATTAAGCTGTCCTTTGTCTCCTTGCAATCACCAGCTCTGGTCAAAGCACCATTTTCAGCATTTGAGGTTATTTCCTGACAGACAAGATGCTTCTTTGTTATGCTGTCTTGTTTGAATCCAGAAGCAGGATTCCTCATCACATCCCCTCCTCTGCAATTATATTTTTTATCTCTGAATGTCATTTTTCCCTAAATATAAAAAATCATAATCACGAGTCTTTCAGGGGTTGGAAATGTCCTTCTTTTGTACTTAAGCACTAGACATAAATGTGATGGGAGTAATTGCATCTGAAGAATTCTTTAAATTAAAGCACAGTCCCATTGAGCTATTAGTCGATTGCCAATTAGGTGGGATATTTAGAATATTATGAAAAAGAAAATAAATCCTGAAAAATATGAATGGTAGAATTGTCAAGAATTAATGCAAGAAGGCAAACCTCTCTGGAAGAAAACCAGATTATATAGGTAGAGAGTGTTATGATGATGAAACACTTTCAGATGAAAAATTTATTACCTGGATATTATACAGCATCTGTTAAAGCTAGGTATTTTCAAATCATTAACTCTGGCAAATATGCATTTTTTAAAAGAACTTAGGAAAAAAGCACCTTAGATTATTAGGGCTGTTTTTCTAGGAATTTGGGAATGTTCCCCAAAATGGACATGCTATTGTGTCCATATTTTACAAAAATAAATAGAAAGTCTATAGCAATTACAGGCCCTCTAACCTGACACTGGCCACAGATTAATCAAGTATTCAGCGTGATAGGATTTTAAAAAGAATTAGGAAGATTAATATAACTGATCCTACTGAATATGGATTTACAGAAACTTGCTTTATACATTTTTCCATAAGATATCTCTTACCAAAAAAAGAAAAAAAAAGAAAAAGCAAAAATCAAAAACCGAAAATCAACCAAGCAAAAACACACACACACACAAAAGAACAACAACATGATGGGGGAGAACTTAAAGCAGGATAGTGAAGGGTTGTTTATCTGTTGACCAAATACTACATATCCTAATGAAGAAGTCAAATTAATAATGAAGACTAAGTAACCTTCATTAAACAAACAAAAAAATCTTTCTAACTGTTCAGTAAAAATATGAAATGGGAAATATTATTGATCAGTTCTTATTCCTTCCTACTTAGTCTTTTTATCAATAATCTGAAACTATTGATAAAATCAGTGATTGATAAAGGATAGGAAAAATAAGCTAAAAAGAAGATGGGCCTCACATTATTTGGCACGTGGATAAGCATGAAATATTGGGGAAAAGATTTTTTATGAAGGATAATGATGCCTGACAAACCTACAGAACTTTTTTTGAAGGAATCAAAGCTACAGGAACAAAGATTTAGTTGATTAATTTTTCTCAAATACCCAAAAGAAGCTCAGAAAAACTAACTTTCAAGGACTTTTTAATGGAAGTCTTTTAATAAGAGTTTTCCTCAAACTTTAAATAATCTTGTGAAAAATCGTGGATTGATGCCATTAGCAAGAAATATCAGCTAGAAATGAATGCATAAATGACTCCAAAGCAGAGAGCAACACCCACATACTTTGTGTCACAATACTTTGTGACACTGATTCTGCCACATACTTTCAACTTTCAGGATTTTCCCACCAGTTCAGCAGAATGAGTTAAACATAAATGTACAGCTTTTTCCATTAAATAGGCTCAGGCACAGCTAAGCTGGAATTTTGGAGACCTGTGGCATCCTAATGTTAGTCTATGATAACACAGTCCCTCAGTGGGTCAAACTATGGAATTCCTCAAGGGTGAAGTTAGATATCAATCAACAGAAGTGAAAGGAAAAAAAAAAGGCATTATAATGGCAACATCAGTACTACTAATATAATATAAATATAATAATATAAATGTTATATATTGAAAAAAAAAATTTTTCTGTGGTTGAAGCATAAAACTGTCTGAGAACAGATCAAAACATATCTTGCCACAATCTAGGGCTGCAAAATATGCTCAGAAACAGCATTATAGTATGTTTCAAAGCTAGTGGTTTCTGAATGACAGATGAAACATTCATATTTGTTTCTGTACAACTTTTCTTTACTTCCCTTTCCTTTATTTTGGTCTTTCTCTTTCCATATCTGTAGAAAGAAAATAATCTGTTTCTTTATGAGAAGATTAATAGTAGAGTTTATTCAACAAGGTTAGAAGGTGTAGATTTTGTTTGGCTTACTCATCATGCCTTGACACTAGAGAAGGAAGAAACCTGATGAAATATGTAACATTAGGTTTTGTGAGCACAAGGCCTTAAGAAGCTAAACTATTACTCATTCTAAGATATTTCATACTCATAAATTACCCAGTGATCATTTGTGGTCTTACTTTTGTGTAAGCATTGCAAGAATGTTTACAAAATGCATTTAATGTGAGCAGTAGAATTGCTGTATGATAAACCAGTTAAGAAAGAAACATATAACTTAAAGGCTTTACTTGAGGACATTCTTTATTTTAAAATAATTGAACACATAATAATAATACAAAAAATTCTTTTTAGGGGTAAGCATATTTAGTATTTGTTTTTTCTTCAGGAGGATGTTTGAGATATCCCTCATTCATGTTGAATAAAGCTGCACAGGAGCACACCTGACAAATTATAAATGCTGGGGTTTGCAGGGACAATAGTTCAGTGTGTTGTTCAAACAGCCTGAAGCACTAACTGGACTCTATTAGTCTTTATCAAGCTTTGTTGCAACCACTGCCTAAAAAGATGTGACAGCCTTTGTCATGGTACAGAATGGTGGATGGGGTACACAGCAAACTAGTGGAGGAAGTCAAGGTCGAACTAAAGGTGCAAGAGACTGATAGTATTAAAGTCTGTAATTCTCTTGGTCTGTAATGTCCCCCCAGAGGTTATTTTACTCACTTCCCCTGATATACCAACTCCAGCAACTTTTAAGGCAAGGCATGTAGTTTCCCAATATTTTCTGAGATTCCAAGACGTTTTCAAGTCAGCTTTCATATCCAAAAAATATTGCTTAGTCTTTTCACTTCCATGTACATTTTCAGAAAAGCATCCCTTTCCACCAACGGTTTCAAAACTTTTGGTTGTCTGCCATAGCACAGTGTCCCAGGACAGCATCTGTAGCTGGCCCAGAACAACTGATTCACTCTGAAAAAGAACAAAAAAGACCAATTAAAGGATCACCAGACTCTGTTCACCTGCTTGTTCAGGAAAAACTCTTGGCCAGGGAATATTTCATCCTTCCCCTCTAGCAGCCGGTGCTTATACTTGTTTTCTGCCATTTGTTGTGTGAAGTGAGTGAGCTCTGCCCACAGCCAGACAGGAGAACACACTGGGGCAATGCTGCCTCGTTTACTTAGCAGCAATACAATTCACATATCACTTCTGTACTGCAATTTCTATGCAGCTGCTTTATTTTCACACCTCGTCTCCAGCTTAGAGAGAGGCTACATGGGCAAGGTTCTACTGGCTTCTGCTTTCACCATGATAAAACCTTCTGCCCTTACAGAGACTGGGGTAAACACAGATTAGAAAACCCCATTTCCTATTTAAATGCTCTATTTCCAGCAATCTCCTTGCAATTTGTTGTTTTGACCTTTGCACATATTTTTGCAGACTGAAGATGGGAGGGTGCCAGTCTGAGACAGGTGTAGGGAGACTGAGTTATAAAGAGCTGCGTTCAGAGAGGAAGTAGACTTAACTGTTAATTTTCAAACATCCTATTTTTCTGTAAAAGTAGAGAAATAGACTTTAAAAAAAAACCTCATTATGTTAATTAGCTGAGTGGCTGCTGGATTCCACTTTTAAAGGGAGCTAGTGATATGGTTCTTAATCTTCTGTTTTTTAAAGAGTTTTGTGCATAAATAAATGTCCCTGGTAATATTACAAGCCTCCAGACTATATGCTGGAAATCACTGAACAACAAGGTCTCATACAAATAAGCACGGAGCAAACAGAGGCCTGGTTGGAAGGGGAGCAAAACAAAGAGCAGGGTGCAGTCCAGCTCTGGCACCATGAGGGCAGGAGCACTCACTGCAAGGGGCAGCATGAATGAAAGAGAGTGGGCTCAGTACCCTCAGCCACCTCTATAAATTCACCCTGGCCAGCTGTAGCCCAAGAACCAAAGGCTCATAACTGAAGAATCAAGCCATGGCTTTGCTTGTACAAATTACATCCAGAGAACTGCTTACACACACACACACACATGAGTTTCATAATATGCCTACTAGCAGATCTAGATCTGTTCCAGGTTAAAAACACATGCTAATGCATTATTCCTCGGAAGTGATTTCCTTATCTGCCTTAGAGAAATGGAACCTGAAGGGTAGAGCAGATGGGAGTTCCCCTGCTGGAAAATATGCCCCTTTCCAGGTGTGCACATGAACTAGCGGAAAGGCAACTTCATCTTATGAATATGCTGTGCTTCAGGCATCTGCTGGGGTTACTAGCACTAGCTCTTTCAGATCTGCTTCCAATACCCCGGGTAGTACTTATAGAGTAAAGAGAATATTCCAATCAGCTGCCACAGACAGCCACAGACAGTATTTTTTGCAGCCAGAAGAATTTTAAGACAGTTAGTTCTGCCAGGTTAAATTAAAGAAGGCATGTCATCAGTAGAAAGCAGTGCTTTGTAGAGGTATGATATGGTATAAACTCCCCACAGAGTGACAGGGTCAGCTGTAAACATGGCGAAGCAGGCAGTTCCTGAAGGCAGCAAGTAGTCCTGGGCATTCTGTCTACTTTCCCCTTTCCTAGTGAGCTTGTACCACTGAGGGATGGTATTTCATATGCAAGTAAGGCATTCCGTGCCAGAGGAGCAGTTTGCCCAAAGAAGACAACCTATTTGGGCAGGAGCAAAACACAAAAACAAAATGAAACAAAACTAAACAAAACAAACAACACCTTAACTCTCCAGGGTTTTCCTCTTGGCTCTTCATTTAATTCTGCTCTTTCCCCTCTCCGTCTCTCTTTCACTGCAAGAGTTCCCACCCTTCTCCCGGCCCTTGCATCCCAGGAAAATTCAGTTTTCTCTGCAGCCGCTGAAAATCTCTCAGCCAGCTTCTGGCCAAATGAGAGTTTTGCATCTTGCCTTCATGCCTTCTTTTAACTGAGCTCTACTAACTTGGACTCATAGCAGTGCTATTTTGCTATCTTGAATCCTTCTCTGAGACTGCTTTTCTGTGTAGCCAGGGGTTCACTGTTGTCACTACAGACCTTAAGGGAATGGTAGTGTATAAAAGGCCAGGATCCACAGGCGATCCCCGCTTCCTGTTAAGTTCTCCTGGAAGCACAGGCTTCCATAAATATATGCAATATTTGGTACAAGGCTTGGACATTACAAGGCTGATGTCGTGATTGAAGCAGATTTTTTGCTACACCTCTTTGATCAGCTGTCCTTGATGCCATATGTGACTGAGCGAAATAAAACACCTGGGACAAGAAGGAGAAGGTTTGCATAGAAATGCAATGGACTTTTCATTTGTCAAATTTTGTTATAGGGGGAGAATGACTGCACTGGTTGGGCATTCACAAATTCGTATTCAAACACATTCAGTAGTCGGATGGCCTTGGATAGCACAGTTCATGTGGTCTGCCCAGCTTGGCCATCACATTTCCTGGCAAAGACCCTCTGGCTGTCACAAATTATGGTAAGATATTGTCTATTTATTATCTAGCTTTTCAGGGATGAAAACATTCACCCTAGACAAGGCGTAACATATGATATGATAAACTGTGAGGTTATGGAAGTTTATTACCCCTTGCTATTAATAAGTGGGGTGGGTAAAATTTCTTATATCAGAACATCCGCCTCTGAAATACAAAGTAACCACAACACATGATCTGTCAAAAACTATCATGATGATAAACAATAGGGTGAGCTCCAAAATAAATAAATAAACACTGCCAAAGAAATTATTTGCATATTTTTCTCTGTCCCCAACCAGTGCTTGAAAAATGTCCTCATTCAATGTGCTTGCTCATCCACACAGCTGCCAGCTGTGCCTCCTTCCTTCAGCAGTAGTCACATGTTAAATGGTTTTTAATACCGAGTCCATACTGCTGCAGAAACCTAAGCTATGCAATACAGCTCTCTCCAGCCCCTCAGAATTTGTGTGGAATTATTATTTCAGTGCTGTAACAAAAAATTGACATTCGGTTGAAGACTGTGGCAGGCAGGAAACCAAGACAGACAGAGTACAAGCAAAAATGTCCAGACACTAAGAGACATCTCCAGCAACCCTCATGTAATTAACATAAATCTGGGCTGCCAAAAGTACTAACAGCACTTGAAGCAGCTTTGAAATCCCAAATGCATGACTTCTAAATTTAGAGCTCTGTTCTTACTATATTCTGTTATGCACATGTTTAGATTTCTGTTGATTGTTTGCAGAAGAAAAGGAATGTAAAGGTTACTTGTTTAGAGCGAAACCATGGCCTACAACTGCAACCCAGTGCTGGGGGATGAGGAAGAGCTACCCTATCCATGCAGGAATTCAGGGTGGCATCATGATTCACAACGAGCTCAGAAGTGAGGCAGCTGCTGTGTCCTTAGAGGTGTTTGCCAGCACAGGCAGTCCACCCCATGCCCTGTGCTCTGCCTCTTGCAGATGCTAAAAGAAATGGTGGATCCACACAGCTGTTACACTCCCCAGGTGCGATATCCTGACTATAACTGCTCCCTGTGTGGATGGCACAGATATGGAAGAGAAAATTAGAGCACAGTATGGGCAAACTGAAGATGGTTGCAGCAGACACTGAGTAGAAATGCAGACTTCAAAGATGGAGGAAGAAGGTAAGGTCCAACATGGATTTTTTTTTCTTTTTCGGAACCACCACCATGCCAAAACTGATACTCAATAGACAGTCGGGTGTTTCACAGCCCCTTTAACATGTCACAGACAGCTAGATTTGGCTACAATTCAGTTGTTCAGCACCACATAATTATTCATAAGGTCTGAAATTTTGATCTGTATATTTGTTACAGGGCTTCCACTTCAGCCACCTCCCCTTGGGACATTTCTCCTATGGGTTTCTAAGGCCCGTCTGTGCCATTGCATAGCTGAGAGAACAAACACATATCCTACTTCTGCTGGGTTTTTTTAGTAGTATTATTTATTTATATCCTGTGTGGAAGGAGATCAATAACATATTATAGTTTTTAGCTACTTTCTAAAATGTAAAACTCTCATATTTCCTGTTTCTGAACTTAAGTACATCTTCATGGAAGTGGGACTACTTTAATGTGTGCTTTTACATGTGCTTCTGTAATAATGAGACCATTTTACTTCATGATTATATAAGATTTTGTGCCATTATGAACCCTGAGATTTTTTTTTTTTACTTAATTATTCTCTTGTAGTTCTATTAACTCAATGAAATATATTTTGATGGGAAAATGTGATAGCAATTATTTATTGGTCAATATCATTAAGTTTGTCCTTTTTCTCCTTTTCTTGTGGCAATTCTGTAAAAAATGCCTCCTTTTCCCAGGAACCCGAAAACCACGTTTTCTAAAGTTTAAGATCTCTTTATACCACTGTATCTTCTTTTCTTTCTGAGTAATTTTACCAGTAGTCTAAAGAGAAAGAGCATGTACTCAGTGGAGTACACAAATACTGTGGACAGAGACAGATTGCATGATTCTAATGGATACCATCTCAGTAGTGGATGGAATAATCTCTAGGTAAGGTATTAGGTTGCTGTTAATGTAACCATGAAGGCAGAGGGTGGTAACAGGATAATCCTAGTAGATATCCTCAAGTGTTGAAACCAGTTTTATGGTATCCTCTGCAAAATAATGTAAGCAAAAGAGGTCAGATAAGGAACACATTTTTAACCATTTGTGCATTAGTGAGTTGAGCCTAGATAATAAAAATAGCAGACAGAGATGCTCTTGCCTGAGAAGAAATATTCTGTATTTGGTACTGGAAATATGGTAAGAGAGTTGTCATGGCTAAAATAGCTTTTCAAACTTCCAGCTTTTCCCATAAGCATAAAATGGGGGAAAAAGGCACAGACAGGGTTTTCACATCAAAGACATTCTTAGCTGTTTCTGAAAGGTCAGAATGGGAGGCAAATGTTATGCACGAAACATCTACAGAGAAAAAAAAGAACTGAAAAAAAATCTACTGGCCAGTCTGTAGACTCCACAGTACAAAACCTGCTCACAGTAGATAACAGCCTGTACTGTTCTTTAACATCTGTCCTTAATGTGTAACAAAGTTAAAAATTTTAATAGGGATGATTTCATCCTGGAAGAAGCTTGCTCATCATCTCATGCATCAAAAAACTTTCAAGTATTTCTAAAAATAATAAATGTTAATATATTTTTGCAGAAACTCCTGAGATAAAAAAAAAACAAACTCAATTTTGGATCTTATTTAAATTAACTAGGAGTTAATTGCTTACATAAAACAAACTGTTTTCTAGGTATCGATATCATGATCTGATTGTATTTACCTTGTGCAGACTGAATATATGACCAAATTATTTGCTTGTATATGTATATATATATACATATATATAGTTTTTGTTGGCTATTTTTTGTATATTATGCAATGGAACAGTCATTTCAACCACATATTTAAAGTGGTAAGTATTTGCAAAATATTAGACCTGTCAAAAAATAAAATCCTGGAGACCCACAAGCCTGGTTCACAAGTAAAACAGATTTTACAGAGCAAGAAGATATCCTAGTTAAAAGAAGATTGAAAACAAAATAGAATATAAAATATTAATACAATACCTGAGCAAATAACGAAGTGTTATAAACCACAAGTTGAAATATACTCAACCTGAAAAAAAGACTGCATGTCCAAAAGTCTCTGTGTTTTCTTCAGTTACATCTATTAACTTAGCAAAAACATGCCCTTTCCGTGTAAAATTTTCAGTAAAAGTATCTTCTCATAACTGTGACTACAGCAACACAAATTAACAAAAAGAATTTAAATGTAGAGGACCAAGAAAATCTCTGGGTTATGTATGCTTATTCTAGATTGCAAACTGTAGCTAGGTGTGTGTATTTTCCATAGAAATTTTTTTGGGGTGTCATTTTAACAAAACACTACACCAGTCACAATTCAATAAAGTTCCAGGGACTGAGTTTATCACCTTCAGAGGATGGCACAGGAAATATGTGCTAAGATGGTATCATTTTAAACTAACATTGCTCATGAAAATATTTTACAGGCTTAAGCTGTATAGAAACTAATCATACTTTTGAGCAACCACCATTATGTTTTGTAAATAAATGAAAAATGGGGAATTTTCAAATTATTTAAAAATTTCCTGTGCCAATACAATTCTGACAGAAGATCACCCAAATTCGTTTAACTAAAAGATTTTAAATTTAGGATACTATTTACAGATAAGCTTGGGCAAAAAATTATGACCAAACAGCCATTTTTGTCAAGATTACGAGTCCAATCAATGTGGGCTAGCATAATAAATCTGGATTTCTCCAAAACACAGGACACTTTAAAATTGACAGAGACTACACAGGTTAAAATTAGCTCACTGAAAGATTTCAAACTAGACATTCCTGTTCTTTAGTGAATTTTTTAGCCATATTATTTTATACATGTGCCAGTCTTCTAAAAGATGGTATAAGAAATCTTTGTTAATAATTTTTTCAGATAATTCAAAGATTAGTGAGATAGATAACAGAGAGGATCATCAAGAATGATCCTGCTTAAAATGCCATCCCCTCCACGCCCAATTTATTTGTTAATATTAACATGTTACAAAGTAATATACTTGGGAATAAAGAATGAAAATTGTGCCTATGCACTGAGTGGTTCTAATTTAGAAAAGCATGGCAAAAGGATCAATTTAAAGATACTACGGTTAACCACCTCAACTACCAGTGCAAGTGTACGGAAAAAAATAAGAATAGACTTGACATGATCCACAGTCTTATAAAACAAGAATAATTGAGTGGAAGCAGAGAGGTGGTCTTGTCTCCACACACTGCCTTAGCTGTCAAGCACTGGCTGTGAGACTAGTTAAAGCCAAAAAGCTGGGCTGCCTGGTCCCTCCACGCAGACTGTGGGTAGACTGTGACAGGGGTCACCCAACACACAAAGCTGAGCTGTGCTGCTGTGGGTCATCTCACACCAGCCTCTGACCAGGCAGTGATTTAATGAGGTTTTGCTCTCCTCATAGGGATAGTGTGAGGAGCGTCGGTGGAGAAATCCCCTCCAGTCAGTGGTGCCATGGTCTTCACCTCTCCTGTGAAATGCAGCTTAGCATCCCTAAAACCTGAAAAGTTTAAATCTAAATAGTTTGCTTGGTAGAGGAAATTTATTAGAGGCCATGTCTGAGCCATGTCCGGCATTGACAGTTTGGGTCCTGGAGAGAGCAGAGCCGGGAGCTGCCGTGCCTGGACTCCGTTAGCTGTAGCGCTTTCAGCACTGCTCCCAGTCTAATGCAGCCTTATTGCTTCCTGTAGCTGAGCTAATTTGTTCAGAGGTAGCGTGTGTATCTCTGCACAGCACTGCACCATGTCATGTGCATATACCTTTTATGGGCTGTAATGCATGGGATGTCAGGCTAAGATGATCTAATAATCCTTTCTGGCCCTAAACCGCATGAAACCATCATCAGTCAGTTCCATTAATCTTCCATGAAGGAAAATAAGACACCTGAACATAGCAAGACAGTGAGATACAGCATTAAAAATGTTGAAAATGTTTCTCAACTTCACCCTGCTCTCTCTCTAATTCTGCCATAAATTACTGGCCCAAGTCCATACAGGCACTGACTCTCAGACTGTATCAGGTTGCTGCAGAGGACTTGAACTCGGGCTTGCTACCAATGTAATAGCAATTAGCACATTTTGGGGGGAGGATAAGAAAGAGGTGATTGTACACAAAAAAGTCCCGCATGGTTATCAAAGCCCCTGCACAGTAGCACAAGTATTTTTAGGCAGTCCACAAGCACACCATGTTAGACACCAATGGCCATGCAGCCCTTGCTATTTTCATTAGCCTGAAAGAGAAACAAACAGTCTCGGATTAACTCTCTCTGCTTTCATGTCCTGTGTAAAATGCAATGAGCAAATTGCAATCTGGAAATGAGTAAAAGCTTTGGATCAAAAATTTCTGATGGATCTTGGCCAGTTTGTGCAGAAGTTACCATAACACAGTCTCATTGCTCCATACACAGGAAACAAACAGCTGGAGGGCCTAAGCATGCACATGATGAGGATTTGAGAGAACCAAGCCTGGGAGATGTGCTGATTTTCTGTTCTGGCATGTGAAAAGGTTTATTTTGGACAGCATCTGTTTTACTTTTTGTTCTCCGTTCCTTTAAAAAGGGAGTGACTAGGTCAGATGGACCCCCTGGAGGGAGCAGAGATTCCTCCTTTCCCTGCAGAGCAGATGAGCATGCTTGAGGACTGGGTGGGAGGAGGAGGATAGGAGGAGCTCCCAGGCTTCTTCAGGGTCTAGTGGGGAGACGAGAAGAGAATGAGAGCCCTGTTGAGGAGATGGAAGCCTGCTGTTCAGGAGAGGTTCATGAAAGGAGCGGGGAACATATGCACAGCCAGGCTCCCTTGGTGACAGGAAGAAAACTTCCTAGGGATCAGAGAGGACTGCATGGAGCTTGCTGCAACTCAGAAAGTTACTAAATTGACTGAAACCAAACCTGGAAACAAGTACCTACCTAACACCACACAGGGGGAGAAGAGTGGAGCTGTTTATTAATTTTTCTTCTTTTATATGTATATGTTTAGTCCTCACAGAGAGCAAAATTGTTTATTTATAAAGTTAAATGTTCTAATTTCTATTCTGTACAAATTGTCTTTAAAAGACCCTTTGGTCTCTTCAGGTTTCTTGCAGGAAGGAAAGAAAGGTCTAGATCGTCATCAAAGCTCTGTCTGTCTTCTCACAAGATGTGGGATCCAAAGTGACCAATCCCAGTCTTGCTGCTCAGCACTAGAGATACGTGAATGATAGAAATACTGTGAAACAGTTATTGAATTTCATCTGTGACATTAAGCAGCCTCTAAAAGGTGTATAAAAAATTGAGAAAAATATATGAGTTAACTTCTTAATAATTCTTCATTTAGTTTCAATAGGTTAAATAGGGAGAAAAATGGATGTTGATTCATTGGTAGTTCAGGGCAAGAAAAAAAGAAAAAAAAGAAAGTGTCTCTTTTTGATCAATTTGAAAACTATTTTCTGTTTTAAAATTTCATGAAACATTACAAAAGTGATGCAACCCAAAATATTTTATGTGGCTTCAAAAACCTTTTAAAACTGTTTTTCTCAAAAAAAAATTGAAAGGAAATTTCAAAATGGAATGTTATTTCAAATTAAATATTTGAAAGGCTTGACTTACAAAAATGTCAAAAGGAAATATTTGATTCTTTAAAAAAATTACTTTTCAAAGTGAAGCATTCAACAAAATTAACACAATTTTGCAAAAATTTTTGTTATATCTCTGCCCCTGCTGCAAAAAAAAAAAAAAAAAGTTGAAATTTTTCACAAACAGCTAAACATTAAGAGCCAAAAGACATGCAAGCACTGAACATTTTCTGGCCATGCAGATCGGAAGTGCTCCCAAAGAGTTTGTTTAGTCATAACCAGAATAGCCTACCAGAAACCCAGATTTGTTAAGAATAAAATTGGAAACAGCTATATCATGAATGGTTTTTGTTGCTTTTTATTATTTCACATTTTCTTTTACATTCCTTCTGTCCTCCTTTGGCCCTTCTCAGATGCCTGTGTACCAGACACTCCAGGATAAAACATCCTGTGATCTCCACACAGATATGTCCCCAGAATAATTACGAGTCAAAGTCTTTGCTGGCACAAATTGTCTCCCTACTCATAAATTAGATTATGTTAGCTGGGGATCTCACCTGGTCAATTCAGGTACAGTGATTTTAAAGGCTTGTTTTACAGAGAGCCTCAACATATTTCAGAAGTTTTTATTCCTTAGATTTTCATGGGCATGATGAATGTTTCCTCTTTGGAATTTAGAGAGGAAACAAATCCAGAATCATCATCACTAGTGAATTTCAATTATTAAAGATA
Organism: Aphelocoma coerulescens; assembly: GCF_041296385.1. Taxonomy (NCBI): domain Eukaryota; kingdom Metazoa; phylum Chordata; class Aves; order Passeriformes; family Corvidae; genus Aphelocoma; species Aphelocoma coerulescens. The sequence goes on along the minus strand of NC_091015.1, from coordinate 102,464,534 downwards.
CATAATTATTTTGACAACAAGGTGAAGGACATGCCAGACTCCCTTTGAAGACTCAGGACTCTCCTGAATAAGAGGAAGATCTGAGAGGTTAAGCAGAAAAGGAGAACTTGTGGGCTTTAGGAAAAACAGAGCCTACAGGGTATTTTCACACATTCCCAGACCTCCAAGAAATGTACAATCCCATCAAACTGTTCTGGAGGAGGAGCACCTTGAGCTAATGCTGACCAGAAATGCTGAGCTGTATGTCCTGCTGCTGTGCCATACAGATGCCCCACTTCAACTCTTGGCTGCGTTTATCAGTTTTAGTATCACACGTCAGGAACAAAGTGACTTTGCTTTTGAATCTGCACATGCTCCCAAAGCACCAAGTAAGCAGGATCTTAGGTCACAGGGAAAAATGCTGTGTGAGTGTGTCAACATGGGTTAGGTTTATGCTGTCCCTATTTAGTAATGCTGGATGAATATGGATCACAGCAGGTACCAGGATGCTGCAAAAGAAACCAGGTTAAATCAGTTTGATGTCCCTGAGATAAAAGTATCTGCTCTGTTCCTAATTGACAGAGTCCTCTGGTGCTGATGAATTCATATGGGGGACTTCTGTTTCTTCTAGTGTTTCTCTGGAGGATGACTCTTCTTTTTGTTAAATCACTATTATCTTCCTCTTTTATTTTTTTTTTTAATCTGAAAAACAGAATTCACTGGAAAGTTCTCTCATGCTCCTTCTTTTCTTCTCTCCCTTTGCCTCCTTCTCTTCCTCTCTCTTTCTCTCCTTCTCTTTCTCATTTTGACCTTTTGAAGGATTTTTAACATCATAGGAATACCAGGTTTGGTCTTTGTCATTTTATTTTTTTTCCTGGAGGAGCTCTGGGAAGTCTTGTTTCCTGGGTGTTCTGGCGCTGCTGTATAAAGAATGAGGATCTTGAACAAAGACTTTGCCCAAAATTGTAATTAGTTGCTGAAGCTGCTAACAAAAGCAGAGGCAGATGAACAAAATTATTCTCGACAAGCTTCTACGATGACAGATTGAAGAGATAGAAACTGTTTAGGAAAAAAAAACCTAGGTAATTTTTGTTCAGAAGAACAATCAGATTATTAAAGTGATAAAAATTAGATACAAAATAATGGTAGCACAATTACCATGTCAGAGTGCTGCACCTTTATACAGAATACTTTGCTCTTGGCTAAGGTACCATCAGAAAGGTGAAGTGGGTTTTGAAAATTATCCTAAGTTGCTTCGCTCTTGCCACACTGAGAACAACAAGAATTCATGAGTGGATAGACCTGTTGATAAGAAAGTCCTGTTTACTGAACATCTATTTACTGAACCTAGCTATTTCATGAGATTTACAGGATGAACTTTGTCATCTTTTGTGAAAATCCAAATAAATCATGTCTTCCAATCTTCTTGTATTCACTCTCTTGTTATCACACCCAATAATTAATGTGAACAAAGAATGTGAATATCTTACAGAGGCACGGATTTCTTTTACAGAAGCCATGGTGTTCTGTCTCCGTCATATTATTTTCAACTAGGTCCTTTATAATTCTGCTTTTAATTAGCATTTCAACCAATTTTCTTGGTGCTAAAGTAAGAATTCTCAGCCCTGGATTTCCCAGAATAACCTTTACAGTAAAATACCATTTGCAACATAGCTGTTCTCTGAGAGAGCAACTATTTGAAACAACTTTGAAAATGTCTTTGAGGCCCAGAAGTCCTCTTGAAGCAATGCCAAAATACTCCCTAAAATCAAGGCCAAGCTGCTGGTGCAGCTTCTTCAGACAGATCCTAACCACAGGAATTTACCCCTTGTAGTATTTTGTTTCTGACCCATCATCATACCAGCTTCCCCAGCCAGCTGATTCAAATGGCAGTCCTGTGATCCCCTCTGTGTGCCCATGGGCAGCATGCCCATCAGACCAGCGTCCATGGCCCTAATCCCTACACAACACTTGGGTCTACACAGTGGAGGAAGTGCCCTCCACAGTGCAGCCTACAGGCTCGAGCCCTTGGTCATCCAGGCTGGATGGGAATCATCACAGTTAGCTTCACACTCCCACAAGAAATTAATTTAGTCAAATGGAAATGAAGGGGGTGTGAGCTGAGACAGCTTTTGTCCTGATATACTTACCTGGAATCCCTCTTGCTGGTCCAGAGAGCACACATTCCTGATTTGTAAAATGTGCTCTGTTTGTATCTTGGTTTTGAGCTTTATGACTAAATTTTATGTGAATTTTACTTTTAATATACAGCTCCTGTATACGGGATGAAACAGGGAGTGCAGTAATGCATGAAACCATTTATTATTATATATATCTTATTTTATAGAACCTTTTTATATTAGTGTGACAAAATCTAGAACTTATATATCACACAGAATAACCTGACCAATAGAAAAGGAATTTTTAATTGTGGAACTCAATAAAAGCATAATGTTTAAATGTATAGAATTTTCAACTGTATGAGCCAAAGTAACAATCTACCTTCTCGAATTTGTGGATGTCCCATCCCTGCAAGTGTTCAAGGCCAGGCCGGATGGGATCTTGAGCAGCCTGTCTAGTGGAAGGTGTCCCTTACTATGGCAGAGGGCTTGGAACTAGATGATCTTTAAGGTCCCTTTCAACTCAAACCATTTTATGATTCTCTTGGTGTGTAATCCAAATTTCCTCTCCTGTTGATTTTGACACCCAGGCATGTTTCAGAGAACCAAGAAAGATCAAGTGATCAGCTCCAAATTATCCTAAATAAATAAATTTAATGAGTTTTGCCATAAATATCAGCATTTGAATATGAAAAATGTAATAAAATGATGAAAAACAAATGCTGTGTGAAGGAAGTAATTCTTAATCCATTTTTTAATAAAAGTAGTGAAGAGAACAGCCTTGCTGCTGATGCTTCCATGTGCTTTACTGAATGTTCTTCTCCTACCAGGCTAAATGATGAGGAAGTCATGTCTGAGTGTAATTACAGCAACAATGTTTACTTGATGACATCCTACAACAAAGTCGTTAGCACCCTGTCCTCCTTTAGTAGAAAGAGTGAATCTATACCCATGCAAATGAGAAGTCTTTTTGCCCCTTTGAGAGGAAACAGCAAACTACCATCAAGAGCAATAACACAGGATGAAGGCACAGTGGATTTGGAAGATGTCTCTAATTTGCTTCATCTCTTGGCTCATTCTGTGTAAAGTTTCACATTGTTTCACTCAGTGGTCACCTGTATCAGTCCTGCTGCACACTTGGTCCTTCCTCTTGGCTGGAAAAGTCAATTGCTTCCACAGCCTTTCACCTTTTAACATTCTCTTTGATTCTTCTGTGCCTGTCATCCTTTTTATGACCTACCTGAAAGTGTTCAGTTGAAAAACTTAATTTATATTTCTGAACTTACTAACAGATCTGCAAAAGTCTGTTAGCATTAATACTTCCTCACTGGCATTTGTATATATGCGGCCTATTTACTGTGAAGGTTAGGAGCTGTTCTTCCATCTGTGCATTTGTGCTGCACCTGGAAGTATGGAGTCTCATGATCTCTTACATAATATGAAAGACTAATCTTGAATATCAATGAAAGTGTTATTTACCTCTTTTTGGAAAAAAAAAAATACAACAAAGCTTCACTGAGTTTTCCTACGAATGTTATTTTGAGTCTGAAAACTAAACATCAGCCATGGCTTACACATTCCTTTGACCAAAACAGTGTTTTTAAGCAGTGATTTTAAAAAAAGTAAATCTGATAGGCAGTATGTGGCAAACTAAAGTGGAAAAGGGAGGGAGCAAAAGACTAGTAAAAGACTAGTTCTGAGTAAAAGTCACATATCACTTTCAAGTGTTGGTGGACTAACAATTATTTTAAATAATATTTAAGCAACATCTCTTATTTTAAGAGAGCTGAAAGAGACCATTCTATTAATCAGGTAAAAGCAAATAATAAAAAGAGCACAGCATATTAAGTGTACTTTTTCTTCTTTCAATTGCGTATTTAAAACAAGCGTATTTACAGGGAAAAAAATTTCTTTATATCCCATACTTTTGACAAGGATACTTCCCTTTATACACAATTTTTAATCAAGTTCATGGAAGTATTTTTAATGGATAGAGCTCATAAATCTGATAAGGTTCATAAATTCAACTGAAGCACCAGAGATGTTAGAAACAAAACAAAGTGAAAAAGAAATTAACTGATTTGCAAATGCATATATTGTATTAACTGTGTTTGTGAAAAGCAAAGACCTATTATACATTCTTAAAAGAACAGTGCTGAAAAATTTCTTAAAACATCATATTTGCAGAATTAAGATTCATTAGTTTATAAGGAAATCTCACTAACCCATAGTGAAGGATATTTTACATGTCTGACTATTGACTGGAGTTCAAACAACAAGAAACAGCTCATAAAGCTCTTCCGGTGAGATTATTCCCTTTGAAGGTCACAAAGGCAAGTCCACCATTGCCAAGTCATGATGCATCTGGCACAACATTACTTTCTAGAAAATCTCAACTAAGTGATAATAAAAGAGTTACTGCAGGGGAGGGAAAGCATGAGAGAAAGGGAGAAACTTTTGGGTTACTTTTGTTTTGAGACCCCAACAGCTTTAAAAAACTGAAAGACCAGAACACTATAATCATGATGATCCCAGGACAGAATTATTTGAGAAAAAATGTCATAGTGGAGGCTGTTGGTTAGTTACTTGGGGTTTTCTCTTCCCATCTTTATCACTTCCTATCTTTCATGTACATGGACTCCACCAAATGGAGCCCAGATGAAAAAATTGGGTGGTATATTTGCATGCAAAATAAAATTTAATCTTTGTGTACCTCTGGTGTTTAAGATAATGACATCACATAATTCACAACAAAATTCAAAAGTCCATGTTCAAAAGTGCAGAGGAGGCACAATCTTCTAAGACTTCACCAATTCACAATTGGGGAGCATCCAAGCAAAGAAAAAAGGATCATTTCACTATTTCCCTTTTAGTGATACATTAAAAGGTCATGTTCTATAAGGCTGGGCTGCATAAAGCAGAATTCACTGCCTCTTGATAAGCATGAAGAGATTTGTTCTTTTAAATTTCTGGAATCTGCACTTTAAAACTAAAATGTATTTCTGAAAACGGAAGAAAATCTGTTGATTAGTTTGTGCTGGAATTAGTTTAACATCAATATTTCAGAAGACCTCAGTCTTTTTTTTTCACAGCTGTCTTACTACAAGCAAAACAATACAACCTCTCCAAACCTTCCCTAGAGTGGAGATATAGCTTGTACACAGTATTTTAGCTACAAGATCCCACTCTTGTGCTGAGCATAGTCAAACACACAACAAAGTCAACAGCTCATGTCATTCTTAAAGTCATATTCATATCAGAAGGAAAGAAAGCACAACTTTTTTTGTGAATTTTCATTCTGCGCCCCTTATGATGGAAATGGGTCAGATATACAAGAAGAAATGTGCACGTTTAGACTTCTCATTGATAAAATCATGACCAGACTTTCTGAGACAAAAGTAACTTAAAATCTGCACAGTTCTAGGTTGAAAAGCTATGGGCCAGATGGTCTGTCTGCCTTTCCTTTACGTGATGCGAGGGAAGGCTGTAAACTTGGTTCAACTGGCAGTCTACTCCAGTATTGCTACAAAGCCAAGAAAAGCAGTGAGACCACATGAGTAAATGTAGATAGCATTTTTAAATGAATTAGAAATAGCAATAGGTGGGGTTTTGCTCATAACAATATTCAAAGCAATATTTGGGGGGGGGGGGGGGGTTCTCATTTAACTTTTATATATAGGGACTAATACTATGAAGAACATTCCCCCTCAAATTCAAAGACTCTAACTCAGAGTAAAGTTTGAAAGTAAAGAATAAAGGAAAAAAATAGAAAAAATATTTTTGAAGTTATTCCTTAATTAAATGCAAGGAACACTGGGAGTTCAATATTGACTTAAAGGAAATATCAACTTAAATTTTATGAAAATAAAAACTTCAATTGCCCTTGACTCTGCCCATTAATGGAAAAAAATTCAAAATTATCATAAATCTACCTGTATGTTTGTGAATTATGCATTAGTTTTAAATAGATTTTGTTTTAATACATCATGGTATTGCTAAGTACATGAAGATGTAATAGTTTTCCTGACTATGATAACAGGTCTTCTGTCCTTTTTTTCTGACTACTTTTGGTAATGCTCCATCAACCTTGAAATACTTTAACATAAAAAGGGAATAATTGATTGTTCTGAGAAAGGAAACTGCCTAGTTTTAAATGGATATAAAGAGTTCTCATTGTTCAGGAAGGCTATTTAAAGAAGAGAGTAAGACTTTCTGGTTTTGGGAGTGTGGGTAGGCTTGATCTAGAAATGTGTTTGTGGGTCTACAATGAAGGACGCACATAGACGTGTACTCACATGGAGGGGAATGTATGTATGAACGAATGAGAGAAAAGCACAAAGCAGGTGAGCAGGTGCTCTCTAGTGTTAAAAGCGGTGATCAAACAGATGATGGCAACAAGAATGGGAAAGGCAGACTGACTTCAAAATTGCCGAAAACAGTTTTAACTCTGGCATAAGTATGAGGAGGAGCCAGTAGGAGAACTCCACTTATTCAACAACTACTCCGGGTGAAGCACTCCTAGGAGCGTGCCTAGCAGAGTGTCCAAACCTACTTGTTGACTATCCCTGTGCCAAAGAATCCATTTTAACATAAGCCCTTAAAATAAAGCGACTGTCCAGTTAAACCGTCCCACTTTTCCTGTACTCTGTCCATCACCCACTTCGCAAGTGCGCCAGGCGCTGAAGGCACTCAGCCTCCCGCTGGCTCTGGAGCAGCCTTCCCGAGGCGCGCTGGCCCCGTAGGAAATGCAGAGGCAAAGACGTGGCACTGCCCGCGGGGCCGGGGATGGAGAATGGGGGATGGGGAGCGCTCCTTTCCCGGGCAGCAGGCGGGCCAAGGGGGGCCTCCTCTCCCTCTCCTGGCGTCCGAGCCAGCCCCTCACCGCCCCGCCGGCCCTGCCCGCAGCTCCGGAGGGCACCCGCCCTCCTTCCCTCCCTCCCGCCGGCGGAGGGAGGCTGTCCAGCCCAGGCCGGCACCCAAGCAGACCGAGGAGCTGCAGAAGCAGCCGCGGCTCCGCGCAGGAGGCGGCCGCCGGCCCGGGAGGCTCCGCGGGGATCCGCTGGGCAGCGGCGGGACCTCCGCGCCTCTGCCCTCACAGCCTGGATTGCTCGCGGCTCGTTCAAAAAATGAATAGTGTGACTTCTTTTCTTTTCTTTTCTTTTCTTTTCTTTTCTTTTCTTTTCTTTTCTTTTCTTTTCTTTTCTTTTCTTTTCTTTTCTTTTCTTTTCTTTTCTTTTCTTTTCTTTTCTTTTCTTTTCTTTTCTTTTCTTTTCTTTTCTTTTCTTTTCTTTTCTTTTCTTTTCTTTTCTTTTCTTTTCTTTTCTTTTCTTTTCTTTTTTTTCCTTCTTTTTTTGTCCCTCTCCCCCTTAAGAAGGATGAACTATCCCACCTGTGGATCGTACACTTGTTTTCTCCCTGAGAAACGCTGTCTGCCTTTCAGGTGAAAATAGCAGGCTCCAGGAAAGCTTTTGAGGTCTTTAAACTTATACCGACGGATACATATTTGCTTATATTTCCCTAGGCGGAAAATTACTATCAATCTTAATAACAGTGTGACATAAGGGAAGCAATTTTTCTCAGCCTCATATCTGTTTTTTAGAGATTCTCTTTAGTTTGGTTTTTGTTTCTATTTATTTATTTTTAAGCATTCCCCCCAATAACGTCTCAAAAGGAGGGAGGTAAATCCTGGAAAAGACATGGCCCGTTATTAGTGCAAATTATCCAAGCCACAGACGCCCTGGGGATTTTTTTTTTTTTTTTTTAATAAGAAGCTGCAAACAAGGAGTGTGTTTCATGTGGATCTATTCATGCCCTTTTCGTTTTATAGAGTCGTCTAAATTCTCGGTGCTACCCTGGACAGACCCTCCTTGCAATGCATTTTAAAAATGAAACACACTATTGCACTCTTCCTGAACTGAAAATTAAAAATAAAAAAAAAAAAAAAAAGGACCAAAAATAATTGGGATAAGGGGAAAACAAGTGATCATAACTCACTCGAACAGTCCACCTTTTAGTGCAGGTATTAAGGGACGACAGTTAAATAACAGTGTTAATAAAAGTAATGGTCGAAATATTAAAGAAAATCTCAGGGAAGGAGCTTCCATGAACAATTCCTCTGCAAGCGTTCGGGAGCGCTGGAGAATCCATTGCCACAGCGCCCCCTCCCACACGCGGCTTGAACTAACGATCTTATCCCGAAGATGGCCAAAGAAAAGTTCTTTCTTTTCCTTTTTCACTCGCCGTTTTCACCACTCTTCGCTTTAACCCCGTGAACAGCTCCACGAGCGGCTCGCCCAGCTCGTCCTGTCTCCCCCGCGTTCTCGCAGGTCGCTCCCGCAAGGCACCTCGCTCAGAAAGAGCCCTATAAACTGGGCTCCTTTTACTAGAAAACCGGACAACTCCGCTTGCACAGTATGCGTGTGTCATTTGTTATTTTTAAATACAATAGTCTATTATTTAACGTCGTTGTCTCTGGGAGATGGTGGCGGTCCCCCAGTTCATGAGCGAAAGGAGAAAGCATTCCCAGACCATTGTGTGGTTATGTCACAGGAAACTGTTTCAGCTGCGCATTGTGTTACATCTTCAAACCCCACCGAGTTCCACTTCGCTTTGCTTGAAAAGTTGCTGTGACCGGTGTCACGACAATTGGGCAATTGGCATTGTGCGGGTGACAGGCGTGTGCGCCTCTCCGGGCCGCAGGGAGCCCTCCCGGGGAGGGAAACCTCTCCTTCACCCCAACGAGGCTTGTGTTTTTATATTTTTCCTTCTTCTTTCACTTGTGTAAAACCGAGGGGAGGGGGGTCCGGAGTGAATGGCCCCCGGGCAGACGCCCGAATGTCGGGCAGAGGCAGCAGGAGCCCCATCCCCACAGACGGGGCTTTCAACTTCACCCGCCCGAAAACTTCAGCCTCTGTCACTAGTGCGAGGAGATGTAGCTAATAAATGACAAAACGCAAAACCTGTCTCCCAGGACAGCAATGAGCGATAGCAGCGGGTGGTGGGGGGGGCTCTCGTCTACCTTCTCAGCTCTGCTGGGGCAAACTGAATTAAAGAAGACAAGGTGAGGTCGCATCTTAAAATCTGGAAAGGTAAACTCTGACCTAATGAATAGATTATTAAAATGAAAAAACACAGTGTGTAAAGTCTTAATGTCTCTGTGTAGGCATGTTAATTTGCCACAGTTATTACCAATAAAAAGTGCATGTAATACTATTCTGGCGTTTAACAGCGCAAGTTAGACGGCTTTGTATTAGTAACGAGGAGTACTGTGGGAGAATTGGATTTCGGCTGTGGACCCAAGCAAGTGAAAAACCTCTTCCCTGTGAAAGGCATTCAAATCAAACAGAAATAACTCCGAGAAGAAGTTAAATACAGACACGTACACTGATCGCTGTTTAGAAACATTATTGACACGGTTTTCTGGTTTGTGTGTCTCAAAGCCTTTGCCAGCTATATTTAAATGACCCTACTAGCTATCAGTCCTCCACATTGTGCAGAGTCAAATTAGTGGTGTACTTGTAATAAAATGCATACCGGCTCCTTGCAGTGGCTAAATCCATTCCTTTCTGAAGCCATACAAAAATTATGCAAATCAAATCAACGCAAGAACTTGTCTTTGAAATGATAATATTTTACTCCATTAATCTCTGATTGCGAAATTAACCCTGTTTCTGTATATGAAACAATATTTTTGGACTGCACAAATTAAAACATCAGAAATATAATCTGTTGCTCTATGTGTCTGGAGGAAGGGGAGTAGTGTTCCTGATTTAAACATTCCTCACACCAAAATCACAAAAATTTATTCTCATAGACGAAAGGCATGCAGATGGAGGCAAAACCAGCACCTACATTTTACACGGATAGCCACGTAGAGCTAACGTGTGTAGCATATGTCTATGCGTGTAGATATGTATGGAGATTTGTATCTCTCGTGTGTGCGTGTGTGTCTGTGCGTATCTACGCACACTCTGAACTGAATTACATCAATTCTCCCGGGATTACGGTATTTATTTAAGTACTCTTCCCAGGTCATAACTGTAACACTCACTTAATAGCATTAATCCCCTGTTATAATGTAAACACAACGGCCATTGTATTCCCAATCTGTATTGTTCCACTAATTATTAAAGAGGAGGAACTAAAAGCAATCAATTCGTGAAGATAAACACCACTTCTCCTGGAAACAGAACAGCTTCCCAAATAAAAACGCAGAGTATAGCACATTTTGCAAGGCATGCAGGTTGGCTTAGAGAGATTCATGTATGACTTTATAATGTTATAATTAATTTTGCATTCTCGGCTTTCCAGCTGCTGCTCCTTTCAGAAGCAGAGCTCATATACTTAGAAATTGGTCTGCGGAACACAGCAATTGACTATTCAGATGTAGTCGCATGATATCGATTATTCCATAGAAATACTGAAATATGAATGTGTTTTATATAAAGCTCTTGTTTTTAGAGTTTCTATTTTTATTTAATATATGCGCATTAATCACCAAGCAGGGAAGCAAATGTCTTTTCTGTAATCTGTTGCACTGAGTTTACCAGTTGTTTATCACTCTCTTATCAGGAAGTCGGGAGTTAATGACAAGAAATACCTGTTGGTGTTAACCTCCTCCCCCTCACCTGCTTTTTTAAGGATTGTCTCTTCTACAGGCCAGCTGATAGATCTAGATAGGAATTAATCCGGTGTGTCTGGTGGCCAGATCTCTGCTGCTGCTTTTAGCGGCAGGGGTAAACTGGTATGTGGGTTTCACAGAAAAAGAGGAGAGTAAAGGAGAGAAATAAAAACTGAGATAGAAAAAGAAAGCTGAAAGCTCGGATTGCTTCAGACACTTTACACATCCCGAGGCTTGACCGTAGTTCCAGCACGGCATTTTCCCCGCTGTGTGCGCCAAGCTATTGAAACGGCTTCTCCAAGTGTATTTTTTTTTTATCAGCTGCATGTTTAATTGATTAACAATAGGCTGCTCTGCACACCCGCAATTTTTCAGCTACTGCCATCACCCCTCCTGTCGGTGGCCAACAGATTCCCCAGCGTCTTCTCCATCCTACCTGACTGAAACTACTTGAGGTACTTCTTGAAGAACTCGGCAATAAATGTCAAGCAACTTCATTTGTTTAAGTACGGAATAAGTGTGCACTCATACATGTTGAAAATAAAAAGCAGTTTGATTAACTTTTTTTTTCCCTAGCACCTAAACAATATTACTGAGGCCATTCTGGGCTGGTAACTTGCTGCAAGTTGCAGGTGAAGGGCTTGTGGGTAAGCGCGGTGGCTTCCAGACCTGCAGCCCTATCTGCCGGACTGACCCTGATGCTGCTCCGCACGGACGGCGGCGGTGTTGCGGGACGCAGGTGCGGACCAGGATGCGCGGAGCGGCCTAGCACGCTTCGGCCCCCGACAGCGGCTTGGTGGGACGGGCAGGGCCCAGCGCCGTGCCCCGAGGCTGTCGGACTGGAGGAGTGCCTGGGGAGGGGAGCCCCGGCTCCACCGCCAATATGGGGACACCGGCCCAGGCGATCGCCGGCACCGCGCCTCGTCCCGGGAGGCAGAGGGCAGAGCTTGAGTGCGGGCAGCTCGCCGCCGGCTTCTGAAGGGACGCTCAGGACTAACCATTAAAGCAATGTGCACATAGATGTGCGTATTTAAGCTTGCACTGAGGACACAAGAGCGGTGCTTCCACTTTGTCCTGCGGCCGGGCCGGAGCAGCTCTGGCACTGGATGGAAGCTAAGAGTGTCCAGGGCCGAAGGGAGAAGGCAGAAGAAATTAATTACATAGAGACTATATTCCGGGAGATAAATCTTCAGAAAGGAGGAAGGCGTGGGGGGAAGCAGATAGCCCCCCGGAAGAAGTCACCCAGGCCTCTCCCCCACGCACCAGCGAAGAATAGAAATAAAGAAAGATGGTGGGATTTTTTTTTTTTCCTTCATGTGCAAACACTTTCCATGACTAGATCTTGACTGTTTGTGGCAATTTATAAAACTGTAAAGTTCACGCTGCCAGGAACAGTGCGATCCTGGATCTGCTGATTTGAGCAGTTGCTCTTCTCCCTACCATATAGGGCAGTACTTTTATCAAGTGCTCGCTCTCCCCTTGCGCGCTGCCCGGCTCCGCCGCGCCCGGCCCTGCGCGCACACACGCGTGCGAACGCACACATCTCACACGCGTGTGCGCTCCTGCAGCGCTTCGGAGAGTGCGTGCGGGAGGGGATGCAGATATCTATTACACACATCCTTCTCTGTTGCCCCTGTGGCTGTAGAAAGAGGGAGAGAGGGTGTGCAATGGAGAGTGTGCGAAAGAATGTTCATGGCTCCGCGAGTCCGAACAGGAGCTGATGAACAGTATCATCTTTTGGCTTCAGCAGCGTGCTCGCAGTCGGAGAGGCTGCCTTGCATTACAAAGCCTGCCTTCCCTGCCTGCCTGCCGGCCGCGGGAGGAGACGGAGCCGGGGCCGGGGCCGGGGCCGGAGCGGGAGGGGGCGGGCCCGCCGGGCTATGCAGATGAGCGGCGGTGACGGACAGCTCTGTTTTCCAATGTCCCTCGGAAACTCGAGTGCTGCTTCCCTCAACTCTTCACTCCAGACTCTATACTTCCCCCAAAATACGGGCTCGCAGGCGCTGGGGGAGCTGGCTGGCTGACTGGGAGAACTCCATATGCAGCAGCCACTTTTCTGATTTCGGGGGCTCGCTTCTCTCTCCCCCTCTCTGTCCTCCTCTCTCCTGTTTCTTTCCCTTTCTCTTTCTTTCTTTTTTTTATTAACCCTCTCCTCTTCCATCTCCCCCAGATGCCCTTCCCCTCCCGGATAGATTTCTGACCTTTCCTACTAATTTTCCTTTCGGGGGTTCTTTTTTTTCCCTCCTGTTTGTTTTTATTCTGATCGGGTGCGCATGGGGGGGCGCCTATAACAATTCCGATTCTCTACATAACTGCACAGAGCCAACTGGAGGGGGGGGGGGAGGGAGGGAGAGAGAGAGAGAGAGAAGGAGGGAGGGAGAAAGAGGGAGGGCGGGAGGGAGGGAGCGGGAGGGCGGGCGGGAGAGAGGGAGAGCACGAAAGCAGCGCCAGGAGCAGCGGCAGCAGCAGGGCCGGTCACCCTCGCCCCCTCCCTGCTCCTGTGCACGCCAGTGCAAGCCATGTCCTATCCTCAGGGTTACCTCTACCAGCCCCCCGGCTCGCTGGCTCTGTACTCCTGCCCGGCGTACGGGGCGTCGGCGCTGGCGGCCCCCAGGAGCGAGGAGCTGGCCAGGTCTTCGTCGGGATCGGCGTTCAGCCCTTACCCGGGATCGGCAGCTTTCACCGCCCAGGCGGCGGCCACAGGCTTCACCAGCCCGCTCCAGTACTCCACAGACCCCGCCACGGGATTCCCCTCCTACATGGTAACTACCGAAGAGAAACCCTCTCCTTCTTCATTAGTATCCGCATTCTCATCCTCATCATCTTCAGCCTTTCTCCTTACACACTCACCATCAGCCCCCGACACCACGCCGCACAACCGGGCACCGCGCACCGCCGCTGCCTCCGGGCTGCCGGCGCTGGCCGCGCACCGCTCCGTGCCGCCCCGCAGCCCGGCCGGGGACGAGCGGAGCGGAGCGGAGGCGAGCGGAGAGGCGGGCCGGGGCCGGGGCCGGGGCCGGGGCCGGGGCCGGGGCCGGGGTGCCGCTTCGCCTCCCAGCCGAGCGCGGTGACGGCAGGCCTGGGTCCCGGGCTCTCCGCGCGGCTTGAGGAGCCGGGAGGGCGCTTTGGTTAAGAAAATACGGATGGTCTCAGTCAGTTGGGTTGGGTTGGATGCTTTCGTTCTCCCACTGTTTTCGTGTGTGTCCCCTGTTTTCCTCCTTTTTTTTTTTCTTTTTTTTTTTTCTTTTTTTTTTTTTTAATATATATATTTTATTTTCGCTTTGATGGCATAGGGGAGGGTTTCCTTTTTCTTCTTTTTTTTTCCCCTAATTTTTTTTCTCTCTCTCTTTTAAGTCGGTGTTTAGAGGCGCTGCGGTCTTTATCCCCGTGTGGTTTTATTTACTTTCAGTGTGTTTTGTGCTAATGGTTTAACTGGATTTTGGAAATGAAAAGGAGCATCTGTTTGCGATCTGTGAGCTTCGCTTAAGCCCAAGATGGTCGTGGTGGCCGCAGTTTCGGATTTCACTTTCTTCTTATTAGTTTAAGGAGCAGTTGCAATTGCGTGTTGTGTGTGCTCTGTGCATAAAGTATATAAATAAAACCATAAACTACATAAATAAACTGCACGTCTAGATGGTTATATAGTTTTATAAACACGCACGCACACAGAGAGTCAGACACATATCTAGTCCGTACACACAAAGACCTGTGCCCGGAATTTGAGACTAGAGCCGCTGTCGATATCCTAGGAGAGCATGTTAGCGGGGTAGTTAGGTCTCCCTGCAAAGTGACAGGGAAACTACTTCCTTTCCGTCTGTTCATAATACAGTGCATAAATTGTCGTGCAGTCTTTATTCGGTATAAAAGATCTATGGTATAAAAGATCTGAGGGTCTCTCTTGTTTTTCCTGTTGAGAAGCAGTAGGCGAGTGGCTGGAAGTTGCAGCGAGGTTGTGAACTATGCGGGATACTGGGTGATGTTGAGCCTGTGACTCTCCGATCTGCGGGGTTCAGAGACGTGCTGAAAGTTAGCGAGTTTCTTAGCAATATCTTCAACTTTTCTTGCATTATGCAGACTTAAATAAGCGCAATTTAAACGTTAAAGAGCGAATTAAAATGCTAATTACATCGCATTTGAACAATTCGAAACGGTGCATATCTTCTGATTTGCAAATTGGATTTGCAATGCATTAGTGCAGTGAATTGCTAAGTGGCGGCTTTGTTGTATTTTCTATAGCGAAAAAGGAAACATCTTTTGAACCTTTGAGAGAAATGTTGATATCAAGACACTACCTGTAGGGCCTTTAAAATGTCTACCCGGTTCAAAAATTATATTGGGAAATATTCAATTACAAGAGGGTGAAATTAGTCAGAAAGATTAAAACATCGCCGATTTTAAGCGCGTGTGCTTGTCTGTGTGCTGGGCGGGGGAAGGAGGGGGGGAATTGTAACTTAATGGCCTTTGGGTGCTGCTACTCCCCCTCATAGAATATGGATACAAGACACCATCCCGGGGAAATACAAATATAACCGCCGATCTCGCCTTGACAACTCACTAATGGCTATCAGCAATAACAAATTGCCAACCCCACCGTTTTGTTCTGTCCAGGGCTCCCCTTACGATGCCCATACGACGGGGATGACCGGAGCCATCAGCTACCACCCGTACGGCAGCCCTGCCTACCCCTACCAGCTCAACGACCCCGCGTACAGGAAGAACGCCACCCGCGACGCCACGGCCACGCTGAAGGCCTGGCTGCAGGAGCACCGCAAGAACCCCTACCCCACCAAGGGCGAGAAGATCATGCTGGCCATCATCACCAAGATGACCCTCACCCAGGTCTCCACCTGGTTCGCCAACGCCCGCCGGCGGCTCAAGAAGGAGAACAAGATGACCTGGGCCCCTCGGAACAAGAGCGAGGACGAGGACGACGACGAAGGCGATGGGGCGAGGAGTAAGGAGGAGAGCCCCGAGAAGATGCCCGAGAGCAACGAAACCTCCGCGGAGGACGAAGGTAGGCGCGGGGTGACTGCGGCCCCGGCGGGGTGGCTCCATCCCGCCCCGTCGAGTTCCCCCGGGAGCGGGGCAGCGGGGTAGGAGCGGGGGCGCGGCATTTAACAAAAGCGACCCCCAAATCTGTCCCGTCCTGTCGCCTCCGGCCGCTCCGGTCGTTTGTCGCCGCTCAGTGTCTCAGCGGGCGGGGGGCGGCTGGCTGCGCCGTGAGGGGCTAAGCGGGGAGGTGCGGGGGGCGCCGCGGAGGAGCCAGCCCGTGGGGATGGATGCTCCTCGGAATGGGAAAAGGCCGGGAAGGCTTGAGCCCCCCTGTCCGCAGCGGTGGCGCGGTGGCGGCCGGGCTCGTTCTCTCCCGCTCTGTTTTGCCGCCCTCCTGACTGCCTCTCTGTGCCCGGCGGGCCCCCGCAGGGATCAGCTTGCAAGTCGACTCGCTGACGGACCACTCCTGCTCCGCCGAATCGGACGGCGAGAAGCTGCCCTGCCGAGCGGGCGACCCCCTCTGCGAGTCGGGCTCGGAGTGCAAAGACAAGTACGAGGACATCGAGGAGGAGGACGAGGACGAGGACGAGGATGAGGACGAGGACATCGAGGAGGACGACGGCGGCGGCGGGGAGCGCGACCCGCCGGCCAAGCCCGCCACCTCCTCGCCGCTGGCGGCCGTGGAGGCCCCGCTCCTCGGCCACCCGCACGCCGACGCCGCCCGCAGCGCCAGCAAGGCGGCGCTGGGCCCCCGCGCCTCCCCCGGCCCCCCGACGCCGGCCAGCAAGCCCAAGCTCTGGTCTCTGGCCGAAATCGCCACCTCGGACCTCAAGAGTCAGACCCTGGGCCAAGGCTGCCAGGCTGCGCCGCTCTCCTCGGCCACCCCCGCCTCCGCCCCGCACAGCGCTGCCTACTCGCCCTCCTCCCTCCTGGGGAGGCATATTTATTACACCTCACCTTTTTATAGCAATTATACAAACTATGGGAACTTTAACGCTCTGCAGAGCCAGGGCATCCTGAGATACAGCTCCTCAGCAGTGGCTTCAAACGAGGGACTAAGTCAGACTGTCCTAAATGCCAGCTCTGTCCACAAACAGAGCAGTGACTCTTTGAAAACGATCACTAACCAGCTAGAACAACATTATAGGCCCTCTAGCTATGACTCTAAGAAAGGTAGGTGACTTGTTTCTGCTGCTTTCTTCCCTTTTCTCCCTCGTCCTCCTTCCCCGACCCGTAGACGTCCCCTATGCGCTGAAAATACTGAAACCTTCTCTGGAGAAAACAGCGAGTTCAGTGCCACCGCTGCCAGAGCGAAGATGGGCACTCGTATAATCTGGGGATTAAAACCGGCATGTCGCCGTCCTATCGGTACCTACCCCTAAGAACCGCAAGAGGAAATGTAAAAGGCGACTTTTAGATCAGTCTCACAGGCTGCAGGCGCAGCTTTAAACAGTACTTTTTTTTAAAAAAAGGGAAACTACGCACAAAGCTATCCAGACCATTGGTGTCATTGCCTGTAATTTTTTTTCCTGACAAACTGGTTTGACTCTCTTTGTTTCCAGTATTCTCACGGGGTTTTTTTCAGCTTTGGGTTCAGATAATTGCTGACCTTGGACGTGAAATTACGTCAAGCGTAACATTTTTTGTAACTGGTTGCTTCTTGGTTCGTTTGGGTTTTTTTTTTTTTTTTTCGAAAATGTTTTGCACTAATGGTTGTCATCTTATTCTACAAAAATACTCGAGATACAGGCAAATATAAAACATTGACTAGTCTTTTAAAGGATCTAGCTACGAATTCTGCACCAGTGAGGGTTGGGACCTACACAGACTGTATAATCTAGTTAGCTGGCTGTGTCCTGTGACTAACTGACGGTTATATTTTGACAGATGCCACTGAAGTCTGCACAGTAGGAGTACAACCATACCTATAGAAGTGCAATCACACAGCAATGCAAGTAAGTGAGAACATTTTCTATTACACTGATCATTTGGCATCAGGTCTGAGACGGGCTGCACAGTTCTAGACTTGCTTAAGGTTAATTTCTTGCTTCATTACTTGAGAGTTTGATCACAAAGTAAAACAGTGTTTTTTCTGCTGTTTTCGGAAATCTCTTATGATGACCTTTCTGGAGTTTGTCTTAATTTTCAAGTTAGGTTAGACAGTTCCCTCACTTTGCATACTTTTTGCTTGTGTAAGGCAAAGCATAGAGACTACTTAAACATTACGGAAAGAAATCTTTAGGGAAAAAAAATACCTTTGAAGGTATTGTTATTTAAAAACAGAGCACTTGTGCTCACGTGGCAGTGCTAAAATTGCACATCCTGAGTGGGGCTTCACGCAGTGACTGCGTATTTAAAAAAAAAAGGGACAATTGTAAGAGAACGACATGAATCTTAAGCAAGGTTATGTTATCTGTGACTTGGCTCTTGCCTAGCTAGCAAAGGCACTCTGAATACTTCTGCTATTTAGAGCTAAATAAACAGCAACAAAAAATCGCCTTGCCGATATTTTTCAACTAACTTTTATTTTTGTTAGAATAAATTAGACGAGAAAGAATTTTGCCTTACTTCCTTTCCCGCCCACCCCGTTTAATGGTGTTAGAGTTTAATTGAAGGATTTTTGGATGATCTGGTTTTTTCCTTGGTCCACAGGTAGGTGTCACAATTGCTTTGAAAAAAGTCAGCAAGCCATCATCTCTCCCCGAGCTAATATATATAACAAATCTCTAAATCCGGATCACATCTGGTGCCACTGTATAAAAGAAGACCACAGAGCACTATTAAATCTTCAGAATCTAATTATTAAACCAGAATTTTGTTGGACATATGTGAGTTTGCTGGTATAGTATAGTTTCCCCAATGTATGTGTGACTTTTGAAAACAGATCTGTTTTTCTCAGGATATCTTGAATTGATCACTTCATTGCCACGGTATCTATTCGATAGGTGTGATAGGATTTATTGTAAAATTTATTTGTAAAAGATGTATACAGTAGAGATAATAAAGACGTGATTGGAGAACTTGAGTCCTTACAAAGTGGAAACAAATTTGATATTTATTTTTGTAACGATATAAAGCTTCTAGTAATTTATGCAAGTTGTATTGCAATGGAATCTGAACTTTTTGTAAATAAATTTTGCCTGGTTTTTATTTGAAACGTTGATGGTTATACAATCTTTGGTTGTTTAACAAGAATTCTTTACTAATTTATATCTCTAATTGTAAATAAAAACAGACTAGTCTGCAACAACATTGTGTTTTCGTTCATTTCCCTTAAAATAATAATTTGTTATTTGGAAAATGAGGAAAGTTCTAATTTCACTAGTAGAGCTAAGACCATAAAATGAGAAAGCAATGTAAATATGTTGCAAATATATACTTTGCATAAATTAATTCCTTCTGAGTTGTTCCGTTATACTTAAGCTTTAAATACACACATATGTACAAATACATATTTGTATATATATATATGAATATGTGTAGAAAAGGTGATGGGAACATATGCATGTTTCTTACAAACTGTTTATACTGGTGTGAAGTAGCTCTTTATTTGAGTTATCATTCTTTAAATTCACTATTTCTAGGGGGAAAGTTATTATCAGCTATGGTTTACTTCTAATTACTTTTTTCTGCTTCTGGCTAAAATATGCAAGGAAAAGAAAAAAAGATTAAAAGTCCAATACCTATTCGGGTTTTTTAATGGTTTTCCCTCTTTATATCAGTAAAACATATCTTTACAGTTACATTGGATATCTGCTTTGATTTGAATCATAAAATTAGCCAACTTATAATCTTAATTTTTAGTAAAATAATGGGAATCCTCATATAATATAATTTCAGAAAAGAAACGAACAATCATTTATTTTCCCCAAAAGATAAATTGAGTGAATATAACTTACGGTTATAAACCAAGAATAATAGCTTCTTAGATTGCCCTTTAATCAATCATACACTTATTTTTCAAGAGGCTCATCTATTTTATTCCATGATTAATAATGTTCCAGCGTGAGAGCATTATTAGATCCCAGCAGGGGAGATCCTGAATGCTTTTAGCTGCTTTGGAATGGTCAGTTGGGGTTCATTATGGTCTGATATTGAACAATTTATAAAATCTTGTCTAAACATCTGCCAGCTCAGATAGGCTGATGTGTCTGAAGATGGGAAATTGCTGGACCAGTTGATATTGACAAACGGATCTCTCTCCAGTGGCTTTTTGTTCAGTGAAAATTAGTGGCCTCTTGCTCAGGTCTTGTTAGAAAGGGCATTTGAAAGTGATCTTAGATACTTCAGGCATCAGCCTTGGGAATGTTAACTGGATAAAGAGCCCTGCTAGTCTGGAGTCCGGAAATATGTTGTGATTTTATTAAATAGAGGGAAAGGAAGCTGTTTTTCTTGAATGCATATACACAATTCCCATGATCCATCTTCCCTTGCAACCCACCCCCCTCCCCCCTTTTGTAATTTACCCCTATAAAGACATCTAACTGACTGAGAAAACGCGTGTGTTTTTTAGCTGAAAGGGCAGAAATTAATAATGTTTTCCTGGAATACTCTGGGATCCATCTAGCTAAATCTAAAGCAGTGAAGATCTTTGCAGCTGGAGGCCTACTCATACTCTTATACTGCTTGTGGAATGATGCTTCTTTGCTCCTGTAACATCCTCTTTTTCATTGAGGTAGAATGCCATTGTATCTGCATGTAGTGTGTAGTACAATTAGGCAAACAGCTAAGAAGTAATTAATTTTTTCCCCTCCAGTTTAGCATATGATGTAGATTGCAAATATTTACTATAATCATCCTTGACCGTCTTTACTGTGCAGTCCAGGAAGATTTTATGGAGGGACGTTTTATGTCAGGGGAGATGCCTGAACTTTCTTTCCCCCACTCTTGCTCCTATTCCATGAGCCCCCACCACCCACATTATACGTCCCAGGTCTCTGTTGGACACAAAGTGTACATTTCAATTGGTAAAAACCAAAAGCTGTGGCAGAGATTAAAAAAGGCTAACGACATTCCTTTGATGTTTATACGCCCAAAGACTTATAAAAGATTTCCATAATCTACCCACCCTTGCTAGTATTTAGACCTGGATTTCTTTCTGGAAAGAAAAGTAGAAAGACTCGGAAAACTCGCTTTCAAGTATTCACTATGTATGTAAAACCCAATGGACTTCTCTCATCCTCTGAGAAATTCACAAACGGCTCATGGATGCAGATGGGCGCCACTGAAATGATTTGGCATATGAATTTATTTTTTTAAACAAGAAACTAATGGGCGAGAACTGCATATTCAACATCATTCGAGATTCAGTAATCAAAATTGAAAGCAGGAGGAAAGTGTAGCCTTGCTAGACTGTTGGCAAAAACAATGTGATTATTTCAATGTAGCAAGAAAGAGGGATGAACGGTAAAATGCATCACTTTGTGTATGGTTTATTTCATAACGATGCTAATCAGCCCCCTGGGATTAAAATCTCACACCCTTTTCTATATTTACTCCCTCTTCTCCCCACCCCCCGCCCCTCGTTCCTGTGCTCATTTCGGAGCGGGAAAGGCAAACCCTTCCCTCTTCGGGGCCAGAGGTTTCATTAGAGCTGATTTATTGAAATTCGGGCTTTAATCTCAGGTGGGATCCCGGTGGAATTGGCGCTGTCGTCAAATAGGAAGAGGGTCGCTTTCCACTTTACACTTCCTGGGCTGCTTTTTTCCTCGCTCCCTGCAAATGTCAACATTTGTTCTCAATAAGAGAGTTATTGTTTCAGGAAAGCTGCTCACCAACTGCCTTTAGGAACTGAAAAAAAGCTTCGCCCACCTTTGTTTGGCTGGAGGCTGGGGGAAGGGGTGGGAACGGAGGTAACATGCAGCTCAGGCAAGCAGCAGACAGACAGACAGACATGGGAATTGCTGCTGCGCACCAGCTCGCGGCTAGAGGGAAACGGGCCCGGCTAAGGGGAAAGTTAATATTAAGCGCAATGGGCATCTGCGTTTCACTACCTGCTCCAGTGACATATTTGCGCCCGACTTGCTCAGCCCCTGTAACAGAGAGGCAGGGTGCAAGGGGAAAAAAAAAAAAGTAACAAAACCCACCAACACAACAAAAAAGGACTGCCCTCACGAATTTCTACTCGCGGAGGTGGTCTTCAGGTTTTGGGGAGGGAAGGAAGGGTGATTTTTCAGGCGAAGAAAGGAATTGTAAGGTGGAGCGTCTGATTCAGCCCTACCTGACGGCACCCACCTCCCTAACGGGGCATCAATCAGCTCCCGACACGGCGGGGCCGCCAGCCCCGCGGCGAGGAGCGGGAGTGGCCCGGGACCGACCAGCCCGGAGCGGAGCGGAGCAGCCCGGCCCGACCCGCTCCGCTCAGCTCCCTGGTGGCTTCTCCGTGTCCACCCTCACGGGAAAAAAAACACAACCCTGTCACCACTGAAAGTTTCTGGCTCCGTCACATATTACATCTCACTTGAAGGCCGTTCAGACTCAGCGCTCGTCTGAGAGACCGTGGCAGGAATGTAATCAATACCGGGAGGGTTTTACTGCTTATTAACTTTTGAAACATACAGACCACCCCACCCCCACAAAAAAAAAAAAAAAAAAACAAACCAAAAAAACCCAAAAATCCCGGGCAGAATTTATATATAGGTCGATTCTTTGCCTTCTGTGTTCAGACATATCTCGGGTACTTAGGCAAGCTTCCCACGATCCACGTAGTCGAAAAGAGCCTTTCCATTGTAGGAACTTAATCATGATGGCAAAAAAAAAATTACTGTTACTAGAGTAATACTCCACATTAAGTAATGTGGTGCTCACCCCTTTGTTTATCATCCAGTAACTAATAATTTAGGTATGTTTCCAGCTTCTAAAGAAATAAAACCGAGGGGTAAAAAAAAAAAAAAAAAGTTAAAAACAAAGGGATCCACAGTGCACAGTCAAAGCACCCATGTATCTAATCCCTGATTATTACTCGGCGTCTCTGAAGCAATTTTTTTGAAAGTACACAAGGAAAGTGCGACCCGCGGGACACACGCTGGCACGCAGGTAGCTCGGAGCTGCAGGCAGCGACCTGGAGGCAGGCGGGCTCCGGGGGAGTGTTTTACCTGTAAGCGCCCTGCCCGAGGTGACACCCGGGCTCCCGCAGCCTGGAGCCGTGCGCCCCCTCCCCTGCCGTGACTCATGGAATAATGTCACCGTTTCACATCCAATCCCGACTGAGCCAGCTGCATTTTCCCTGAGCAAAAAGTGAGGGACGCGGCCACTCGGCCTCGGGGGTGGCCACCGTTAACTTAGATCCTTTCGGGATTTAGGGACTGAAAGGAAAGGGCGGGAGGTGTCAAGCCCGGCCCAGCCGCCCTCGGAAAGGCAGGAACGCACGCAGACAGAAAAAGTCGCTTCTCCACTCGGTCTTGTGTCATCCGTGATGGGGGATTTCAAAATACTCTCGAATATTTGTGCAGGGGGAAACAAAAGTCCTATTGCTCCTCGCGTGGCGGCTGTGTGGATACTGTTGCTGCTCGGGCTCCTAAAGAATGCCTAGGAAATAAAATAAAAATAAGTATGTGCATTTTTATAGGGAGATAAATTGACAATTTATTGTGTATAACTCCTGATCAATTATTAATCGTTAGTGTCAACAACGGGGTTATAATTACCTTCAGTTATTTAAAGGGATATTTATTTTTTCTTCTCTCTGATCTGGTAATTAGTTAATGCTCTGGAGTAATGAATTCAAAGCTGATTTGATAATGATTGAGACAGGGTTTTTTTCCCCTCTCTTTTGGCACCCCCCCTCCCCTCGCAGGGAGGGGAGGAGGTGTCTCCCCCCCTTTTGCAATGAGTCCATGTAAAGGCAAATCACTGCGCATTTCACTTTTCAGACCATAAATAACGATTCTGGGAGTAAAAAGGCGAAATGACAAACAAATAGAGCGCAGCTGGGATGAATAAGGCCGATCAAAGTTAGCGGGGGCCGACGCTTCCCACAGCCGCCGCAGGTCTGAGTCCCATAAAGGTGCCAGCAACTCTTACCTCTCTCCCCGAGATCAAGGGAGAGGGCGAGCAGGACATTTTAACCCCCTGACATCTTCCCGCGAGCGGAGGAGGGGAAAGGGAAGAATGAAACTGCATACTTCTTGTTTGGGGGAATCAATGCCTTCACCATTGCTCTAAGGAAGGGGCTTCACCTGGAGCCCGTGGAGCTCCCGCCCAGCCCACGCAGGATGCACGGGGGACAGGGACGGAAAGGCGCAGCGCAGTGCGGGGCTGGTTCAGCTCCTCGGAGCGGCAGAGGTGCAGCCTGGTGCGTTTTAATGACCCTCAACCCGCCTCAGCCCTGCGGATGGGGAAGCACGAAATTTTTTTTTTTCCCCTCCTTGCGGGAGCTCGGCAGAGCTTCGTGGTGGAGAAAAACAGCAGAAGAGCAGCCCGCAGGAACCGCGGCTGCCGCCTTGCTCCAGGGTCTTGGGGCGTGGGTAACCCCCTCCTCCCCAGGCCTGGGACTCGCCAGCCTGGGGGAGGTAACTACGGAAAACTCCCCTTCCACCGCCCCGCAGAGGCGTGTGGCGCTGAGCCGAGGTAGAAGCTCCATCGTTGCCTCCCTGCCCGCTTTTCTAGACCTCTACTTAATTTAGCGTCAGGAGAGGTCTCAGAGCCAAAAGGGGTGGTATTTTTTTGTTTGAGTTATTTATTTATTTATTAGCGCGATGGGGCCCGTCTTACGGTAGCTCTGAGGGAGGTGGAATAAGTGTATATGATATTATATGTAACAGCTATACGTTTATATATAAAAATGTTTTCCCAGTGCAACAGAACTGCATTGGGAATTGCAGTGCAAAATGCAAGTTTTAAAATTAATTCATCCTGACAGGTTTGACATTGCCCGGCTCCCTTTTTCCTGCAACTACGTCCGCAAATGAATGCCGCTTCCAGAGTGTATGTTTTAATTTGTCACATCAAGGCAATAAAAGGGAGCGATATATACTTAAGCCAGTTAACATTGTAATAACAGGTTTAAAGGAGCAATTAAATGGTAGTGAGTCGCATGTCTGACTTTCTATAGGCATTACCACATCAATGGTACCTTTTAGGCTGACTATAACTTAGCATGATTGTCTCAATTAGTTTAGCTACATGATAGTTATTGTGAACTCTTTGTGAGTAATCAATGTTACGCAAGCTTATGGGAAGGAGGCTTTAATAGGGGTGAGCAGCAGCTAAGTAACACGGACCTCCTATTTTAAAGAAACACCTTTCTCTCTCAGTGTCTCTGTTTCTCGCTCTCTCCCTCTCTTTATTTCTTTCCTGCAAGCCCCAAGAAAGAAACGGTAATTTATAGCCTTATAAATCTGTTTCCAAGATCGGTGTAGCTGAACGTAGATTTAGAAGCAAAAAGCAGCTTCTGCCGCGGTTGATTAACGAAAGAGCCCAGCGCGGAGAGCGAGGCACCCCCGCTTCGCCTCTCCTTGGCTTTAGTGGTGTGTGTCGTGGCTGTTCACTGTCACGATTAAGCCCCGAGCCACAAATAACCTTGAGGAATGGTCACCTCAAACGATATGTGTGGGCACAACTCTTACGGGCGCCTGAGCCTTCCCTTGAAGGCACCGGCGCCAGTCCGAGCGGAGAGTTGCGGGGACGGACACGCGTGTGCGTGTGAAAGAGAAACGGGTGTACGCGTGTGTGGGTGTTAAAACGAGGGGCGGAGGGAGGAATGGCTGTAAAGCGGGGTTATAAATACGATTTAATGCAGAGAGAAGAGTCCCGCAGGCTCAGCGGGCTGCTCGGTAACTTGTTAATTCTCCACTTTCAGACTCTCTTGCTAAATACTGAGCCACTGGCGGCTAATGCAAAATACAGAGGGCTAAAAATTTACTGGGAGCTGCTTGAACTCAAAACACTAACAAGTATGTATTGTTTTCTGTCACGGGGAAAAAAAAAGAGTGAGAGAGTGTGTACCACTAAAATTTAAGATAAAAAAATTGCAGGGATATTTCTGTTGGTGAAGTTATTCTCATTAGTCCTAACAATGTCTCGCCATTAGACAAGGCTGGAATCAGGCTCAGTCGCAAGATTTCAGATCTGCAAGCTTTTTTTCCTTCTTCTTCTCTCTTTTTTTTTTTTTTTTTTTTTTTTTTTTTTTTTTGCATGCACATTACATTTCTGTCATGCTTTGCAGAAGAACACGATATCCCCAAAGAACCCAAAGAAGAAAAAAAATACTCTGACAGCAACCATTAGTTAAGAGTGCAATGAATAAACCCCTTGCACAAGAGTATCAGGACTAATTAAGATTCTGTTTAGCAGCCCTGGATGGAATGTTAATGTAGCTTTGACTAACTGGGAATAAGCAGGGGGAAAAACTGCATTTTAAGAGGAATGCTGGGGTGATAACATCTCTCACTTCTTCTGTCCAAGGTCTGCCCAAGCCTGTTACAAAGTCATTATCTCAAATTACTCCTGTACTTCATTTTTAGAGGGTTTGGGCAAGATCCCCTGGCGTTGAAGCGCTGCCTAGAGCCTCACAAAGCCAATACTCTCTAAGGGGATAAAGGCTGAATCAACCCACTATCTCTACCTTCGAGAGTTTGCTGGTACCAGTTTCTTGGACAAATACAGCCAGGATTCTGGAGGCAGATTAGGATCTATTGCTGGCGTCTCCTCACAAATCCCTAAAGGGTTTTTGACCCTTTGAAGTTTCATCTATTTTGCTTACACAGAAGTTTACATGATTAAGTCAGGATTTTACAAGGCTCAACAAGGCAAATTTAGTCACCTCGGAACACTCAACACCAAAAAAAGAGTAAAATATCCAGTTGTCCTGCTACTTGTTTAGTTCCAGAAATACTAGCATACTGTCATATTTAGAGTGATTAGTTTAATAAAATAGAAAAATATACACAAACCTGCTTCAGCAGGGGAGGGTAAAAAATCCCCCCTCCCCCACGGATTATTATTATTATTATTATTACTACTATTATTATTGTTAATTTATTTTAATTATATTTTTTCAGACTTTGATATAGCATGCCCCCCCTCCCCATTGCCAATGATCCTTAATGCAGCTATGTTTATCAGAGAGTGGATAAAACTTCCTGAAGTGCTTTCCAGTCCTTTTAACATTTCCAGCCTGCCTTTGCTTCTCCTTATCCAGACAGTTACATTTTTTCCTCATCGAGCAACAAGCCCCCCTAATCCTTCCCTCTGAAGTAAACTTTTTGCAAATGCTTTACTTGTTAAAAGCAGCCTCGCATAATGCAAATCTTCTTTTCCTGGAATGAGAGGGCTTGGAACTGACAGCGTAAACAGGACAGGAGGAGCAGAGCTCTTTCTCAGGGAGTAGTTACCTATTTAAAGAGGTCTCCCGCAGTCAGAGCGGGAGAGCTGTAGCCAGGGACTGCGGTTGCATCTGTCCCACCCTACTTCCATGGCCTTTTGTGGAACACAAACAGACTCCTTCTCTCTCTTTCTCCCTTTCCCTCTTCCTCTCTGCCCCCTTCCCACCAGAGGGATGATCGCTCTGCTAACGAATTACTCCTGCAGTTATTATCAATAAAGGAGGGAATGATCTGTTCAATTCATCCAGCCTCTGAAATAATAATAATAGTAATAATAACAGTAGTAATAATAATAATACCTGGCAGGATGTGTCAGTGAGTAGCAGGGACAGCAAGGGCAATCAGGCGAGCTGCAGATTTCTCTTCCTCAATTGATTTATAATTGATGAATGGATTTTCTTGTGCAGCTGCAGCGTGGTTAAAATCTATTGAAGAGGTAGGTGTTCTGGAAGGTGTTATTTTGTACAGGAGACAGTTAGGAGTAACTGGGTGCATTTATCAGCAGGAGATCTGAGAAAGCAACACGATTACATTGCTGTTAGTGGCTGGGATTCAACTTTCCATAGGCCTCCAGCACCTGCAGTCTTGTAGGTGACTCACGTGGAAATGGTTCCTGCCGGCTGCCGGCCGCATGCTGCATCAGGGCATTGATCTGGCCCAGAGCTACCCACTGATTTTGGCCAGGAATGCTTTGCCCTTCTCCTGATAAGCCATTCACTGCTCTGTTGTGCTGGTGGAAATCGGTCAGGCCTGGTTTTGCAAGAGAAGGGGGAGCAATGTCTTGCAGCATTTCTCTCACACGTTTTAAGGAAGTGGAAGGGATTTTCATAGCTTTTAAGACGGGCGTATTTCCTACTTCTGGTATGACATTTCCCCCTGCCTGTAGGGATGTACCTGGTAGTTAGTGCATTTGCAATGTGTCTTAAAGAGAGAGAACTTTAATGTGGGTACCAAGAGATATGCAAAGCTGTTATCAAGCCTCTGGATCGTGGGTGTTTACCACGGGTCTGGATGAACTTTAGGACCTGGTCCCTGAGTGGGTTTTTTCCATATGTTCTGGATTCACATTGTAAACCATGTGGGCTTCAGTGTAGTACCTTGGTTTTTTGTTGCTCTTTGGGAAAACAAACCCCAAAAAACTATCATCAGAAAGGACAGGCCTCCAGGCATCAGGACCTCCCTGTGCTGCTTGTAAAGGAGCTTAAGGCTATGTTCAAGAAGGAGACAAGGTGTAAATGGGAAAGAAAGGTCTTACTTGGCTTCTTATCTTTGGGAACACTTGGCTTCAGGATTGTACTATTTTTTGACCCTAAACTCACCCAAGAAATGAGGTGCTGTCTTCCCTTATGTCTAGAAAAGCTTCAGCCTTACAAAGGTGAGAAGATTATGCCTAACCACGTTTGGGATGCTGACCCCAGCATGCTGACCCCGTGTTCTTGAAGGGCTCAGGCTGCTATACTCTCTCCAAGCAGGCCTAAAACCCTAACTCCTTGCTGGAGGCGGTCACCTTTTCCAGCATGGGATGGGATTGCTCCTGCTGGTGAGAGCACAGAACAAAACCAACACAAAACCTCTGAAGTAGAGATAGAAAATGTGACTTAACCTCCTGGCCATGCAACCATGTCTCTGTGCTGCCTCTGCCTCTCCAGAGCTGTGCCTTTTTCTGCACAGCCCCATTAGGAGAGGGGGAGAGAGCAAGCCCCCTCCCACCCCTTTCCCCCTCTTTACCTCTCTGTGAGGGAGACAGCAGGATTTTCCTGGAGAGGCAGACTCCAGCATATGGACATTATCTTGCCTGAGCTTGGAACTGTGTGTGCCTGTGACAGGAGCAGATTTAAGCCACATTTTGCCACTTTTTGCATTTCGTATGGGATATCTGCACACAGGTGAGGTGGCTTCATGTTCAGGGAGAGGGCTTCTCTGGGGCAGCCGCCGAAATGCAGGTGAGGCCCAGTCCCACCGATGGGGTGGTGAGAGGGAGTGCGAGGGGAAAGCTGCGGGATTTCTTTCTCTTCCTGCTTGCTCTTCTGCTGCATGAGAAGAATCTTATTCTCAGCACATGTTTCTCCTGGGAAAAAACAACCCTCTCCAAACCCAAAACCTCTAGTGCCGTGCTCAGATCTGTTTCTTTCTCCATCCAGATATTTTTTGGTGGGTTTTCTTTTGTCATCTGATTTCAAACTTCTTTCACACTAAGTTTTACACTCTAAGTTTGGAAGAGGGGTATTAATTTATAAAATTGTGAAATGTGGAATACTTACCTCATTACTCCGTTCCATGATCTGGGGCTTAGAAGTAAAAAAAACTCTCCACAAAAAGGAGCATGAGATTTCCTTTAAACAGTGAAATCTAACTTTACTTTAAAATATTATTGTTGTCAGCAAAGCAACTGTATGATTACATTTCTATTTCTCTGTGTTTAGCTGGTACTAATGTCTGTAAACTAGCACTTCCCTCTTCATTAGCCCACACTTTTTTTAAAAAAAATTCTTGTTAGAGCTGCAAAATGTGCTTATAGAGGAATAAAAATCCAATTTATTTGAATTTTTTTGCAATAAATAGTAAATAATTTGAATTGGAGAATATTATTGGTGAACATGTAAGAACACATTATTTATCTTTCCTATCTGAGTATGGAAAGTTTGCTATATCAAACAAATTGTTTCAATTTTTTTTTACAACAGTTACAAAGAACAATCTAGTGGAATCCTCTGAACCACCATTGTGCAAAGCCCCTTCTGAATTACAAACACACATAATTCTACTTCAGCTAACTTCAGTGGGAATTAAATATTCACGAAGTAGCATTAAAAGGAAATTTCGTTATCTGTAATAGCAAGAATGAAATTATAGTCCTGCAATTGACATAAGAGGAAAAAAATGTTTACAGAAACTAATAAACAGAAGAAACTACACAGATAAAAGCACATTTTTCGGGATGTTTTAGAGGACTAGAAACAATAAAAATGTCCATGGAAATATGGTCCATAATATCCTTGAAAAATCCGTACAGCTGAGTCCAATTTCTGTTATTGTATCCAGTCCTAAAAATCCTGGTAAAGTTGAACAATTCATCCTTAAGTTATTTTAATATAGCATCCATATAATATTATTTTTATTAGTGGATTAGGATTAGGTTTGTGATTCTGAAGATAAGTCACACTGTAAATCCATAATAAACTTGTTTTCAAGATAATGAAAGGATTGGACAACAGATAAATCTATATTTTGTGTCTCACTTTTCTTTTTTTCCTTTTTCTTTCTTTTATTCTAATCCTGTCTATAATGCCTGGGAATATTAAATATGAATGCATTAGGTGCTTGTGTGATTCAGTGGGTAATACAGCTTCAGTCATCTTCTTCCATTATCACAGTGTCATTAGAATATTATAATAAAAGTACGTATTGGATATGCTGTAAAAAAATCAGATGTGGGAAGCGTCCTCTTTTAAAGTATGTGAAATCACTCATCAATTAATACTGAGAAAACAGTTGCTAATATTGTTTAATGAATTAGCTATTTTTGCATTTAAGGGTAATAGAAGAGTATGCCAGTTCTAAAATTCAAAATCTAAAATGCCCTATTGAATACAAGCCTAAAAATGAAACAGAAAATACCATCTTTCTGGTGGAAAATTGCTACCGTGGATATCCACCTTTGTACAGAATGGAGAGAACTCCAGTGAAATCAACTCTGTGTGGTCATAGAAATAATTATTTCATTGTAAAACATATGCATAAGAGGATAAAAGTAAGATCCCACAGCCATTGTTTATGTAGTATTCACACTACCAACTGATTGAATTGAAAGAATAAATAAGTTAAATGAGTTTCTTCAGTTGTCTATTTTTTGATACTGTAATACATTGGACTCCCTGAACTGGGTCATGCAGTGGCCAAACTCCAGCTACCTCTGGAGCCCAAGACTGTGATGATCTTGCCTCCAAGGCACACTGCCCATGTGACAAGGAAGGCTATTGTCCTGATCTGGATCTGGGAGTCTTCTGGGATTTTCTGGAAGAAATCTGCTGTGATGCACTCTTCCATCTCTTATAGCTTCCTTCTCAGTCTGTGATTCCAGACACAGCTGGTTAGTACATCACAGATCAGGTCAGGCAATTGCATTTGATGTGTGGGGGTCATATGGAGGCCCCATATGTAAGAGAGAAGGAGATGGGTGGGGGAAGAAAGAGAAAGAAAGAGAGAAAGAAATCACTGCCTTGCAAATGTGTGAGGCACAAGCACTGGCAAAGGGCAATATGCTGGGAATCAAATGGTATGAAATATGTCAGATCTGATATTTCCTCATGTATGCTATTTCCACATTTTTAAAAAGAGATAAAAATAAGTTGTGCTGTAACTAACTCTTATCACCTATCCTCCTCAGTAAGAATCCAGTATTTTGTGTATGCTCATCATCAGCTGCACTGAATGACTGATACATTAGGTAGTGTCAAACATGAGGATCTGGGACTATTCTGACTGTTGGGAGCTTATCCTGACTGCTTTCTTTTCACCTCATCTGTCAAAGCCATCAGATATTTCTGGAACAGCGTCTACCAGTGGCAGAGATAGACTTGTTCCTTGTTAGATGTCTTAGTCATCACAATTATTTGATGTGGGGAGTAAAGAAGGGCAATTTTTGTGGCCTTCCTTTACTTTTCCTCTGGGGGGAAAGTAAGTACCTAATACTGAGAATACTCTCAAGAGAAATGTGGTTTGTTTATATACAGGAGAGAGGAGGAGGAAACCACAGTTTTACCAGAATCGGAGCTTTATAATGTTCAGCCAGGATTTGTCTATCTGATGAGACAGAACTTTCAACTTGTAACATAACACTGGCAGTACCCAAGTTAAAGGAAAACTATATATTTGTAAAATATTTTTTACACTGAAAACATGACATCGTGTTACTGTAGCTCTATGTGGGTACATATTAAACATATTAATCTCTTCAAATATGCTAATAATGCATGAATCAATACAGAAGGATCTATGAGTTGACTTTAAGGGAATACGGTTGCCTTTATCTAAGAATGTAAACACATTTAGAGGTATAATAGATAAACCATAATGAGGTTAGGCTTTCCATCAATTCATTTAAGATTTATGTTTGCAACTTTTGTTATATTCTGTAAGCTTCTCCTACATGAATCCCGTGTAAGGAAACCAAAAAAATGAAGATAAAAAAAAGAAGATATTTTTTATCCAACTATTCAGGGTTTACTATGTTATATAAAGAGAATAGGACAGAATTTATAGTAATTTGAGGAAAAGTCCTTCTAAATAAGGTGGCTTTTTTTTCTTTCTTCTTAAACTGTCAATAAGTCAGCCTTTGGAGTGGTAAATAACTATGTGCAACAGGATTTCAACAATTCCATTCAATATATGACCTTGAAGAGGAACCTGGAGCACTGTAAAGTGTTCAAGTAATTTCCATGTCAGAAAACCTAAGTGCATTTATATTTCCACATGAGTGTTAAGCATATCTTAGTTGAAAACAGTTACTCATGTTACTCAAAAGAGACTGGTGAATTTGTTCAGAAGCATTTGGCCTGGTGAGTTTTATGTGAATTTAACAAGAGAAACAGATCATGGATTTGGCATGATTACATGCAAATACAGGTAAACAAAAAAAACCTTAGAAATGCATGCAAAATAACAATGATGGCAGATTGTTAAAAACAGATAATGTTCAATGAACACTTATATGTATATATACACTGCAGATGGAGCTAAAAGTAAGATTCCTATTTAAAGATGGATAACATTTTCTTTTTATATAAGATTCTGGTGTGGTTCTTATTGTTAGATGTAATCCTTCAGACAAGAATTTTTTATGACTGATGTCAGCCGCACACTGCATGTCTTGCTTTTATATAACAAGAAAGCTTCAACAAAACAGTTTAACTGTTTCCAGGAATGATAGGGAGAAATTGTTTTGTTTGGTAATGTTAAAAATCTGCGTGACCTTACTGAATAAACGCCTTTACAGTAAATGATTTAAATTTAAGAAGGAGGTATCTTGAGGCGAAAAGGAGGTGCATTTTTTTCTTTCCCTGTAAAAATACACACCCATTTGGCAGAATTATCATTGGATATATTTGATATAATAGCTTAGAGTTTAATTATTTGTGGATTTCATCTGTAGTGTGTATTTTCAAGGCTGGCAATCAGAACAGAGCTAAGCATGTCATTCCTCATAATTGTTTCTCTTATGTGCCTCAGTAACTCTAGAAGTGAGGGCAAGAATACTGTCTCTTTTTCTGCTCTCATTCCTCCTTCATTGCTGTCCACATCAGTTCAGGGCAGTCTGAAGAAGGACAGATTAATCAGCCTTGAATCAAAGTCTGAGTGGGGAGCAGAGCTGGGACTGGGAGAGATGTCTGCAGGACCTGGGATCTGAAAGAAGAGGTAACTGGCTCTAGAAGAGGTTATAGACAAGGTCAAGCAGTAGAAACAATAAAAAATAGGAAGAGAAGTGAGAACAGCTTGTCCAAAGGAAAAGATAAGGGTGGAATATGACAGGTTAGAAAAGACTGCAAAAGGTCTATGACCACCCAAACACATAATCTTCCAGGACCTGGGGTAAGACCCAGGATTTCTGTTTTTCAGAGTTCCTCTTCTACTTACTAAATAACTAGCACGTCACTGGCAGTGTATATCTCTTATTCTCTATACCAGTGCAACCAAAATCACTGCTGATTATTCCCTTTTTTTCATGTGAAAAACTTCTGCTGGAATTCAGATTCCAATGCTGCTGTCCATGATGTGAGAATTGGAAAGATTTCATACGATTAACATTTTTGTCAGACTGAGAAACAAAGAAGTGATTATCTTTTTTTCTTTCCTAGGCCTTGCATCATCCCACTTGATTGTCTGCTGAATAGACAGATCCCTCAGAATGAGGCACTGTTTCAAAAACTAGCCTTTGCTAGTGGATTTCCTAACTTTTTAGTGTTTGGCCTTGTAGCCCCAATATTTTGTTTAAACTTGATTCTTGAATCAAGAAGCAAGCGCTGGAACGAAATGACACAAGTGGGCTTTTTGTCACTCATCATCCATACTATGTTTAAATGTATGCATGTCTCTGTGTGTGTGAATGTACACATACATGTGCTTTATATGCATATAAATATATATGTATATATATACATGTATGTGTTCTCTCTTTTTATGTCTTTTTTGTGGGCTGAAGATGGAAAAAGTGTAGCGGGGAATTACATAATCCTATAAACAGTTATGTTGGTGAAGTAATTTACCTTATTTGAGTGAGGACTGCCAAATCCAGCATGAGAATTTGTGACATTGATGTTATTCAGATGTGAGAGTTTCTGGGATTGCAACTGCTGGCTGTAGTTATTTGGAGACTTTCTGTTTCTTCCAACTGTTAGTGCTGCAATATGCTGTAACTAACTGATTGCAGCAAGGCTCCATGCTAAATTTACACATACAGAGTTCCATATCTGTCCAAGAATGTATGCAGATAGCTAGTGTCAGTGCAGGCACTGAGCCATTTGTAAGTTTAAAGTTACTGATTTACATTAATATTTGTAGGATTTGAGCCTTGGTTAATTTGTTGTCTTCCTAAATGGGAAAAGGATATGGACAAGCCAGGCCTAAACTGACAAATGTGTTAGTCCTGCCAGAGCATTCATAGTGTATCTAATGCTTTTCTTGAGTCAGTTGGTTAGTCAGTCAGTGATTCTTTCCCCCCAAAAAATTACCCCTAGAAAGGAAAACAAGCCAAAGAACTTAGCAGCAGAAAGGGTTTGTGTTAGAGAAAAGTATATTTTTCTCTTTCTTCCTTTCAGCTGCTCCAGAGAAATAAGACGTGACATAATGACTAACAAACATCTAAAAGTTGATGAGATCCAAGAAGGGAATGGGAAAATAGGGAATCATAGGAAGTAAAATTTTATGGAAATTGCAGTTCACAACTATGCTGGTTAGGAGTCACACCAGCAAGAATTCAGATCCCCGGTTTTCATGTATGGATACATATATCTCTATTTCTCCTGGTGTTTTACACAAATGCTGACACGTGTGCACAGACACTTCTCTCTAGCATAATTGATTCTTATGCAAATCATCAGCACATTTTGACCTCAGATGCTGTGTTTCAGAAGGTTTGGTAATTTTTGATTAGTATTTATAATAACAAAAGAATTGTATCAAAGCATTTTTTGCAATAGTCAACCAACAGTGCTAAAAAAAAAAAAGTCTATTATGCCATATAAAACCCATCAATCTCAATAATTTATGTATCAGATCAGGAGAGCATCACTGTCTAAAAATTATGCCAATTCAGGCAGGCAATTGAAATGTATTTGAACAGGCCTGTGCCTGGTAGTGTCTGTGACTTTACAGTTAAAAATATCTTACTTTAATATGCTCCTGTCTTGCCAATAGCCATGTGCTGGTCTTCTTTGACACTATATAATAAGGTTTCATATGCTTTAAAAATGGGTTGTCTGGGTACAGGAAAGACTGAGATAATAATTAAGACAAATTTAGGGGTAGTTAGTCTGACCTATTGAGTGCCTGACTGTGCCACATGGGACAATGACCTCCGCTGCTTATGACCTCTATGACCTTGTCTCAGACAAGGACTGAGGGATGTAGCATTCAGGGGTGAAGCTGACTACTCCTGGTTGGAGATGTCTTTCTTTCTACTGAAGTAACAGGAAAAGAGCAGTCTTAGGCTGAGCAGATCCCCTGCTTCTGAAAGAAGGCTGGACTCTAAGCAGGCAGTATTGTGGTAGCATTAATAACAAATGTAAAAGGACACAGGGATCTAAAATGTGCAGGAATTCACAGTAGAAATTTGGAGGATTTCGTCAGGATGCCCAAGGTTGTCCATTTGGTTTGACTAAGGTCCAGAGGGAAATCAGTTTTGCCTTCCCAAGTTTAAGGAGCTTGTGCCTGACAAGGGGGACTGGGGCCCAGCTCTGGGAAGGCAAGTGTCCAGATCTAATGTCTCATAAGTGCCCACTATAACATTTTGCTTAAATATCTAGATTTTAGAGGTTTCTCTTTATAGATATTATCAGTGTTTTAAACATTAGGTTTTCAAAGATCAGAGCAAGTATTGTGGACATTTAGGTTATGCTGTTATGATATCCACTTACAGGCGAAAATGAAAATAACAGGAGCTGAGCAATGCGTACAAAAATTCAAATACTGTTAGAAAGTTTCTTAAATACCATCAGAATATTGGAAGCCTTGAGAAATGCAAAAGGGAAAAAATAAGACCAATTAGATCCATTATTTTGTGCTTTTCCCCTGGAATTTGTTGACACTGTTATTTTTTAATTACTTTTTCACAGTCTGCTTTGTTACTGATAGAACTGAGTTCTTCACTATTTCAGGTCAGGCAGTAAACCCCTACCAAACCCAAGAGGCATAACACGCAGTAGCTAGATGTGACACTTTAGACTTCTGTCAGCTGATTAAAGTCAAGTGGGTTGTGCCAGTTTACAGACCTTACTAAAAGTTCACTGTAATTGTCAGAAAATATCTCTTTTATTTAATTGAGATATGGATGAAATTGTAAGTGGAGGTATTTTTTCATGTTTAAAAAGGCTTGGTAAAAAGAGTTTGAGTTGTGAATTTTCAAACCCTTTCTTGGCTCTAGAAGGGGAAGTGGCTGATGCTGAGACTGTTTCAGCTATTCAGGAGGATAACATAGCCAATCAAATTAACCCATTTTACTTGTCAATGACAGATAAAGATGTCTATGCATGCTGTTATTTGTTGAGATTTCTTGTTAAATAGCTTTATAAGTGCCTTTAAACAATAATCTGAACACAAATGTGACTATTCAATATATTGTTTAATAGAATGAAATTTCTGTCAGAACCATATGAGTGGATATTAAAGTGACTTGACAGTGTTTTGGTGTTTTAGGTGAACTCAGTTTACCCTGGTTTTTTTTTGGTTGTTGCTCGTTTGTTTGCTTGTTTGCTTTATTTTTTCCTCTCTCTTTTTTTTTTCCCTGCAAAAGAATGGCAAGTCTAGTTTGATCATTTGACAAAAAAATATTTAGCTCATGGCTTACATTATGAAATGATTACAAGTGTAGCTAAGAGGGAGAGTGAATTCACACAAAGTGAATATTTCTTGTTAAGCAAATCTGGAATATACATTAACTGTAAGTACCAAACGATGAAAGTAAATCTGGAATATCTTACTTCTCCTCTAGTAAAACATAAACAGATGCAAAATGTCCAACATAATAATTTTGGTCACTTTTTGATGCCCGTTGTTATACCTAAACTACCAACATCAGGATGAGTTTCCTGTATACTGAGGATTCTATATTGTGCAGCTTCACGATTTTGTTCTGAAGAACTTCATTTAATCTACGACCACTCTGGAATAGCCCTCTGAGCTTTATATTCATTGC
This sequence comes from Aphelocoma coerulescens, assembly GCF_041296385.1. Lineage (NCBI taxonomy): Eukaryota > Metazoa > Chordata > Aves > Passeriformes > Corvidae > Aphelocoma > Aphelocoma coerulescens. Next base: position 102,427,091 of record NC_091015.1, on the reverse strand, counting down.
CATAGAACAGTAAGAGGGTCCTGAGAGCAGAATAAATTCACTTAGCTTATTTACTTAGTTTAGCCATTTGTATGTACTTATATGGTTGAGGTGAGACATCAAAATAAATCAGGTAATTTGTGCCTTGGTTCAGTGTCTTTAAGGAGTCCTGTAATAATGATAACAACACTAAGAAATAGAACCCCCTAAGAATTTTTTCCACAATTTAAACTTCTGTATAAGTTTTCTCCCTAGCTAAACCTCACATAGAGAGTTGTCTTCTTTTCAGGACAATGATATTGCATAAATCCACACAGGAATATTAGTCGTAGTTCATTTAATCACCAAATCCTAACAACTAAGTATTCACTTCATTAAAGACACTAAAAAATTCTGGCCAGCTGTTTCCTGCCACTTGGCTGAGGACAAGGTGGAGAAAGACAAGCAATTCAATCCTTGGTTACTCTCAGTTGTGTTAAGCATAATTCTGCCACATAATTATACTTGCATAATTTTATTCCTAAACTAGAATCTGAATCCAAGGGGGGTTCTATGACTTACCGGCTTAAATTCTGACATGTTTAAATTCATGTTGTACACACAAAAATTTCCACAGATTTTAGCAATCAACTTAGACAAATGCTTTGTTTTGTCAAATATGCTTTCTCTTCTTCTTTTTTTTTTTTTTTTTTTTTTTTTTTTTTAATAACTTTAAGTTAAAGTAGTCAAATAGATTGAAGAGGAGGCATAATTAACATACTATTTGTATATACAAATGATGGATTAATTGTTCCTGGAAAACTGCTTCCTGTTCTGGTTCATATACAAAATTCTGGGACATTGAGAACTCTTTGTCAAAGATCAGCATGACTGTATTATGGTGGTTTTAAAGCTGCTAGCAATTTTTATGCACTGAATGTAAAAAGAAATACTGATTACTACTGAAGAGCAACTCAAAAAATATCCATTTGATTGTATGAAAAATCAGGCCTGTTGCCCATGAAAATAAGTGCTAAGATACCAGATAATAAATCAATATTCTAAGGCCAAAATCTACACAGACATAGATCAGTGAAGTTACACAGACTTCTGCTAAGCTGTGCTTATTTATACAGCTGGGTCTGGCTATAGGGTGCTGCAAAAATGACAAAGTTATCCAATTTGATCATAATTCAAGAGAACTCTCTCTGGAAACAGACTTGAACATTCTGTACAGTCCATGGAGAAGATTAGGTATGTCAGGACAGGATCAAAACCTATCCACCAGCCCAGGAAACATTGAGCAGGGCTGTGTGAAATCCTGCCTGTCCCTGGGGTGCAAGCAGCCCAACCCAGGCATTTGTGGCCACTTGCGCACTGCATATCTGTGTCCTCTCTCCAGTATTAGGCTGTTGCTGATTTTCTTTGGAAGAATAAGCAGGATACAGTCTTTTCAATAAATGAAATCACCTGCTCACAGACTAACAGCTGCAGAGCCGGAAAATTTTTGCAAATTTCCTTCTCTCCTATGTGTAACTCCTGTCCCAGTCCAGTGTCCTCAACCCCTTGAACCAGGGGAATGGGATGTACTGAGTTGTAGACTCTATTCCTACTACATAGGCTAATTAATGGGATTAAGTGCATTCATTTTGCCTTGCCCTGGGGTTTTAAAATTGAAGCACAGCTTCTCCTGATGCTGCTGGCAGCTTGATTTTATTAGTGCTTCCTGGGCATACTCTGTGGGTTGTGATGAGTCAGGCAGCTCAGCCAGTAGGGACTCATTCAAGGGGCAAGAAGTGCTAAGCATTTACTAGAGTCCCCCAGGGGGCCTGGACTAATTTGGGATTCCTACCAGGTTAGTGAGCAAGGTGCCCAGCTCCTCATCCTAGCTTGAACTAGAGCAAATCTGAACACTGTAAAGTTCACATTGCCTTCAGAGCAAGGCATCAGCCAAGGAAAATTTTTGGTACTAATTTTGGACTTAAATTTAGCCTAAACTCCACTCAGGTATTGTGTTCCTAATGGACTTGCTTCTTGAAACACTTCACCTCAAGAGGTCTTCGGCATGTGCTAATAAGTTAGGCATAAAGTTTAGATGTTGCCTTTGAAAAGGGTACTTTACTCAACTTGGTGAGTGTGGCCAGCTAGTGCTTTAGGTAAGGATCTTAGAAAGTGATATACTGATTTCCTTCGGATGCACTTAGTAAATTATGTGGTTTCATCTGCTCTTTAGCTTTCTGTATATAATTCTTGGGGTTCCTTTGCTCTTGACTATATGGGTTTTGAGGAAGGTTTCCATTTCAAATGGAACATTTCAAATAATGTTCACATTTATTTTGTTTTTCACTGTTATATGGTGGAGACAGAAATTGTAGCCCAGTACTTTTTGGAAATTTGTAAATAACGCTAATAAAGAGGAAAAGTAGATAGGTGGCACTAATAGTAGTCTGAAACTACTGCATAGACTTTTTTTTTCTCTGTTATAGTTACTGAGCTTATACTTACCTATTTGCAGCAAAGATGAGCATCACAGGTAAGTGCAATAGTATCGGCTCAAGTTTTTCTTTTTTTCTTCAAATCTCATTGTAACGCTGTAGTTTTTCTTATTGCTGCTGTTCATTTAATCAGTAGTTTCATCTCAATGGGCTTTCATGCCCTGAAGAGATACGAGGGCTTACAAGGATCAGATGGTATAAGGATATAAAGCTAGGAGACTTGCTGACTGCATAGATGAGCCAGAAAACTGCAAAACTGTCACCTGTGGTTTGCTAAAGCCTAGATGTTCTCAGAACAGAACACTGCCTTACTTTCCCAACAGGAAAGAAAAAAGTGCAAAAATTTTGAATATGTCTTTACTATTTGGATCTTTCCACTTCTCTGAAGAGAACTTCTCAAGCAACATGAATGCTAATGACTGAAAGGGAAAAAAAAGCTAGTTTTGCTGCTGGATCCCTGAAGGAATTGAAGGAGGTTTAACAGCCTTTAGTCAGGTGCTGAATTTTTTGTACAATGTGATTGGGATAGTTAGTCTCCTTAGCCTGACTCTAACCACAGCCACTGAGCAGATCAAAAAAACTGTCCTGGAACATGTGAAAAAGAAAAGAGTCTTTTATCTTGTGCAGGTACGTACTTTGCTGAGCACTCTGTCAGATCTGTGACAGTCAACAGCAAATAAAGAACTGCAATGCAGAGCACAGGTTGTCATTATCAACTGAGCCATTCCTTCCCAAAACAGATGGAGAGAGATGCCACTCCTTATTTTACAAAATGCATATTGAGAAGGTAAGTGGTACCTGTGAAACTTCCATTAACTCTTTGCTAAATTTATGACCTCTGACTAAGCATTGTGTCTTGCCAGGGAGGGGACAGCTTTTGGTGTGCACAGCAGGACTATGGAAGTCTAGGAAGCTCCATTTCAGAAAGTTCAGATCCCCACAGGTTTTTGTTCTACATTTGATATCTGACTGGCAGACATTAAAGTCTGAGATAATCACGCTGAGCTCTTTCTATAATCAGTAGTGGGACAAACTGTGTCTCTGAAGCCTTAGCTAAAGGCCAGAGGACTGAGGTGCATGCAGTTTCCTGGATGCATGGGGAAGCACTGAAAGCACATAAGTTGTTTTCCAGAGCTGGGTTCTAGTCATTCCCTCAGAAGATGCAAGCACAGACCAAGTTACATAACCTCTCCAGGCTACTTCTGTCCTGAGCTGCAGAGGTCTCTGAGGTAGGTCAGCTTCCCTTCTCATTTGCTCCATGGTTTCTGGGAAGATTTCCACCTGGAATAAAGTTTCCAGGAACAAAGATACGAATGTTGTTAAAATCAGCAACTAGTTGATATACTCAACTGCACAAAACCTGACAGATGTCAGATTTAACAATTAGAAGACTATCAGAGTAACAGAGAGAGATCAGAGGCCTTGAGAAGGTTAGAAAAATTAAAGAAAAAGAATAGGAGTTATAAAGATAAAATGTTTGGATCTTCATGATTAACTTATTAGAATAAAGTTTTTCTTTTCTGAGTTAGCTTTGTTGTAATATCCCTTTGAATATGGCTTCAATATCGAAGTGAAAGGAAAAAAAACCACCAAAATATTTCACCCCAGGTATTTTTTATGTGTGTGAAACTGTTGAATCACTCACAGTTTTTTCCTCCAAGTGAAGGAAGGCGGTCCTGTTCAGTTGATGGGTGAGTCAAACACAGTGGATGCAATTAAAGCTTGTAGAGGCCTGTAAAGGATAACTACTTTTTACCATGCTTGTCACCATGCCACTCACTATCTGCATGGAATGATCTATTGCTGCTGCTGTTGCTGACAAAATCTGCTTTTTTTCCCCCCCGCATGCTTGTCCTGGCCAACGGCATCTGTTTTTGTTCAAAGAGGCCTATGCCTTCCCTCACCTTGATGATCCATTCCTGTATCTTTCTGGCAAAGGACTCAAAAGATTTTGCCAGAAGGTTGCACTCAATCAATCCTGCCTTTAGGGTGTCCTAGAAGCACTTTCTTGGATCACCATTGCTTCCTCTTTCCACACTCCAGTTCCCTTCATAGGAGGTGCTTGAACATATGTACATCATTGATTCGAGCCATATGTCCAGCCCATTACACCTGGGCTTTCCATGTGGATATGCTGCAGGAATTCATCACTGGTCAGCTTAGTGTAGCATCTGACTCAGAGTAAGACACATAGGTGCCTCTGGTGGAACTTCTCCAGCTGGCAGATGTGCTTTCTATACTATGTCAAAATCTTGCCTCTGTTTAGCACAACAGCCTTGTACAATTCTAGTCTGTATTTCTAGTCTGATCTGACACTGATTCCATATTCAAATAGTAAACCCAGCAGAAAGTTCCCCTAATTCTGAGTGCAGGAAACTACCTCTCCATGAACACTGGCACAGTCATTCAATATAATTTGAATGTAGGTGAACTCACATGCAACAAACAGCTCAGTCTCACTGTGTTTAGTGCAGGGGACAGTGTATTCTTCTCCATGTTGATTGACAAATTATCTTGGTTTTTCTCAAATTTATGATTAGTCTGACTTTTTTTTGTTTCTCTTGGAAGTAGCACATTTGTTTGTTAAGAAGATTTTAAGTCCTTGGCTGATGTGAGCCACTGCTGTGCAATGATGTGCATGCCAGCATTCTTGTGTGCTCCACTTGGTAGCTTCTGTTTGGTGTACAGTCCTCCTGCTGCTCAAAAGTGAGTCCTGATATTTAGGTCGAGGTTGCATTTGTCTCACCTGACTCCTCAGAAAAAAATAACATTTTCTCAATTAAATGCATCAAGGAAAACAGAGAACAACAGTCCATTTTGTACACAGTGATTTAGAAAAACAAAGAGACTTTCAGGGAGGGTCTGAATGGCATATGGTCTAAATAGAAAAATAAAGGCAGAAGGAAGAGGAAGGAAAGAAGGAGAGAATTAGTTCAAAGAGATGGACGTGGGTGGTATAAATGGACAATGAATGCAAGGGGGAGGAAGTTGAAGTTAAAAAATAAAGAAGCCACTCATCATGGCCCTTAGAAAAGAGGTGAATAAAATTACACCACAGCAGTCAAAGCACTGCATAAGCAAGAAGTTGCACTCAAAACACACTTAAGTAAAATTAAAGAGAGCTTCAGCTCTGAAAGGACTGGTGGTAACAGCCTCTCAGAAATATTCCTCCAAAGAAAATGTTCAAGTGCTGAGCATAAAAAATTTATAAAAATGTAGGTTAAATCATGTCCTGATATAACAGCAGAGTGACATAGAGTTTGACTTTTTCCTAAAATTAGGAGCTCGGTTACATAACTTAAGACCAAAGACTCCGCAGTTTTAAGCATCAGTCATATTAATCTCTGTGTTGCTAATTTTTCATAATATATTTACTAACAGAATGTCAGATTCATCAGTGAATTAATTCAGCTTCACATCTGTGTATCTAATAGAATTTGATCAATTAATCTGGAGGAAGAAATGGATTGGTGGGTTGTGACTTGTTTTTATTTCCACATTGGCACAAGTTTCAGGAACTACTTGAAGTTCCGTGGAATTCGGACTATGTCTGTGCCAAAGAACAGCTGATATAATAACTCTTTACGTGCATTGCCTTATCAGCAAAATATTCAAGAATGTCTTAATGACAAATAAATTCAAAGCATTTGGCTTGGTCTCTTTTGTTTTAAATAATAAACAAGACAACATCATGTTATGAAGAATCTAATTGAAGATTTGGAATAAGTAATTATAATAACCCAACAGGAGTTCCAGGGTCTTTTTGAAGCAACATTTTTCTTGCATTACAAAACACTGATAGAAGTCTCAGTGTTGTAAGCCACATGAAGAAAGGAAACCCCAAATTAAGAATGATAATTACAAATCAGAGACACTTCTTCTGCATCTTTCTTTCATCAAAATATGCCAACTTGGCTATTTAAAAGACATGAAACCGTGTTATCAGAATTTTTTCCCATGTGAAATGTTTGCACAGGAGATGTAGAAACTAAGGATGTGCAAATACAATATTTGAGCATGCAACACCATATCGCAACCACCTTGAGGAGGCAGATGACTGCTTTCTACAGCATTCTGATTTTAGAATGGTCCAGTTCCACAATAAACTTGTCTTTTATAACCAAAGAAAGAAAAAAAATCAAAAGATGTCTTCCATTTTCTCTTGCAATTTGTAAGTATTTCTTGCAGATGTTCAAGTGTTCAAAGAATAATTTGAAGCTGTAATCTGAATCTACAGCAGGAAGTTTAAAGTATGTTGACCAAACTGTTCCATATTGCAGAAATCATGTTCTTATGATTAAGAAGGATCAAACAAAATAATAATCCAAAGTGACTGAACCATGTCTCCTAAAAAAAAATTTCTAAATCCATTTGCAAGCACATGGATAAAATAAAAATATTTGTAGGAAGGTGAGATTGCATTGATTGCAGTTTGATTTCAGATGTAGCCACAAAGAATTAGGTTCCTTACTATGGATTTTGGAGCCTAACTTTTGGCATCTAAATTTACAAGTGGCTAGTACCTTGTGATAGGAAGCTGTTGTACAAGCTTATAGAGATATCTGTGAGGAGATATGTCTGAAGGGAAGGCATTCTTGTTTCGATTAGTGGAAAACTTAATAACCATGACAAAATCTTCTCAGACCGAATGCCATAAAGTCTACATTAGGCATGGAGATATAAGGCCAGTTGCTACATTCATTTTAATTTTGGGAAAATAGTAGAGTAGTTGGTAAGCTGGTTTGAGCAAATTTTCAACAGATCAGAGTTTGATTATTTTGGAGTTAGAATCTTGGGGTTCCAGCTGTAGCACCTTTTTTTTTTGATACAGAGGAGCTAATGAATTGCCTCCAATTAATTTTTCACTTCTTATTTTCTATATATTAAACAACAAAAAGCTCATTCATAATTATGCAATTGAGTAGTACAACAGCAAGTTATGAATAGCAGAGAAATAACTCGAGATATATACAAATCAGTTTCTGAGAATTCCTTAATACCTCTGAACATATAGAGTGAACTCTATATAAAGTAAAACCTTTCCATGAAAATTGCAGAGGATGCAAAATGTCTGTGCAACATCCAAAAAAGTCCGCACTGCCTTATCTCACAGTAGGGAAATAAAACTTACTGTTTTAATGAAAAAAAAAAAATCTATTAATTATATACTACTTCATTCCTCTTGGTTTGATGGTATTTAAATTGAATTTAACACAAATTTAAGGACGCCTGTGCTTAACACAAGGAATAGTTCTAGAATCATAGAATCATAGCATCAATCATGTAATTGGGGTGGAAGGAACCTTAAAGATCATCTAGTTTCAAGTGCCTGCCATGGGCAGGGACAACTTCCACTGGACCAGGTTGCTCAAAGCTCCATCCAACCTGTCTTCAACCTGTCCTCAAATACTTTCAGGGACATAGCAACCTGTTCTAGTGCTTCACTACCCTCTGAGCAAAGAATTTCTCCTATCCTCTGATCTAAATCTACCCTCCCTCCTTTGTCTTAAGGCCATTCCCCCTTGTCCTATCATCAGATGCCTTTGTAGAAAGTTCCTCTCCAGCTTTCTTGTAGACCCCCTTTAAGTACTGCAAAGCTGCTATAAGGTCTCCCTGCAGTCTTCTCCAGACTGAGTGGTCCCAAACCTTCCAGCTCCATCCCTCTCATCATCTTCATGGCCCTCCTCTGGACTCACTCTAACAGGTCTGTTTCTTTCTTGTGCTGAGAACTCCAGACCTGGGTGCAGCACTCCAGGTGGGTTTTCATGAGGGCAGAGTAGAGGGGAAGAATCACATCCCTTGACCTACTGGTCACTCCTCTGTTGGTGCTGCCCAGGTCTTGGCTGTGGGCACACATTGCTGCTTCAAGTACAGCTTTTCAATCACTAGAAGCCCCATTTCTCCTCCACAGGACTGTGTTCCATGAGTTCCTCTCCCAGTCTGTGCTCATGTCTGGTGTTGCCCCAACCCAGGTGCAGCCAGGTCCCTCGGGATGGCATTCCTTGCTTCTGTTGTGTTTACTTCTCCATTCAGCTTTGTGTCATGTCTGCGCTTGTTGAGGGTCTCTTGGTCTTACTGTCTGTGTCTTTGATAAAGGTATTAAAAAGTACCAGTCCCAAGACAGACCCCAGAACTCTGATTTCACTCTAATGAGTGAGGGACACCACTTGTCCCACACTGGCTTTCACCTGGAAATAGAGCCATTGACCACAACTCTCTGACTGTGTTCACCCAGCAAATTTCTTATGCACTGAATAGTCCACCCTTCAAATCCATCTCTCCAATTTGGAGATAAGGATGTCATGTGGGACCATGCTAAAGGTCTAACAGATCTGTAGGTGGTCTTCACCTATTGACTGTTGCAGCCACTCCATCATAGAAGGCCACCAGAATAATTCGAGGTTACTGTCACCTCTAGTTATTTCAGTTTGACTGTTTTTAGTGTAAGCTAATACTAATTCTGAGGTTTTTTAAAATCTAGTTTATCTTAAAAATATTTGTTCTTAATTCTAAGACTGACTTGAAATTCTAGGTTAATATTTCATGTTTAATGGCTTATAATGAAATTCTGATGTTGTTATTCTGTCTGATTAAGAGGAACCATATGTTTTAAAACTAAAAAGCAGACAAGCATGGGTGTTTATACCTTTCTTTTCAGAACAAGCATGATATCTCACTCACACCTCTATTTTGGATAAGTGTGTAAGTATACGTTTATCACAGTTAGTGCTTTGTTTTAGCTGAGAACTGGCTTGCTGTACTTCAGTTTTGTTTTTTGGCAAAGCAACAGGATGATATCAAGTTCAGACAAAACACTGAAAGCTGTTGTAAAACACTGAAAATTATGTAATGTGGTATTTTTACCATTTGGGAAATTTTATGTAATGGACAATTTTACTGCAAGTGGATTCTACTAGAAAAGTGTGGGGTTTGATTGCTTTTTCTGTTGTTTTGTTTTGTTTGTTTGGGGATTTTTTATGGCTCACTATGACTGAGAGTACTTTCTTTACATCTGGATCTTACTGCGGCACATCTCCTTCAAAAGGAACTGACTGGGGCTGGGAGCTGCCCTTTTCCTGGACAGCTATGAGTAGGACAACTTCACCACCTGAGCAGCTGAGCATTTGGAGGACAGCAAGGATTTTGTCCACAACTGGGAAGAGGAGAGAGCACACAGAGAGCAAGGCCTTGCGGGAGGCACAAGAAAAGCCTGCTGAAGGAGTCAGAGGAAATCTGTGGGATTTCCTACTAAATCTGCTTCTGCAGATTTCCAAAGGCAGCATACTGGAGCTGAGTCTAAAGGACATCACTGATGTGCATATCTGCAGGGGGTTTGTAAGGATGTTCAATTCTATCTTGTCTTTGGCAGTTTGAATTTCATCTGCTCTAAAATGGTAGTTGTCATTTGTCCTAACACAACCATTCCTTATGTTTAAAGACAACAAATAAAAAAATGTGTAAATACAGCCCCCAATTTTGTAAGACTTTTTGCTCTTATAGAGGTGCTTGCAGTTTTACCACAAAGCTTCTAAAACTTCTAGTTGTGAAGATAAGTTTAAAGTCCTGCTAGGAGCTTGCAACTGATGGAAGGTTAAAGGTTATGGTACTAAATTATAATGAAAAGCCAAATGTGTACTTTCAAAGATAAATATGCTTAGCATTTGCTGCCATTACTTTCAGCATTAAGTTTTCGTATGAAGAGCCTCTGGTGCTTGCCAAGTTTTTATAGGCAACCTGTGGTTTGCAAACCAAAGCAAGAAATATCCCATTTCCTGACCTTTGCCTTTGTTTTTTGTTCTCTCACACAAAACATTTGGTTTATGAGAGAAATTTTTAATTTTCACTATTTAGGCTCTGATTCTTTCACAGTTAATGTATGACTTTCAACTTAATATTCTTGCTTTCTTTACTATTTTTTCTTGGTGTTTTTCTTTAAAATGTGTTAAGGTATAAGTCAGCTGACATCCTTCATGGTACAAAATTAAATTGTCATATGAATCTGAGTTTGAAAGAGATTTTCCTCTTGTGCTATTTTCTGGTATTTTGTTTTTATAAGTAACTGAACTGTGTGTTGCCATCAAATACTACAGTCAAACGAAACCACAATATTTTAAACAGGAATTTACTCAGTACACACAAACATAAAATGTGCTTCTAGTACACTACTCAGTGTTTTTAAAAGAAATGACTGATGAAATAATAGTTTGTTCTGTTCCAAGTATTCCTTCCTGCTGGTGATTTTTTCACATCACACTTGTGTATAATCAGGCTGCTGGCATAAAGGCTACTGTACACTTTGCACAGTATTTACTCTTTAGGGGAACTGTAATATTTATCTACATTCTGCTGCTTGTTGGTTTGTGATCTACACAAAAGTAGTAAAATGATTTAATAGCAGAGATCTATGATAGGGAACTTGTAAAAACAACATCATTAATTTCATAGTACATGCTGCAGAAAATTTGTATATAGCATAAATAAAATAAAAATATTTCCTACTAAATTTGAGTGTGTTTTGTCATGTAGAAAAGGCCTATTCCTTCACAGGTCAAATAAGCAGACTAATTTGATTTCCAAAGGTCTTTTGGGTCTTTGTGCTCTCTCAGAAGATTGCAACTCTCTCTCTCAGATACAGACCCTGATACAGTAATCCATCCCTTTGTCACTCTGAGATGCAATCTCCATAGGATTTTATGTGATGGTTTTGAATCTTGTATTAAATGTGGTTTGAGAGACTGGTGCTCCACCATCAGCTCATCTGTGCCCCTGATGCAAAGTGCAGTGTAAGGCTATGAGTTTGACCTAAAGTAAGCGGGGTAGGACACCAGTCTCTGTCCATGGTTTTTCACACTGGATTTGCTTTTTAACTTGTCCTACCTGCAGGCATTAGTGTTTGAGTCGTGCTGAAGAGCTTAGCTTTGCCCACGGGGTTTTCTGCAGTAGGGTGTGAGATGTGACTATAGATCAGTTTTGGTCATTACTACATTTCTGTGCAAAGCAAACATTTCTACTATGCATATTACTTGGAGCAGTTCATTAGTATTTACTTACACTTTAGAACAGAAGTGTGCCATTTAAATTGGAATAAGTAAGTTGTGGAAGAACAAATAGGTCTAATTTATATTAGTGACACCTAGCACGGGAATTTTCTGACTTTTTTTCATATTTTACCATGTTTTTATCTCAAATAACTCATGGCAATGTCAAATTAAGAAAACATGATGTATTTTTGCAACTCTGATACAGAGGGAAAATTGCTCAAAGAACATTTGATTTCAAAGAAGCCCAGACAGCTGTATCAGAACTTCCTAACACCTCTAAGTGACTATCCTTAGAGAAAATAAACAGCTGGCCTCAAGCTGATTTCTGGTTTTGCAAAGGATCTTTGTCCTGGGAGTACTTGCACTTACCTGGAGAACACATTTCAAGCCATTGGCCAAGACCCGGTAAACACCTTGATATCCATTGAGTTCTACTATGCAGTTTTCAAACACACACTGGATTGTTGTGGATTCAGACTTCGACTGTAGTTAGTGTGAATTATAAATAATTTTATCTCAATTCATACAGTCCTTTAAGAATAGAGTCTGATTGATCTGTTTCCTAGGAGCCCTGGAGCTTAAGTACAGTCATCGAAAATCAGGTTTGTAAAAGCTTGTTTAAGTACTTTCTGCATACTAACTCCCAAATACCTCCTCCATCCTCATTGTTCAGACAGACTATTCTGTTCTTTATTGATGGAAATCATCCTTACTGGTATTAACTGACATTGTAAGAAAAATATTCACAATTACTTAAAAAAAAAATCAAATGGCAGCTTGAATTTGATGCACTTGTATTCATATATTTGTTCTGCATGACTACCACTTTCAGCTAATATTTATTCCTTTAGGCGTTCATGGTAATTAAAGAAGAATTTAATTTATTAAAGAAAGAAAGCTCATCTTAGTTTTAATGGAGATATAAAGAATCTAGCAAGATTAGATGATCCAATCAGAGTACAGAAACAAGATCATGGGGTGTGGGTGACTTCTCACTAACCCTTACTAACAAGTAAAAAAATGGTTATTATGAATGTTCCATCAAATACTCAGTCTCAACACAACTCATAGATCAAATACATAAATACAAATGTCCAGTCAGTTGTGCCAGATAGAAAACCAGTCAGTCATGGTTACCTCCTTGCAGATGGTTCACTCTCTGAGAATGGTCTGCCAGTGGCAAGGTGCAGGTGCCGTTCATCATGGAGAACAATTCTGAGTAGTTTGTCAGGATTATGAAGCACCACATTAAACTATCTGACAATAATGTGAGACAGTCAGGTCTTAAGTGCTAACACAAGGTTTTAGAATACTTAGATAAACATATAATCCCCATTTTGAATAAAACACTGTTTACTAGTGCTTACTTCCACTATTAGTCTCTAAGTAGAAATAAATACCTGGATGAAAGCCAGGCAGTTTTAGTTTAGCCTGAGGTCAGCAGAACCGATGATCAAAGGAACAAGGGCAACCACCTAATGCAAAAGATAGGAATGAGTTAAGGTTTTGCCTCTGCTTGCTTACATTTTGAGCATAGTTCTTGGAAAGCAATGAGGGTATCAAACTATTTTCCCTCACTATCTCCTCCTCATGTCCACATGGTCCAGCAAACCCTCACAGGTATTTGTTCATGATGTCAGTTTTAAATGACTGCAGAATTGCCCTTTTGCCTTTTTACGATATTTTCAACATATGTTTATTCATAGAATGTGTGTATAAACTTTAAAATAGGAGTAGATTCAATCATCTCAGTGTTTAAAAACCAGGTAAAATAGGTAAAAATTTTATACATATAAACTTTTATATGTATATATACAGTAAATACTTGGCAGAAAGAGGTAAAAATGCTCAGTTTTCTGAGATTTTGATTCAACTATTAACACATCAAATGCAAGCATATCCAGCTAATAAACCAAGGTCAATTTAGAAAAAACTTCTATAAGAAAACATTACTTTTATTGTACTTGAACATTTTTATGGGAAGTTAGAAATAAACATATTCTTCATTTAGAATTTCCAAACTTATCATGTTTCTTTGGAAAATTGTAGTGCCAGAAATCCATATCTTTATTTCTACTTTGTTATTATCCTATTTTGACAACAAATATAAATAATGAAAAGCATGGAATTATTTCTTTTCAAAAGTCTCTATTGTTTTTCCTATTTTCCACTGTGGAACTTTCTCAAGATCAGAACAATTGTTGATAGGCAAAGGAATAATAAAAATATACAATATTATCTGTGTCTTCATGAACTTTGAAGGAAAAAGAGGAAAAATACAGAATAATAGAAATGAAACAGGGAAAATACTCTCAAAGGAGTTTTTTTATAAACTTTATTATTTTGTGTTCTTGTAAAAGGAAGAAATCTTTTCCAAAAGAAAAGGAAAAGGTGCTTCACTTTCCTCCAGTCATCTGAGAGTTCCTCACTCAATTGTGATTCCTGAATATTTAATAGCTTCCTTGTATTTATATCATTTTGCCACAAGGCATCCCACTCTTAACTGCATTGCTTTTGGAAGGATTGTCTTCTTCTCTATGAATCTTCCTTTTTTTAGTTCTTGGTTATTACTATTCAAGTAATTGGCCACTCCTGCCAACTCTTCCCATCCCAAACATGATTTTGTCATACCCTGCTATAGTTTTTTGTTTTGTTTTGTTTTCTAAATTAAAGAAACTGAATTACTTACTTAGTGATCCATATTCTTGGCTGTTCTTGCCCTGCTCTGAACCTTTTCCAATTCAATGATCTCCTCCATGAGAAGGAGGGACAAGAAGGAGGGACCTTTTGCCGTTCAAGATGTGGATTGGATATGCATTTTCTGAGCGACATAGTAAAATATTCTTTTTCTCCTAATTCCTAATGGTTGATTTGCCTTTTCGACTGCCAGAGTGCATCAAATTGATGTTTTCATAGAATTTTCCATCATAAACCCAAGATCTCATACTTCATCTTCCTATATCTAAATTCTATTGTTGAACTCTGCAAAGAAGTGTCACGTGACTAATTTTACAAATATAATAAGAAGAGAATAATTCTAATAATAACTGAAAAGGTAAAGGAATTGTTACCATGTTTGTGTAGAAGAAAATCTAATACTTCTCCAATAAGGTTCAATGTGTTTACTGAAAATAAATTGTTATATTTTGTTTTAAAAGCTTCTAATTGTGCTTATGTAGGCAGTGTCTTAAATTTAGACTTTTGGATAGTCAGTTATGCTATTAGGTTGTTTCATATCCTGTATGAAAATTCTGTTTGTTCTACTTAAATATTAAATGCTTTATTTCTGGTCAATTATTATCATGAGAAACCGTACAGAATAACTTGAGATGACTTTTCTGTGTAGCAATTAAGGACAGGAAATATGAAGCTATACTGGATATGGTTTCCTAGAAGGAACAAATAGAAGAAACTTTATCATAAAAATGGAAGTGTCATAAAAAACCAGAAAAGCGCAAGCCATAATCTCTAAGTGTTAGAGACAGCTGCATATAAGTAGTGGGGAGAAGACTAATGTTAAATAGAAGTTAAGGATATTTAAAATTATAACTGGAGATAGTTAAAGGATTTTCTCTAGGTCATCACTCATTGACAATTTCTAGAAAAAATCATAGGTTATTATAGTAATGGTAACATGAGAATTCAGTCTCTTCCAACTTGACCATATCCAATTATGTTGTGCTTTCAGCATTCAGCTGTTTTCCTTTTTGCTTCACTTAAGACGCAACATCTGGAGGGCTTCATTAAATGAAGGTTAGATAATCTACTAATGAACTATTTAATTAGGAATTCACCAGCGGGAAAAGTACTAAAGATGTTATTTGTCTATACTTACACTTATTAGCAAGAGAAAAGAAACCACAGCAGTAGCTGGAATATTTTTTCATGTTTGAAAAAAATGCTTTAAACCAAACTTCCTATAGTGTTTCTAACTGCAGTAGGAGTTAGAAAAGTATTCTATTGAAGTATAATTTAGAATAGTGTAATAATGCTGTAAAACAGTTTATTTAGCTTCTTTCTGATTTTAGATGATTTTGCCATTCTCTTATCCTTCCTAAAAATTTAAGAAAAATAAAAGACAATGCTTTTACAACTTATCTTTCTGCACTTTTCATACGAGCATCATCAGGTAAAATGTTCTCCTAGCTTTTTATACATGACTGGCAGACATTAAACATTCTTTGACAGTGAACCTCTAGTGCACTCATCCTGGACTGCTTTAGCATGTATTTCAATCATACTATCACCAGCCGAGCATGAAATACTCCTCTGTGTAATGAAGGTATTTGTTTTGGTGAGAATGCAGAGAGAGGACCAATACTGGATGTCCTCTGAGGTGACTGCTTCTGTTCAGTATCAACAGGGTTGAGACTTTCTTACCATGTTTCACTTGTGATCTTTTAAAGTTGTCAGGATGGAATGATTTTCAGTCACTTTGCTGCGCAGTGGATTTAAAATCATCCCCCAGAATAGCATATTAATAGATTAAAAAGGAAAAGTATTCATCTAGTGCACTATCTTGCCTCTTTACCCATAACTTATAGTATGACTATCACAAGATTATGGCAATTCTCCAATGAAACAAAGTACTTGTATTTTGTTCTCCATAAAGCATTTCACTGAGTGGTGCACTTGCTATTTCAGTGGGTTATTCTGTATGGAGCAGAATGGTCAACTAAACCGACTTTTAAATAATTAAACACCATATGAGCATTAATTTTGATTATTGATATACTTCTGATATGAACTCAATTATGTGAAGTAAATCTAAACATTAGTTGGAAGAAATAATTTTCTTGGGAATTTAAAATGTGCTCCTTGTACAGCACTGAGTCTCAAGAAGGTAAAGAATGTTTTAATGTGAAACACCCTCAGTTCACTTCAGGTTCTCCTTAATAGCTTATATGGATAGATGGCAGAAACAAACCACTCCGTATGGAATAGAAAAATGATTTTTCCCTTTGCCAATTGTGATGGAAGAGATTCTGTGTTCACTTGTTTGTCGGTGTGTCTATCTAAAGACTACAAAAATACCTATCTGTGTCTCAAGATAAAGATGTCTTTAGATACTTGTGTCTCAAGTATCTAAAGTAATTTCAATTTATGTGTTTTATTTTCAGGTGTTTTGGTGGGTTTTTTTTGTTTGTTTTAGTAAAGTAAAAATATCTTATGAGTTTGTTCTGTAAAATTACTTTGCTAGGCTAAGACCCAGGGTACTTAAGCTATGGAGTTCCCAACCTTCTCTAAAATGACCAACTTCTACACTGAGTTTTAGGATTTTCTTAGAACGGTTTTTAAAAATAAGTCACTCATGCATCCACTGAGTTTCATGGTTCCCCAACAGCATGAACAACCCCAGGTACCTGGTATTTTAGAAGAAAGTGCACTTAACTTTTTGCTCTGTGGAACAGTTCTTTGGAGTATTACAGACAAACTGTGGAGCCTCTACTGGTTTTAAGCATTCATATAACCTGAAAAGCAAAAACCCTATGAACACAGCATGCAGCCTATTTTCTGTCAGTGGCTGCAATCTGTTGGTGTATGTGTTTGTATACATGTCAGTACAGTTTAACTTAAATGTTTGGTGAGACAGAGGCTGTGTATGTAGAGACAAATGTCAGTTGGCTTAAATTTGGAGGTTTGAATAATACCCCTCTCTGCTCAAGCTATATTATTTCTTATATACTGGAGCATTTTTGTATATGATTCCACTTTCCAGACTTATTGAAGTACAGATTTAATGCCAAATTTGTTCACTGGTATCTTTCAGGTTTGAGCCACCACTCTCAAAAGACATCAAGAAACAGACATAATAATAACATAATCTTTCATTTTGCATTCCTTATGAGTATCCGAGAATTTACATCTCTCTGTGTTTGCACAGGCTGCTGTACCTCCTCAGTATAGCAGAGCCAAAGCTTGATTCTTATACAAAGGGAGAAATCAAAAAAAAAACTTTAAGATAATTATTGATTTGAACAAATCAAGAAAAGTCAAAAAAGAGTCTAAGAAACAATTTACAAAAGGCATAAAAGGTACTAATCATTTTTCTGGAGTAAGAAGCTTGCCAGGAGATCTGAAAGGACTTCAGAAAAGATAATTTTATAGTGACAAAAGAATTATTTTTCATAAGAAGATTTTTGAAAATTGGAAACAGAATAATTCATATTTATGGATGAATCTCATGATACCTATCAAAATTAAGATATAAATGTGCAGGCTTAAGGAAAAAATCAGTAAAGTGAACTTAAACAATTAAAAAAAATCTTCTTCTCGGATTCTATGGGTTCCCTTGGATGAAATATTAACTGTAGCATATAATTTCCCTTGTATCACAGAATGAAGATGCATTTTTTTAGATCATTCAGGAACTTTTTTAAATCTCTAAGGTCTATGTGTACCCAGAAAATCTGTAAAAATTACAGCACAGGATTCGATAACATGAATAAATACATTAAGGATAAATAGAAAAAGGACTATAACACATGAGGAGTGAATAATCAAAACATATCAGGAAAGAATCGTTGAGTTGTTATAATAAGAATTCCAATCCATTAATGATCTATGACTTATTTAAAGAAGTCAACAAGTATGTAAGTAAGAAAAGTCAGTTAATGTAGCCATTTGGTTTTCCAAAAGAATTTCTCTATGGAGTTTCTTCTCCAAAAATTCTTGAACTGACTTGTTGTGAGATAAGAGAAAATCTTGCATGGATTAAAAAAAATGGTATGAGAAAAATAATGTAGAAATAAATTTTCTCAGTGGAAGGAGATCACTAATGAAGACTTAAATGGGTCTAGTGGAAGGTGTCCCTGCCCTCAGCATGAGGGCTTGGAACTAGTTGATCTTTAAGCCTTTCAACCCAGGCCATTCTATGATTCTATGATTCTATGATATATGTGCTGTTTATCATCCCAATGAATGATTTAAGAAGAAAGTGAGTAATAAGGTGAAAAAAATCACAGGGTTTAATAAGTTAATCAAGGTTCTAAAAATGAGAGAGGTCTGCAAAGTACTGCAGAGGGACATCATGATGAGGCAAGAGCCACAGATCAAATGGCAAATAAAATTTGGGTTAGATGTATTTGAGGTGATATGTATTAGGGAACTCTGTCCATTTTGTAGTTCAATGGAAACTATGCTCAATGCTAGCTAAAAAGAAAAATAAAATATTATGAAATATGATGACAACTACTGCTCAAAATAGAAGATGTTAATGTTCTGCTTAAATCCTCCATCTGCATCGTGAATATTGAATGTAGAATTGGTATCTCAACTTTGAAAGGAGCACAGGATCTGTCAAAGTCAAAGCAGGGACAATCAAGGGTATGGAATGGTTTCTATGCAGGTAAATATCTCATATGACTGGGACATTTGTAAAGGAGATGTCACAGGAGAGATGGGACACATGTATATTCATGATGGGAAGGAAAGATGAATACTTAGCACAGTTTTTTCTGCTGCAATAATATTGAAGTCATCAAATGAAGCAAGTTATTGGTAAGTCCCAAACAAGGAAGGCAGTTCTTCATATAATGTGTGGTTTGTTGTGAAAAAATTTATCTGAGATAAAAAGTGATTGGTAAAAATAATGAAAGAAAAATTTATAAATATGAAAATACTGTTTCTGGCTCAGAAGTTTGAATTGCCACTGAGAGATGCAGATCTTTCAGCAGATACATCAGAGTGAGATTTTCCTGTTTCCTAATTGTTTCAGGGGTGTCTTCTGACAGGTATTGTCAGAGAAAAGATTACAGGGATGTTTGTTCTGACAAGGTGTTTCTGTCCCAGTTTTCCCACCTGTTCCTTTCCTTCCAGACCCAGGCTGCTCAGAAGCCCATGGCTCAAAGTACACTACCCCTCACAGACACCAGCCAAATGGGTGTGGTAGCTCAGGTGTGAAGTCTGTGTTTATTCTGTGCTCAAGGCAAGAGGCTGAGCCATGTGAAGTCTGGCTTACCATAAGATTCCATGTGTCAGCTGCTTGTTGAGTGAGCCTGATATTTGTGCTGATTTTGCTTTCCATTCACACTGTTAACGTGAAGAGGAGGAGGTACAGGAAGACTGAGGACTCAGCACAAAGTCTGCTTTATGGGGAGCTGATGATAGGGAGACCCACACTGATGAGTGTGAGAAGAGAAATACTGTCTCCAGGGCTAACTCCCCTTCGTGTTGCATTGCAGAGACATGAACCAGGAGTGAACTCACAGCTCCAGCACGTGTGGGCAGTCATGAACAGTGAGTTACAGTGCACCTCTTCAGGCTGTCAGCATAATTCTGTGTGGGTTTCCTCATGCAGCTTGCCTCTTATCCCTTATTTCATTCATGGTGTTGTAAAAGCAGTAAAGGAAGAGGGACAAGAGTGGTGTGTGCTACTGAAAGATACCTGCTATATCTTTCCTGTTTCTCTGCTATAAAAAACCTCAACACATACAGACACAACAGCTAAAACAGGTATTCCTCTGTAACAAGTTCTGGAAATAAAGACAAATTCCTGTTGCAGCACCTGAAGAGAGAACTGTGAGCGAGAGACCACAACTAGAGCAATTTTCTGTACTGGCTAATGAGAAATAAAATGTAATGGGCATGTTTGGAGATGCATCAGGTCACAGAAAACATAAACAGAGGCAAAAAAAACAAAAGGGAGAGAAAGACAGGCAAGATAGCTGCCAGTCTAATGTGCAGTTTACTGGGGAAATAACCTGGCTGAAGCTGAGGAAGGAAGAATTGTTCAAACGTAAGATTTTACACTATCTTCATGAGCTTTCTCAGCTGCCTGGAGCAAGAGCCCTCCAGGGCACTGTCAGTTTCCAAAGGGACTTTTTTGGAAATCTCATTTCAAAAGTTAAAAAAAGCTTTTTGGTAACTTCAAATCAGCTAAAACATGCTACACAAGGAAGAGGATGTGCCAGCCCTTAAGAAAGGCAAGAAAAGAATGGGAACTGTATTGAAATGAATTTTTTTTCAAGAAAGTTACCACTAGGAAAAGATAAGAGTTATTATTTACTTTCTGAGACAACAAATAGGGGTCCAAAAGATGGCAGAAAGACAAGTTGTAGTTCATTGTCCAGCTATGATCTCTGCCATGCTAACTTTATTTGATACAGTAGTAATCACTTGATATACTAACTCTGACAAAACCCACTATTTTTGAGCAGCTAAAGATTAAAACATTCCAAGTCTGAATTGGGTATACTCAAGACATAAGTAGTTCTTCCTTTATTAGGCCAGACATAAGTTACATAGCCAGAGGGGATATCACATTGGAAAATGAAGCATGATTGGTTTCTCTGGTGGTTATTCAGATCTTATCCGGAAGAGAAAGGAGAGCGATGAGACTGGAGAAGGTAGGCAAAACTGTCAAAGTTGTTTGGCTGTCTTATGGGTTGTGGTTTTTTTGAGATGCAGATCTGTTTTGCACTCTAAACAGACCATTTTGGGCAGGGGTCTAGGAGATATCTGGTTGTGTTTGCAATATATGAAAAATATTCAATAAAATATGTCTCGAGTTTTTTAACGTTTCTTCCCCCAATTTAAACATCATTTAGAAAATAAAGGCCAGGGTCTGAAAGAAGCAGAAAATGTGGGTGATGGCAGGCAACTTGAAGAATGTTTAAATTATGGTGTATTCTGGAAGAAGGATGGTGGCTCATGCTTATTATTAAAATCCAATTGTTTTATTTCAAGAGAAAATGGTTATTATGTTTCTTAACCTGAAATACAATGATATTTCATAACTGACTGGTCTTTAGAATTTATGTAAGTCCATTTCTTTTTGCATGATCCTCATATTTAACTTCCTGTCGGAACTCTGATGACAGTATCAGTTTTCACTGAGAAAAAGAATATAGATCCTTTCAGCAAACTGTTAAAAATTAGGTTAGATGCTGTTCAGTCCTGATAGAAGTCCACCCACACATCCACATAGTAAGATCACATGTTGGCAGACAGATCTGATTTTTTTCTAAAGAACCCATATTAGATCTATTTGAAAATCCTATTTTCATAACATGAATTCTCTCCAGCTTCCTGGTAACTTTATAATATATCAGTTTGAAGCATCTATCCAACTCATCTTTTACAGTTGTTTTGACTGATGCTTTCCTTTTACATGTGAAAGTTGATGAGCCAGTGGTATTCCTTGCACCTTTCCTTTGTTAGATGAGAACCCCGAGTACAGGGTCACAAAGGAAGGGAGGGAGCTGGGAAGCCACTTGCAGACATTTGCTTCCTATCACTTCAGATCACCTAGATGTGGACTAGCTCCAGCAGGGAGATGTGCAATTCCATTAACACAGCACTGTGCCTGAAGGAATGATCCTGCTGGATTGAAGTACCTGCTCTGTCTGACGATATTTGGCTCCTGTGTCTTGCAGCTCCCCCAGCCTTTCTGCGGCAGAAGGCATATGGGAGAGAAGAGAGTGAAATGGCCATACTGACTGATGAGGCCTTTTCCCCTTACCAGGTAGAAGCCTGGGGTTGTACTCCATGCACTTTGGATTCCATAGGCACTGACTAAAATGCATGGGCAGCTTTGAACCTTGAAGAAAAAGCTTCCTTGCTTTTTCTACCCCATAAATCTCAGGCAAAATCACCTAATCTCTATGCTTTGATTTCTGAAATCTCTAATAAATCTTGGTGTAAGTTCTTGTAACGCTGAACCTAAAACATTAATACTCCCTTATAACATTGATCTTAAAGATTAATAAAAACTGCTTACTAACTGTTTAGTATGTTGATTTTATTAAGCTTGGGAAGATGAAAACGGTATGATCACAAATATGTTAATTTGAATGCAGCTGTGTAGTATCTCAGAATTTATTTGCTGTCTGTGACAGGAAAAAAATATCATCTTGCTCCTACCATCCAGTGAAATTCAAAAAGAATAAAATATTTTTTTTCAGAGGAAAGTAGAAAATACAGGAATGGTGAGAAAGCAAAATCTACAAAGTGAAACCTATGAGTGAAATTTGCAATCAGAATTTTTAGTATATGCCTTTTCATTAATGGAATCTGCACTGATGTGTTCATATGCTGGTGAGCTACAGAAATTTTATGGCATCCAAACAGAAAAAGCTTCTTAAAGTGGGCATACTGCATTGTCTACCACAACCACCTCCCACCCTTGTCCAGCGACAACTAAGGTCCACTGTTTAATGTTGATAACCACAAGAAAGAACCCATTTGTTAGTTTCCCTATTTTTTTTTTTTTTTTTACATCTAATGAAATTATTTTCTAAGAATAGAGTTATTTAAAGACATTTAACCGCAACAAAAGATTTTCATTCATTAACAATGGAACTGTGCATCCATTCAATAATTTACATAGCAATTTATAATAATATCAGTAGAAGATGGTATTTAAATTTTGACCAATAAATTATTTTCCAGTCTCTTTGCTTTGCAGTGCTTTGCCAACAGTCTCACCGTGAGTGGTCTGCAATTTCTTTTTTACCTGTGTATGTGAATATTGCACTGGCTTTAATTCATCTGCTAAGATTTAAGCATAGTTGTTGACTTCCTATTATTCTTAATAAACACAACTATTAAATACTTCAGGTGATGCAGTGATTATTGCTTACAATATTTTACCATGATTTAAAAGTTGCTAATAACTCTAAATAAATATTTATCATCACCAGTCATAAAAGATAAAAAGAATTTTATCATACGCTATTAAAAATTTTGAAAGAACTGTTTCTCTGTAGGTATTAAGTGTTAAATACTGTCCCTTTGGTGAAATAGGGCTCCACACTACCTTCTGCCTTTATCTAGTGGTAAGTTGTTTCTCAGTGCACATTTCTTCTTACAGAGGTAAGTACTTTGGGATTTAACATCATAAAGGACAAGCAGCTGTTTTATAACAAGTTCAAACTGTTCTAATCATTGACGAGAACAGTGTTACTCTGATTCCTGGACAGTGTTTCTTAGCATCAAGTACAACATGGCTAGATCCATGTATTCCCACTTCAGAATATGTACACCTGTTTAGACCTGCCCTTTCCCAAAGAAACTTTTTCTTAAAATGCTAGGGGCTCTGCAAGGTGAAGGTAACTGTTTATAGGAGGAATTTTATGGCTTTTCACCCACACCCACACCGACCTTCTTTCAGCTACTGCTCTGCCAGATGCATTTAATTATTGCCATAAACTGTAAACACTACTGCATGACCATTTCCCCTTTAGCAAGATTGTGTGTGTGAAAAAAGTAAACAGATTGTATAACAAAGTGTTCTCTAGCTGTCAGCAAGGGCTTTGAAAATAAAACACTTCCCTCCCGACTCACAATTGGCTGACAGTCGGCACATAATGAATAATAGCTCCTGGGGACCAGCAGAAAGATGTGTGGGAAAACTTTAATTAAAAGCTTGTCAGTACAATTTTACCTGGGTGACATCACCTGACTAAAATCCTGCTGCCGGGCTTTGTTGTCTATAGGATCGCAGGTAGCGCACTTGTTTTGCTGACAGCAAACAATTCAAAAAGTACTTCAAAACACTGGGGGGAAGACGCTCTGCTGCCAGTAAAATATAATCTATTTGTGGTGTTCTAATTTTCTAATTAGCAGCTGTAGAAGGCTCTTCGCCATTGTGGGAGGAGGGTGACAAACAGGTTTTTGTAGCTCGTTATCTATGATGCCCTCTTGATTATGTATTTTCTTGACATTCCATTCCAGAAAATTGTGTTCCAAAATCAAATACATTTCCAAATGTAGACAGCTGGGCTTGAGCCAGCACTACAGACCTAACATCAAATTCCCAGCTTGAAACTCTCTTATATATATTAAATCAGAGCACCAAATCCAAACAGACTAGAAATTCACAGCAGAGGACTTTCAGGCTGTGCAAAATTCGTTAGGAATGGGAACTTCCTGATGGCCCAACACAATAAATCATGCAGTCCAGGAGAAGAGTCACAGTGGTGGGTTTGATTCTGCCCATCTCAAGTCACTGGTACCTAACACAATGAGGTGGCACACATGCTTTTGTATTCTTTTTAATGTAAAATGGGAATGGGAATCTGAAAGCCCAAACTTGGCCCTAAAGTTGCAATTAGTAATATTCATAGAAAGAAACTTTCATCTAACACAGCTGAAATCATTAATGCCAGTAAAGCTTGGCTATTTTACAAGTAATTTGTAGTAATGGAGAGTAGTTTCTCATAATTTAATGCTAATTAATTCATTTACATCATGATCTAGCTCAAGTCCTGAGCTGACTTTAATGAGAATAGGCTGGATCTGATCCAAAAGCCACTGAGGTCAAAGGGAGCCTTTCCATTGATTTTGAGAGATGTTGGTTTGGGTGTGTAGATGGATGGAATTTACTTACCTGACAGAGGAAAGACTCTCACTGAATTGTGTGTTTGCCTCCTTATGAACATTCTCTCAATTTCCTTAATTTTATGCAATTATGATTTGCCAAATGTTGAGGAAATATTATATCTAATTAGTGGTGAACAAAAGTAAACAGGAGGTTTATTTTCTTATTACATGGTAAAATTAAATGCTATTCTTGGGCATACGTGAGTAATAACACACAAAGCAACTCCCACGTAAGACTAAAGACAAGGCTTCTAAAATCAAACACTTCTATTACAGCCTTTCTGCACAAAACACAGTCTGAAGATGGTATTTTTGGTAAAAGAGGCTTGAGTTAGGCAAGTGGGAAGGAATACAACTGGAGAAATTACTTAAGAATTTTTCTTTTTTCTTTGCTGTTCTGATAAGCTGTGCAACACCTAATTCTTTAGTAAGAGATATGCCCATCTTAATATTGAAAGAAAAGCAGGTGCTTTCATACTCCAAAGGACAAAGAAGTGTAATGCTAAAAGGTAAAATAATTGTCATTTGCTTGTCAAAATTTCCATCACTTACTTGGTGACAAAAAATATTTGTGAATATCAGTTACTAATGCATGATAGTATATTTATCAAGAGCTAGATTCATCAAGGCACCTCAAGAAGGAGTTTTGCAGTAACTGAGCATTAGGACTTTCAAGGGAGGCCTGGACTTGACATGCTGTGCATGAGTCAGGAGTTTCTGATTAGGCTGAATGATAGTTAGCAGTTAGAGAAAAGTCCCCAAAGTCTCCTTCTAGGTGGGACTAAAATCTATGTGGCCAGGCAGTACCCTAAAAGTCAGGCCACTGAAAATTCATTGGCATCATGGCATTTCCCTGGTAATTCTTTTATCTTGGGTGAATGAACGGGGGAATGTGTAAGGAACGGCGTTTGGGGAATGAGAGGAAGGAAAGACACACGGCAGATCAGGCATTCAGAACACCCCTGTAAGGGGAGAGATACTACAGTTATATAGATGGAGTAGCAGATGTAACTCACTGTTCAAATCCTGCACAGGGGAGCCTTTTCCTGCTTCAATCACTATTGAATTGTGACATAAAAAGTGAACAAGAAGTGAAAAAGTTCAAACAGTAGTGCAAAAAAAAGGTGCATTGCACCCAGCCACTGTGGAAAAGCTTTGAACTTCTTCCATGAAACATTCTCTCGGGAAATTCTGCATGCAAACACAAAACCCAAACCTAGTTTCCTATGAACTGGGAATATAGAGACAAGTCCACTCGTTGTGCTTTTAGAGTAGTACCAGCAAAATCCCATTCATGTAGTTTAGGTTTTTCTCAAATATGCCTGTGCCATGTGTTGAAAAGGATGAAATTTTAGGCATGATTCACAACCATTTATCTCATAATCCTCTTTGCCTTCTTTAGTACTCTTTGATTGAATCATCTGAGGAAGCCATAGGTTTTTAGAATTAGCTAAAATGAAAAACAGGATTTTCTCACAGTGCAATATGGGGTATTTCAGGTGGAGGCTCTTTCATTCATCTGTGTTTATTCTGGCTACCAGAATGCTGTCATTGTGTCATTCTTGCCAGCCATTTATTCTTACATCATTATTCAAGAACTCGAGCTTCAGAAAAAGATGACCTTTGCTGGCTAACAGCAGTAAATTTGAAGATCAGGATAGAGCAATCTGGCAGGTGTGGAGAGCAGGAAGAGTACATCAGCTGTCTCACAAAACCAGCTTTATGATTTTGTTCCAGTTCCTGTAATCAAGAATCCTCTTCACAAACTCCACAGTAACTGTGATTCTCAGCAGGGTTCATGGGGAATGTAGTGGATATTCTTTTCCCTTCGAGCAGTCTTCCTTCATGGACAAATAAATTAGTGATACAGTACAAGGATGGTTGCAGTCTTCCTCGTGCATGTAAAGCTAATGTGATACACCACTGTTTTGCATAGATGAAGTGATGTAAGCAAACTGTCTGCTGTTGCTTTTAGTAAGTAAATTCAGGGTCAGGTAAACTGCTAGGCCAAGTATGAGAAGAGAGGGTTTCAGTTACTGGCACAGGCTTCCTGTGTGATCTTGAACCAGTAATTTATGGTCTGATTCATTAAACTGTTAAGTGATAAAGATTAGATGCCTACAATTTAGGCTATTAGCAGAATTTTGGCGGGTAAGTGAAACGAGTTATTTAGCTCTTGTGTGTTTTTTTCTGGTTTTAGTGTTTTGGTTTGATTTGATTTTCTTTTTTTCTTGGTGGGGATATTTTGGGTGGGATGGGGGGCAAGTTTTTTGGCATGTAGGATGGCTCAAGAACAGAAACAATCATATGTCAAAGGGACTATTTGGATTTCTAGGCTTGGCAACAAGAAAAGGTTGCTTTGAGTGTACAGGCAGCCTATTTGAAATTCCCACAACAGCATGGAGGAAAGAGCCTTTGTCCTTTAGATTTTTGAGCTCAGAAGTCTCTTCCAAAAGAAGGTGGGTTTAGTAGGTTAAAATATGAAGTCATAAGTAAAACATTAAACCTGTCTCTTGCCTATTTTATTAGTTGCTGGTTTATAATCCTTATTGTGCTTTGTTTATGTAGCCTAGGGGTTTTTTCCTCATCAATCCTGTCTCTTCCATGAGGCCAGGGAAAAAGTACATGTCCTATTTTTCCCTTCGAAGCCTGACTGCCTGTATGCTTAAGTATGTAAGAAGCAGAATGCTTTTTTGGCATCTGAAAGACACAGGTTTGAAGCCCTCTGAAATGGAGAGGCAAAGCCTGCTTTGCATGTTGTGGGTGACCATTACTATGGAAAACAAAGCAGCAGTACCATGTTTTTCATAGTAAGTGGTTCATGTCTATCTGCTTGCAGAGACAGCAGCAATGGCTGTGGTGTGTTGCTGGGAATATGATGGTTCAAGAACAGATGCTCCAAATAGCCAACAGGATCAGGCACATCAAGGGCAGCTGAGATTACTCAAGGGCCCTCAACAGTGACCAACCTCATATAAATGGGATCATACTTCTGCACACGGATTGAATAACTAGGTAACTATGTAACTTACAGCCTTTGAGGTCATCCACTACAATCAAAGGGGTCTTAATGACATCTGAGAAGAAGTTTTCAGGTGGCAGCAAATTCATCCACAGATGAAGACATAACAGCCTTTTGCCTAAGTCCTGCTTTATGCACCTAAATCTTTCAAATTTTTTTTTTTTCTTTTTTGATCTATTCATAAGAAGGCTGTGAATTTCTTGTCAATGAGAACAAATACACTCCAAGTATTTCTCCAATCACAATTTACGAGCCTACTTGTGTAGGTGGGAAATATGTCTTTCTGTTGACATTTAGTTATGCCTTGAAGGAGGATTTCAGAGTTCTTAAAACCATGCCAGTTATACAAGTTAGCAGATGATAGTTGTTTTCATCACCACGGGGTTGTTACAGAAGCTAGTAAGAAAAGTATAAGCAGACACTTTTATTTATTATTTACATATTATCAAAGTGAAGGAAGCCTCTTTTAATTTAAGAGAGCTATGAAAAAACCTATAGAAAACAGCTTTGCTCTTGGTATTTGATGAACTGTAATCTTTGATTGTACTTGATGATAAATTAGGTGGCTGGTCTCAGTGCTCAGTCTGATTTACAAGAGATTCTTTTGAAGTGATAAATGCCTATCAGCCTGCAGTCTTACACTGTAGAACAGAAGGATCTGAACATACTTGACCAAACAGCACTGTGTTTTGTTTCTGATATATAATTCAAATGATGCAATATAGAGACATTTTAAATCAGTTGCAAGTAATGAAACCACTGTGTTGCTACTTTATTTTAAGACTGACAAGTCTGAAAACAGAAGTTAACAGAAAGTCACAAGTCATTCTTGTGACAAGTGTGTGAAATCTAAAGAACAGATTCCATATGGTGTCATATTTCAAGTTGTATGTCAATGACTTCATCAGAATGTTATACCCTTCCAGTAGGAGAAATGATACCTTTGAAAACATGTGTGGCTGCATGTAAAAAGTAAGCTCTCCCTGTCTTTGCAGAGAGCCAAGACACTTTCTGCTGAACAGGCAGACAGAAGAGAAAGAACAGATGTAATTATCAATCATACACTGTCATTAGCCCAGCTCTCAGGATCTGCTGAAGAGCAGAGTACATACTGGTCAGTTACTGGTGCAGATTGTAGCTGTCTTCATTATAGATTTCTTGTCTGCTGGTTATACTCCAACATAGTGAAGGCAGGATTAATCTAAATGTCTGACAGTTTGAGCCTGAGGATGGCTGCCAAGTCCATAAGCATTTGTTGCCACTTGGACATCCTCTGCCAACAGCACAAGTGAGATGGGCTGAGTCACAGAAATTACATGCATCAGTGTAAACCCTAACCAACATCCTGCCCAAATACTTCTGGCTCCTCTTTGTCATAGTGGACAGTGCACAGTTCAGATCTTCTTCAGACTTCAGCTCCACTCTTTCTGCAATCACAGAAGAATGGTCACCCACACTGTGGAAATGAGGCTTCATAGCACTCTTCAAAGGGATCCAAATCTCTAAGATCCCAAAGGAGTTTGCTAACATTGGTTTACACACAGCAAATATTTAATTCATTTTTTTTCCCCTAAGCTATTTCCACCATAGAAAAACATTTGCATTTATGCTCAAACACTACAACGTTGTGGATAATTATATATTGCTCAAGATAAAGATGTACCCAAAAAGATGAAGCTCAAAATGCTTTTCTGCAGGAGTAGAAAAACAATGTCAGTATTTTAAGAGGTGCTTAAGTTAAGAATTTGTATTTATTTTCATTCTGGATTGCAGTGAGAGAAGCAGCTAATTAGGACTATTGAGACTAATTATATTACTGAGCTCTTTAAATGTGTATTAAAAATATGGAGGTATTAATCTCTAAGCATGCATTAATGAAACTGAATTTTATCATCTGTATTTGAAAATACAGTCTAGAATAACTTCCTTGAAGTCACCTTGTCTCTCTGTTTCTGTGTCTTTTGAATTCAGGTGATTTCCTGTAGACACTGTAGTTCCTTAATACCTTTTTTTTTTTTTTAATTTAGTTTTGTTTTAGTTGTGAGCAGCATTTTGCAGAATCAGAGAATATGCTGAGTTGGAAGGTATCCACAAGGAGCCTCAAGTCCAACTCCTGGTCCTGCACAGGACTCCCCAAGGGTCACACCATGTGCCTGGGAGTGTAATCCAAACACTTCTTGAACTCTGTCAGGCTTGGTGCTGTGAGCACTCCCCTGGGGAGCCTGTTCCAGTGCCCAACCCTCTGGGTGAAGAACCTTTTTCTAATATCCAGCCTAAACCTCCCCTGACACAGCTTCAGGCCTTTCCCTAGGGTCCTGTCACTGGTCACTGAAGAGATCAGTGCCTGCCCCTCCTCTTCCCCTCATGAGAAAGTTGAAGACTGTGATGAGGTCTCCCCTCAGTCTCCTCCAGGCTGAACAGACCAAGTGACCTCAGCTGCTCCTCATTCACCTTCCCTTCAAGGCTCTTTTCCATTCTCATGGCCCTTGTTTGGACACTTGCTAATAGCTTAATATCTTTTTTATACTATGGTGCTAAAAACTGCACACAGCACTCAAAGTGAGGCCACACCAGCATATTTACTATGCCATTTATATGTGTAGCCTGTAGAACTTATACCTAAGGATCACAGAAGTTCTGCAGGAATGTCCTGGATTGCTAATGTCCTGCTGTGTTTTCCCACCAACAGAAAACAGGGGTGCTTCCCCAGTCCATCTGTGGGATGCCTCATCCTCTTAGTCTTCCTGTTTGGATGGCCTGTATCAGATCCCCATCATAATGTCCCTTGTCTCTGTCCTCCCTTTAATCATGACCCATAAGCTCTCAGTTGGCTCCTCATCCATTCCACCATGCACTTCAGCTGGTCATTGACATAGAGGGTGACACTCCCACCTCGTCTCCCCTGTCTGTCCTTCCTAAAGAGCCTGTATCTGTTCATTCCAAAATGCCAGGCATAGGAGCCCTCCCATTGCTTCTCTGTGATGCCAATAAGATCACAGCCCCACAGGCATGTGCATGTCTCTAACTCCACTTGATTATTCCCCAGGCTGTGTGTGTTTGCACAGAGGCCTTTAAGTTGGGCTGCTTATGAATCTGACTTACTGGGCAGGAATTCCTTTGTGTTGCTCTTCAGGTGCTCTCCTGCTGACTAGTAATCCTTCTCCTGGCTCTGGACACCTGTTGCTGGACACAGCATCAAACCAGTCTGAATGGGGTGGATTGAGGTTCCCCTCCTGAGGAAACTTGAGTTGAAAGTCCTCCTCACCAGCTTGGCAAACCTATGACTGAAGATGCTCTTCCCCTTCTCTGACAGATGGACCCCATCAGCCCCCAGGAGACTGGGTTTCTCAAAGCAAGTCGCATGGACTAAGTAGCCCAACTCCTGTCTCTTTGTACATCACAAAAAGGAACAAATCCGCCTGTCTAACTTCCATTCCTTCAAAGAAACATCAAAGAAACAAGCAATCAGATACAAAAAGCTGCCCCTACATCACAAGATTTGTGGAGCAAATTTTAACAAGTTTTTACCAAGGGCAATAGACAGTCTTCTAAGATTAAAAAATAAAGGGGAAACATTTGCATAAAGTTCCTCAGCCTGAATGACTTAGTGATGTCCTTGCAGAAAACCCTAAATAACAGCTGAGAACATTATTAAGTTTTAGTGGTCTACGGATGAAATATTTATTTCTGCAACTTTGCACTGACATTTCAGAAAAAGTTACTTCATCTTGAGCTTTGTTCTTGCCCAGAAGTAAATGTGAGGGCCAAATATTCTAGTAAGTACACAGATACTCTTTTTCTGTGGAATGGTGAATGGACCTATTGCTAGACTGTTTGCTTCAAATTTATACTATCTGCTTAAGTCTGTGATGGGTAACCAGCATAAAACAAAAGGGAGATACATAAGTAATGAGTGAAAAAATATCCTTTGCATATCAAAATGCTACTTTCTTCAGAGTAGATTCATAGGTCAAAAGGGCCTGGATGATTATAAAGATCTCTGAATTCTCCTTTTCAAAAAAAAATGAGAATCCATTTGACAGTTCTTGAATTCAAAGCTTTAGGAACAAATAAGGGGAAAAAAAGATTTCAAACATATTTCTATGAGATCATGCATAAGCTACTGTCAGACTTGCACAGATGGTTAAAATATTTGCACAACAATATTTGCAAAATAGAAGTTGTAATAGCTCTGCTTAACTAGAGAACCTCTTCTGTGTTAGAAGTAAGCAGCAAGGTGAGCTACTTATATAATTTACTAACCAGAACAAACCTTACTGCCAAAGGCCTAAATCTTATCTTGAGGGTTCTGCTTGAAGTATGTGAGGTTCTGACTTTCTTCTTTAACCACAAGGATAGTTCCAAAGTTTAAATCCTGATAAAATGGAATGGTGAACACTGGTTCTTGTTAGAACATAATTCTTCCAGGGGACTCTTTATAACATAAACATATAATAGTTCCAGGGCACTCTTTATAACTGAAACCAACAAAGATATCTAATGCAAATGAAATAGACAAGACTCTTAATTTTATTTTAAATTGGCCTGACTTGCTTCATGGCATACATTTCAGTGGTTTTCAAACCACAGCCTGAGAAGCCTCTTAAACTTATCAGACAGAATTCTGTTCCAGTAAGGTTCTTAATCCTCATGTATCAAATAGACAAATTCTCAATATCAAAAGGCACCACGCACTGAACATAGTGTAAATATGGGCACTAGTGAATCTATGTTTTATTGCTGAATATTAATTTCAATATATAGGGCTATATATAAATTTATATGCATAATTTTATATATGGCTAAATAACCACATATAGTATAGATATAATTATTTGAAGTAAACACTGAGTTAATGTTGGTATTAATCATCATATGCTTTTAACAGAAGCTGCCTATGAACATCTAGGAATATATAAATATCAAGGCATGATCTTCAGTAAAACAAAAGCAAAGAAAATCTGTCATCATAACTGTTTTCTCTACACTGTTCTGAGTTTTGTACTTTCCAGGTGTGACATGGCTGCTGTTGAGAAATGTTTCAATACCGCAGTGCTTTGTTCTTTGTCTCCTTTCACTTGAAATGAGCACATCAGAAGGGAACCAGTGTCTCATATGGAGTTTTACAAATATAGAAGAGAATCATCTAAAAGTTAACTTTTTGAAGGTGCAAATGTAATCTGTCAGGTAGAAAGGTAGTTCCTGCCCACCACCATGTCTCTGTGTTGCAGGTCCCAGCACCAACCGCTGACTTCTTTGACTGGATTGACTCCACATATTCCCTTGGTTCTGTTGAAAAACTTTCTTCTTTCAGTCACTCCTGATGCTTGACTCTTTGTGCTCTTCATATCATGTCTTTTACTTTGCACCCTTGCTGCAGATATCCTACTTGCTGTGTTTCTCCCATATCACCAGTTTCACCAGTTGCTCCAGAAGCAGCACCCAGCTGTGTGTGTTTGTTGAGACTATTGAGAGCACAGGCTCCCCTCAGATTCGGGATGTGGAGCCAGGAAGAATCCCAGGGGGGTCTATGACCTGGATGCTTAGCTTCAGCTTTTCTGAAGATTCAGCATATGTTGGAAGCCGCGCAGGATGGGGAGCCCGGATCCCCGGCGGGGGGAGCGAGAAAGACAATCCAAACCAATATGGTTGAAAAATGAACTCCAATTTATTAGCAGTCTAAAGGCACTTATATAGTATACCAGCTTGTTAGCTCCTAAGTGGCTTAAAGCTTATCAAGACACATTTCTATTTCTACATAATTGGACTACATTGGCAGTTTTCCACAGTCTTGTTATGATCAAGAGAATTTTGTGCTTGCCTCCCTGTATACTCCCGGATAACACAGCTGCAGGTTCTTTACTCCCTGTATGTTCTCAGGCCGAACTGTTTACTTTCACACAGGGACTTTCCCACGGAAAATGTCTCTCACACACACAAGCCTAAAAACCTCCAGCTCAATAGCTTGCACAGTTCTTTTATTGATCCCAGTAATTCTATTCTCCAATAGGCATATATGGCAAAATAAAAACAATCAGGCTTATAATCCTTCCCAGCCCCTAGCTCCACTTGCTAACGTCCTTGGGGGTGAACCACAGTGTACAAAGGAAATATCTTCTCTTTTCTAGTTATGCTGCTATTTTTTTTTTCACCATTTAGAAAAAATACATTTTCTCTCATTTGTGCTTTCATCATTATTTGGTCAGCACTGGCAGGTTTTAAATGAAACTTGTCTTAATTTAAAAAAACTTTTATTTAAAATCTTATCTTCTTTCTCCTGAGAAAAGGAAAATGATCTTTTCAAATGATTTAATAAAAAAATTATCTTAGTCTTCATCTTTCCCATCAGAAAAAAAAAAAAAACAGGGAAAACTGTTGTGGGGCTTTTCTTCCCTTTATTGTTTCTTTCAAGTTTCTTTTGGAAATTTTTGTATTTCATGACCATGATTCCTCCTTTGTTTTAGCTGGAATGTTTACAGTGCAGAGGTCCAGCAGTTTGAATATCTGATTATAACAGAAACCAACAACCAAATTAAAATTTGTTTTAAAAGTTCTAAAATTCTCCTGCTATTTTAAAATATTTCCATGAACATTTTTATCTCATATTTGAAAATAATTCTTTTTTTAATTTGTGAGACTACTCATTAGGGGATGGTTAATTCCAAGCTTATTAGTAGGGAAAGTTCTGAAGCATCCTCCAGTTCTGTTTGAATGGATTTTAAAGTGAACTTTCCCAAGACATTTCAGAGGTCTTAGCTATGATTCCACATGAAGAACCATCATTCATTCTTCCTTGTTCCTCCTTCTCCAAGGCAGAGGTTTTTCGTATCTGTAGAAGATAGTTAATACACATCAGTAAAGGACAAGGTTTACAATAGGGTTTAGTAAGTAGTAGTAGAGCTAGCTCAAAAAAAGGAATATCAGAGGTTTTCCAATTTTATCTACTTTTGGTGCACCTAATCAAGTGGATCTCATCAATGAGGTGTAAGAATGAATTAGCAGTGGAATTCAGTTGTTCTGTGCAAGGGGATGACTTCTTCCAGGACTTTTTTTCTGGGATAGGAGGGTTCCCCATCCAGTGATTGGGTTTTCAGCGGAGTCAAGTCAAGGAAAGCTGTCTCAGCCAGGCATCTCTTGAATCCTTTACCGAAGAAGCACACACCCTTTGTGTGTTTTTCTCATCTGATACAGTGGTAAGAGTGTAGTTTAACGTGTCTGTCGTTATTCAGGCAAACTCTGTCCTGCAGCAAATTTTGCAGAAAAAAAGGGAAATAACAAAGTTGTACCCAGAATTAGCTGACTATATTAGTCCATTTGTCATCCTTGTGGTCAGAATATGATCTATTTAATTAGAAAAAAAATCAGCAACTGCTATTGCAAATTCAACTTATCAGACAAAGCTAATTTTAAACAGACTGTATGTAAACTGCTGGTGCTCTGCTCATCATATATAAACATAAACTGGGTATTTGTTAAAAAGTGTCCTGTAAATTGCTAAATATGTGCTAAATCCGCAGGACTGTGGAAATTCAATATCCACCTTTGTACAGCTGAAAATGTATTTCAGTACTTTACTGAGACCAAGGAAATTATCCCCACCAAGAAAGAGCCATTGCCAGTTAAAATGGGAATAAATGCAAGAATTCAGAAACAGGTTTCAATTGAATAATTTATTTTGTCTATGGAAGATTTACTATTTGAAAAGAAGTTCATTCCTTCATTTACTTGACTGCTTTTGTGAAGTCTCATAAAGCAGTTCCCAGTGATGAATATGGTAATACTGAGCAATATCTCCTTAGAACTTTATCATAGTGTAATCCAGCCCTTCTGGCATATATTTTACATGTGTAACTTCTTCTAGAAAAATGTCTTATGGTGGATTGAAGAATGGGTGAAAACAAAAGTATTGAGCACGTTAACCCAGTAAGATACAAATGTGAAAGATTAAGTTGGTCTTACACTCTTGTATGTAGTATTGTATCTTATGCCCAACTGAGTTCTCAAACACTTCCTTTCCAAAGGAAAAAAAAAAAAAGAAAAGAAAAAATAAAGATAGCTGGAAATCAGAATATTGTACTTCAAATCTGGTCTCCATTTAAGCAGCATGTAAAATATTCTGTAATACTTCTACACCTAAGTTTAGATTTTCTCCTTTTTAAATATTTTTTTTCACATATTGCCTACTCCTATCTAATTTGTAGTGGTATGTCTCCTATTTCAGGGAAGCCAGAAGTTTATGTAAAGCAGTTCAGTTATACTGGCATTTAAGAAATTACTTCTCACAAATTTGTACCATGTCACAGATCCTTTATGTGGGATTGTAGGATTCTGATTGTGAAAGAGTACCACCCTCTAAAATGCAAAAAAACCCTCAAACAAAAATTACATTTCCCAATAAATCTCTTCATTTTATAGGAGCTTTATGGGGCCTTTTCTACCCTAAAATCTAACCCAATCAAGAGAATAAAGAATTCTTACATGTGTCAAATACTGAAAACAGTGAAAGGCTTTTATATTGCAAATGCTGTGGCCTAGATGTACATGTCAGTGTGAACTATAACTTGTCCATGGCAATTCTTCTTGCCTTTCTAAGAGCAAAACAGAGGGAACTCATTAAAGATTTTAAATTGCAAGAAGAAAGTGTAAGTGTGAATGACCAGTAGCTGAATAAAGGAAGAGGAATGACTAAAAATCAACAGCTGTATTGACTTTTTCTTGAAAATATACCATAGATATGCTCACTGTCTAGATTTCCCAGATTCTGCCTCTTTCTGTAAGATACCCATATTCTTCATTCACAAAATGCAGTTCAACACACTGAATTGGTGTACTTTCTCTTTCTCCATTTTGAAGTGTGATCAAAGCACAAAAACTTTTTTTGGGAATTTGGGAGTCTGTTTCTTAGCTAGCCAACATTTAGATCTCATCTTTATCTCTGTATGAGAGGCACACCTCACAGGTGATTTATTTTAATTATTCTTTTAATAATAACTGTTCCTGTGAAAATCTAATTGTGACTTATATAGGTTTAATAGCAAAATTATTAAGTTTTGAAAGTAGAGGCTACATGTATAAATTAACTAAATGCATTTCCAAGCATTTGTTACTTTATGTGTAATTTTTTGTTCACAGCGTTATTAAAATAATCTTATTTTTAAATAATATGAATATGTATATTTTCAGTAAAATTGAGATCTCTGCATATTACTTTAGAAGTGTAGAGTAGCCCTAAAATGAGGTAAGCTAAAAAGAAAGGATTTATAATTTGAAATTATACATTCTACATTAATTTATTAAAGAAAACCAAAACCAACAAAGCAACACCCTTTTTTGATCTTAAAGAGAGAACAGAACAACTGCAAAGAGTTAAAGAAGTATCACAGACAAAGCTTTGTATCCTGGTGAAGGCTGGAAAGTGGTGGTTCAGCCAGACTTGAGTACTTCAGCAAAAGAGAAATCATAACAGTAAAAGTCAAAAGAAAGAAAAATTGGATCATGAATGCATTGAAGTGCAGAAGTTAGGTTTTCTGCCAGGGTTGAGTAACTGCTTTTTCTTTGTGATTATGATCATGCAAAAAAAGTTCTATGCTGTAAATGAAAGAGTTGTATTTCACTCTATAGTTCACTACTGGGTAAAGCACTTAATTAACAGATTTTTCAAGAGTTAGGCCCACAGAAAAATATCATTGACAGATAACTGTTCCTAAGAAAGTTGGCTATAAATCATTTATTCAAAACAGTAACTGGAAGTTTTGCTTGTCAGATTTTTAAAAGGAGAGAAGTGTTTTCTTGAACTTTTGCCTGACTTTGGCTGCCAATATATTACTAGCACCTGGGAGAAGCCTCAGGCCCAAACAGTCAGAAAAACACGAAGTTCCATTTTGTTTTAATAAGGGTCCCCTTCCTGTAGTAGACTTTGTTGTATTACTTAATTTATTCTTCCATTAAAACAACAAAAAAAAACCCAACAAAAATCTGTCTTACTGTCAGAAGACACTTGAATGTAAGTTTAGAGTAAAAATTGCTCTCATTATAAAAGGTAGATCAGAATTTACTAGCTTTTCTAATTCTTCTTGAGCCATTCCTCAGCAAATGCTGTAAGTAAAGCAGAAAAATCCTGGTTGTGTTAGGAAGAACCACATGTGTGAATGTTACTAGTAGAGACAGTTTGTATATATTTCTGATTTGTAATGGACTGCATTGTTATTCATGGCTGAGCAACAGACCCTGGAGAAGAAATGTCTCAGTGCAAAGAGGACATAAAGACTGATGTACTCTCTCTACTGTGTTGTATTCTTGACTTGAAGGAACAAAGAAGTAAGGTAGTACAATCTTGAGACCAACCCAGACCATGGCCTTTTTGCTATTCTGGTGTGATGGTGTCGTAATATTCTCGGTACTGGTGGTTTACAAAAGTGTTTTTGGACTAACACAAAAGAAGAATAATAAAGCACATCTGTGGCATGAATGCATGGAAGAGCTCAGCCAGATGAATGTCCCCGTATCTAAAACCACAGAAGTTTGCTAGAACATGTTTTTTATTTGCTTCCTTTGAGAATTTCAGGAAGGAACTGAAGCAGGAGGAAATAAAGGGATAAATATGATCTCATTACTGTGATGCTTCTGACATTAGTTTTGATTTAATTTCCCACTTAATTATCTTTCTGGCTTCTGTTTTATTTGAATAATTTAGCACATATTCTCAAATCCTAGGAGTTCAAATTTGAAGGAAAAATTCCTGAAGATCTCATTTTAGGAATTATTTGAACTTTTTTGAGCCCTTCTACTGATAAATGGCTCCTGTACAATCTTTTGACTACTCTGAAAGTCTGATGGTTACTGTCTCACTAAATTTCAAATATATGTTACAGTAAAAGAAATTGTGGCCATTAAATTTACTGTCTTTTGCTTATTTTTCCAATATTATTTCAATAACTCTTTGCCAGTTTGGCCACTCTTTTCAAGAAGAGTTCACAAGGGTATTTCAGCCAATCAGCAGAATGGAAACACATTCAGAGAGTTACAACATTAGGGGTGGCTTGACTGCACACTGACTTTCATTTTCCAATGGTATTCAAGTTGCAAGCTATTGCAGGGAAACATCATTCTTAAAATCTGCAATTATGTATTTGAAATTTCAATTGTGCCAAAATATGTCACAGTCACAGCTTACTCTTAGTTCTCAGAATATATAACAACAGCACTTTCTTTTGTGGCAGCCCATACCTGAGAGATTGGAAAAGGCCTTTCCATTATAAAGTTTTTAAGAGAGTTTTGCATCATATGAATGTCAGAAGCCTTTAAAAGCAGGAATAAAACACCCTTTAATGCTATTGTAGGCAGCCATAAGTACCACAGTGAGGTTGCTATTAGAATGTAAATTTTCTGTACTCTACTTCAGAATGCTAACAATTGAGTTACTATTGGCCTTCATGCAGACCCAGCTGCATAAAAAGATGTTAAACATTTTCCTATCCATACAGATCAGCAATAAAGTATCATCTGGGATTTATATATTCTCTTGCCAGCAGAGACAATATGTAATACAGTAGCTAATATGGATGTTTGGAAGGCAAGTATCTAATTTTTTCCTGTTTAGTACTTTGTATTCTACTGCTTGGAGTAGGACGAAGTTGATTTCCAAGCATCTGGTACTGTAGACCTTGGTGGGAAGAAGCAGTCTAGGAGATAAGACATTTTACAGGCTGCACAGTCAAATTGGAAGATTTGCTTGTACCGTGTGCAGAACCTCTAGCCTGGTACAAACCCAACATGAGGAGAGGAGAGGAGAGGAGAGGAGAGGAGAGGAGAGGAGAGGAGAGGAGAGGAGAGGAGAGGAGAGGAGAGGAGAGGAGAGGAGAGGAGAGGAGAGGAGAGGAGAGGAGAGGAGAGGAGAGGAGAGGAGAGGAGAGGAGAGGAGAGGAGAGGAGAGGAGAGGAGAGGAGAGGAGAGGAGAGGAGAGGAGAGGAGAGGAGAGGAGAGGAGAGGAGAGGAGAGGAGAGGAGAGGAGAGGAGAGGAGAGGAGAGGAGAGGAGAGGAGAGGAGAGGAGAGGAGAGGAGAGGAGAGGAGAGGAGAGGAGAGGAGAGGAGAGGAGAGGACATTTACTCTCTAATGAGTGATTCTGTTGGTAGTACCTTCATTGCTAGCAAGAACAGCTTCACTGTTTTCTTGGGCTGGCAGACACGTGAGTATATCCAGATACACACCTCTTCTGCTGACCTGGTCAACTCTTTCAACCACTGCTCCACGAGAAAAGAACACCAATAAGGTTTGCCAGAGAATAGGGCTCTGCATGTTAAAAGAAGCTGCACTGAAATACATTCACTTGAGATAAACCATTGATCTGTTTTGCCTTGTTTTTATTCATTAAAATGCCAATGCAACAACTTTGTGGAGTACTAGATTGGAAGTCTTTTAAATCTTTAAAGCATTTTACATTTTCTCGTGAACTTGCCCAACCTCAAATCTTGAAGGAATTTTGCAGTAACCTGCCATGGTTTATGCTGGGTAAGGCAATTGCTTCCATACACTGAGTTAGTTCTACATCTGAATGTCACTAAAGGACATACTGTGTCACACAGCTGTCACAAATACACATTCACATAGCTGTGCCTATGATACCATGTGCAAAACCTGTGCTGCCATTTTTGACAACAGTTCATTGGTGCAGGGACATGATAAAGCAAACTCCCCAATCACAAGCCATCCCAATTTTTTTCTGCATCCCAATGCAGTTGTAGTCAAACTCAAGAGCAGCAAACATGAAAGTTCCAGCAGGGATTTGATTAATTCATATGACTGCCCAAGTAGGCCTGTTCTGCAGCATGCTTGCATGTAACAGTCTTAGCAATGAATGATGTACCTGCCTGTTACACCCTTTTTTCACAGTTTCCAGACTACTGGCTCAGGTATGGGTGTATTGGATAGTAATGATTAAGCCTTTCATTATGCTATTTCATTGTCAGCTTTCTTTGCTCTCAGGAAGATCAGAAAAGACATGTAACTTTCTCAAACTGAAATGGTTTCTCAGTTGGATTTCTCACTTGCCATTGTAGCAATTTTTTGTTCAAAATAATAATTTTTACTAATAGCTCTAGTAGTAGAGACACACAATATAACTGATAAATATTTTCAAATATTATTCAATCAATAAAAGCTGAAATGTTAAAAGCTAAATTAAGTTCTGTGAAGAAGTTTCCAACTGTTCTCTTAATTATAACGTCACTCTCCAGTTGAACTGTGTGTCTATGAGACCTCTACTTTCGTGCTCCGTAAACTAGTGTAAATTATAGCTTAATCCAATTCAGGACTGATAGATAGGTTAAATAATAATT
Organism: Aphelocoma coerulescens; assembly: GCF_041296385.1. Lineage (NCBI taxonomy): Eukaryota > Metazoa > Chordata > Aves > Passeriformes > Corvidae > Aphelocoma > Aphelocoma coerulescens. Next base: position 102,385,917 of record NC_091015.1, on the reverse strand, counting down.
TATCCTTAGAATGGCATAAGTTAAGAAAATCCTAAAGCAGGCTATGAATCCCACAGCAGTAACAATTGTTCACAAAGCCTTCCAGAGGACCTTGCTGGATTGGTCAAAACGGGAGATCACTGTAAATGTGGCAGAAAGTCTGATGGGGGTTCTTCTGGCAGACACTCCTTCCAGGTATGGAGAGTCTCAGATGTAATGTAGCAGGGTCAAACTCTTCTGTTACAGGAGGACTAAATATTGTGCCTCTTGGATGCTGGTGGGAGCATCTCTGGAGATAAACTGCTTCTGATTCCAGTGCTTAACCACTCTCTGGTTGAAAAAGTTTCCTGATATCTAACCTAAACTTTCCCTGACTCAGCTTCATGCTGTGTTCTCAAGTCCTGTCACTGGTCACAAGAGTGAAGATTTTTGTGAGACAGTTTTCCCTTCACAGCTTCTTGGCCATGAGTCATACATCCATGTGGAAAACATGGTACTCCTAGTGATTTGTTGGTGGCTATTCATGAGAAAACAGAGTGGACATTATAACTGTGTAGAATCCTTATCAGTAAAAGACATTTATAATCACAAGAGAAAGACAGCACAAAGTGAATACATCTCCTGAAAAGTCAATCTGGAAGAAACATCTTGAAGAGAAGAAGAAAGAAAAGCCATGTCACATCATCAGGCAGAGGAGACCCTGCAGGAGGAATGGAGACCCTACAAGTAGGGCCAGAAGGAAGATACAGGAGCTGTAGGCCTGTCAGACTAAGATCAGTGCTGGGGAAGGTCATGGAGCAGATCACCTTGTGCAGCATCACTCAGCACATACAACACAACCAGGGTATCAGGCCTTGCCAGCATGAGATTAGGAAGGGCAGGTCATACTTGAGTAACCTGATCTCCTTCTATGACAGGGTAACCCACTTTGGGAGTGAGGGAAAGGCTGTGAATATTGTCTATCTAGACTTTAGTAAAGCCTTTGACACCGCTTCCCACGGTTAGTGGGTTTCCCAGTTGGTCATGGATCACAAGTGTTTTTCTCCAGGGCTCAGTAATGAGGCCAGACCTGATAATTATCTTCATCAGTGATCTGGATGAGGACATTCAATGCACCCTCAGTAAGTTTGCAGATGACACCAGCTTGGATGGATCTGCTGGAGGGCAGCAAGGCTCTGTAGACGGATCTGGACAGGTTGGATCCATGAGAAAAGGCCAAAAGTTTGAGGTTCAACATGACAAAGTGCCAGGTCCTGCCCTTGGGTCACATCAATCCTGTGCAGTGCTAGAGGCTGAGGGCAGAGAGGTTGGCAAGTAGCCCAGAGGAAAAGGACCTGGTTGACAGTCAGATGAAAGTGAGCCAGCTGTGTGTCCAGGTGGACAAGAAAGCCAATGGCATCCTGACCTGTCTCAGAAACAGTATGGACAGCAGGACTGGGAAAGTGGTCGTCACCCTGTTCTCGGCACTGGTGAGACATGTATTTGTGGCGCTTAGGGACACCATTTAGTGGTGGACTTGACAGTGCTAGATTAACAATTGGACTTGATGACCTTGGAGGTCTTTTCCAATCAAAATGATTCTATGATTCTATCAATGCTGCGTTAGCTGTAGGACTTGTCTGGTAACTCTCTCTCTTACCTTCGTGTATCCTGGGCATGTGAACACAGGTCATGTATTAGGAAAACCACTATTGTGTCCACACAATTTTGGTGACAATATGTGTGAGCTTTTACCAAATGGCTGAAGCACAGCCAAGCAGTTGCAGATTATGCTTTTCTACTGTCTGAGGTGGGAGAAGTTTTCCACCTAAATCTATAGCAAGGAAGGGATTATACTAAATATTCCTCGAAAAGGAGTACTCTTAATTCTGTGTGCATGGGTGACCTTTGTCACCCTTCTAGTTTGACTTTACTGAAAAGTAGTGAGGAAGCACAGTGGAAAAGATCAGCATCTGAGTGGCGGGCTTCAGACCTCACAGAAGTCCCCCTCCTGGGAACATAAATATAGTCTTTGTTCTCTCAAGCCTAATGAATTTCAGGTCTGCTTTCTGCTTGGTTCTCCTTTGCCTTCACCATCCAGGAAGATGGGGAAACAGAGATACAGATCTGAAGCCATCATGAAGGGTATCTCATGTTCCTACTACAAAAAAAATGGTGCCATGATTACCAGCAGAATAAATGACAGAGCCCCATTTACACAAGGACCCATGTCTTGAACAGAATTTCAGATTACATTTCCTTTTCTAAACATACATGAGTGGACAAATTAGTAAGAACTACTATGTACAACACAAAAAGTTCCAGGCATCTTTGAAAATAAATTATTATAATCTTAGCTTAAGAAAATCATAAAAATTTGAAGCTCTTAGAACTGAACCCATATATCAGTATCTAATATGCCAAAGCATTCAAATGTGGCATAGCCTTCTGGAAAGTTTATGAGCTCCAGAGATTACCGGAGGGGAAGCAATAAGAACTAAAAGAAGATATGAAATTCTTTTCTTGCAGACTTACATTATGCTCTCCGCCTTCCCCTCATCACTACACATTCTGAAACTTGTTAAACCGTCCCTGCTCCACAATATGCCCCTTGGGAGAGGCACTGGGGGCAGTAGACAGACATCTTTGCCCTGGGGCAGCACCTGACACTGCTAGTTTCTCCAGAACGTAGCCTGGAGTAGTGTCCCAGCTTTCCAGACCTCCACCAGTACTTCCATCTTTCCACAACCCTGGCACAGTGCAGCAGGTACAGACACATAGCTGGGATGAGCTAAACCTGAGGTAGACCACATAACCGTGAAGGGAGCTGGCTTCAGGCAGCAGGGTAGGAGAGCTGCAGGGAATGTGACCTGAATGGCTGGCCATGCATAGACTAATTCAGAGCTGTCTGATGTGGGTGTGTTCGTAGAATCATAGAATGGTTTGGGTTGGAAGGGACCTTTAAAGATCATCTACTTCCAACCCCCTGGCCATGGGCAGGGACACCTTCCACTAAACCAGATTGCTCAGGGCCCCATCCAACCTGTCCTTGAACACTTCCAAGAACAGGGTGTTAACATCCTCTCTGGGCAACCTGTTCCAATGACTCACCAGCCTCAAAGTAAAAATGTCATCCTTATACCTAATCTAAATCTACCCTTCTTCAGTTTAAAGCCATTCCCACTTGTCCGATGACTACATGCCCTTGTAAAAGGTCCCTTTTCAACTCTCTTGTAAGCACCCCTTTACCTAAAGGGGTACTGGAAGGCTGCTTTAAGATGTCTCTGGAGCCTTCTCTTCTCCAGACTGAACAGCCCCAACACTCTCAGCCTTTTATCATAGAAGAAGTGATCCAAGCCTCTCATAATCTTTGTGATCTTACTCTGGACCAGGTAAAACAGGCCCATGGCCTTCCTGTGCTGAGGACCTCAGAGCTGGACTCAAAGTGGGCTCTCACAAGAGCAAAGAACAGGAGGAGAATCACCTCTCTTGACCTGCTGGCCATGCTTCTTTTGGTGCAGTCCAGGATACTGTTGTCTTTCTGGACTGCAAGTGTATGTGGATGGGTCATGTTGAGCTTCTCTGCTGCCCCCAAATCTTTCTCCTCAGTGCTGCTCTCAGGCTGTTCCCAGGATATAGCTGTGTAAGAGTAGATAGGGCTGGGTCTTACCTTACTTCCTGCTGTATTCCTCCTGCCCCTCTCTGCACCCCCAAAATTAGACTCTGTTAGGAAACAGACAGAAGTGTATCAGCCAGGAGAAAGCTGTATTCATTCTGGTTGGGTGCCACAGATCAGTCTGGCTGCAGGGGAGCTTTTTACACGAGTAGGGAAGGCTCTTACACCCTCCTCCCTCTTAGAAAACTTCCATCACCCACCTCTGTAATAAAAACCCAAACTTCAGGACCATGCTGTTTATTGAGTCTACCAAGTTCTGTAAGCCACTTGGCACCCCATGCCATGGGTGCTGGCTGTTGAGCTGCCAGCAGCTTCTAAGCTGACAAAGTAAGCACTACTTTGCCACTAATGGTAACAGCAAGACAAGAAAATTTGGGTGTATCCTCTCTGGTGTAGAATCAATGTTCCCCTTATGAGTTTTAATACATAACAGGAAAAAAGGTTTTGTTTTTTTAAATTTTTCACTTTGGTTCTTAGGAAGAGTATTCATGAACTTCAGCTGGCACTACCCAGAAATACTTTTCAGTATACCTTGCACCAAATTCTTTCTTGACAGTTCAATTAAAAAAAAAAAAAGTTTTATTTTGCAAAATTAATTAATGCTTCAGATGAATGTATTATTTATGTTGCCAATGAGGGGACTTCTATGAGGTCTTCATGCTAGACTTCTATAAATTTCTAGGTATTTTATGGGATTCCCTGGCCACTTTTGCTTTTCCATTAATCTTGCTTTTTTTATCAATTCCCCTGAAGAGCACAACTCTCTTCCTAGATGCAAAGTTATCATAGACTTTGCATGATATATATGAAAAAGACACATCAAATGACCAGTAATTTTTTATATTTATAAAATTTATTTCTTCTAGAAATTGTTAAGCTATAGATATACTCAAATAAGAAAGTCTGAAGCAAAACTTTGTCTGAAAAAAAAAAATCTCTAAGTGATAATTAGCAAGAAATTAACAATAATTTCGAAGCCACAAATTTGCTTAGGCAGCCAAGAATCTAGAGAAATGCCAAGTGTGAAAATACAATTAAGTGAAATTTTTTTCTCCTTCTTTATGAGTTCTGTGTATGACTGTTCCTTCCACAGTGCTAGTAAAAGATCTTAACATCACTTGTAAACCAACATAAGTTTTAGGACAGATAAACATTACTCACTTGAAATTTCCTTCCATTCAAGAAAGAAATAAAACAATTATATGAAATATACATTGTAAGGCTGTCACAGTGAGCTCTCATGCATCAACAACTTTTACATAACTATATACTCTGAAACTGAGTAGTTGTTGCCACAGTGGCTGTCACACCAAATGTATTTTCTCAGTGAAAACACTTAAAATTCACGTATCTGTGCTATAATTATACTACTTATATTGAGCCTGAAGCAATTGATTTCACATCTTGTTTAATCACAATTACCTGTTGTGGAGATGAACATTTTTCTTAGGATCATCATTTCTATTTTAATTCATTCAGTATATTACAGCAATAAAAATGAGTTTTGGTGCTCCAAATTGTATCAGAGTTCACTCACATTGAACTGTAGCTGTTTAGGTTTATGTGATGGAATTACAGACACAGTGAACATGAGATAACACCTTGATTTGAAAATCCTACTGCAAAAATCTGTATTATTGATGCCACATGATATTTTGGAAAGAAAACTATATTTCCAGTTGCATATTAGAATAACATTGTCATCTAGTTCATTCTGATGAATAAATAAAAATAAAGAAAATACAAAAAGTATAATAACCAGTTAGTTATTCACACTCCAGCTCAGGTAGGAAGACTTGCCAACATTCTCTACATGTTTAGGTATCATTTTTCCAGTTTTTAAATAGCTAACGGCATTGCTTTATTAAATTTCCTTTTTAAAAATAAGCTATTAATTTTCAAACTGTACTGTCTTTACATATTTTATGTTCAGTTTGTTTTTATTTAATTCCCTTGGCTTTTGTTGGAACAAATAAACCCTACAAAGCTTTCTCCTTTTCTCTAATAACTTTTCATGTGACCATAACAAGGCACTTAGTGTAAACTAGAAAAAAACAAATAAGCATTAAACCAAATAGAAATAAACGTTAAAAAGCATTAAAGAGGTTTTCTCTTTTCCTGAGAAATCTTGCTTTCAACTGCTTTCACATTTCCCTCCTCTCTTAATTTTAAATAAAAGTTCCAAGATAGTTAATTGTCTGTACTTCTGCTAATGAATAGTAGAGTGTGGAATAGTGTAGTTTACTGACTGACTGCCCCATTAAAAATAAAGTAAATAAATGTTGCAATGAGATGTTTAAAATAAACCATGGAAACCTATAAGTTTAGCATGCCACTGAGAAAAATTGTGTAATTCTATTTTAACCATTTCATAAGAAACTTCTTTGTGTCTAGCTAGACTTTAAAAGTAATATTGATCTATAATCAGTCCTAAGTTTTGTTGGATGTTTCCTCAACAATAAGAAAACAGGCCTATATACACATTTCATTTTTAATTATATGAAAGTAAGAAAACATTACTAAATGCCTATTATTTTTGTCCCCATTGTATCCAGTGACACATTATTTGTGTCGCTGAAGTTCCAGCTGAAGGTATGACGTTGAAGGGACTGGACTTCTATTCAGGCTGTAGGTGACTTTCTTACTTTCCTTCTGTTGCACTGACCAGGGACAGGTAAAAGGACATGGCCAACATTTGTGGCTCTGCTACTGCTTTGTTGGCTTACTCAGTTTCTCTTTCTTGGCCTTTTCCTTTGTGAAGTGGGATAACAGCATTGAACTTTGTACTGTGGCCTGACATCTGCAGATAAAAGTATAGAGCTAAGGATTGTGTCACATTTTGGTTGAGTTGTGACGACTGTTTCGTAGCAGCCCAAAGCTGTTTCTATAATACATGATGTTAAAGCAAGAAAGCTCTTGGAATATGTTAACTATATGGGAAAGTGGGAAGGAACAAGGCAGACTGGTGAGCGGAGATTTTCATGGCAGCAGATGTTTATGTTTCATGCCAGTCAGAGCACTGTACAAAAAAGATGTGTGCTGAAAACTAAGGATGTCATAATCTTTTCTATTGAGATGCTGCCTTATAACACAATATGTTTTATTCTCTCCATCTTTCCTCTCAAGTTTTAGAATTTTTTTTCACATGACCTATGGGGGAAAGGAAGAAATAGAAGTATGAGAGGAGGAAAGAAAGGTAATGGAGTTATGGAGTTATGAAGTCATGAAAGAAGGAAGGCTATCTTGTGAGTTAAGGAGTAGGTGCAGGAAAAAAATGATTGGTGGACAGAATGGAGGCGAATGAAGAATGGCAGTGATGGGACAGGTAAGGAAATTGAGAAAGGCAGCCAAGTAGGGGGTACTTGTCAGTGCAGCAGCATCAATATAATGCTGATTCCCCACACAAGTCAAAGAAAGGATAGCACTGAATAAATAATGTCTGACAACCAATTGTCAGGTAAAAGAGAAAATCTTTGTAATCCCCTGGCAATAAAGTAAGAGGTGAAGACTTCTGTGAGATTAAAGTTCTAGAAGTGCGATGGTTTTTGTACACTTTCCTGAAGCATTTTTAAACTAACGAATAGATAGACTTAATGCACAGCAGGTAATATACATTTATCACTATTTTCTGCTTTCACTGGTGTAGCTTTTCCATTTGTTAAAAGTCATTGACTGAATTTAATGCACTGTGTCAATGTTCCCAAATTCATAAGTTATCCTTCTTTGGTAATGGAAGCATGCACAGTCAGTTCACACAGGCAGTTTATGATAATTCTGTGATTAAGATGAGTGTCAGAAAAGATAAATGCATCTGACTAACTGGTCTCTGGTCAGAACCCAACTCTGTGGCATTTGCAAAGCGTCTAGCTAAGTAATTTCACATACCAAACACGAGCCAGTAATACACTAGGACATACTGCTTGTTGTGGCTTTCCTTGCACGGCAGTTTTGAGAAATTATTAATTTTTAAGGAGAAAGAGGAGATAGAAAAAACTGCATGTGTGCCCAATGACACATGCCTGTTTGTGCCTAATTCATTGGAAAAATTGCTCAAGAACTGTTCAGCCATGTTCGAATATGCTGCCAAGGTCAACGGGACCTTTCCAAAAGTGCTGGTTATGTGAGGTAAAAGTGCTTGAGGCAGCTTCAGCTTAAGCGATTTTTGATATTTACTTTTTTTTTGGAAAACAGATAATCTGACCGTTGGCAGTCCCATCTCTGAACATTACTGATTACCTTGGAAAGCTCAGAAGGGGAGTTTGCCTTTACCAAGTGTCTAGAATCCAGCACTGTATTACAAGGCTGAATAGTACAGATCACCTGAGGGTGCCAAAAGTGTATTCAGACACCACAGATTTTCAAGTTAAATTCAATTTTTATGATAGTGGTAATCCAGAGACAGAAAAGAGGCATGTAAGTGCATTAATTTCTTGTCCTATCAGCATTACCTTGTAGAATCCCAGAATCCCAGAAGGTACCTAGAAAATGTGGAAGAGTTGATCCCAATTCTGAAGTGGTCAATATGCATTTGCAATAAGGTATTTTGAAAGCAAAGAAAGAGAACAATACCCTGTACCAGCTGCTGCTGGTCTGCGAGCCTCTGGAAACAGTAGCTAGGTAAGAAAAACTTCCTGCTTAAACACAGGGTTTGTGTGTACGCATGTGAGGGTAGCTGAGTTGGATTAGAAGGTTCTAGTGAGTGGGAAAGTTGCTGAATAAAACCTGGCCACATGCAGCTTAATTGTCTTCTCTTCCAACCGTTGTTTCTGCAATGTGGTTTGGGTATGGCTTCTAACTGTTGCAGACAAAGAGAGGTTCCTTCAGCAGAGCTGAAAGAAGGCTAAAATTGAAAGAAATCCAGCATCTGGTCAAACTTTGAAGTTTAACATTGTTCAAGAAGAGAGAATAGTATGATCCTGCTCCCATGAGAGTGAGTGCGAACAGAAGTAGACATAAAAATACTTTGTTTCCCATATTTCTCTAAATCATTAAGTTTGGAATACATAAGTCTCGTATATAAGCAAGAGTGCTTTAGGTGTGTTTTGGTTTCCAACCTGGTGGTTAAAAATCACCTCCAGCAAGATTTGCTGCCCTGGCCTTTGGGATTTGCGATGTCAATGCTCGGCTTAGCAGGAGCTTCCTTTGTCCACAACTTCTAGCTCCATGAGACTTGGACCTGGAAAGGCTGATGTGCAGCCCCACCTCCGTCCTTGGATATTCTTGGAACTGTATGATAGTCCTTTGGCAGGAATATTCCCTGAGGCAAAGGAGAGTGATGATACAAGTTCACCTTGTTTACTGGAATGTCACTTGTACCATCCAGAGCTTTTTGCATTGTAATTATTTCCTGGGGGTAATTGCATGCTTTTTTAGACTTTCTTTTGCGCTCCCATGCTTAGCTGAAAAACTGCCAGAGGGAATTGCTGAACTGTTCCCAAGGAGAACAGTAATGTCTACTAGTTGCTTTGACATCATTGTTATTTATAAATTCCAAACCAAAAAAATAAAGGGCTAGATATTGGTAACCCGAATCCATGTGTTTGAGGTATGAAGCTGGTCTTATGGGTGACAATTCTTTTCCATACATGTTATATCTAGAGCAGTCATGTGCTCTGGCGTGAAAACATGGGCTACTTGCTGTTCCACCAATGGATGTGTTAGGTGTGTATCAAAGTGGTAAAAAAAGTGGAGCATTGCTAGACATCTCTCTTTACATGTGTCAGCTCGGAAAGTTAACCAAAAGGAGAGTTACATACTCTATGTCCCCAGAGAAGTGAGGGCACATCTATTTTGTCCAGAACAGGATTGGGGTTCACGGGAGGAATTTTGAATCACAATTCTTAGATGGTGCTGCTCTCTGGTGCTGAAGCTCAGTACCACCATTGCCTCCCAACTGTCTCTAGCTGTAAAATAAACATTTTGGGAAACTCTTAGATATCAATTCTTCTCATTATTCATCAGCATTAATGTATTATGACAAAACAAAATTCAGTGTACCCAAATATTTCTCATCTTCAAAAAAATTCTTTAAAGGCCTTACTAAAAGAAAAAAGAAATCAATACAAATACAGAACACTGAAATCTAGTCCACCTTGAAGGGGTAAAAGACATTTTGCAACAATGCAAAGCATCTTACACACTCTGTAGGAGTACATTACAGACCACAGCTAGATGTGACATGTAAGTGGCAACTAAAAATAGTAATTAGTAGTAACTTTTCTAAGTGTTGTTTTCACATAATAAATTAAATAATTATTTTTAGTTTCAAGAGATTACTAGTTCATTTATCTCATTTCAATTAATACAAAATAACTTAGTTGCTTACTATTTAATAAGAAGTACCACAACTTGGAGAACGATTCTTTTACTGTTCCTAAAAAATTAAAATTATTTAATCTGCTTGCCTTGCTAAAAGACTCCAAATTTAAGAGTAATTGCTACAACAGAGTTAAACACACAGAATCGTCCACAACACTGCAAAGCCTCACTGTTTTATGCATTATGAAACTTGCATTTTAGCTTTATGAGTAAGCAATGGAAACCTCAGCTTAGTTGTGTTCTAGTAGTAGAAGTTTACTTCCACACTTAGAAACCTCAGTACAGATATGTTGTATAGCTATAGTCATTCAGTTTATGTTTTTCTTCTTGAAGGAAGTTATCATAAACCTTCCCTAGAGTTTCAAAATGTAACAGAATGTTTTGTGGGGAAGAGCTTCTTTTCCTTTGAAAGAACAATCTTTAACCATGTATGACAAAACTCAGTTTTCAGTTCTGTTTAATCTGCAGTTTCATCCTTTTCAGGTTTTATACAGGAAATTGCCCTGATTTGATATGTTAATTGTACCTTAAGAGTTTGAAAAATCACCTGTAATTGCTACAAGCTGAATTTACAGTGAGATCTGTTTATGACTTTCCTGAAAATTAGTTCAACAGGAAAGTTTCGGGGCAGCTAACTTCTGTTACTGTATTTCCAAATGAGCAGAGAGGGACTGGGCTAAAAAGAAAGAACCATTAATTAAAAAATAATTTTGAAAGTCAGGGTAAAAAGAGAGAGAATTTAGAGTGTCATAGAGGGAAATAATAGGAGAGAATTTTTTTTCCTTTTTGTGTGAGGCAGCCTCTCATCATTTATGGAACCTCTGAAATATATATATATCTAGACATATGGAAGCCTATCCATAAGCCTTTAGTACCCGCTTGCAGCATAATGCCACCTCTAATGCTGCCATACTTGATTTAGAAACTGCAAAGTCTGACAGAGATGGAGCAAACTATTCTGCAGGTAAGGAAAAACACTGAATTGAATGGCACTCAAGAACATACCTGTGCACTTTGTTTAACTGGGGCCTGGATTTTCCTCCTGACTTCAAAACGGCTGAGAACTATAGTCTTTTCTTTGATTTATGATAGGCCAAAGCACACATTTCAGAGCTCTTGAGCAAAACCGAGGGCATTTTTTTAGCTATATCTTTTAATAAATAATGGAAAAGATAGCAGAATTAGAACTGTGTAAGACTGACTGAAAACAGTGAAAGAGGAACTACAGGTAAACCCAGCAACCCATGTGACTGTTTCAGAACAGTTTGTTCACTGTATCCAAAATAGTACTATAATTTAAAGGCTGCCACATATGGAAGATGTTAGCAGTTTCCATTGCCTCGTTCCACTTGATAGACATACGCACTGGACCTATGCAGAGTCAGCTCCAAAGTAGGTGATTTGTGAAAAGTTTTCATGCTTCTGGTTCTTATAAAAACTCCTATATAACCAATGTATGATTTTCATTTTGTTTTTACTTCTACAGCATGAATATTTATTTTAGAGAAAATCTGATTATAGCGTTACTCTTCAGTCCTAAGGTTAGTAGGTGGAGATTTCCTGATTAAAGTCTATTTAGTCATTAGTACTATCTGCATGACAAAATGAAAGCTTATTTCTAATATAGAGTATTTACATGATCTTTATCACTTGTAACTATTACTGAAAAATGATAAATTAGGTGTACACTTTCAAAATAACACCTGGAACAGACTCCCTCTATAAACTTGTTTAACCTTTTATTTTTTTAGTGACAGATTGGAATTTATTATTTTGAAAGTCTTGGAGCACCTGGTCTGTGATTTTATCAGAGTTATAAGAAATGCCTTGGAGGCAAGGGCGGGGGAATGGTTAGAACAGGAACTGTGATTCTTTAAAAAGTGCCTTTTATCTGAAGAGCAAATTTAGTTGAAAACTCAAAGCACTCTGGACTTCAAATCATTCTGACAAATCAGTTCTTAAGGTGTTACTTATATTGCAGTTAAATAATCCTAACAGCCCTGCTGACTGTCTAAGTTTAACCTCTCACCCTGGGAAATCTGATTAAGAGAGAAATGTAGATGGAGAAATACACCAAGTATTTGTTGCATTTCTATCCCCTATGAAGCAGTTATTGGCATAATACTTCCTACATCCAAAACACAATGATGTGAAGTTAACAATAAATTTAAAATAATGTGGACAATTTAAAACAGTTTAATAGTGACTTATCCAGAACCTGCTTTTTAGGCAAATATTTTATATGAGATTTGCAACTTTTTAGTTATCTCAGAGTCAAACTGCAACACTGGCAGATGCAACGGAAGCATAGTTTATCTCCTTCCTTCCTTCTTTGTCACCAGCACATAACGACGCAAGTATCAAAGAGACTTCTTTTTGCTGTCAAGCTTTAAAAATGCCTAAGAGCTGATTTTTCTCAGATGTGTTGCCCAAACCATGGCTGGCCCCGATTCTGCATGGCACTGGTTATGGTGCTTTTTTTAGTGGGGTTGTTGGTATCATCCCAGGACTGGGTCCTGGGAAGCCTGCCTGTTAAATATCGCTGCTGCTCTTTGACTGGCTCATTAGTTGGACTTTCACAAAGCTAAGCTTGAGTGATCATTTCCATTTGAAACTTTTTTTGCTGTTAAGAACTGCCTGTCTTCAACACTGGACTAAAGCTGTTATTAATGCAACTGGAGACACAGTATTTTTGCGCCAACTTAGATAGATATTAGGCTTGCTGCTTAGCATGTCTAAAATTAGGCTGCCATGAAAGTTCAAGAATGCAAATCAGCACTAAATCCAAGGTCAGCTTAAAAGGTTCCGATAACTCCATCAAGGAAAAAAAGGAAGAGTTGTATAATTTAAGAACACATTTCCGTGTCTGCAAAAAAAAAACAACCAAGTGCACAATCTGGGTAGCAAAGGAAAGATGGATTTTTGCTCTAGCTCAGATCAACTAATTTTGTTTTCTTTCCCATCTGTCCTCCATGTGAGTCTGTCCACATGAAAAATCCCGCTTGGTGAAGCCCCACAGGGATGGCATCCATATCACAGCAAACGCTGGGACTATTCATCACTTTGGTGCCTGGGATAATTTTACAATAACCTTGGCAGGCACACTTCTACGAAAGATGATTTTCAGCTGTAGGCCTGAAACCAGATTAGATCTTGTTCTTTAATCACCAGCATAGTCATTTCCCAATGCTCTTAAGTGAAGTTTCTTTGTGCTACGCATTTCTTCATTCCAGCATTACATTTTGGATGCAGAAAGGGACTGTCTATAAACTCATCTGAGACATTCCAGTATTAATCTGGGACAAAAACAAAAGGGATAAAATTCATGTGATATAATTAGTCAAAATGTAATTGGAGTAGATTTTGTCAAATATTTAAAGTTTCTGCCCTTCATAAAAGGGATAAAGGATGAAAAGTATGGGGTTGGGGTAATCCCAGACAGAATAGATGAGTAACAATGAAGCTTTCCAAAAGAAAGTTCACATATGTCTGTATGACAGAGAGATTTATGATTATTCTGAGTTGTTCACTTCAAAGTATCTTTAAGAATGATTATTGTAAAATAGAACAAGGCAGAGAGAATTTCATATTGTGAACAAAGAAAAATTATCACTGAAAATTACCCACCAGAGCAGAGTGGAAAAATGAATTGAAGTCATTCAGATTTGCTCCTGGTTTAAAACTAGTGGCATACAGGGATTTCTAGAAGAAAAAAGCAAAGGTAAAATGGGGAAAAGTTCTTCCTTTATGTAATTTATCTCTGTTTGGGTTTGTAATAATATATTTCAAGTAATGCCCCAGAATCCAGTGTTCTCTGAGGTTGCTGAAAGCCTCTGATCAGACTCTGATGTCTGTCCATGTGAGTGCACTAGAAGCCCATTTCAGGTTGGTTTCTTTTTAAGTCACAGGCTTGAAAAAAGTCTCTGCAGTTTTCAAGAGACATTGAAACACAACTGTGAGAGATATGCAAACTAGAAACATAGATATTTTCCAAAGAATTTTTTTGAGTATCACTCTGCAAAGTTTTCACTATGAAATCTATAATCATTAAAAACATGCTACATGCCCACTCACTTTTTGAAGTATTGACAAAACCATGGCCTATTCTTGCTGAATGTAGGTTGATTTATGCGACTGAAGACAAATGGCTCTCAGTAAGCAATCATCAAATTCAAAGTGAAACTCTAGAGCTTTGAACCCACATGACCTGAAGCAGAAACCAGTGTTCACACCAACCCTTGTAAGGCAAAATTGCTGAGTTTAGAAGAAATATCAGCCATTCATCTGAATAGCCAGGGAAAAAAAATAGTTTCATAAATATCAACAAAAAACCCTCATTATTTTTTAATTTATGAAATTTATTGCTGCATCATTTGGCACCTTCTCATCCTTTGAAAAAATTACGTATTATAAAATGTTTTGTGAGAAATAAATATAGACTGATGCCCATTTACCTAGGCAACAGTAGCAAAATTTTGAAGAGTGCATGTATGCTTACATTTTCTTACAGGAGTATGCAAAAAATATGATGGAATTGAAATATTCCTTCCTATGGACATACGTGGTAACACAAGTATTAATTTCCATGCATGAATTCTGTGAGAAACTTGCTTCAAAACAAAACATGAAACCATATCTCCAGGTACCGGAAACTTGGTGATGATCCGTGACCAGTCTGATCTGTTGGAAGTAGACTGGTCAAATAAAATCGATATTAAAATCGATTCAGAGGAACTAAAATTTTGCAGAGAGAGGTGTCTGTAGGTGTATCTGTGCAGATGTATGTAGGGCTTATCATCCTGATAAAAGGTAAGATCAATTCTTGCTTCTCTAGGCCAGATGTCTTATACTGATGGGACTTCTGTTAAAATCACTGGGTGCCTCGCCTCTTTACCCTCACACCGGTCCTCAGATGCTCCCATTTATCCTGTTGCTACTTCCACTATTCCAGAAAGCCCTTACCATCCTCGAAGCTGCATAAGTGGCAGCTTTCTATTTTCCTTCTTTCCACCAGTCCCTAATTTCCATTAATGTTTCTTTTCCCTTCGGAAATCGAGCAAAAGCATGATTCAGGATATCTATATAGAAACCTACACTGAGGATCTCATCTTGGCTCATAGGTTTTTGTTTGTTTTTTCCTTTTTTTTCATGTGGGGTTTTTTTGCTACAAAAAGGCTCTAACACATGTCACTTCACATAGCCAAAAGTTAGTCCTGTGTGAAATCATTGCAGAAAAATGGATTAAAACCAGATTGACTGAGTTTAAAATAGAATAGCTAAAAGGAATCGTCATTGTGTGCAGTCATTTACAAGGGAATGCAAAGATTGTTTTTTACACTCTAGCCTTTGCAAGGGCTTGGAAGGATTATAGAACAACTTTTCCAAGAAAGTTTGTGCATTGTACAGAAACAGGTGGAGCTATACCTATGAAGAGCTCATACAGGGAGGAACATAAACACTTTGGTTAAATGAGTGTCAGATAAAACAAGTCACTTTAAGACAGGAGAACAGGACTGCCAGGATCATCTTAGTAAGTAAACTGAGAAAAGTGAGTAAACATTGAGTATTACCTGCACCCTTTCACACAATGTTCTTACTCTATGAGAAAGTTTTAAGTCTGGCTATGATTTATAAATTATTTTCCAATGTTTAAGCTGTTTTTTCCAGAGGAGCTGGTACCATTCCTACCTGCTGGAGTGACTGGTGTAGCAAATTGTCTTTCTAGCCTGTGTGGAGACCTGAGGAGATCCTGCTGTTCCTAAATGTTCCTGCTGTTCATACACCTATTCTTTTGGGAAACCAAAGCACTTTCTACATTGGACCAAGAGTCATGCTGTGCCTTGACACTTTATTCAGGCAAGGGGTCTGTAGACACTTTTCCTAACAAGTCATCCATTCATCACTTCTGCCCATCTAAAACCATTGTACCAAGGTGTTACCAACTTACTGCTCTGGTCACCCTGTGTGGTCCAAAAACCAGAGATAGGAATAAAATTCACAAAACTGTAGAAAGGCGACGTGTATCTCATTAAAGTTTGAGCATGTATGGCCAGGAACAAGGAGGGAGAAGGCGCTTCTGCCCAGCTCTGGCAATACATCAGTGTGATGCACAAGGCTATGGAATGCTGACTGAATGAAACTGTTATTCAGTCTCCCAAGAGCACTGCTAATTTTCTCAAGGAAGGGGAGTGCAAAAAACTTGGGGGAACTGTTTCGTCTGAAAAATGGGTTAAAAGAAACCTAGGGCCCATTCCCCTGGAACAAGATTTAGGAAAATGAAATATTTTGAATTTGAAGTCATAAAATCAGAAATAAGGTGCACATTTTTACCAGCGATGATAATTAATTATAGGAGTTCCTTATCAAACGATGTGCTGGATTTTCCACCACCTGAAATCTTTCAGCAAATACTGGATATGTTAGTGATTATCTCTTGTCCAGCCAGAGGTTATGGGCAATGTTATGCAGAAAATCAGATTAGAAACTCATAATGGGCCCTTATGGCCATAAAGGTACATGAAAGTCAGTGGCACAAATTTGCAACAGTCAGTGATTTGGTTCAAGGCTGAAACTTCTAAGTGCAGATTTCTGTTTTCCATTCTGAATGATGAAATGCTTAATGTGACAGGAGCTGGATTCTGGCTGCAGTTAGATTGATGCAATTCCAGTAACTTCAGTGGAACTGTAGGATTTGATACAAGGACTTTTCAAACCTGTCTGTTTAGACAGAAGCATTATTGCCACTTAATCAAAAGCTTTTACCATGAGAAGCTTGTTATCACCAGCATTTATTGTGGAGAGTGGGCATTTTCTTTTTACCTAGGGAGGAAATAAAAGAAAAGAAGCCTTTTAAAATTATAAATTTTTAAATATTTAAAATATTTTAATATTTAAATTTAATATTTAATATTTAAAATTTTTAAATAAATATTTAAAATTAAAATCTGACTGGTTTTACTGTGCCAAACACAAGAATCTGTGATAAAAGGATATAAATATCTGATTATGTAATAAAAAAAAAAGTATCTGATTCCTAAAAATCAAGCCAAAGTTCAGTGGCTAAGGATCCTGGTAAGCTATGAGAAGTGCTTTGTTTGAGAAGGAGTTAGGATAACTCGCTCTCATTCTTTCAAGTTGCTATCCAACATACCAAGCACAATCCCACTACTTTACAGGTGGAGCCACATTGCAGCTAGTGACACAGACAGATGACATATTTATTAGCTTGTCAAAGCTTCCTCTGTTTATGGAAGACTCACCCAGCTAAACAAAACAGTCTGCTTCCCATTGGCTAATTGAGCTGGCCCCTGTTGAGAGCCTCAGCAA
Organism: Aphelocoma coerulescens; assembly: GCF_041296385.1. NCBI lineage: Eukaryota > Metazoa > Chordata > Aves > Passeriformes > Corvidae > Aphelocoma > Aphelocoma coerulescens. Next base: position 102,368,639 of record NC_091015.1, on the reverse strand, counting down.
AGTGCTTGATGAGGCATAAAATGATGATTAATTAATTTACTGCTCAGTTGATCATCAAACTGAGAGGTTTATGATTCTCACAGCGGTCAACACTCTCTCTTCAATGTGCAACAGCATGAGCAGCCTTCACTCTGGCCTGCTGCTGCCTTTGCTATGACCTGAGATATGGTGGCTTAATTCAGGGGAAACGGGGAAAAAATTAAGAGAAAAGTTTCAAAAAGGATGTACACAGCAGCCTCTTTCAGAGAGGCTTGTGAGTGCCAGAATGTTTCTCACAAAGGGGCTTTTTATATTTCAACATTAATAAAAGCTACTTTGCTGGAGTTGGTTGGTTGGTTGGTTGGTTTGGTTCAGTGACTTAGATAAGAATCCCCCTAAAAATAAGTTTCTTCTCTGATTACATGACTAAAATTCAGAATTAGAATGAAGTTATATAGAGCCTATAGGGCTCTATAAAGGGCTTAACAATTGCAGGTGTGCCAGAAGAGATCAAAATGCCAGTAGAAACACCGAGTGGAGCTCTCTTTTTTATTCCTAGAGAAGAATTTTAGTAATTTAAAACTCCTTAAAAAGAATTCTTAAGATTTGTAGATTTAAACATGAGGCATTCTGTGTATGGTGAACAGCATGTTTAAAAACATTATTTAAAAAACACATTTTTCCATTTGTATACATTTACAGCTTGTGTGCACTCACCAAGTGTTTTGCGTATGTTTTTATGTGCAAACTTTTAAATATTTGCACTTAGGCTCATATTCTGACTAACTTTTCTCCGAAATGCTGATGCAGTATCCAGAGTTTTTTCTTAATGTGAAGACAACTAAATTCTGCTTAGTTACAGTCATTTAATTCTAGAAAAATGGCAGGTGAATCAATATACACATAAGAAATAAACTGAATCCTGTAGAGAGACGTGCTTCATACCAGTTATTTAGTTTGATTTTTACAATCAAGGTGGTGGGATATGTATATTGGTACGTCTATGTACATTTAGAAGTTTATTTTATCTCTGTTCTGTAACCCTGACCTAGAGTTGCCAGCTGTACTGGAAGATCCCAGGAAATGTTTCCAAAATATCTGAAGGCCTGAGCATTACCCTGATTGGGAAACAAATGGTTTGTAAGTATAACGGGAAGACAGAGTCAGTTTGCACATTAAACTTTTCACCAAGTATGTATCCTTAGCTAGGGGTCTGTCTAGGAAGAACCCAGGCAGAAAATGAAGCTCTTTAATATAACTTCAGTCCCTTTACTTGTCTCAAAAGAACAATGAGAACAATAAGCAAGTGCAAAGAGAAATTGAGTTAGTACAGTCACTAGATTCTTTGTTTATGAACTTTGTTTCATTAATTCAGCCTTTAGGAAACTTCCTCTAGTTTAGATAAAATGGTGGAAGCAGGCTCTTTTTCTCAGAAAAGTAGTGTACAGAAACATTAGTTGGCACATTTAAATAAAATATGCTCTAGTGTGGGAAAAAAACTCAGGAAAAAACAGAGCTACAAAGCTAATAAATTCTGATAGAGCAATTTAATGACAACAAGAAAAGGGAAGAAAACAGTGGAAGATAAGATGAAATATCATGTTCCAAAAACTTGCACCTTTGTCAAGGAATGGCAGAAGTTTTGCTAAGCAATGTCAATCACAAGATTACATGGACCTATTTAAATAAAACACTTTTTAAAACACAGTTCATTATTTGGAAAAAGACATATTAAAAAATGCATAGATGAGAAATTACTTTCAAAATATTTAGGAGCACCAATGGAAAAGTATTTAGTGTGAACATTTGTGATGATATGACAGAGCAGGCTTGTGTTGACTCTTGGGTAAATAAATGGTGTATATATTGTGAGCCTTTAGAAGTTGAAGGTCTTTTGCCTCTGAAAATAGCACTACTGATATTACACAGATTGTATAAGAAGGAGCTCTAAAAACAAATTTAAAAATAATTATCCAGTCAAAGAGACAGTTCTACTGCTACCTGCTCCTTTATGCTCATATTTTCAGATTTGCAAAGTATTGCTGAAGACATCTCATGAGATGGAACTTCTTAACTTGTCCAGACAAGAATGTAGGCAACAGAAAAGGTAGACTTAACTCTGCCATGGTCAGATAGTTATTGTTGGCTAGTTATTCTTCTTTTGGGAATCTTTTATTCTACTTTATGTTGCTACTCTCAGTAAGAGTAACTGCAGAAGGGAAGCTCTACATCTCTATCTGCAATGCATGTTTTTTGCATAAAAACTTGTCCACCTCTGATCTTTCTGTTCTATGTCCTATCATGATCTAAAATTCATCATTCTGTAACAATGTCTGCTTTCTCTCATACTTCTTTTTACGATCTCCTTTTGAGGCTCTGTATAAAGATGCATAGTGCTCCATTTTTTATAGCTTCATAAAATGTAATGGCAAAAAAACCATTAGCTAATCTGGTTGACTACCTTTGAAACATGGGCTGTAGAATTTCACCTGGTTATCCTTGCACTGAGCTGAATAATGTGTACTTGACTAAAGTGTATCTTCCAGATGGATATCTAGTTTTGATTTGAAGACATCAAAGGCCACTTCCCTGACAGTTTTGAAAACATCAAAGAGTAGTGAGCTTATGGAAGATAAAAGAAAAATGAGCTAATTGCTTGGATGCTAAGGGGAAATTTACAGCAAATATTTTGGTCCTATTCTAGCTTTTAAAAATCTGGCTTTCTGGAAAGGCTACAAGCCATTATTACGCACATATTTAAAAATGGCTTTCTATTTTTTTGGATCAAGGCCTCACATGATAGACAAACTGATCTTGAGGGGAAGAAAAAAGGAAAATAATGCAAGATATACCATAGTTCAACACTGGCAAACTTTGTAAAGCATAGGCTAAAGCAGAAGAAAATTATCTGCATGAATTTGAAAAAAGAATATATGAAACTCTCTTAATTAAACTGTAAGATAAAAAGGGGTAGGGGGAAGGGAAGGGAAGGGAAGGGAAGGGAAGGGAAGGGAAGGGAAGGGAAGGGAAGGGAAGGGAAGGGAAGGGAAGGGAAGGGAAGGGAAGGGAAGGGAAGGGAAGGGAAGGGAAGGGAAGGGAAGGGAAGGGAAGGGAAGGGAAGGGAAGGGAAGGGAAGGGAAGGGAAGGGAAGGGAAGGGAAGGGAAGGGAAGGGAAGGGAAGGGAAGGGAAGGGAAGGGAAGGGAAGGGAAGGGAAGGGAAGGGAAGGGAAGGGAAGGGAAGGGAAGGGAAGGGAAGGGAAGGGAAGGGAAGGGTCAAATCATAGTTCAACTATCCCAAATTTATAATGTGCCTTTATAGACTGTTTTCTCTTCTCTTCACACTCTGTCATAGCAAAACAAAGGTTTATATAATTTCCTTCTAATAATTGTGTTTTTTCCTGCTCTTTAAATTTATGTTTTAAATTTTATTTTTTTTTCATAGATATCACATGTTCTACTTTCCTACTAGAAGAAATGAATAATGCTAAGAACACATTTCTGACTAATTTGATTAGCTAGTAGTATTGTAGGTCAGACACTTTACCATGTAGAAAGATTTAAATTATGTTTAAGTTAAGCATTTGCATCTTAGTTTTGGTCTTTTTTGAGACCATTCAGTTTTGTGCTTGGGTAATCAACTAACACTTTTTTAATGTTCTATGATTGAAGTGTCCATCAGAACTAACCATCTTCAATACTAGCTTGAACTATCACCTGTTAGTTGGCATGGACACAAGGCCCATTTGCTAGCTCGGAAATATTTGATAAAAAGAATTTTGATAACAGATTGAATTACACCATTAAAAGAATTAAAGAATTATCAATATTGTTGAAACCAGAATCAAGAATATTATAAAAAATTGTGTTTCATAAAGTGAAAATACATGGCACTTAAAACAGCATGAGACATTCTTAACAGCATGGCTGAGAAGAGTGTAGGACTTTTCTTACACACTTATTTCTTGGATTGCCCTCGATGAACTATTACTTACCACAGCAGTTACAAAATATATTAAAATGAAGATTTTTACTCAGTTTTGCACTGAAACATTTATCTTCACACAATACAATGATTCTTCAACAAGGAAATGCTCATGATACTCTAACAGTTCACAGTTCACCATAATGATATGGGGAGAGCTCACATTAATTACAAACAACCGTTGTCAAATCACATTTTTCTGGCAGTAGGTTCAGCCACAGTCTATGGACAGCTCCTGGAAAAACAAACTCCCTCACGACTTTCCCCAGGCTATGTTCCTATCACATAGCCATGTGGGCATGGTAGAACCTCAAAATTTTATCAGACAGCTTTATCAGTTGATGGATTTGCCATTAAATATCTGTTCTGATACATCCTTCTGCTCTCCAAGTTTGCAATACTCAAAAGGCCATTGTTGATGATGAAATCTAATCTGATACTCCTTGTCCACACACACGCATTGAGGCATAACCCACATGGGTCGAGAAAAAGGAATTTGGCATATTTCACTGAACCTGAGAATTTTTGGTAGGTACATATGTGGATATAGGTGTATACAATTCTTTCCCTATGTGTGTAAATGTAAATAGATCATGTCATAAATGTTGTTGTCTTGAAATGTAATTAAGTAACTGTTGTCATTGTATTTAATGCTATTGAATCATTTTAAAAATGTTAAGTTAATCAGTGGTTAAGTGTTACCATACCCTTCTGCATCGCTACCTTTTTGCACCCATATCCTTTGCACCCTTATCCTTTTGAATCTCTGGTCTCTGTGTGAATCATTCCAAATTGATTCTAATCCAATTTCCCTTTGTATGTTTCATCCATGTAGTAAGCAATAGAGTGAACCTTGAGATTGAACTCTGTAAAGCTGTTCTTTCACGAATTCATATTAAAACCTGTTTTTTGCCAATCCATTTTATGGTGATTGTTAAAGCAGCCAAAACCCTCATTCACTACAACATCCTCTTCAAATATAACATTTAGATGGTTTAAAAAATTCTTCCTCTGTCACTGAACTAAGCTACATATTCTTTAAGAAATGTAACCTATTATTAATTGTTTTGTTGGAGCTGATACCGGAAGAAGTGACAGTGAAGAAAAGGCAGAAAAGACACAGCTCAGTCTGACTTGGGAAGCACTTTGGTAAAATCCACAAGGACAGATCATGAATTCTCTTGGGAAGGAATGAGTAGGATGAGCAGAATGAGACTAGAAGTGAAATAAATTATTACCATTTTAAATAACTGTCCTTATGTCGATATGAAAAAAACAAACCAAAAACCAACATTTGATATAGAAGTGAACCGCCATAGAGTGTACCAAAAAAAGACTATTTTCATGAACTATATTCATGAAACTGCCCTATATTCATGAACTGCCCCACTGAACCCGCCACATTCCTTTTTATTCCTGTATTTGTATTGAATCTGTAAGAAATCATTGTATGAAACTAAAATCAAGGCATGAAAAGAACAATGTAAAAATCTATTAATTGAAGTAGATTTTAGATAATCAGCTGACATATCTAATTTCTCAAAGCATATCTTCTTCATGGAGTTTTCCAATCCTCTTACTCCCTTTCAGTAAGATTATCAGGATACAGAAGAAACCTGAAGACTACTACAAGACCACTTTCTAAATTTCTTCCCTATTTTTCTTAAACAATATTAGGCCATGAACCAGGACCCCACTTCAAAAGGCACAATGCAGTAGAACATTTTGTTTCAGAAGCTGTAAAACCCAGATACATTCTATATAGAATATAACAGATCTTTCCAGCCATGAATGCAGAGCTGGTTTAATAAACAAATGTTTGTTTAAACTGATGAACACCTTGCGGTGACAGATCAAGACAGCCACCCTAACAGTCCTTGACAGATTTTCATTATATGGTCCTGATGATCCATTTGCAATTTCAAGCAGGTATGTTTGGGTTTTTTTCTCCTGTAGTTCCATTAACTAACTGGCACCTATTCCTCTGCCCCAGACCCTTTTTTTTTTTTCTTTGTAGGATGACAGTCACAGTTTCCCTGATAGAAAATCACAAATCTTTGGTTTTCATACAAATATCTTTTTCTTGTTGTCAGTGTTTGAATACACTAAGATGTATTTATTGTCAGCAGCAGAAGAAAATATTCTAGATATATAATTATAAAATTAAGTTTAGTTCAGAAAATCATCATTTCCTCATGCAACCAGAATATGAATATATGAATTAGATATGTGTAGCTCTAAATCTCTCCTCCCATTATCTGCCATCAAACTGAAAGCTTTTACTTTAAAGATAATTTTTTTCCTTGTAACTTAACATCCCCTCAAGCTTACATTTTGGTGTCGATTTTTGTTTTTCTTTATTACACACTTTCTCCATTTCTTTTAACCACAGCTAAAATTAAAACTAGTGCAATTTTGTTAAAGTCACTGTCTTTGGGAACCATCTTGGGAGGTGTTTACTGAGACTAGACTTCCATATTTGCCACAAAGTAAATGAATATAAACTTCAAATCAACTGCCATGAATTCAGTTAGACACTAAATTAGATTCTCAAGGTTTTTTAAAAAAGTTAAAAGATTATAATATTACATTTAAGCTTAACACTTGTGTTTAATACCTATTTTCCCAACCATAAATACTTCTATGCTTTCATTTGGCTTTTCAGTGATCCATTTAAATAAGAAAAAAATTAAGACTCTTAAATAATCCTGGTTAAAATAAATCAGGTACCAAAATTCTTCTCAGCGTCAAAGTAATTTTTATCTGCAAATATTTTGAGCAATCAATCACCATAAGTTTCAAGAGAGTTGATAGGAGTTGAGAGTTATAGCTGCAGGTAGCAGAGCTTGTCTATGCTCTACTGTCAGAGGCACTGAGACTTTCACAACAGTAAGTCTTAAAAGGCCTATCAAAGTCAATGAAATAAGAAAACAAATAACACTGTAAATTGAAAAGAATAAGTTTAGTGTTTAATGAACACTTATTGACCAATAACCTGCAACTAATGTAACTATAGATTTTTACTTTGGCTCTTCATAGCTCTAAAAGGCAGTCATTTGAAGCTGTACAGACAATAGGGTGAAGTGATGGCTGACAGAAATGCATTTTATTAAAAGCTAAATTAAATAAGTCTAACTTGGAGGTAGATGAAAAAGTCTGCTTAGTTTAATATACCCTTGGCTGTTTGTATTGTTCAGTCTTGATGGTCTTTTAGCATGTAACATTGTGAGGTCAGAACATTAGTGCATTTTTTTTGCCATTGCCAGCATTTCGACCAGAAACCTCAATTTAGTTTGATACTTCTTACAAATAACCTGTAAGCTAGCAATGCCCTTTAATGAGTAAGCACCTGACCTTCTAAAGCCATCCAATAACAAGGGCTGTACATTGCAAATTGTACACTCTTTATGTCACACTGAATTGGACAATCTTTATTTGTAATGGGTACTAGCTCACCAAGGATAGGGCACTTTTTGTTTTAAATAAGAGTTTTCTTTTAAAATAAATGGTCTCATGCCATTTATACCAGAATATAAATAAATCTTCAGCAGCTTATTTTCTGCCAGAATTAGGGGGAGTTCAGAATCTCAAGATGTAGCCATAAGAAAGCTCTATTAGACCACATAGTCCAAGCACAGTTTTTCTAAGATGATGTAAACCACTGATCGCAAACACAAGACATGCTGCACATTTACAGGATCAAATTGCATTGTTTTTATCTGTTAATGTAATAAACTCAATTCAGATGTTGTAGGGCTGACTAACTCTCCATTACAAATTTGTGCAAACCATGAAGTAAAACCAGGCATCATATACATTATCAAGTATCTCAGTATCAGATGTGGTACAAGGAAATAAATACCTGGAGATAACAATGCAACGGTTCTCTGGTGATGGAGCCACATGTTGAAAAAGATGGTATTTTTAATGCATTTTTTACATTTATTTCAGTGAAATTTTAAGTAAAATTTCTAAGCAATAAAAGCTAAGACCTCAAGAAAGAGATTTTATGCAATCAGCTATTTAAGTTATTTATTAAAGCCAGATACTGTTTGGGAGTGAGGACTCTTCTTACTAACTTTTTGTGCACATTTATTGCTCCAGAGAATGTCCGTGTGGGCCTGCCAGGTGTATATGGATGCCACACCAACAATCTTTTTACCTACAGAGCTCTGGTATACTCAGAAGGGCATGATCTGGAGGATGTTTTCCCCTTTAACTTGCAAGGCTGCAACATGGAGAGCAGCTTGAGTTTCTCAGATCACAGAAAATTTTTCTTTGCCACGTGAAAGAAAATTTAGGCATCTCTGATGAGCTCAACAAAGCAGGAATGCAAGCATGTGTTGAATATGCAGAGGTAAAGTGCCTCAGCCTGCTGATGGGAAAATCAAGTTATAACTTAGCAGCAGCAGAACAATTGATTTGAGCACCTTGCTTTGGACTCCTGGGACTTGTGGTTTGGAATTTGCTCTCTTGATGAATAAAAAATAAATAAATCCTTTTCACTCCCTACTAACACTCTGAAAGAAACAAACAAAAAAGGGCTACAGGACAGGCAAAGCACTGCTGTGAGCTCCCTTCTTGTTGGTGCTACTCTAAGGATTGAGAGTTAAATATTGATGTGTGTTCATACAGCACATCAAGATGTAGCAAAGAACACATTTTCACACCAATCATCTCATCCCTCTGAGAACATACAAAAATATTAGAAAACATAGGATTTGGGTGCACCATCGCTCTAGCAGTGAGGTTTGTTGTCAGGCAGTTGTGACATCACTTTGGAGGAGCCGAACAATGAACGACCGACCACGTTTCCTCAGGGACGGTGCTCAGAGAATCACAGTCCAAACCAGAATTCCTGGGGCATGTTGCCACTGCAGTTGTGGTAGAAAAGATGGTCACCACTTTGTCTCTCTCTGCTGTAACTACAGTAGTTTGTTTGCATTTTCTGAGGGTGAAGAATGAGGCAGGATTTCAGAGATACTTAAAGAAGTTGACCCCCTGTGCCATGAAGAAGGAAGATAACTGCTTCTGAAATTCCCATAAGGCTCTTGATTGTTTCTTGGAATTTTATCCATGGAAACCAGAAATATATAAAGAAATTGTTTGCAAACTGCAGTAAATAATTCCATTTTTAAAATACACCAACATTTTGGTAAAAGTATTATTTGCCTTTTTTTTTTTTTTTCCCAGCACATAAAATACAGCACAGCTTAGCTACCAAAAAAATGCAATAATTCTGAATTTGCACATTTTAAATACAGTGATGGCTTCCATCTCAGTGTTGCTTAGTATAAATCCTGGGGAGGAGGGAGAAGAAGAAACAAAATCCCCAAAATTGAGCCATGCTCCATCTGTAGTACACCAGGAATCAGAATATGTTTTAAGCTATATAGCCACATAAACAAAAATTAATTGAAATTAACAACAAAAAAAGAAAACTTAAAAGAATTTGAGAAAAAAATTAATAGAAATTAAAACAACCTCAAAGAAATTGTAGGTACACTGCTCTTTGTCCAGAGGGCAATGCAGGAGATCTGCAGGACTTTGGAGTCTGAGTTCAATTTAGCTGTCCCTGGAGCTGGGTAACTTCAAGCTGCAGGGTACAGTGTAATTCAAGAATTGTTGGATCAGGACTGAGAGCTCAGATGACTTCTTTCCCTATAAGTGTTTTGTCCAGTAGGTTAGAGTCATTCATTTTTTCCACAACAGCTCCACTAATGTTGATTTGTCTCTGCAAACACAGCTTCCAACACAATGACAGAACACTTACCCCAGCAAATCCTATGAGTGAGCAACTATGGCTTTCACTTGGGAAATCTGTATTTTAAGCTGAAAACTGCTTGGACAGAGAATGGCAGTCAAAACATAGCAATGAGCTGTCTGTTGTATCCTATTGCATAGGAGGAGAGTTGACTGCTGCTTCTGCACCTGTAAAACCTGGTGTGAATGAATTCTCTAAATAGCCTAATTGTATAAGAAGATTCTGGGCAGTGTTTCTTGATATATCAAACCCCAATGAAGGATCCCTCAGTTATTTATAGTTTGATGTCCTGCATTACAGGTTCCTTGTTCAGCATCTAGTACAACCAACTTGTGATGCAGGGGAAGGGGAACAGAAATGCTCATTAGTAACTCCCCTCCTCAGAAGCCAGATTTTATTAAGGAGAGAAATAGTTTCCTGAACCCACAAGTAAGGCAGAGAAAAGCTTATAAAAACTTATTATAAATTTACTGAGGCCCTGAGACTGATCTTGTCCCCAAAACACATCCTGCATTATTCTTTCCGAATGTATTCAGCCAGAACTTGGCCAGGTGTTATATGCTCTTCTCTTGCCTTGGTGTCTGTAAGTAGTTTTATCAGCTCCTCAGAAAAAATATTAGCACCTGGGGTCTTGTTCTTAGGCACCTATTTCTGCATCTTTAACCAGATCAGGAATCCAGGAAGCTGAATTTAAAAAATCTTTGGCATCCCTATTGTCACAAGACATAGAATCCTTACCATTCTAGCCCAATGTGCCTCTGAGATCAATTTATAAGGCAGTGGAGCTTGGCACAGCTCCCAGCAAAGCCCCATCCAGTAGACATAACTAACTTCAAAAGCAGGAAGCTGGGAGAAATGTAACAACCTTTTAATGGAACAGTCTTTTTTTATGCACAAGCTGCTTCCTTGGTGTATTTTCCTGCAGTGTAATCTAATTTGACAGTAACACTTACACCAACAGAAGAAAAAAGAAGGAACAAACAAGTTTTAAAATTTTGAACATGAAGATATAAATGGAACAGGGTCCCTGGAGAAGTGGTCACAGCACGAAGCCTGACAGAGCTCAGGAAGAGTTTGGACAATGCTCTCAGGCACATGGTGTGACTCTTGGGGATGTTCCAGTGCAGCACAAAGAGTTGGACTCAATGATCCTTTTGGGTCCCTTCCAATTCAGCATATTCTGTGATTCTGTGGCACAGAGAAATTAAAACTTAAGGTGAGCCTCAAGGTGTTGGAGGGTGGGGGTTGAGGGAAGGGGAGCAGTTGAGCAATGGTGGTGATTGGAGAAGGGAAAACTGAAAGGACTCACAGGGCACAGACTTCCACACAAGCTTCTCTGTAAAGCTCCACAAAACTGGTTTTGGCCTGCTCCCTCCTCAGCTGCCCTCCTTAGCAATATAGAGCCATCAGAGCTTTTCTGTGGCTTGCCCTTTAAATGTTCAAAAGGTTGAAAATCTACCATCCTAATGCCATTTCTATAAGTACATCTGTTGTAAGGGCATTAAATACAGGGTTTACCAGTATCTTAAACCTAGCTTGAGGAAAACATTGAATCATGGTTTGTAAAGGCTTAGCTGTATTTTAATGTCAATAGTGGAGTTTTGTATACCTGTGAATATACACTTGTTCTGTTTTTTTCCATATGCTCACAAAGGAGTCAATCCAATACCATTTACACTGGATAAAACTTTCACGAGAAGTTTATTCACAGTTCATAAATAATTTTACATTACTATTGCCCAAAGCGTGCACTTAATATTCAGAATAATAAAAGGAGCAATAAAATCTATTCAAGATAAATTTTATTCTAATTCTTGGAATTCCAAAGGACTGTTTTCTTTCTGAAATCTGCCTTATTGCTTAATAACAGTCAAAAATTTCTTTCCACCACAGACTAGTGTTGCCAAAGCATCATTGTGCCATCAACCCTAAAACCTTTATTATTGTAAAGAGTATGGAAAGGTGTATGAAAAGAAAAGAAAAAACAAACAAAACTTTTCAGTTACATAATGAAACAAAGCTGCAGCTCGGTAAGGCTTTTAATGGAGAACACCCCACTAATGCCTCTTTGCTGTGTTTTCTTAAGAGAAATCTACTTCAGATAGATAGATCTACTTAAAGACTAAACTTAATGTAATGTGATGTATTTAGAGAGGCACTTAGATAGCCCAAACCAAACCACTTAGGACTTCATAGGTCAGTTCTATCTTATGTTCCACCAGGGAAGCAAAAAGTACAGATTTCTGCACTATATTCACTGTTTGCATCTTCTTTTCAGAAAGAGAAACCAGCAATTTCATCATTTTGAATATTATTAAGGTGCAACTTCATTAAAAAATGCAATCAAAATAGGGATATTGATTACAGGTTTCTCCAAAACAAGCTTTACTTATGGCCCCAACTGGAGAAGTTTTTATACCAGTGACTCTTCTGATTCTCTGATGTCACAATCTGACAATCAATATTTTACTCTTCAAGAGGGCTAGAAACATTTAATTTTTAAAGCATCTATGAAGCATCTTTATTCTGTATAGGTATCTGTAGTAATATTTTGGAATATTTTGACATTTTGAATTAGTTTTCAGAAAAAGATCTGTTTTTATATGTGTATGTGTGTGTGTATGAATATATTTGAAACAAAACAACAGAAACATAATAAGTTGTATTATATTCTATGAACCAAATTCACATTTTGGTACAAGCTAAGCTAACATAATGCATTTCTGTGTGTATACTAAACAGTTATTATCCATTTATTTATTATTATTTTTGTAACTTGTGGTTTTTTCCCTACTCTTTCCTTAAAAAATGAAAATGTTGGGGTTTTTTTTTAACTGAGGATGATACAGAAGAAGATTGGTCATGCTTATGATACCAGGTTTATCCATAAGAACTGAACCTAATATTTAATTTTTTTGTACACAATTTCTGCTTGAATTAAGGATTTGGCATCTTCCTAACAAGGGAGTTTCAGACTCTTTTTTCTGTAGATTCCCAGCAGAGAAAGAAAAAGAGATTTACTGTAAGAACTGACTGGCACAGCTCATAGCAAGAATGAAGATCAGGTTAAGAATTTCTCAAACATTTAAATAATCAGAGAAGCATTAATGTGCAAAGCACCCTGCAACAATTGGAATTATTGTTTCACTCTACACTTTAAAAATATCACAAAAGCTTTTATGTGTCCTTTATGCACAAATATTTACACTTATGCCTGTGTGCAGCTATATGAGTGTATACGTATGGAAGTGTAGTCCCTGACATCTATGTTTGCTTCCTGCAAACACTTCAGAAAGTAAACTAACTAGCAAGAGTGATTAGAAATTCAGAAAGCCCACATGAGAACCGCTGAATACGGAGACCGGCTTCTTAATTGCAGTTATGCAGCATGACAGTCAGATTCTAACTTTTACATATGCACAATTAACTAACAGCAGGATCATCCCATCCTTCAGCCAGTCTGGTCAGCTGCCCAGAGATGCTAAATCAGAGGGGTGGTGTGCCTGGAGCACTTTCCAACACAGTCTCCGTTACACTGGTTGTTAGCTACTCATATACAAGGGAGAGGATTAACAGCATTGTTTTTTCCACAGTAACAATCAAAACAACTTGGGACAGGGCTGGGTAACTATCCAGGCACATTGGGATGGTTTGTGTCAGATATTCAATGTTGACAAAAACCAAACTTGGTATCAATGAACAACAGGCCTAAGTAATCATCAGAAAAGACAAGGAAATTGCTGGAATGGTAGAAAAGGATGATTATGGTTTGGGACTGGAGATCTAACGCAGAAAGCAGCCTTAGGATACATCACAAAAGCTTCTATAGACATTCTTGGAGGTTTTTGTGGCAGGCCAAAACCCATGACAGTATTTGCAGGAAGAATGGCCAGAATTCAGTTTTTCTGATAACTAATTTTGGAAGTTAGTCACAAGGTTATCATTGTGATTTTGCTTTAGAAGTCTATTAAAATATGTTGAGCTAATTGCTCAAGTAGACATTGGTTCTTATTAAGTGACTGAAAACACAAAGAGAAATAGACTGATCCATTTGTGAATTATGATGAGGCTTGCATCCAAAAGACTTTGGAAGGGAATAATTATGAAACGTCTGTCATTTCATCATAGCAGTCTGTCTTCAATCAAAGCATGTTGTAAATAGAAGTGTTCAGAAATTATCAAAGGAAACAAAGTTTTGTCAAAAAATGCTACTTCATACAGTCTGAAGTCTTTCATTTAAAACATCTTTGGTTCAATGAGGTTTTAGCAAACCCAAGACAGAGTTCAAAGAGAGCCCTGCCTGGATTCCTGCAGAGTTTGCCTGGGCTATGGACATTGGAAACAGCCACCACAGGTCAGATCAAAATTAAATTAAAAAGAAACTTCCAGTGAACTTGGAATCCCAGTTTTGGGCCAACATTGCTTATGAGGTATTTTTACTGCTATTTAAAAAAGATATCTAGCAGCTACAGCTCAGGAGAGAGTTTTTTATGGAATAGATTTTTATCTTCAAGAAGTGACACATAAATTATTTAAAATTAGAAGAATATGACTAAAATGCACATTGTTCTTCTGCTATAATCTCTCAAGAGTCTCTGAAATTTAAAAAAAAAAAGAAACCCTACAACTGACATTTAAAGAATGTATGCATTAAATATATATCTACAAAAAATAAATTTCCTAGTGTTACAGATTTCTGCCTCACAGCATTTAATTTGCTATATTTGATGAGTTTTGAAAAAAATTACCTACTTAGTGTTCATTACCAAAATATAAAGGGAAAACATAAATTCTTGCACACAAATTATGAGTACAGTGATTTTAAATAATGATGTTCAGGGTCATTTTCTATTCAAGAGATAAATGTATAAAATCTTAAAAGGTAATTTTTCCATACTTTGGCTTCATTAGAATGGTTTCAGGTATCTCTTGATACAACAAATAGGGTGGTTCAAGGTTGTAATCTATATGGACTATGTATAGAACATACATAACTGTGGATATTTAAGTATCCAAATTAGTAAGTACATTTTCAGAAATACAGAGCCCTTGGTGATGGCAAAAGCATTAAGATATGCACAGAAAACCATTACACTTTTTTTTTTCTTCACCAAAGTGACTAGCAAGCATATCAAGCCTAAAGATTTGCATATCTTGTTGGAATGTTTCCTGCCTCAGATCATGCTGGCATAGCACATCATGCTAACACAGGAAGAGTCAGTAGACTAACTGAAGGGCACTCACCCTGGCAAATGTTTTAGCATTATCATCTTGTGCAAGATACCTAACAAAACACTGTCTTTAAAGCTCATAAAAGTTTTCAAATAGTTTTTGGAATCTAGAATTTTTTCTGAGCCCTTCTGTCTGCAGTAAAAATAAGAACAGTGGTGTGTGTGTTTCTTATCAACTTATTTGAAAGAAGAATCCTATTGAAAACTAAACTCATTTCAGTTACATGCTGAAGTGATTGTGCTAAAGGGCCTTACTGTATAAATGGAGCACACAAGCCAAAAACAATACAAACGTTTAGCTGCTGGCTTTAGCCAGTCTCTTTCAGTGCAAATCATAATTGCTTTAGGACTTTCTGAATCCACTTTTGAATTCAAAGCTTCAGACAAATAATTGGATTTCCTGAAAACATGCTGAGCTATGTTGCTCTCCCTGTCTTGCTTCATGTCCTCAGGGCTTCAGTCTCTGCTTTATATCAAGCTGCACCTAGTAGGCTAATTGGAGGGATGGGTAGATCACTCTGCATTAACATGTCCATCTGTATTAAATAAAACCTCTTCAACAGTCTTTATCATCTTCACCAGAATTATCACTTCAGAGCTGAAAAAACAGGAAATCAAGTAAAAGTGTCTGTGTAATTCACCAATGGCTCTGGTGTCTTAGCCCTGTAGACCTATGATCCAAGCCAATTACATAGTAGCTGACTTATTTTTGCAGTACTTTGACATTGTGTACTCACTTCATGTGTCTCACTGACTGCAGGGCACCTCTAAATATGCTCTGGGCTATCTGCCTAGACATTTCTTGCTCTAGGTAAAGTACAGTTGAAACACCATTTGAGTTTGATCTGCAAGGCTTGTAAATATGTAATATCAAAGATTAAGCCCTTCAGTTTCCCAGTATTGTGACAGGTGTACAAAAAGTATCATATTAACAAATGAGGTGTGGCTTTTTTCATTGTTGCTATTTAACATTAATAGCATATAATAAGCTGGTGACATTTTTTTTCCCACATTTGTAAAAAAAAAGGAATAATCAATCTAGAGTCACTGCTGAGCCAAAAAAAAAAAAAAAAAAGAAAACACCCTGCATTAGTTGCTGGTGACATGTCTGGGGTCAGGTTTGAACTAAAAGTTCTCCTTGAATAGCTGTGTTCAGATTCTGAAAATATTCACACCTTCTTGCTGACCTCACTGTGTTGGAAAACACTAAAACCCAGTACTAAGAGAACACAGTATTTCTCTAAGGAAGGTTTGGATGGCTTCACTTAAGACATTCAAGGAAATGGCATAAGAATGCTGACAGACATTCTGGGCTCGTGTCTCACGATTTGATGTACTGCTCATTCCTTAGCATGCTACTTGCAGCCCCATTTGCCACTGTTAGCATATTTACCTTTTTTTCTCTCCTTTCTATTCCAAGTGTATATCAGACAATGGAGACACCTCTCTGTAGCCTTCACAGAAAGCAGCTATCTTCTGCAATCTCTGTGTTATCTTGATGGGGTTTGACTTACAGTTCTGCTTCTTTGAGGACTTATTTTCTTTTTTTTTCATGAGTTGTTTATAATGGTTTCAGTGTTCTTGGATTCTAACATATTGTACTTCCAAAATGGCAGGAGCCATTTTGCATAGCTGAAGCAGAAAGTTTGCCAATACTGCAAAAAGAGCACACATTAAAATATTAATGTTTGGAACCGTACATACCTGACAATCTTTTTCATTTTATTCTCTTCTGGTCTGGGTCTGCAATAGTTTATGGTTGTTTTTGTCTCCTACAGTTTATTTTTCATGATATCTCCTTAGAGTCTTACTGGATAAGACCACAGGACTAGTGCCAGAATTCTGTCTTCTGTCAGTGGCTACAAGGGGGGAGCAGGGATACTGCCACCTGCTTCCCATGAGACAGTAGGCATCAGCAAACCACAAGTCTCTTCAGGGTTTACCCTCTCCTCTATACCAAATCTGAACACAACAGAGTCCTTGTACTGACCCTTTTGAACTCCACAAATTATTTCTCTTCATGTTGAAAAGTGACTATTTATTCCTACTTTGTCTGTCATGTTACTTAGCCAGATTTTACTTATGGAAAAACTTTATTTTGCTAAGGCTGCTCAGTTTCCTTCACATCCTGCCTAATTAAGAACTTCCTCCTCTGAGAGAAGATCCTCAACAAGCTTCTCTTTTGGCACTGTGGATGTTTCTTACTCTTGGTTTGGCACAGCTGTGGCATTGTTACAGTCTCTGCCAGTTATGGATGGATCTTATTACTGAGGTTAAGTTTTAACCCACCCATTCTCACCATCATTTGAAGATGTGTAATAATTTTGACAAACCTTAATGGCCATTCCAGATGCCCATTTATTGTGGAGTGACCCACAAACTATCACATTACAAATGGTCACAAAAACATACTCACCATCTGTGATGATGTTTGAGTTTTTTATGCAACTCCTGACACATAAACCAGGAATTTAGTTATACTTTGTTGTAGAAAAGTTGGTCAAACCTGGAATTAAATCAGAATATTAAACAGAATATAGCATCTTACATCTTTAAGAACTGATATGATTTTGTTAAGAAGCCAGATTTAGTCTGATAAAGAAACCCTCTGTGAACAATGTAGCTGTAACTATTATTGATCAGACTACAGTGTCATGAGTAATTATTCCATTTTTCTACAGATAAGAGGAATTAAGATGAAGCTGAGAAAAAATAAATCTGAATCTCAACACAGGATGGTAGGTTCATGAGATAAGGCCAGTACAAAGGCATCTCAGGAGGGTTCTAGTCTCACCTCCTGCTGCTCCAAGCAAGATCAGCTATGAGGTCAGGATATTCTTCTCAGTGCTTTAGCTGGTCTTAAAAATCTTGAAATGCTCAAGGATTTGGCTTGCACAATCTTTGCTTGACTGAATCTCTCCTGTTTCAATCTATGCCTTTGACTCTCATCCTCCCACTGTGCATCACTGGGGCTTGATCACTGCTCTTAAGAGGTGGAGCTAGAATTAGTATTGAGTCCCCTCAAAGCTGTCTCCTTCCCAACCTGAACAAATCCTATTGCCTCAGCCTCTCCTTAAAGGGTGAGTGCTCCAGCTGCTGATCATCTTGATGGCTCCCATGCTGTACCTACTTTATTTTAACAATTTTTATTTTCTGACCCTAAGACTGGAGTCAGTATTCTATATCATGGAAATGTGTGCTGAGTGAAGAGAAAAGATAACTTGCCTAGGCAAACTGGCTGTAGTCCTGTTGCTGTAACGCAGGATGCAGGTGGGTAGATGTGCAGGTAACAGCTCAGGATAGTGGAAGTGTCTGAGCTATGAATTCAAAGACTTGGTCCTGCATGGTGTGAGCACTTTAGGGCATGGCAAATACTGCTTAGCTGCTTCAGAAACAACAGTATGACCAGTGACTGTACCACTTGCCGTGGCTTTAAGTTTCAATCAGTGAAATTGTTTCAGTCTGTAAAAATCTCTGAGTCATTCGCTTTGATGAGTACCTTCTGTTAAAATACATTCCCTGCACAAACAGAAGTTAGAGCTTCATTGTGATTAACACCTAAAGGCAGAAGCAGTAAAACATAACCTGACCTGCAAATGTGTGTGCTTAACTTTGACTATTGACAGCCTGGTTAATATGGAATTCTCTTAAAAAAAGTGAATCAATTATAAAGACTCTCTACGCCCATTTCGTACTGGATCAGATTTTTCTCCTCATGGCATTTGTATTGAAAAAAAATAGGTAGAGATACCCTGCCAAATTTTTTCTACAAATTGATGCCCACCTTGCTGTGAAGCTGAAGTGATTTGACATACAGAAAAGGTTTTCTGTGGGTGTTTATAATATGATCATCCCTCAAATGATGGGTAGACCGTGCCAGTGGCAAATGCTTGATTTGCATAATTCTTTATGGAAGTATTTGGTTTTACTCTTGAATTTGGCTAGGTTAAAGCAAAAACCTATACCCAAAATGTTACCTCCAGAATCTTGGATTATGTTTAATTTTTCATTTTAAAACTTGCTTTTAGACCTCATACTTTGATGTTAAAGATGGAAATACAAATATTTTCTTGACACTGCAAGCATGTTAGCAAGGCTGCAGTCAGGAAGAAACCCTCAAACATCATGCCTGTGTTGGAACAAATGAAGCTCAGTGACACTTAAGAAGGAGGCTACTTGTTTAGGGAAAAGACTTAATTGTTCTTATAGGTATGACATCGAAGCCCACGGGGCTCTGCTCTTCTGCTTTCTCATGACCTTGTGTAAATTAGCATTTTATGACTATTCTAGGCAGAGGACAGTTAACTGCTTCGTTAGAAGAAGGATGATTTCTCCTAGATTAAAAAAAAATGTTGTTGGCTTTGCATCAGAATAAACATGTTGCAGAGTCCAGATGCCAGCAGCCAGTTAGTATTTAAGCAATAAAATCCTTATAGACTTTTGGCATCGAGCCTTATAGTTTTTGTGGGAAAGGATGAAGTTGTATTGCTTTCCTTCTTGCTATTTCATTTATATCACAGAAATGGAATGTCTTTCACAGTTGATTGTATGTACTTCTGTAATTTTTAGATGTAAAGCCAAAAGGCCCCTGTGATTCCTAAATGTTCTGCAGCCAAGCTTCCCTCTAGACTCTTCCAAATCTTGCTAGTACACTGTTCAGGCCAGAAACCAATAGGGGGATAGCTCTGCTTAAATCCCTCTGCCCACCACCTGACAGAAAATATGACTATAATGTTGAAGTAAGGAGGAGAGGCCTTTGTTATCCTAACAGGAATGAATTTTGTAAATCTTTCTTTAAAGTCTTTACAAATATTATTTTTCAATCTTATATCTTTTGGATGCTGAAACTAGCCATGAACTTTTTACTTTCGACAAGAGGATAGAGAGAGGAATATTAGAATATAATTGGTTTGCAAAACACAGCCTGTATACTTGAAGAAAAATCATTCAAGACCTGAGTACAGTGCTTTAAATGGAGTAGTAAAATATCAAACTATTGTGTTCTTTCAAAGATGTAGGTGGGAGGTAACCTTGGCACATGCATGTAGCAATGGTTTTCAATTGTTTAACCTCTGTGAAAAATGCATAATAAGTCATAGTCATTAGAAGCTGAACCTAGACAAACTGAAGTTGGAAGACTATTTCTTTTTTTTAAATAGGAAAGATAATTAATTGCTTGAGAACTCTTCCTCAATATGAAGTAGTACTCAGTTGCCCAGTTACATAAAATTTCTAAAGGATGCTTCTGGATCCCTGGCCACAGTTCAGTAATTACAGTGGTAGATTCAACTGCATAGAATCTCATAATCTAATAAAAGGTGGCAAAATTCCGTGGGCTTTCCCCACCACCTTTCAGGTTGGAGACCAAATCCTAGCTTTTGGAAGCAAGAATGCAGTAGGCAATGCAATATCAGGAATGATAAAGGGGGAAGACTAAGGTGTAATCAATACAATTGAAAATACTGTACAGATAGGCAAGAGCAGTCAGAGCAAGCCCTGAAGAGCACTGGCAGAGGTGGTGTCACCCCACCCACAGATTGCTGTTGGGATGGCGTGAAGGGGGACCCCGAAACTGGGACAGGGCATCCTGAGCAAGTATAGAGGCTCCCCCCTAAGGAATTTGCAAGACTTAGCTGTACAAAGCTATGGTTGATCTGCTCCATTGTTGGTTGTTTGTCATGTTTCAAGCAGGGAACAGTTCTGGGGACTCAGAGAGGCCTCTCCCCACTGAGGTGTCTGTAGCTCTGTTATTGTGTAATCCAAATTGCATCAGCAGAAAGAGGGATTGTAGGGATTCAGAAAACATTGTGACATTTTTAAATCTTCAAAACTGTATTCCTTGTGTTCTAGTTGCTAGGTGCTTTTAGCAATGTTTTCCTTTGCACATTGCTAACTGTTCCCCTGTTAGCACTGGGTGCAAGAAAGCTTACAGAAGTCTAATTTGAGACATTGTACTCCTCACAGAGAGCAAACACACATACACACATACTAATTTAGCCATGGGAATTTCTGACATCATATATTAAGTTTTCATCAGAGATCATAGATGAACTGTAAGATTTACTTTGCTTAACACATGTATTTTAAAGATACAGCTTAGCTGGTCACCACTGTCATGTTTAAGTATTCAATAAACAACTCTTAACAGTATATTTTTTCTTTAGTGTAGACTCTTAGCATCACTGAGCCGGAAAAAAGTAAGGATTCAGCTGGTTGAATCCTCCTAAAATCTGGTTATTTTTCAGAAGTAAATATATATATATATATTTAAATTTAGCATACTTAATAAAATGCAACAAATAGTAGATCAAGTGATTATTAGAAGTATTTATTTTTTAAATATGTATCTATTTTTAAGTACTTAGCTGTTTTATTCTTGATGTCCTGAAAAAAATTCTTAGCTTATTTGTGATGCAATGAGAAAAGTACATGAATCTTTCTATGAATATGTGTTTTACACTCATCTTTGTTTTTCCTTGAGGCTTTTTGTAACTTATGACAAACTAAGGTTTGACTGTGGATCTGAAGTGAATAATTGACATCCTAGTCACTTACCATGCTTTGGCACATATGTCAAAACACATGGGCTAGATGTTGGATAAATCAGTAGGTCCACTCTAGGAGTGTAACTCACAAGCTGCAGCCACTACTACTCAATAGTCATAGAGTTTATCTGAAGAAATGACCCCAAAAATATCTGTAGGGTACAGCACGCAGGTCATTCTTCAGCACAGATTCTTTTGTTCAGCAGGTTTACACCTATGGTGCTGGACTCTTTCCTAGTGTAGGTGAGCCTTAGATAATTAGGACATATAAGACTCTGACAAAGACCAAACTAGAGAATAACTTTGTCCCCAAGCTGATGTCCTTCCTTTGTATGCAGCTTGAACAATAAGAGCACTGAGATGCAAAAGTACACAGCATCCTGTGTTCCAACAGTATTTTTTATGATTCATTAGACTGTACAAGGTTTTATGCATCATTGCTATCCATGTACAAAGTAGCCTCTAATATGCAATTAAAATAAAATATGTAAAAAAGGGTGCAGATCTCTTCTTTCTGTATTAATGTGGAAATCTGACTTGAAGAGACAGTGGAATTATTCCAGTTCAGATGTTTCACTGACTTGGTTTGAAATAGTGTAACAAAGGTGTTAGTAGGAGTATACAGAAATGTCTAGCCAGGTATTGGCAAGAAAAAAGTTGTAGTATCTCTTCTCTCCCACCCCAGAGAAACAACAGGTAACAGGTATGATATACCTGATTGCACTTGTAATGCTAATTTGATCGTTTCCTTAATCTCTATACAGTAATGTGATAGCTCATGATAGACTGGAGGTGCTTATATATGTCTCTAAATTAATCACTTTCAGATCTCATTATCCTAACAAATCTCTTGCAAAATATTCTTGGTATTAGTCTTTTGACAAGCTAGGCAATATTATTTAATTAAATATAAGTTAATTTAGAAAAGGCATCTTTAGAGAGAAAGGAATTATCAGTCTGGAAGTGGTTTACAACAAAATTTTGCATCATGATAGAATATTTTTGTTATATATAAGAAAATTTCAATTTATTTTACCTAAAGAAAGCTGTATGCATCAAAGTTCAGCGCTAGAAAATGCACTTTACATAACTGAAGTTATATGCAGTACAGAAATTAGCAATTCTATGTTTTGTACTCGTGTTGTCATAATCTCAGTTTAGTCCACTGTGCTCTGTACTGCTGGAATTCATTGACAAAATAGAATGGAAAAAGCATACATTCAGAACTAAGAGGGATTTGATTAGCTGGTGCCAAATTTAACTACATGCACAATTTCTTAATCTTGATTTTTCACCCACAGTGAAATACTGATGCAAAACATAACTCAATGAATTAGGTAAGCCTCACTTTTTTTCTTCCATTTAAAAAACCCAAAATATCAACCACAAACAAACAAACACAACAACAACAAAAAAGGAAGAGGAAAAAATAATAGTATTTTTCTGCTCAAGAAATTATCTGCCTTTGTCTCCTATATGAAAGGCAGTTCTGAGTCATAGCATTATTCCGGGAGATAAAGCCAAAGATGTTCTACAGGCCATGTGCTCAGGAGGGCTGGAGTCTGAGATGAGAGAATGAAAGCAGTGGCACCATCCCAAATTTTGTCCACAAACTAAATTCTGGCTGTTTGAGATGCCACCAGTTACTATTGTTAGAAATATGATGGTATCCTCTTTGCTAGGCTCCTGAGGCTTGCTCCTGCTCAGCAGGTATGGTTCAGGATGTGGGACAGACGCATACACAGATGGGCTCAAAGCCTCATGAACTTTTCAAAGGAGACCATTTCCAGTCTCCCTGTAAAAAATGTGATGAACAATGATTCAGTAGTGACTGTTCTATGGGCCTGAATGTCACTTATAAAATGCTGATCTGGGTGAAATTTGTGTCATGTACACACCAATGAGCTCTGCAAAGTAATCCCTGAGACTTTTCCTTCCTATAGCTTTTTCCTAGGGATGAGGAGATGCAAGAGGTGCTGATGTTCTTCTGAACATCATTCACAATTGGCCCAGGCTAAGTACTACATATCATATGAGTCCTTCATAACACAATCTGTTCTCTTCTGTCTGTGTACAATCAGTAGAGATAATTTTATGATTGCAAAAATGTTAGTATTTTAACAAGATACTTGTATAGTACCTACTAAATGCAAAGGAGACGTAACTCAAGGTCCTAAAGATTTTCTTCCAAGATTTCAGGCTCAGACGCTTCTGCATTCAGTTAATTTTTTTCTTCATAACCATCAGGGCCAGAGGCAGACTATTTTACTAGATTTAAATAGAAAATGTGGAGACAAACATGGCACCCTTAAATATATTATCAAGTCACAGACCTAATATAGGTGGGGTAATTTTGAGCTCTGAAGTCAAAGAAGAATTCCTAAAGGACTGGTAAGACAAAATCACTTATTTAAAGTAAAAAAATACGGCAAAATGAAAGGCATCAGAGCTTTATAATGACACTGAGAAGAAGCCTTTGAGAAGACTTGAGATTTATTGATTCACCACAGTAGATACAGAGAATAAAAAAGAAGAACCTTTGAAGCTGAAGTGAGTTTCTTTAACCACAGATCTTATTGAATGTTTTTATTATGAAGGAAAATATGTTAAAATGAGAAAATCTGCTGCTGGCATGAGGTGCTGTCAACATGATGAAGGATTAAACTGGCGTACAGGGAGAACTCAAATAACTTGAGACTGGAAGAAATGGAAATAGAAAGAAATAATATTACAGAAAGTGACCTAGGTAAGTAAGAGTAATAATACGAAGAATTTCTCTACCTTTTAATTCTCCAGCTGGAAATAACAGAGGAGAAGAAATATATGAGCGCAATAATTGTTCACATTAAAAACTTGCAAGCATGAGGTACACTTGCAAAAGTTTCCCTACATTGTATCTTGAGAGGTTTCCTTCAGTAACATTTCTTCAGTAACAAGCAAATATAAGAAACTCAGAGAGACCCTCCTCTGAAACTTTGTGCCTACTTCTGAATGGCCATGTTCAACATAAAAAATATTGACATTAAAACATATGCAGTGATGATCAGGGAAATGTTTGACCTGCAGCATAACAGAAGCCAAGACAAGATAGATATATGTAGTCTAGAAAAAGGAAGAGTTATAACCACTATGCATAAACATATCAAGGGGTGGAGATAAACACTGGGAAAGGAGGAGTCAGGTAGAGCAAAGGATGTTGTCCACCAAAGAGCAATGAGCATATAAACCATCAATGAACTAATATGTCTACAAACCAGAGAGAAGTTTTGTGCCAAAGAGGCTTGAAACAGTCACTGTAGCAGAATTGGGTAGCTAAACTTATAACAATAATGTATTTCAAGATAAATCATGGTTAGTCTACACAAAACATTTTTATGTCAGGAGACAGAACTTGATAATGCAATACTGCGTATTTGTTTCAGTTTTGCAGTATGCTATCAATATACTATATCGGCCAGTTAATATCACAGTTTTAATTTTAATGTTCTTCTAAAGTCTATTAAAATTAAAATAATTAAGGGAACCTACTTAAACCTTCCTCACAGGATATTTTCTATATGCCATGGTCTTATTTAGTGGAAACAAAATTTTATATGTTATTGCTTATATGGAGTAATGATTCCTAAAATTGGAAGCTAATAGTCAAATTAATTGATGTCATATTTCTAAGACGAATTTGTGCCAGGGATTATTGCATCTTTTACTAAGTTTGTGAGGGATTTCAGTTCAGGAGAAGAAATAAAAAACATCTTGGATGATCATAAATAATAAATAAAGAATACTGCACTTCAGAAACAAGGTCCACCCATTATCACACAATTATAACAGATTTTTGCTTAAATTAAAGGTAGTGACCTGTGCTAGTGATACTGATAAATTGTAAAATGGAGATTTATGCTTTTAAAGAAAACACAGTCAGAATCAGCATATCAATGTCAAGAGCAGCTTAGGTTTAACAGGTAGTCCTATGGCACATGCCATGTCTCTCACACTCTGCTGCATGTGGCTCAGGAAGGTTTTTGATTTTCTTAAAACAGGCTGTTGTAGGAGGAATTACCAAATATAGCATTTGAACATCAGAATCAGTGAGTAAACTGAAGAACAAGAAATCAAGATAATGAGAGGAGGAAAGTTTCTTTCCCTCCAAGTGCAATTTCATTCAAATCAGTGTCAACCATAATACCAGTAACTGTACACTAAAAGGAACTGGCAATAACTGTTTATCGTATGAGTTAGAAAACGTAATTGCTACTGTTGACTTTGGACTTTTCTTTGGTGACAAGCAGTCCCTTTCAAGTACAGGACACCTTTTAATTGCACTAGTAAAAGCTCTCAGGATTTCAGGATATTTAAATTTAAATAGGCAGGACAAATAGTTCCCTGATGTCATTCGTCATCAGTTTTCCCCACTTTTATTTGAGAGCAATGCTTGGTATGCCAGTGAATTTTGTGTCTTGCCATTTTTCCTTGAATTCATACAAATTTTACAATTTTTTCCTTTTCTGATTTCTCCTGTGCCTCTAAATTTTTAAGATGTGACAAAAAGCTCAGATGACTGTTGCAATTATTTGCTGCCTATTTGCTGCCCACATCTTTTGTGAAAATACCTTTAGAAATGGAAGTACTGTGCTATCTGAAGTGACTAAACTCACTCCTATTTTACTCTGAATCCTATTGTTTCAGCATCTCTTTCTGATGTTTATGGTATTGATTTCTGAATTACTTCAGTGGCCAGCATGAATTTAGAAAGCAGTATGATACATTTTTGAAGCAGAACATCTGATAGCAAAAACACCCTTACCCTCCAATGTGATCTCTCTGGTTTACATAACTTTTTGCACTATTGTTAAAGTTTCATTTATATCTTGCAATCCCTCTCACCCACGCTGCACTTGGCTGCTGCCCACCAGTGGTTCATTCTAGGGAATACATGAAAAAGAGAGAGCAAAGCATTATAGCCATTTTTTATTACATTAATAGAAGTAATATATGCCAAGGCTAAGATATGGTTAGCTACTTCTCTGTGTAAGAGAAAAAGAAGGAGAATATGACACAGTTATATACATCAGGGAGTTCTTAATACAATTTTCTATGCTGGTTGTTAATTTTCTTCCAGTAGAGATAACTTAATTTAGCACTATTAAGTATTTGCTTCTGAATGCAAAATGCTTACTTGCTACTTTTTCTTTTCCATACTTTTCACCTAAAAATGATATACGTATTTCAGTGGATTAGTGAGCTACTACCTTGCATGTCTACCCTGCTTGCTGCTTAAATGTTGGAAGTCATTTTACCTTTATATTTAGGCAAAAGTTTTAGTACTGAGTAGACTAATAAACTTTCTAAACCTTACTAAACATCTGATTTAGCAACTTTGTATATAATTGTTCTATTCCAGCACCAACCAAATAATCTGGAAACTAAAATATTAAGCAATAAAAAGGCACATAAACTTTTTAGTACACAAATTTATTAAGTCATATCGAAATAAAATAAATTTTTATGTACAAAGAAAAAAACTTCTTATATCTTTTCACTGTCTTGAGAGAAGTACAGAAAAAACAAATACCCACTGCTTTAGGAGGGCCTGGCTCTTTACTGTATTGCAATAAAATTAATGACTTACATCATTCTTTCCATAGAAGTAGATTGGAGGCAGGCAGAAGGTATTTTATTTACATGAAATCAGAAGTATTTTGCAGTTTGTTGCAGCTTTCAAATGTTTTATTCTTTTCAACTGCTGTTTTCATACTGAGAACGTTCTAGCATATGATGAACATATATCATGTCTGGTTTGTTCCTTCTGTGACATATGGTGTGTAACATTTTCTTTTGGACAGATTTTTATTCGTTTCAATTTGCTTTGGAAAGATATCTGTGCCTTGGTACTCGTCATTTCCAATATAATTTAAAGGAAATGCATCTGGCGTCCGGGAGGAATGATGGTGGCGCTTTTGGTGGTCTGTACTTTTTATGGATGACATTCGATTGGCTACAAAAATGTTATGTACTGGTACATAATGTTATTTTAAAAACTACCAGTAGAGATTTGGTAATATGAAATATACATAATTTACTCTTCCTCAATTTAGTCTGTAACTTTTCTGCATGGATAAAAGTTACAGACTGAATTGAGGAAAAGTAAATTATATATATATTCAACCAAAGGAAACGGTGAGATGACCTTTAAATGCACCTTCCAACCCAAGGCATTCCATGATTCTATCATTCTCAAAGTGATTTTTCCCTGACTGCTGATATTATTATTTCATTTCTTTCATTTATGAACTGACTTTTTTCAAACACTAGGCAATCCTAGGCATTAAAAAGGAAGGCAAAGTTTTCATCATGAAAATACTACCTCCTTGGGGACCTGTGTTGTCTGAATGTTTCTTGCTGCTGCAAGTAGATAACAAATAGATAGACATGGAGAAAAAACGTGGGATTGATAAATGAGGGACTGAGACATGGAAGAGAGTTTTCCCATAAATATTTTGGGTATGTTGTGCCAGGGAGGATGTAAATCCTTCTAATTCGTTCAGCTTGCCTCCAGCACCTCTGTGAGGAAAGCTCCCCCTACCTCCTGCAGGGACAGCTGACCAGTCCATATGATGAGTGATATTCTTGCTCTTGTGCACTGACAGGAAGCAATCATCTAACAGAACATTAAAGCTGCTTCTGCTCAGCAAGATGACCTAAGCCTGTGTAGTCTCGAATATATGGTCACTGCATCACCCGAGGGACCTTGCAGATGTTTATTCCTAAATCCTCTACAAATTTTGTCAGGAACAGAAGGGTAGATGATAAACAGTGGGTACATCTCCCATGTATTTCTCAAAACAGTGCTGGCTGTTACAGACACAAGTGTCTATGCTTGTCCAGGACTATTTTTCATGAGCCAGAGAGGGCAAAAGTTGGATTAGCAGTTTAAATTCATTGACAGATGTCACTGCAGGTGAACTTTGGAAATATTAGTACATTATTATTTGGCTCATATAGGTGAAAGAGATCTGCATTAACTGGGAAGTCACCTTAAATGGGTGCAATATCTGTGAAGAATGTTGACTCAGGATGACTCTTCCCAGCATCTGCTGCTGGGTTCTCCAAGAGTTGGTTAGCTCCCAGCACTGAGCGTGAATTAGCATAGCTCTGGCAGAGTAATGGAAGGCTTTTGGTTTTTTATACAGCTTTAGATTAGGGTTGAATAATTCCTGAAATTTTCACTGCATCAAAATGAATTTTTTATTACCCATGTGGGTGTTTTCTCTTAATTTGGTTGATGATTTTTTTTCCCTCACAATTGTAGGACTGTTTTCCATAATACCATTTTTAACTTGAGGTAATTAAATTGTGGTTCACTGTCTGCCCCTGACATAGCACAATGTCTAGTAAATGTTAGTTTTGCTTGTTTGATTTACAGAATTTTCAGACATAATTTCTAATAGTGCCCTTTCATGGATAATTTCAATGTATAATATACACATTTCTCTGTATGAGAAAATAATATATATATTAATATGGATGTCACCAGACGACTTTTTTCATTTCATATGTCATAATGTATTTATTTCTTTTATCTATTTAATTTAAAATGCCCACATTATTAGCAGCATCTGCATTATTTCACTTATAATTTTCTTTATGGCATTTGAATACTTATCATAATTCAGTTATTCCTTTGCCACTTCTACACTTTTGTTTTCTTTTCATATGTTTTTTCTTGCCATTTCTTTTTTCATGTTTCATTGTTCTTCTACAATATCAACTCTTTTGCAGGAACTTGCAGTCTCTGATATGTTCTCTTCAATATCGATATCCTACTTCTGACATAATTCCAGTAATTAATCTGTCAGGATTTTTTCCTTTACCTCCATACATAGTTCATGTATACTCCTATTAAGACTAGATTTTTCTCTCCAAAACATTTGCAGCTCTCAAATTCATTTTTTCACTCATGTCCAATTTATATTTAATATGTTTAATTTTTGTTTAATATAGTATTCCAGTCAATAGACATGGTTTCTCTTGAACAGTTTGCATAAAATGTCCTCTTCATTAATGTTGTTGTTTATATTTTTACAGTAGATGAAATACTCTCTTCCAAAATCCTCTTAATTCTGGACAATCTAATTCCTGGAGGGATGTTAGTGGTGTAATGTCATTTCTTAAGAATACATAGGTTTTATTTCTCAATAGATACAGTTTCTAAGTTTTGGACAGTCTTGAAAAAATTATTTATAGTGTCCATTAATGGTGGCCATTTCCAAAACTTGTGTTTATGTGCTGTGAGTATTTTAGTATTTTAGTATCTTGCTGTCGTTCTGTTTGCTATTTCAGAATTCATTGAACTTGTCTCTGTATGCAGCTTGAAGGCCCACCCCATGTTTTTTTCACCTTTACCATCCTTTCACCAAAATTTGTCAGCTGGTCTTTATACTTGGCTGGTTTATTCTGCTCTTCCAGTTCTTCCAACTGTAAATTGAATTCCCTTGTGGTTAGCTTCTCGTTTTTGACTCTCTGAAGTCTTCTAAGGTCTGTTCTCAAATTAGGAATTTAATGGAAATAATCTCTTTACAGTTGCATGCTTAATTCAGTAGCTATGCATAGCCATCAAAAGTTTATTTTCTTATTACTGTTTCCTGTGAAACAACTATTGGTGAAATTTAATTATTCCTGACTTCAGTGGCATTGTCTGGTAAACATTCTGGTTTCATGTTACCTGAAACTAAAACTTAACAGGATCAGATCATTTTACAAATGTTCACACATATCTTTTTTTCTTTATTACTTCACTTGTTTCCTTGAAGAGATTACATTCTTGTATCCTTTGTTTACACGTTTCTGGAGACATGGGCTTTCTCAACAGTCTTTAGATTCTCCATGTACTTCACCCTTTTCCCCTGATTTGCCAATTTCAAGACATTTTCTCTGTAATGCCTCCCAGTTCTAGTACCACATAGTGCTTATGTGCTTGTTGTTCAACTCTTTAAATATTTAACTCTTTAAATATTTTGGTACAGTGAAACTGACTGTTTAATGAACAACAGGAAAATTACAAACATTTACAGGAAGAAAAATCAAGATCTGTGTGGCTCACCTTGCTGTATCCATAGAGGATATGGGACCAGTCACAGTATTTCCTTGTGACAACTTTTGCTGCCAGGTTCAATAGCTACCTGTTTTCTATAGGAACACTCTATAAAGACCCTCCCATGCATTGTGTTGCAGGAATATCCAGCCTTGCCAATAGATTCCAAACTGTTGTGGCTCAAGAGGCTATCCACAGGTCACACGGGATCTGTTCCACAAGGCCATACTGTTGAGCTCCCACTATGACTTTACACTCTCACTGTGCTTCCAAACTCCTTTGAAATGCCTCCATGGAAGAAGTATGGACGGCAGACTGTGCCTTTCCCCAGCATTCATACACAGGTATTTCAAATTCACCTGCCTCACACTGCCTTCTTCCTTGCTTCTTGACATTATTTCTAGGGTAGTTTTTCCCAGACTTCACTTGGTTTGAAGTGATGGTCCATCTATATCCCACCTCTGTTCTCCTACTCCACATGGGTGGGAGAGGGATGACAGACATTTGCCCTAGCAGTTAAAATGCCATATGTGAGGATATGCAGGAGAAGGGCCTTGTCTCTGCCAGGTGCATGAAAAAAACTGCGTTACTTTTCATCCTGAGCCAGGATGAAGACACTCCAAGACACAGGATTTCACAGGAGGTGGAGATTCTGTCTGTGTTCTATCTGCCTTGTTACTGGTCTAGTTCAGCAGTGCTAACCCAGTGTCTCTGGATCTGATGCTCACCTGAAAGGACTAGTGGTAACACTGGAGTTATGACCTGCACACCTAGGTAAGGGGCAGCTGGGTGTTTCTAATTACCTCCTGCCATTTCAATAGGCAAAGCATTTCTTCACTGTTCATCCTTTCCTGTCCATTCCTTCTCTTTGTCCTTCCTCCTCATCCTTTTCTTGCTTTACTATTCCCTTGCTACCTGTGTGGACCTAACTTCCACATTGTATGCACTGATCATATCTGTGTGCTGACTTCGTCCACTAGAATGTTTTGTTGAATTTGTTTTCTGGAATTTAATGCATTAACTTGGTTAACAAATAAATTCACTTGCCTAAGTTATGATGCAAGAAACTCGTATTTGGAAGCAAGGGTGAGAAGGAGGAATATGAATTACCCCCTTTAGTAGCAGTGAGTTGTTAAATCAATTAAAACAGGAACCTTGGAGATACTGGGTTTGAAGAAGCCTGTGTAGGACAACTATCACAACACTGTGTCATGGCTGCAGTGTGGGATGATAAACAAATGGACAGTTTGCAAGGTCACCCTGCTCATGGCATCAACTGTATGGCAGCTGAGGACACAGGAAAGCAATGGCATACTGTTATTGACCACAGTCTGTGTCTGCTGGCGGGGGACCTGCTCCCTCAATTTCAGAGAAAAAAAACACATGAGAGTCAAGGAGTTTGTGGCTGTTCCAAGGTGAATGATGCTGATTTAGTTCCTCTTTGCCAAAAGTCAGTGCCAGAGCTGTTTGTTGTAGTGACCAAGACACTGGGAGATAGCTGTGAAGGTGAAGTGTACATCTGGTCTCAGACGTGCATGAACCTCTGATTAGGCCTGTTTGTCACTATATCCTTCATCAACAGGGTGTTTCTTTCTCTTTACTAAACCACCTCATAAATGCCTAGAAATCAGTATCCTGCAGTATAATGGAGAAACTTAAATCCACTTGTGAGAAGCAGTGGGGCTTCCCTGTTTTGGGCTTCTGCAGTGGACTGGATATTGAAAAAGCACACACTTGATAACAGTGTCGGATGTTTTGATTGTTTTGTGGATTTTCTCAGCTTTTTGGCCATGGAATTCCTCGAGTTAGACTGCTTCTTGATATAGGACAAAATAACTAGGTCTTCTTCAGAAGTGTGTTTAGAGAAGGTATTGCTCTTAGATGTATCAGGAGGTACTATGGCAGAACGAGGTCAAGTGCAGCCTTTCATCCTCTCACCATATTTATGTAAGGCAACTCAGCAAACAAACTCTCAAAATCCAGAAGATAGTCCAGCCTCTCTCCTTAAACTAGATAAGTTTTAATTATTTAACTGCAAAGTACCGGCAAGCAGATACAATAGATATTGTCAAAAAATAGTCATGATGAAAAATAATGCTGTTCTATGAACAACAGAGAGGGGGTGATCAGCTCTGTGAAATCTGAATACATGATTGCAGTGCTCCAGATGATTGAATCTGATATCCCAACACGTGGCATGCAATAACTTGCTAAAGAACACTGTGGTTTAAACCTCATCCCCCATTAGACACCAAGCCCCATGCAGCTGCTCACTCACTCCTCCACCAGCAGGATTGAGGAGAGACTTGGAAGGGCAAAAGCTAGAAAACTCGTGGGTTGAGATAAATACAGTTTAATAGGGAAAGCAAAAGCCATGCACACAACCAACCCAAAACCAAGGAAATAATTCACCACTTCCCATGGGCAGGCAGGTGTTCAGCCATCTCCAGGAGAGCACAGCCCCATCACCCGTAATGGCGACTGGGAAAACAAAAGCCATCACTCCAAATGCCCCCACCTTCTTCATTTTCTCCTGCATTTTATATCCTGAGCATGATGCCATATGATCTGCAGTATCCCTCTGGTCAGTTTGGATCAATTGTCCCAGTTGTGTCTCCTCCCAGACTTCCATGCACCTCCAAAATCCTTGCAAGTGCATCAACACAAAAAGCAGAAAAGACCTTGGCTCTATGCAAGCCTTGCTCAGCCATATCAAAAACATCTCTTTATTATCAACCCTGTGTTCACCACAAATCCGAAACTCAGCCTCACACTAAACCCTGTGAAGAAAAATTAACTCTGCCTCAGCCAAAACCAGCCCAAGCTCTATCAGTATAAACGAAGCAATATCAAGGCAAAGTTTAGCAGATGGTGGCTTGGAAAAAACTTGGGAGAAACTTGAAGATCAGGGTTTGTCAGTGTTGACCTTTACCTGTTTAACAGTTGCTCTTTGCATGTGGTCCTCTAAAGATAGTTAGAGGGTTGGTTGAGGCAGCTTGACCCTCACCTCTGCCGCTCTCTCATTGAGAAGTTACTATAAGCAGTATTCCTGGGTTTAGTGGTTTTGAACAGGGGTGGCCTGTCAGTGACCTGCAGGGTCTAAACACCTGTCAGAATGATACTGTGAGGCTCTGACCTCATGGCTCCTGCTTTCTTCCCTGAAAGCTCTTCTGCTAAGTGGCAGCAATATGGGCATGTGTCCCCTAGGTCTTACAGCTC
The DNA here is from genome assembly GCF_041296385.1 of Aphelocoma coerulescens. Taxonomy (NCBI): domain Eukaryota; kingdom Metazoa; phylum Chordata; class Aves; order Passeriformes; family Corvidae; genus Aphelocoma; species Aphelocoma coerulescens. The sequence goes on along the minus strand of NC_091015.1, from coordinate 102,334,831 downwards.
AGGGGAGAATAACTGTACCTACACACATGAGATCTTCTCTCATCTCAGGACATGGAGCTCAGTCAGTGCTGGACAGGTGATAGATGTTTGGCCACTCAGATGAAATGACAGCAGACCAAGCGTTTTCTTAAGAGATATGGGTCTTCTGACTCACAGCCTCTTTTATTCATGATGTCATTTGTTCTTCCCACTGTGTTTTGTCTGATTTGCTTCAGAACCAGCACCATTTTTTCATTTTCTCTCAAACAGAATGGCACTAGTGCTTTTTATTTTGTTATTCAATATATATGCCCTATGTGGTTTAACTCCACTTTGTGTTTTATAAGGGGTAGTTCTGGCGACTGCGAGAAAGGACTAATTAGAAATAAAATCTGATATTTTAAGTCAGCATTTTGAAACAATTTTTAAAGTCTTGAGCAAGAATAATATTAAAAAAAACAGTGTCAAAAGCAACCTTCATTGTCACAATGACCACTGCTGCCCACTGCCCAGGCTAGCTCCAGCAGTGTGCGGCAGGAGTGGGGAGCAGCCGGAGGCACGGAGCTTTAAAGCTGCTCCTCTGAAGCCTCTGCTCTACCCTGCGGAGCACAGGCCCCAGACACGGCAGCAGCCAGCAGCCCCCGAGGAGGGGAGAGATAAAAAGTAGCAGGGAGGCTTGCCACGGGTGGTAATACAACTTCACCAAAAAGCATCCACAGAGGACAACCCCACAGCAGCTCTGGGCAACACCTTATAAGGGGAGGCATTACCATGGGGATGGCTTAACAGGGGACCAATAGGGATCTTTAGGGGAGGGATATGGACAGGGATAGACAATCACATAGGCCAATAGCCTCGAGGGGTGGAGGGAAAGGAATCACATGCCCCAATGGGGCGTCGAGGTTTAGGGGATTTCCAAGAGGGGAGGTATCCGAGGGGGCAGGGTCTCAGGGGATTGACGGGGACGGTATAAGGGTAAACAGGGAGGGCTTTGGTGACAGGCGCAAAACTTTCGGGAACAACAGGAGGGGTTTGGGTGATTGATAGGGAAAGAGCCAGAAAAGAGGGAGGAGAACAACCAAATAGGGAGCACCGGGGGAGCAGCTTGGGTATGGAGCCAACCAGCTGGGAGTGGGAGTGGGGAAGGTAGGGATGAACCATTGGGGTACAGAAGACATATGAAAATACAATAAAAACCTCACATCACCACACTTCATCACTTACAATGAGGCAAAAAATTTGTTTAGGTTCAAAGTTTTTCAGTTTAAATTTGGTCTCTTTAAGCCTTTACATGTTCAATTATACAGTCAGACTATGAAAATTAGGACATTTTTCCTTTTTTTCTACTAACACTATATTACTACATCTTATCAAAATCATGTATCTTGGAGTCTCAAAATAAAAATTAAGTATGAGTTCTAAATAGCAGCTGTCAGACATATTTAAAAAATATGACCAGCCCTGTGTTTCCTTAGAGTCCAGCAAAGTCACTGTCTACCTTGGTTTTGTTGTCTTTCAGACTCAACTGCACATATATGCCAAATATGCCCTTGCTATAAAAAATACTTTGCACTCTGTTTTGAATACCATTTCATGATAAGAAAGCGAATTCCAAAATTTTTACCCTGCCTACTGATTTAAGGGATAGGTATGGGATTTACATCTTTGAGCAAGTATCTATTTCAAACTTTAAGATCTGCCGGTTATTATCGCTCACACAACTGGTGCAGTGCATGGCTTTGTTTCTACTGGAGAAATTACAGTGTTCTAAATGAATTCTTCTAAAAGATTTTAGTGTATAAAAAGCTTGCTTTGAGTGTTATTTTCTTTATTTTTACATGCTGTTTTGGAAATTTTTTTAAAAATTACACTTAGCCACATTGATACGGCAAAATTATACTTGGTATTTTATAGTGCATGCTTTTTTTAACGTATGCCTATTAGCAAAGGATCATTTTCTTCTGTTATAACTAATGATGGCATCAAATATCTGGCCTTATATTTTGTTCATGGTTTTAAAAATTTTTATCTTCCTTTGATTGCAACCCTTCTGTGTGAATTTCCCATAATTTAAATTTTCAACTTCTTTTTTTTTTCCATTGATCAGTGCATTATTGAGTAATTGCATGGAATTTGCATAACTTTCTGTTCCCTTAGCTGCATTATTTACTTTTGCATTAGCCACATATGGAACATTAGTATTTCATTTATCTCCTACTGCAAATAGTCTTGTGAAGAGACATAAATCATAAGACATCTGGTTATGGATAGACAAAATTTTAGTAACATCATCATAACCCAAGAGTAATGCATTAATCTGACAGGGCAACTCTATGTTATGATACACCCATGTCTAGATATCCTTAAGTGGATTAACTGTTAAAAAATGTAGTTTGGCAGAAATTGAAATGTTCATGATTTACAGTCAAAATACTGAGTAGTTATGGTTAAGAAAATACAAAAGAAGGCAAAATATCTGAGATACTTCTTTTTTACTCTTTTTAATGGAATATGGAGGTTCTTTTCCACTTCAAGACAACACTTTAATTTTTTAAAATTTTTAAATGGAAGAGTAAGAACGTCTAAGAAGATTTAAAAATAGTTTTCTAATTTGTCTGTGAGAGCTCAGCTGACTTTTAAACCTCCTCAAGTATAAATTTCATCCTGATGTGAAACTATTTCTTTTTCATTCTTTCAATTCTCCAACCGAAATATATGAAAACAAGCAATCAAATAAAAATCCACAATTCTTCAGCTGAGGTCCTCAGTTTCAGTTTTAATTTTTTAAGTTTAATTTCAGTTGTCCTTTCTGAGCACACTTTATGCAACAAGGAAGTCTTATGCATGAATATATTACTGTGTAACTGTTCATTGTCACACAGCTGGTGCAGAAGTCAAATTAGAAGAGAACAACCACGAGCTGCAAATCCTCTCTTATTGCCATTTCTATCACTTAGGCTGGTTTTGAAAATTTGATGCCAGTTGATTAAACAACCCAGATCTCTCCAACCAGGTTTTTCTGTCTTTAATATACTGATTGTAATCTTTCTTGGTCACATCATCCTCTGCCTGATTCGCAGGCTGAAAAGCTCTCTTGTGTTACACAGTTCTCTTGAGTCTCTGGATTTGAAACACTTAACGTGATTACTACTGCCACTATTAGACAGCATTGTTTGTGAACAAAATATTTGTCAGCCACTCCCTTATTTCTGAGTTTCTTATCCCTAATGGAAAACAATTACAGAGAGTTTCAGGGGAGTGTTAGTAAAATTCAGATAATGGATAGCACCATCCTCATATCCAAATATCTTTCTACCTTTCTTTTGTGTTCCAAAGTAAAAATAACAGCATTTACATAACATGCTTTTAAAGAGCGCAAATGACTTTTAAGTAGTTCAAGCAGTGCTTTCTAATCTAATGCATCCAATTATTGAGAGAAATTTGATTCTTTCAGGGTGGAAAGGGCCTTTTCCCCCACACAGCAAGTTTTCTAGTGGTGTATTCTTTCACAAACAAATTTAATAAGTTGTTCCTCCAACAACAGAGGCAGTGAAACCCCGTTTCACAGATTTGTGTTCCACGTTGCCTATTGTGATTCCTTGAGATGTCTCAAATACCCTCCCACCAAACCCTACACTTAAACCCCATATGTCTCTCCCTGACGAAAGCCATCAGCTGCAAATGGGCAGCATACACCTTGCTGGTGCCAAACTGCAGGTGCAGTGTTTGCCAGCCTGTATCTGCACTCAGGCTGCCAAGTGGTCAAAGAACAAGTAAGGCTGAGCTCAGGATTCAGCTTTTCCTTCAGCAGGACCTTCCCTTGAATCTTTCCCCCATGCTTAGTGACAGATTTTCATGAAACTTGTCAAAACGCAGAATCTCTGAGATGCCTATGTTCTTCTCAGTGGGTAAAACAAATCATTATTTGGGGAGGTCAGACAGCTTATAATAAACACAAGTTTCATCTTCTTAAGAAATCAATATAAAAAAATTATTTCTAGTTTTCACCCCCTTTTTCTCTATACATGGGTTATTTTTGGCTTCTGGATTTTCAGAGACCTGGTGTTTTTCTGCTGTTTATTAGCAGAACTACTCCAGAAAAAAGCTTTGTCATGCTGCTGCTGCTTTTCCTGCTTTATCTTCTTAGACCCTGACAAGCCTTAGCAATGTTTAATTTAGGGTCAGAATGAGATACAAAATCCAAAAAGCAGTGTCATGAATACAAGTAACATATTGGAAAGTGTCCTGAATTTCAGGCTCCATTCATCCTACTTTATCTTGTAGTGCCTAGCAGTAGTGGAGTTCTGCCTGCATCTGCTTCCTCATGGTCCCTGTGTAAAAAATGGAGAAGCAACATTCAGGCAACTGAGCCTTCACAACAGCACAGCATTTTTAGGTCCCTGGTAGATATGGCTACACCGAAGGCCATGTCTGACCAAAGGACCCATGGCATTAACCTAATTTTCCTTCAGCTTGGTCTGAATAAGGTATATTAAAGTCAGGTGCTGTAGATCTACATCTTGTCTTTTTCACTAGATCAGAAACAGAGCACAGATCCCTGCCAGTATCTTCTTGTGTATACTTGATTTTATTTCCTTCCTAGCATGAAAGGTTTCTCAAAATGTTCTCTGAGCAATAGCTCTGTGCTTTGAACGCAGTATATAGAGCATGATGAGTGAGATGGATCAACATGTGGAGAGATTTGGACTCCTCTTTAGTATCTGTTTCCATCTGTCAGAACTGGAAAATAGAAAGTAATGTGAATCAGTTCACATTTAACTATAATCTCCACTGTAAGGACTGCCAGAGATGACTTTGGCACAGTCTGCCTGGGCAGGTATCCAAGACTTCTCGTTGTATGTGTCTTGACTTAAGGAAGCCTCCAGGCACAAGAACCCCAAATGCTTTTGCTTAGAAATGTGTTCCAAAACATTTAACATTGATGTGATCCTGAATTTTGTAAATGTGTTCATTTTTTTCCCCTTTGAACGGGTTTTTTTAATGCTTAAGCTGTCTGATGATATCAAGGAAATTTTACTTGATGTGCATTGAAAAATGCTTAGAAATCCCTCTCTCTCGTCCCCTCCTTCTCTAACTCTTTCACAAGAGAAGACATTAATGAAAAGATCAGTTCTAAAGCAGAAGATAGATGAAAAGATAACTTAAAGTGACCCTCAACTCGAACAAAAGCAACATCCCTTTTCCTCAGACTTATACTCCTAACACTTCACTCTGTTGCTGCTTGAAGGAGAAAAGAAAAAAAACCACAGCAAGATAAAAAGTAGATATCAATTAATTACAAAGCACTCCTCTTATATTACAGTTCTGCCTCACCTCTCCCTTCTCTGGCTAGTGAATGACTAATCAGGAGATGTTGCAGGTTTCTAGAATGATGAGGCCAAACAGGACTGAAAAGTTTGTTCCATTTCACCTCTCATTATGTAGTCTGAGTGATTTGGTAGGATTCATTTGGTTTTAACACAGACCTTGCAAATTAGTACATTTCTTCTGTAATGCAAATATTTCCTTAGAGCAAGGCACTGTTACTTTACTATTAACAGAACAGATAGAAAGACATACAGATATGTTGAAATTTATCTGTGGTGGCTGAGGGAGGACTCTGCTGTTGTTATTTACCTACATTAGCAGTGAGCGCTGAAATTGAAGGATAGCTTGTGAAATCTGTGTGTTCCAGAGGCAATGACAATGTACTCATATATAAATATCAGTATTTCCCTGCTAGGTATCAATTCTTGGCAAGACTGAAATAAAAACTTAAATTAAAACAAAACCACATAAACTTACTAAACCTCTGTGTTTTTTAACTTTGAATTGTCATTTTTGGTTTGGGAATAATACATTGAATACTGTTTGCATCAATGTTAATGCTGTCAAAAAGGCTATAGCAGGTGTTTCAGCTTGTTAGAAGTTCTACTTAGCATACAAAATCTAGAAGAAAAGAATATAGTTATAACTTCTGTTTTAAAAAAAGTTTAAGACATCCCATTTTTATAATTTAAAATGTTCAAAATTTTCATCTACATTGGAAAATATTTGCTTATCTATAGTTTAGGAAAAGAGAAACCTGATATTAACTTTGCAAATTTTCATCTAGATCTTTAGAGGTTCTAAATGAATGTGGATAATTTTCTTTGCTAAAGCTTCACTGATTTAAATAGTTTGAGGTGGCATCCTCTGTTGTACAATGCCACATGCTACAGAAGTGACAACAAACCACAAGGATAACATTCCAGCCCTATGACATTGCTGGGGTTTTTTTCATGCCGTTAATGCAGTGCTTTTTTAAAGCTGGATAACTTAGGCTGAAAATGTCCTCAGGCAATGTAAGGCTACTGTAGCAAAACCTGTGTCATCCCATCTGATCACCAGAGTATGACTAAGGAAAAGAGGACAAGTGAACAAATTTCAAAGTTCTGTCTTCACGAGAAGAGACCTTTGATAAAGGTCAAACAGTGCAGCACCACTGCCTTAACTCTTACTCCAAATTAGTTCTGAGCCTAACTCACCTACAGACACATGCTTTCATTTATACCTTCCCAGCAATCACACTATCTGCCTAAACCCAGCTCTAGGCAACAGCTCATGAATAGGAGACTTTGCTTTAACATGTTAATATATACAATAGGAGAGCTCTCTATCACAAAGAAATTATTTCTTTTTCTATGTAGTGACTTAAAAATTTGTAAATGTTAATTTCCTTTTTATTTTTTAGAAAATACATCAGTAAAGGTCACCCACAGTTTTGAGATATTAATAGAAATTTTAATTTAATTTCATGGCATATAAAAATGCTTGAGATTTTCAGCTTTTGAAAGCAAAATATTTTTTCATTTCCCATCTACTGTCCCTTATTTTTCCTTTTTGTGATTTTCCCCAACCCTTCTGAAAATAAAACTCAATATTAAACAAATGGTTAAACTTATCAGTATGATGCTGTATTTCCCCTGTTTCCTTATTAATACAGAAAATATTAATTTAGGGATAATATTACAAAATCTTAACTCTACCTGAAGTTAGGATGCCTGCCTTGGCTAAATTCTCACTATTTTACCACCAACTGCTCCGAACATTGTTTTCCTGCACATAACTCAAAAAAAAAACGGCTCAAGTAGTTTCCTACAAACCACAAAAAAGTAATTTTCCTACTGAAGTAAGTGCACTGATACATCATTGATATATACAATATCTGAAACAGATATTTTTAAACAGAGTTGCATGGGATAAAATGGGGGTTTAGTGTGAATTAAACTGCTTTTACAGTAGTCAGAGCATAACCTTAGCTAAAATTTTTATCAAACCAATGGAACTGTTAGAATTACTTTTCTTTCCCCCTTAGGAATAATGCAAAATCAATACATGAGATTATTGCATGATTAGCAATCTTACATTATGTATTCAAAGAGAAAGATTTTCACACAAGTTTCCCTGAATGTGTTGATGAAAGTGAGCTGTAGAGATAGAACATGTTCAGGAATATTTAATGAAGTATGGTTCAAATACTGGTGTCATTTAAAATTAGGAAGACAGAAGTGATCTAATGTAACGTCCTCTTACACTCACTTCAGCTATGCTCCAACTGAAACAGATGTCTCTTCTTTGCAGGAGAGTAAGAAGGTTAGGGATTACTCTTGGTATGATTTAAACTAAAAATATTGTGCTTTGTCAGTGGAAAAAGAGGCTGGATTCACCCAAGGTATCTAAGATGAAGTCTCATGTAATAAAAATAAAAGTTAAAATATAATAATTTTTACTTGACTTTTGCTTGTTCAAGATCTATGTTTACATAAAGGGACATAAAATGTGTATGTGTGTATGAGAGTATATGAGTATAAAATACTTAACATTCTGGTTTTTTTAAACATAGAATGTTTATTTATACTTCATTCATTATTTTGCATATCCCAAAGCCACTAAAACAAATGTGACCCTCGGCTGAAAGCAACAAAATTGCATGTCCATCTATAAAACACTGTTTTGCTTGGGGCAATACATCTTGAGCAAGTGTATAGCAAATCTCAATGCATTTTAATATTAAAAATTTAAGCTTGGAGAATGGTCTTATCCGGTTCCCAGGCCCCCTTTGCAGCCCTTTGGGGAACATCTTTGCTAATGTATTGAAAATAAGTAATCAGGAGGGAAGTATGTATATATATAATAATATACATTACTAAATGGATAAAATATCTCCAAATACAGCTACGTCGTATTTGATACATATGCCTGACAGCAAAGCAGCCTGTCACTGAAATGGAATCATGTATATTTAATCCTGTCAGAGTTAGCCAAATCCTGCCTGACCAGTGCATCTTTCACTTAACTGCAAAATTAATAAGGAGGGGTGACTCCAGGGTCAACGTTTCCTTCTCCTGGCTCTTCTCCAGACCTGGGATACCATTCTCGAGGTAGTGAGTCACCCTCTTCTCCCTATACATCCTAATTTCTGTTAAAATCAGTTACAAGTGGTGCTATGTCGCTCAACCAGTGACTGAGAGTTCCGTGTCTGAAGGCATAATGATTGTTAGCCATCTTTTACCCCAACACACAGGTTGTGAATTGGAGATATGCTGTAGACACGATCTGTTGCAGCAGCGGGACTGTGCAATAGCAGTAGTTGTATCCAGAACTTTAATCCCTAATTTCTAGAAGTCCCTAAGAACATTATTATGCACTAGAAATTTCCGAGTCTCAGCTACTCAGAGCTATCAATCTTTTTTTGAGCTCCCTCTGTTCGTGCTCCAAGCAGATGATAACTTGGTTTTGTTCCCAAGCCTTGCCAAAGCTGTATAAATATGTTAATGTCATGCTGACCTAACCACATCTCCATGCCTTCTGGCCAGTTAGGAGACCATTTCATTTGACAGGAAAGAAACCATGTACGCACAGCTTTGTGCAGCATCTGGAGTTACTGTTATGTATAATTGGTGAATGACCAGAACTCTTCTATACCCCTCTCTTTTCAGATTTTCCCTCTATTCTAGGTGACAGCTTGAGCTGTTAGGTACTGCCTTTGCAAGGAACTGTTCAGCTTCTCTATATACTCAGCTCCCTTATTTGGCCCAGGTAACATTACTGTATGCATAAAATCCTATTAAAAGCACTTATGAACCTATCCCTTCTTAAGATTCTTCTCTTAAATGGCTCACACTTTTTTTTCTTTTCAATAAAGTAGCTCTTCCATTTGATTAACCTATACAAGAAGCCCCACAGTTCTGCAACTTTCACACCCTATCTTGAAACCCATAAATTCTTGCATGGTACTACATTTCTGCATTGTTATTTTTCTAGATTCCTTCCTCCCTCCCACCATCATGTCCATACATTTTGTGCCACTCGTTTTCCTTGTCTGATTCATGGAATGGCCCTGGATGAATGTCACCTCCTGTTCTATTTTGTTCTTTTAATTCACTTATAATGAACAAATAGTCCCGTCAGCGTATTGAAGTTCAGCAGAGAGGGTCTTTGAGACTTATCCTGCCCACGCCACATTGCCCTCCTTCCTAATATTGACTTGTACTATGTGTACATTAAGAAGTGATGTACCTGCTTGTCCCTTTTTGTCTAAAGGGAAAAGAGAAAGACTAATTTTTCTTCCCCTCCCCCCTTATTTTTTTTAATGAAAATGGAGAAACCAACAGTTAAATATGGCATTGCACATATATTGGACCAGACTCTGTTCACTTTATTCTCATTTGTATCTTCATTCACTTCTGACAGGTCCTTTCATGTTATTTGATGGGCAGTGTTTGAACTCTGTCAGTCACTACCTGGATTATTAGGTTAAGAATAGAAACAAATAATTATATTGCCATAAAGGTGTCTCTGCAGGGTTTCTTTAAGAAGCAGATTTCCTGATTAAAGCAACTGCTGGCTTCTTTTATTTTTGAAAGGCATTAAGCAATCTGAAATGTTGCTTTGATTCAGTCATGATAAGCAAGTACATGCAGAAACATTGCAGTACAGAGCTGCTTTTTATACTGTGGCTTTTTACAAAGGTTTAAATTACTAAGCCTAAATGAGCTTCTTAGAAAAGGAAGAATGCCTCTTGCTTGTCACAGCAACTGTCTTTTCTGCCTGCTGTAGGCAGGACATTGACCTCTACCTGAATAGCCCGAGGTAAGAGGAGTAGCCACTGGAAATTATTTATAACCTGACCAGCTCATTTAGTTTCATCCTCTGAGGCCCTCAGAGTTGAACTGACACAGCAATAATGGCCAGCGAACTTTTGATCCAATTAATTGTTAATGAGAGGTTTGATTAGCAAATAAAGGGCCTATTAGGTTAGCTGATTGTCTTTCTTTTGAAATACCAGAGGTCAACATTTTCTTTTTTTTTTTTTTTTACTGAAAGAAAAGTACACTGTGTACTCTGTGGTTAAATTAATCACATGCTCACAGGTGTTGAGTAAAGTTGATTCAGGAAAACAGTCAGCTTAGACATCTGTCTGTAACCATGAGAATGCCATAGGTATTCCTCATTTTTTTTATGATTGTTTTTTCTTTGTTTTGCTGTTAATTCAACTGCCTCCACCTTTCTGTGCCTGCAAAGTATTGCAGAAACCCAACCTTCTCCTTGTCCTGCTTTCCTTCAGACTCACCTTACAATAGTCTTTTATTTTAATTATGCTGACAGAATTCTCCGTCAGTTTCAAATTAATTAATTCTTCATATGTATTTAAAATCTCCCAGTGTATATGTGCAAAAATTATTACAGTGATGTTCTAGTCCTGAAAATTTCACATTTCACTCTGAGTTATGACATGCTTCTGTAAAATTGCAATGACTAAAGAGAAACACAAGATTAAGGATAAAACCAAACTACAAATGACACCGATGTAAACTAACGGTATTTTGAACTTAGTGCAGCCATGCTGAATTTATACAAGCCTGTAAATCTGTCATTAACAAATTGATCCCCGTAGAGTAGGTTTTGTCATATGAACGTTTAATCTTCTTTCATATTATCAATAGTGCTTGGAAACAGAATGTTGCTCACTGTCTCTTTCTTCCAGCCTTCATAATGTAGAGAAAGCCCTAATTAGAAGAACACTTAAATTTGTTGTCAGGCTTTCAGGTATTAAAAATCTGGAGATGTGGTTGTCTCTTTTGCAGGGTGTGATTGTAGTCTTTAATTACATGATCACATTGTGGTTTTTTGTGATTTGACTGATGGGATGGATGGATGGAAGGATGGATGGATGCATGCATGCATGAATGGATGTTACCAAAAGCAGCAAATCCTGAGAGTTTCTTTTCACCCTTGTTACTCAATGAAGGCTCATGACATGTTTTCTGAGTGTTATCCAAACCTGGCCCACATGAGAGAAATCATAATTTTGTGATGATGTGTCCTGGTCATCATTGTAGTACAAAAGTACATCGCAAACAGTATCAAAAGAAAATGGCAATGCAGATTAGTGCAGCTATTTCTGTTGTGGTGGTTTGCTTTGTTTTGTTTTAATTTTGTTCGCTGAGTGGTTTTTGATTGTTTCTTTTTTTCTTTTACAGGAAAATCTGATATGTAGAAACATTAATTTTATAGGTGTAGGCTGACTGTTCTCAGAGACATGTTGCAATACCACCCAAACATTGATATGTAGCGTCATGAATTGGAGCTTTGCCCTGCACTCTGCAGACTGAGGTTTGTAGCTCTCTCCCACTTAGTGGAACTTCTGAGTGGGTGTTCTGACTGGTCAGCAAAAGGCAACAGCAGGGAGCTGTGAAAAAGAGAAACCCCTTTGATATTGATGGCAGCTTCAGCAGCTTGGTAGTCCACTTGGGCTACCCTCACACTCTGGTTTTTGCTTGTCTGTTTGCAAGCATATGGCCTGGGTTCTCTGTACGGGCTCTCTGTTCTCTAGCTGCCTACTAACAGAGCTCTTACCAATGTAAATATGAGCACCCAGCACATTTGCAAATCAGAGACCCATAAAATGAACAGCACATAATGAGTAACCACCTGCAAAAAGTTTGGTTGAAATGACTAGACCAGCCTCATTAACAACCAGTATGACAAGAGGCAAGGTTTAATCCAGTCCTCTAAGGCTATTTTAACCACAAAACTTCCTGTAATCTTCTCTGATCCAGTAATTTCTCAGTGGGGCTTAGATAAGGTTGCTCGTGCATGGAAACCTTGACTTTGCATAGGTTCTGCTTTTGCCTGGCTTTTCTAGGTTCACATATTTCATTTGTAATTCCTAGACCTTTGAAATTAATTAAGACTTAGATCTTATGTCTGTCATTAGCTGAACTAAAACCTTTTAGACCACTGCACAAGCTTCTATCATGTCTGACTACAGTCAGCAGTAGTGAGGTTTTGTCCTTTGCATAGAGACATTCTCAGAGGTAAATGAGGCCTACAGTTTGCCAAGGGCTTTCACAGAACTCTTTTTGACCTCTAAGGTGTACCTGAGGCCCTGGGAGCCCTGATTCTTTCCCAGCATCGGATGGGAATCCTCCTACTTCCCTGACCTAACTAGCCAGAGGCCTTCTGTCTCCAACTTTGTCAGACTTTAGCAAGACTTATCCTTTACTTCAGTGTCATTCACTGCACTCCTAATCCTGCTTTTAGTACCTAACTTCCCTTCATCCACAGTCTTTCTGTATGGTCAGTGTCTCTCTCTATTTCTGGTCACCCTGATTGCTTTTTTTAGCTATAAATAGAAAATATTCTATACCTGAAATTATATGTGAAGCTTTACCCATATGTGTGCAGGCAGAACCTCACAGACACATGTGCAGCTGTAGACATGCACCAAATGGTTCAGAATTCTTACAGCCATAAGTAACTGAAAACAGCCTTTAATAATCAAATGTAGGATAATGCTATCAGCTTGATGTATAATAGTCATGTATTTTCTCAGGGATATAAAATTCCATTTTTATTCATTTTGCATAATATCTCCCTTTGCACACACCTCCAGTGACTAAAAAAGGTATGCCAATGGGTACAACCAGAATGGCGGTCTTGCAGTTTGGATGGTAATTAAAAATAAAATTGCAGAAACTAATTTTGTTTCCCGTAAAACTAATGGCAAAATCACCAAAAGTTTTGACTGTGTAGAAAAATGCTCTATAAAATATAAGGATAGATAATGAAGACATGTGTATTAAAAAGTATAATTTGATAATGGAAATCCATTAGTACTTGTGCAATAACACAGGTACAGATTATTGAAAATACCTAATTGAGTCTGAAAGATGCATTTTAAGATGAGCTGTCAGTTGAAATGGAGCATCCAAGAAATTGAGAAAGGAAGTCTGTTTAAAACAGCAAGCTCTGAATAACTAAATTCTCATTGCATGAGATGTGGCATGGCCATCAGAGCTTATGAGGAGATCAGTGGGATAAAAGGGAGTAAAGTATGCAAAACAGACACATTGTTGTGCTGTGTTTGGACCACCTTCATCTCAAACCATATCAGAGCTGCTTCAAGGAATGTTTGGTAAGAGTTTTTGGATGGCTAAAACCAGAAGCCTGGAGGGCCTTAGAATCTGAAACCCTTATGAAGTCACATTACTGACACAGCATTTGCTGACAGTCTTTTGACAACATCTCAGTCACAGACTTCCCACGTTAATCTCTGTGCTTCAGACCTCATTTAATTTCACTTCAGACTGAGTCTGTTTTGAGCACAATCCTCCTCCTGTTACATTTTTTTTCATCCACTGTTTTTCAAAGTACTAAATAAACATCTGGTATTATAGAAAGCTAGTATGTAACAAGAATGAAAATGATTTTTAAAAGAGAAGGGAATCACTATTAAAAAGTTATTTGGTTAATAGAGTAAGCAAAAACTGAAAGACGTGAAGATGTATGTCTGCATTAATAAAAGAAGCATAGTTAGCGTTCTAGCTTTTGATTGACATAATTTCTGTTATCTGCTTGCAGCTGTATATTATATGGACACAAATCACTAGCACTTTTTTTCCCCCCACAGAATAGTTTTATTCTTCTTCAAATCAAAGTGAGCAGTGTTTTTAACTTTCTGTCTCAGGCTTTATGAAGATATTGACTATAATAAGGGATCATTAAATTCCATATTCACTTCATAGGTCAGTGTAGCAACTTCCTTGCATGTGGTATCATTATAATTTTTTAAACATCAAAACCTAGAAAAAATAACATAGAATTTAAGTGTGATATATTCTGTTTAAATTACTGTTTTATTATTAAAATTTGTTTCAGATTTCCCTAGCCATCCTATAAAGTGACATAATCTCCTAACTAAAATGTCTAATTTATTTCCTTGTGTTCCCAATATTGTTGAAATTGGCCAGTGCTACTCTAGGTGCCAAAGCTCTAACAGACTCCAAAGAAACAAAATGGTTTGTCTGATTTTATTTTCAATTATCATTATGCTAATAGAAAAAAACATTTAACCTAAGATGAGAGAATAATCCCATTACCAAACAAATTCAGTGGGTAAATACAAGGGTGATTTATAGAAATGAATGTTTGGAATATAGACATTTAGAAAAAAAAAGAGACAGTTTCATTTATATAGAGAATAGAACCTGATAATGAGTGATTTATGTTTGGACCAGTTCCAGTAACTTCTCAATCCACTGGAGAGTTTCCAACCTACTGAGAGGATGAAATGAGAGGGTTTATGAAGGGAAATGAATGATGTACTGTGTTATTTGTGAGAAGAAAAAGGGATGGAAGGACCAGTACACATTTCACGTAGTCACTGTAGTGTACATTGTGTACACTCCACAAAATGTTTTTCCTCAGTCTTTCCAAAGCCACAGAGCAAATTCATAGACAACAGGAGACTTGATTACACAGATTACAGTGTGAAAATGATATGTTTTGGCTGTTATCATGTATGGCTAAACATCAGCTACAAGAGAATAGACTCCAGGCAGATACACATTGGTGTATTCAGAATCTCAGTAACCTCTTGATGCCTTGATAGTAGGTGATCCTTTGGACTCTATGGATGAAATACATTCCCTCCTGAGCTAAAATAATAAAGTACTCTTGACTCATTACTCTCTGAGTTTTTTAGAAAGTTGTGAAATATATGGAGAAGAGGTTATTCACAAAGGCTAATTCCCATAGTCCCTCGGTGCAAGACAAGAAGCATCCCTGAAGGAACCAACAGAATTAGGTCCCAAGTTTAGATGTGCGAAAACAGTTCCTTGAAAAACATCTGTATCTACATAGACTGGAAAGTTTTCTTATGAGGAAAGACCCCACAAGACTAATGTGCATCCTTGTGGATGACCCCCAAACACTGCACAAAAATGCAGTCTAACAGATGAAACAATTATTCCCAATGCTTTCAAGTTTTATTCTTCCTATTCACAAAAAAAAAAAAAAAAAAAAAAAAAAAGTTTTAGCTACTAAAACTTTGTGTTGATCATCCAGCCCTTTGATTCTTACAAAATTTACTTCTGTGGACATGCTGACAAACACAGAAACTTGTAAAATACAAAAATGCAACACAACCGAGAAATGAATAAACATCTTTTCATCTTTTTATTTTATCTTTTGTTGCTACAACATGAAATTTTGCACCCTGAAAAATACTACTGCTCTCCAATTTATTGAATATGCACTTGATATTTGTCTCCTGGTGTGAGAAGAGATCCATATTCGTATTTATTTTGCTCTAAATTAGCCACTCGCTTATTGACCCTAAATAGTTATCATCTCAGCTGGAAATATATTAGAGTTCTAGTTGCCAAACAAATATTCAGCAAAAGATGAATAAAAGCATATGGGGAGGAAAAACCCACAAAGTTTTCACTGCCAATATAATGGAAGGCATTCTGGCGGACAGCCATCTGCACCCGCTGAACAGAGGGATCCTGGGATGACATTGATCGATTTAACAGTAGGAAGGTATTAATGATATTCAGCACTGATGGCTGAGCCACTTCACACTCATTTGCATTTCCATTCATCATCTCAGCATTTATCATTATGAGGCGAATGCCAGAACTAATTAAAGTCTGGGCTAACAGGGTGACATGGGAGTCCAGCCGCTACTTATACTGAGGAAATATGGGAAACTTTCCAGCAGGAAGTAGACCAACCTTACACCAAACCCAATTAACTTAATTCCTAACTAAACCATTTGAGGGTCCTTCATTTGAATAAACTAAAAAGCTGGGACTGAAGTTACACCATGTCTTTTTCTCCTTGTGCTCTAGTAGTTTCATGACTCAATAACATTGTCTGATGTAGACATTTGGGAGATTTCCTTAATGTGACTCCACTCCTCCTCAGTGATCCCCTCCCAATTTTGTCATAGGAAACAGAGATATTATTTCAGATTCTGCAATAAAAATTAAGTTTTAAAACTAAATTCTAACATAATTTGATTGATCCTGAAGAGGCTTAAAAGGTATTGTGAATATCCCAGTAAAAAAAAAAAAAGGCACTCAAATCTGGAATACACAGAAATCTATTGTTTATGTAATAAGGCTAATAAATTACCTCATCAAACAGAAATTAAAATTATTTTTATGTGTTCTCTAGCACAAAAATATGAAATATTTCTTCTCTGCAGACAAAGACTTGCTTGGCATATGACAGGTAGACAAGCTGTCCTATTAGTTGCATTGAGGCAACGTGAGCAAAATGATCAAGATACGTCTTGGAAAGTTTTGGTTTCAAGAATCTCCTTGCTGAGAGCTGAGAATAATCATAAGGATATATTTTATCAAGTTCCACTTAGGTCAGGTCTCCAGCACCTTTAGGTTCCTTTGAAATTTCCAAACAGAAAGAACAAATGTGAGAGGAGAAAGGTGTAGTAGCACAGAACACTATAGAAAATCTTTGCAAGTAAGTTACTTTTACAGTTTTTATTTTTTTTCCAAATATAGGTAGAAAAGTAATCTTTTCAAGTGTGGATTTTAGTAAACATTATCTTTATTAATGGTTCTATATGCTGTTTTATATTTCAAAGCAATATTTTGTTTTTCTTTCTACATGCATAAAGAGACATTTGATCTAGGGTCTGGGTGACATGGTATCATTTCATTGCCCAAGGAATTTCTCTATTAGTAAAATAAATACATACCACCAGGTCAAATATCTAGTTCCCATGTCCACAACAAAAACTCCTCAGTTTCCTGTCTGCAACACACTTAGAAGAAAACATGGCTTTTATTCTCATTTGCAAAAACATTAATGGTTTTAAAAGAGGTGCAACATCTTTATCTGTCTAGTGACATCCCTCCGTTCATATCCACATATACGAGAAAAGGCCAAGCTTCTGTGGGAAAGGCTAGGTCTCTCCAATGATGCTTCAAAACAGTCAAGAGATTCATAGATTAAAATCAAACTTCCATAAACCCTTTTGAAATTTAATGAGGAAACTAGTGAGCCTGTAGTCTTGGTGAATCTTGTATCTCCTAAGAGGAAACAGCCTTTGGTCATACCAAGTTTTTAGTGCTTTCATTGCATAGGTTTATCTGGAATGCATAAAAGTCAGACAGGCATGGGTGAACTGCTCAGGCTCTTTTTACCAGGCGTTGATGAAAAATATAGGTATTTTATAAAAGCAGAATGAAGATATGCAGGAGATAATTTTCATTTTCTTTTCATGCTGGCCAATTTAAATTTAGTCTTCTTTTGTGGTAACCACTTTGTCCTCTTCCTGACATATATTTCTGAACCATTCACATGGCCAGGTAGTGTGTAGCCTGTAAAAAAGATCAATGAACAACAGAAGGTTAGATTATATTGACTTAATGTTGATTAGTTTACACTGAGTTGTCTGCTGCAAAAGATGTCAGAGCTTTTGTAGTTCATTAGCTCTCATCAATTGAACACTGACTTAAATTAGTACATGAGGCTCTTCTTTTCTGTAATGTAATTTCTACTTGCATTTCAGGCTTAGCTTTCCTGTCTGTACTTTCACGTGATGGCTGTTACAACAGTTTTCTCCATGAGAGAAAAGGAAAAGAAAGAGCCTGAAAAAATCAGAATGATTGCCAGGTGAGTTCCTGTTCATTTCGCCTAGGGAAGTTATCCCACTTGCTATGATCAGTAGGATCTCTGACACCAGTTATATCAGAAGTGTTATTCACCTGAAACATCTTGTAATCGTGCTGGGAAATGACACCTTATAATTTAAAAAAGTATGACTTTACTAAATTATACCCTTACTGTCACAAATTCAGTTGCAGCTTTTGTAATTTATGATCACAGATCTGAACAAATTTGGATTCCATAAAAATATTTGCTGTTATAAAAAAAGTGTCAGAAATTCGGTTCTGAAACAGCTCTAATAGATAGTGCTAATAATATGATTTTTTTTATCTTTGAGGAGAGAGAAAGAGCACAAATTTAGAATCGTGGAATGGCTGGGGTGGGAAGGGACCTCTGGAAGCCATCTGATCCAACCTCCTTGCTCAAGCAGGCCCACCTACAGCCAGCTGCCCAGGACCATGTCCAGGAAAATTTTGAATATCTCTAAGGATGGAGACTCCACAACCTCTATGGGCAACCTGCACCAGTGCTCAGCCACCCTCAGTGTAAAAAACTTATTCCTCATGTTAAGGAATAAACAGGACAGAACAAGAACAGGTTTTTATACTTATTTTTGTCAAGCAGCAAGATATTTTCTACATGCTGGCCAACCTTCCAGCTGTGCTCTGTGGCAGACTCCTTCCACCACCATTACCACAGACTCTGAAATATGTTAGAAAAGGATGAAAGTTGCTGCCAGAAATACAAAAAGTGTATTGCACAAAACTTGGTTTGGCATGATTAATCCAAATTGGCAAAGGAATGGCTGCTAAAAAGAGGGCCTCTAGGAAGTAAAATACTGCAAAGATTAAAGTCTGCACTTGAAAGTAGAACTATTTATAGATTTCAAATTTTATATATTTGAACTTTGATTCATAACTTCAGTGTCATTAGTTATCAGTTTGCAGAAAATAATTTTAGTCTGCTTGGAACATCTTTGCCAAAATGTTGTTGACATCTTTTGATTTGGGGTTCTATAGAATATTTTGATTTCAACATAATTTAGTTTCACTATTAAAACAAATGCCAATATTTTATTTCTTCTAAAATATCCCAGTCTTAACTTAAAATGATAAAAATAAGACTCCTTATGTTACTAGACTCTTAAAAACAGCATTATTTCAAAATCTCCATTATCTAAAGTAATTTTTGACTTTCAGGAAGTCTTAGCATTGCTAAGAAAAGAGATACCATAGAAATATAGAATTGTAGTTCCATCTATGCACTCTACACAAAGACTATAATCATGAGCTCTGTCTTTGGAAAGGTTTTTGGGGTTTTTTGGCCAAAATTCTAACAAGAAAGCCACGCCAAAATGAATGACGATTACAAAAAAAACCTTCTTATGTAAAAAAGGAAAAATACATAAAAATCCAGAGTGATCGTAATGATGTCTCTTAAATCTCCTTTTCCACTCCAATAATTTGAACTAGCCAAGAAACTTTCCAAGTTATTGATGTAGGAAAAATCTCACTCTATGCACCTGCATCACCTCATTATAATTCTTCTTGTTCTCTTCCACTCTGTTCTTCTGACTGGTAAACTCATGCACCCATACATGGTAAAACTACATGTGCATATAATGTAGGGTAGAAATTACTTCTTATTACCCAGACAGTCAAAAAGACACCAGACACAGAAACAAAACATATGGTATTATAGAAGCCACCTTGATTTTAACTGCTTTGCTCAATGATATGAATCAAGTAAGACAATGCAACGTGAATTCTGGTCATCCAGAGAATGATACATAATACTTGTAGATAAAACTGATTCTTATTCTACTCCTGTTTGTACATGAAAAATCAGTGAAGAACTAAAATTTGGACATTTCAATCGCATTTCTAAAGAAAAGGAAAAACAAAACCAGGATATCGAGGATATTAGATTCAAAATCTGATTATAACTTTTGAAATTAGGATTAAACTTTGAAGTAGAGTTTTTATTTTCTTTTAACAGAAAGGACTACTGTTAATTCTGTTTTAATATGAGCTTTACTAGGCAGTAAAGGTGCAATATTTTGGTGATTCATGTTTCTTGTAAATCACCTTGCAAGGTACTATCTTTAAATGTCCAATAAGCATCTGATACAACCAAAATAAAACTGATGGTCAGTCTGATATTAACTATACTTATGGCTGCTATATCAGTTAATCTCAAGATAAACATACAGTGTCTGGTCTCATAGAAAAAACATAATGACTATGTTAGTGAATTTATTATGAGTTTTATAAACAAGTATTTAAATGCCCAAGTCCTGGGTTGTTTTTTTAAACTTACTTAATTGTTACATGTGGCTAAAAGAAATACAGGTATAGATAAATAAATTATTATAGAAAATGCAATAAAACTCAAAAAATAATGTGAAATATCATACCGGTTTCATTTATTTTTTTTTTTAACTTAAATTCTTAACCAATTAAATATAATGAAATAAAGAAGTTTATTTTATTAAAGGAGGCTTTTATACAAGACAATCTAAATAAGCCTTTTTTTATCTCTTCTAAAATTAAGCTCACAGGACAAAGGACTGAGAAAGTTTGAGGCTTTTTTTAGGGTAGTCATGAAAATAATCAAATACACTATCATGCCTGAGCTTCTCTACTTTGAAACACAAAGATAATTCATGGAGTGAATTTCATGATCTTGCCATTTAAAAGGTTTCCATGGAGAAGTAATCAGAATTGTTCTGTATGATGATATTTATTATTCATGGTCCTACTCTAGCAGTAAAATAGCTAATAAAACAACCTTAGAGAAGGAAATACTGCAGCAGGCATTCTGTGACTCTCTTGTAATGGATAAGGACTTCAGATTCACTTGTAAAGACTCTATTCCTCACTGTGTTCATGGTTATGCATTTACAGGAACACACAGTAAATATTATTTTTTATCTCATTTTCATGATCTTTTATAGCGAATAAACACCATAACATAAATATGAAATATTTCCTATCTGGAAAAGGGAAATACAGTCCAGTCCCAGTAAAAATAAGCATAGCAATCCTTATCATTGTAAAACCAAAGTAGCCAGATTGGCTGATAAATGGTACATCTTCTCAAGGTATGAAGCTGAAAATACTCCTGGAAGATACTGCACTCAAGTTCTTGTGCAGTCACTGTAGAAAGATGAGAAAATAATAATAATAAAATAAAGTATAAATTTTGTCCCCGGGGGAAAAAAAAATATGAGAAAGAGAAAGAGAGAAAGAGAGAGAGGGAGAGAAAGAAGGAAAAAAAGAAGGAAGGAAGGAAGGAAGGAAGGAAGGAAGGAAGGAAGGAAGGAAGGAAGGAAGGAAGGAAGGAAGGAAGGAAGGAAGGGAAAGGGAAAGAGAAAGAGAAAGAGAAAAGGAAGGAAGGAAGGAAAGAAGG
Source organism: Aphelocoma coerulescens (assembly GCF_041296385.1). NCBI lineage: Eukaryota > Metazoa > Chordata > Aves > Passeriformes > Corvidae > Aphelocoma > Aphelocoma coerulescens. The sequence goes on along the minus strand of NC_091015.1, from coordinate 102,313,474 downwards.
AAGGAAGAAAGGAAGAAAGAGAAAGAGAAAGAGAAAAAATAGAAAGGAAGAAAGGAAGAAAGGAAGAAAGGAAGAAAGGAAGAAAGGAAGAGAAAGAAAAGAAAAAGAAAAGAAAAGAAAAGAAAAGAAAAGAAAAGAAAAGAAAAGAAAAGAAAAGAAAAGAAAAGAAAAGAAAAGAAAAGAAAAGAAAAGAAAAGAAAAGAAAAGAAAAGAAAAGAAAAGAAAAGAAAAGAAAAGAAAAGAAAAGAAAAGAAAAGAAAAGAAAAGAAAAGAAAAAGAGAAAGAAAAAAGAAAGAGAGAAAGAGAGAAAGAGAGAAAGAAAGAGAGAAAGAGAGAAAGAAAGAGAGAAAGAAAGAAAGAGAAAGAAAGAGAGAAAGAGAGAAAGAGAGAAAGAGAGAAAGAAAGAGAGAAAGAAAGAGAGAAAGAAAGAGAGAAAGAGAGAAAGAGAGAAAGAGAGAAAGAGAGAAAGAAAGAGAGAAAGAGAGAAAGAGAGAGAGAAAGAGAGAAAGAGAGAAAGAGAGAAAGAGAGAAAGAGAGAAAGAGAGAAAGAGAGAAAGAGAGAAAGAGAGAAAGAGAGAAAGAAAGAAAGAAAGAAAGAAAGAAAGAAAGAAAGAAAGAAAGAAAGAAAGAAAGAAAGAAAGAAAGAAAGAAAGAAAGAAAGAAAGAAAGAAAGAAAGAAAGAAAGAAAGAAAGAAAGAAAGAAAGAAAGAAAGAAAGAAAGAAAGAAAGAAAGAAAGAAAGAAAGAGAAAGAACTTCCAACAACTTATTTTCCCTGGTTCCTTTTTATAATAAGGGAATAGTTTTGTGAACACTGTCAGCCTTATGCCATATGTTCCAGGAAACTAGGGACCCTTGAAGAAGAAGAGGCTTTTGAATTATTGATCAATGATTAGCAAATGCAATCGAAATTGTAGACTTGACGTTGTGCAGGGATTCATAATTTATGAGTGGACAAAATAGTAGGTAGCAGAGGTAGTGGTAGGTGATTTCAGCCCCCATATTGATTACTTAAAACAACAGGAGGTAAGTGTAGTGTGACAGACAGAACAAAAACTGACAGCTCACTGCCTGTCCATCACTACAGACTGAGCACTGAGGGAATAAAGCTTAGTGTAGAAGCAAATACATTTCTATTGTGTGTCTTTGATCATTATGCTGTTCCACTAGACCAAAGGACATATTTGTTTATAATTTATGTATTCCCTTACTATAAAAGATTGATAGCATACTATTAGATACCGTAGTATCTAAATATCTAGATAGTTTGTACCTGTAACAGCTTGAGATGCAATATTGTGGAACATTTGCGTAGCCTATCAGCAAATGTAAAAACCTGGGAATGGAAAGGAGACGAGGCATGTCTGGCACCAGCCTAGAAGTCAGCTCTGTTTTCTATCCTTTGCTGTGGTCTGCCAGTTCTTCTTGGGCTGCTGTAATTCTTCCTTACAGATCAGCTCTTGAGAATACTGACTCAGAAACAGATCCATCCTGTCATGAAAAAAGCAGTTTCCATCTGTAATTCTATGGATTGGTGAAAGAGGAGTAAGCGGGGGAGGGGAGTCATCCAGTCTCCAGCTCACAACTGCATGGTCATTTCTGCACCCAAGAAAGCAATCTCTGTGTGTATCAACAGAGGTAAACTTCTTCATCCTTGAAGAGCTGAAAGAAGTCTATGACTGTGCCAAGTGATTACGTGACACTGGGGAAGGGTCTAAGACTTTTTGCTGGTAAGTTACAGCATATTTGGTTGGAATCGTGCTGCTACAAAACCCATTCAAAGACATATGGTTGGCTTGTGGTCCTCTGCTGCTTCACAACAGGGAGAGGCGTGTCTGAACAATTATATTCTGTTTTCTACCCCTACTATAAGTCAGCATGACCCTAAAAATTATGCAAGAGCTTTATTAAAAAAAAAAAAAAAAAATTAAAAAGGAGAAAAACAAGAAAAAATGTCCAAAACCCCAGAAAAGTGATTTGAACAAGTAGGCAAGCAACAGAAGAGCAGAAGTTTCCAGCATTAGGACAGAAGCTAGAGAAAACCAAATGTCTGTGAAGAGCTGGGATGTGGACACAAGATGATGTTGACTGTCTACAAACAGAAGCATATATAGGAAAGTGGACACTTGGAGTGAATTATTTAATCACAGAAAACTGGAGGATAATTCAAGGGAGGTTGAGTGATGAGTGTGGCCTGGGACCTGTATCTAAAGACAACTCTTATTGACAGTTGGTTTTCAAATTTATTTTGGTTAATGTGCTCTGTTGTAACATTTTAAAGAAAAATAAGACCTATTTTTCACCTGGAGCAAATTAAGACAGTGCGCAGGGATTCATGTAAAGAGATAATTTGTCTGATGAATTACATTCAAATACCATGAAAATCCAATACTTTTATGTAGACAACACCCCACAGTGTAACCTCATAATCCAAATCATCATTGGGGTAATGACCATAGAAAATGGGCCTCATGCAAGAGAAACCACCTAGTTCTGATGACAAACACTTTTGCCTTTAATGATGACAATATTTTTAGCTGGAGGAAGAGTTAGAAAAGATGGAAAGAATGAGTAGATTACTTGAGTAATGAAAATTACCCAGGAAAGCCTTCAAGGGAGAAGAGGTATCACTTTCTCTGCACGCTTGTAGAGGAAACTGCTAACAGGAAAGAGACCATTCCCTGGTCCTAGCAACTGTGTTTTTTTCACAGCAGCTGGCAGAATGCCTTCCCACTTCCCTGCATCAAGTAGAGCTTTGAAAATTCCACTTCACTTCAGCTCTACACAGCTTGTGACACTGCTAATGCCTTTTGGAAGTGGGAGATTTAACCATTTTTGTCAGTCTTCATCACACATCTTCCAAGGAAAAGCCAGCATAATTAGAGAAGTCTGTGACTACAGATTTAAATGAATACCACTTCACATGAATACAACTTTATAAGAAATATTTTTATAAAAATAATTAGTTTTTTAAATAAAAATAGAACACATTTAATAAAAATAGCATACATTTTTTTAAGATAACTGAGATTTCTCGCTTAAATTCCATGTTATGTTAATCCCACAGCATATGATTCAGGGATGCAAGTGAATAAGTAAAAGATAAAAATTAAAATGAATATATTTGAAAATCTGTTAGAGTGGGCATGATTCCGTTATTATAAGATGCTACTACAAATGGCAAATTTTACATTTAAGACATTCCAGCTTTAAGTGTAAAGATATATTTTGCATAGAATAGCCTTGTTTTTAATGGAGAAAGGGTTTGCATGAGTTAAAGATGCATGAAATGTTATTTTTTCTTTATTTATTTTTAAAAAAAGGCAAATAAGGAAGTTTGTCCTTCAGAAGTCATGACATGATCTGCTTAACACCTTCATTGCTTCATGTTTGATGAGTGTTATATTCATCCCAAACACATATTATTTAAATCCTACAGAGTAGCATACCATCCTACACTGTACCTTTTTTGTTCTGTATAGTGGCACTAGGAATGATGCTCTGTCAGGATTTCTATATCTTCATACAGATAATTAACTTCCCTATAAGATATATTGCATGAGTTTGGCAGCTGCTTCAAAATAGTTATTGTTTGTAGAGTAAATGAGTTTTCATGGTTTGGCTGGTTTGGGTTTTTTATTTTCCCACAGGAAACTGAGGATAAAAAAAATGAAGCATCATAAGGATAATGTGAGATGATTTATAATTATTTCCGATAAACACTGCATACCTGGAGCTGCATGAAATTCCTTCGGCCTCTCCTCTTGACAGATTACAGTCTACCCATGTCATGGGTTGGCTAGCATAAGTGCTGTCCTTGCTAAGGGGTGCTTACAGCTTCTTCTATGACCTGATAGAACCTATCAGCTGGCCAGTTTGAATATGGACAATTCTTTGAGCCACTTAAAATTGTGACCACCTCTGTGATCCACACTTAAGAATAGACAAACTCCCCCCCAAGCTCTCTCTCGTTTCCGGCGCTGGCACAGGTGGCTGCCGGCCCCGTGCGGGGGCCAGTGGGCCCGGCCAGGCCCTGCTTGGGCCAGGCTGGGCCGGGCCATGGCCAGCCTGGAGCCATGGGCCTGTTCCAGCCATGGAACCTCCCCCACAGCCCTGCTGTGGGCAGCTGGAGCGGCTCGGCTCCCCCTCTCCAGTGCATTAATCGACATTCCAGGTGCAAGGCCTAGGTGAGATTAACCCTTTTATTGCTGTGAAGATCTGAAAACCTGAGGGAAAAGAAAGAGGAGATGCTTAAAGCTGAAATTCTGTTCTGAAGCTATGATATGTCAGAGTACCCATTGTAATTTCATGAAGGTGTGGGGGGTGGAGCATTCAACTTGTACGTGTGAGCAAAAGCACCTGCGCTGAGATAGGCAGATGCTGAAGCAGCTGTAATTTAATGAGAAGTTTGAACAGGGAGCGATGGAAGCGATGAGGACTCTTACTCCAAATGGAAAGGAGAAACCTCAGTTCCTAGAGATGCTCCCAGAGATAGTCCTAAAGATGAAGCTGAAGAAGACCCTTTGCTCCCAGGGAAAGAGAAGGGCCTCTGTTCTTAGAGATGAAATGCTTCCAGAGATGAGTGAAGGGAACTTTTGTTTCTGAATGGCTCAACCTTAAAATGGTACCCCGAAAACCTTCAAGAGTGGACCCTTGAAAGCAGTTGTGGGAAAAGCTGCAAGTCGGGGGAAGGGACTCACATGCGAGCAGAGAGTCTCCTCTTCCTAAATGGACTGAACAGTTATTTTGAAGTGGGCAGCTGTCTCATTGTGATAATGCTTTCATAGCATGAGCAAGAGAGACTCCTCTTCCTAAATGGACTGAACAAGGTTATTATGGAAGTGATAAACAGACTGAACATCTCAAGGGTTGTCTTTTTACAGTGTCAGTGGGAGAATGGAGGAAGGTGGGGGGACGAGAAGAGTTCTGAAGGTGTGGTATAATTTTTTCTTCTTCTTTTAGGTCTGTTAATAAACTTCTTTATATTCTTTCAAGTTTGGTGCCTGCTTTGCATTTCTCCTAATTCTTATCTCACAGAAGATAAACAGTAATGAGTATTTTGGACCAAACCACTACAACCCACCAGCCTGTATTTTCAAAGAGTACCATCTGCCTCTTGCCCCTCATAGGTTTTCACTCTGTTTTACATGTTGATGATCATCTTCTCCCTTTGTCAAGTCTGCAACAGTGATTTCTCAGGTTTTCGTTCAAAGTCCCTAAAAACGTGGGGAAAAATTCTCTGAAGCATGAGGGTGGTTGTTTTACATTGTGCTAGTCACCAAAGAAAGCAGGGAAACAGAAGTTTACGGTCATTTTGGTGAGACAGTAGAGTAATTTTTTTTCATGGGTGGTATGACAGTAAGTGAATTAAGAACAAAAAAAGTGACAATAAGGAAATTTAAGAGTGAGATCTTTCCACAGTTAATAGAAAGGTGAAGTTCAATTAAAATCTCATATTATTGTAATGTGATTAGGTTTGAATTAATAACTTACAAAAAATATATTTTTTGAAAATTTCCTTTCCCCTACTCTTTGTGGAGTATCAATGACAAGATCAGATTCTTTGAATGTTTATATGCTATTCAAAAGCAGTAACCAAACTTTTAATTTGTGGGATGAACACAGGCAATTCTTTATGCCTACATAACATTCCATATTCATTCTCTGGAAGTGATGAGGGGCTGAGACTGGTTGAACATTGTTTTGCATGTTACATGACAGAGTCTCATAGATGAGCCACATGCTACTGTTCTTGTTCCCTGATTGACTGGGTGAAAAGCACATCTAACAGAAGTGCCAGTATGAGTGAGTTTGAACCTTATGTATTATGACTAGCAGAATGCATGACTGTGACATTCTCTTCTTGCAAACAGTTACGTGTATGTGTATTGACCATAAATCAAACAGAGAGGAACATAGGAACTGGAAAATGAAACTCCTTTCTCCAGAAGTTGTGGCAGACTTACTGGCTTGCTTGGTTTGCTCTGGTGATTGGGAGTGGAGAAAAAGTCATGAAAGTGCAACAAGAAAATTAAAAGGCAAAAGCAACTTTTTATGCCAAAAGGGCACCTCGTCCTGAATGCAATAACATCACAGACCCCATGGAATGAAGGAATCTCAGAAGAGATGACCATCCTTCTTTGAATGAATGTCTGCATAATAGGTGTCTGGAACTGACTTTTATTTAAATATTTTTGCAGAAACTGGCAGCAATAGAGGCAAAATCAGATCACATTTATATATATTTCTCACACTTTTTTTAGGTGCATCACAATATTATGTGATACTGACAGTTTCAGAGGAGCAGGTCTGTCAGAGTGGTTTTCCTGTGAAGCAGAGAAGACTAAGTAGCAAAAATATCACAGAATGACATAATCACCAAAAGGGTAATGTGCTAAGGGACCACAGTGGGTTGTCTGGTCCAACTGCTCTGCTCAAGCAGGGTCTTCCTAGAGCACATGGCACAGAAATGCATCCAGGTGGTCCTTTCATAACTCCAGTGAAAGAGATTCCACAACCTCTCTGGGTAACACATTCCACTATGTGGTCACCCACAAAGAAAAGAAGTTTTTCCTCATATTCAGGCGGGACTTCCTGTGCATCAGTTGTTCTTGGTAACTACTTTCAGAATCTCTTGAAATGAAAGATGAAAGTATTTTACTTGTCCTTTCCTTTCATTCCCTGAAGTGTATATAAAAAAATTTGGCATTCTAAAGATAATGTGTGTGTTCACAAATCTGTGAACTTATATAACTCACATTAACCCACTGACTCTGTAAAGTCCTAGGAGATGTTTCTGAAAGGAATTCCAGTAATTTAGGTAGGGTAAAAAGAGTTAATCTCTGAAACATAGCCAATGTGCCTGTGAAAGTCCTGGTGCTTATAATGCATGATAACCTAAAGGTTTACAGATGAAGGAACAGGCTAATTGTCAAGATAGTCTCTCACTATCTAAAAGGGAGAAAATTATTTTCAGGTATACAAACTACTATAATGTTTCCAGTTTGGGGCAGGTCTGACCAGCAAATAGAATGAAAAAAGGAGCAATCGATTTTCTCCACAAGTCAACAAAGTACTTTCAGTTTGTTTAGGAAGAAGCTAAATCATATATTTAGAGGAGTAGGACCAAGTATCTTGACAGAATCTGGTGATTTGCATAAAGTACATAAAGCATTTTTAATGGGTTTGCAAGGGTTTTTATAAATGGAGGAGGATATCATCAGCATTTTATGTTACATAAAATTTCTGTTTAAGAATATACTTATTTCATCTCTGTTTGATATGTATCAATATGAAATCCTGTGTTTGTATAAATGCACTTTTTTTCCCAAGAATGAAGAATAATTATATTTAAGTTCTGCTTGATGACTAGAAATCAGGACAGTAACTTTATTACCGTTGGTCAGAAAAACATTTATTGGGGAAGTATTCCTGAAAGATTTACTTCATTTAATATATCACTTCTTTAGTTATAGAAATAAATTCTGATCATATAAAATAAGTTGAGTGAAAGTATTGATTTTGAATTTGTTTATTATTTTGGAGAAACACTGTAATAAACCTATACAGCAGTCTTTACTGTGTTCATAAGACAAGTCTGTTAGTCAGTGTAGAACAAAATAGCACCTATGAGAAATAAAAAGTATGGCTAAAAGGAGAAACTTTAGTTAAAAATGAAGTTTTTAGTTAAAAATAAAATTACTCTCCTTATTTGGAGAAAGCTTTCCAGGGTAACTAACATTAGAAAAATTATGTTTTTATTGAAGTGAGAGTCACAGACTTTAAAATTATTTCTACCTTGTGAGACGGGACAGTAATCCAGGTGATGTGCTCAAATCCCATATGATGCAATACAGTGTTTTATATCTCCTGAGAGCACCTAGACTTTCAGACTCCCTTATTTTGACTCTTGAACATCCTTCCTGGCTATTTCTTTCTTTTCCAGTCTAGAAGTGGACCTTTTCTTTGAAGGGCCTGTGTTGAAGTGCTCACTTTTATATTGAAGTGCCAGCAGTTTAGCCCGTAGTAAACATGAGCCAGAAACAAACTAAGAGCTTGCTAAAACACGTTGTATCAACCCTAACCATCCCAAACTGTGATAGTTTGAGAGTGAGGAATAAAAGACCCTGCTGAAATCTTTACTTCCTTTCATTAAGAGGGCTAAAACCTCTTCTTTTTAATTCTATTCTGCAGAGTACAAACTGCAAGAAAGAGTCTAAACTCAAACACTTGAGAAGCATCCCATTATTTCTGTGCTTGTTTTGAGAGGGAAGTTATATAAAACACCTTCCTTTTCTGTGTAGAAGTGAATAAATAAACATTTCATATTTTTCTTAATCATCTCAGTATGAATAATAGCAAAAGTTAAAATAAAAGGAGGGATGTAGAGAAAGAAAAAGGGGAATAAAAACTGGAAAGTAGTTTTTCAATCACAGTTATGCAAGTTTCATAAACTGAGCTTCAAGGGGGGAAAAAAGAGAAAAAAAAATAAACAAAATGTTAGCATTTTTCAAAATTTCACATGGCAAACTTTCCTGGATAATATTGTTAACAATGCTGATCTCTCTTTTCCACTGAGGATGAAAACAGGCATGACCCACCCTGGGGTAATTTTAACTAAAGGGCACCACTTGAGAATTCACTTAATAATCTCAGTCTCAAGTCCTTCAGCCAACACCAGTCACCTTGTAATGAGTATTCACTTCACAATAATCTTCCTTTTCCCGAAAAATAGTATAAATGGAATTACAACACAATTGCCTCCTTTTATCTGATGAATGTGAAGCAGCAATATTGTGTTAGCAGGCCTTTTTGGAAGATATATTGGACTTTAATAAAATTTGATCAATGCATTTAAGTCAAATTGAATTATATGTAAGTGGATAGGGTTGACATATGTTTCAATATCTGCGAGTGATACATTATTCTCCAGTGAGCATAAAATTTAATGAAATATAAATACCCATTAATCCTCATGTTTCAACCAATCAGTCACCGTTGCTCCTGCCTGCTGTTAGCAGAAGCAGGCCCAGAAAGTCATCTGTTTTATCTAAGCAGGAGCTCCAAACTGGAAAGACATCAGAAAGGTTGGGGAAGTGAGAAGGCACAGAATAGGGAAAAATGTGCCAGCACTTTTGTTGTTCCATGCTTTTTGAACTATAACAATGTAGTGCTCAATTCTCTCTTTTAATCAGAATCTAAATATGAAAGTATTAATTTGTTACCTTTCAAATTGGAATTCCAAGAGGAAACATATTCTTAAACGTTTTGGTTTTGTTTTTTTAATAAAATCTTGCCACATTCCTTCATTCCTTTTTTTATAGGTGTCTCATTATGGCATATTTTGCATATTTTGCAAAGATAATCTGCAAGAATAACTAATTCCACAGACCAAGAACATCTTCACCTGCAATTATCTGTAGTACAAGCAATCTTACCAAGCTAAACTTTGAGAACTGTACTACTGAAAGCATGAGACAGTATGTTGCAGTCTAAACAACAAAAAAATTTAACACTCAAATCCCACATTTTGTACAATATTTCCACATATATAGTTGTAGTTCAAAATAATTTATAACTTTGTAAGATAAAGACTTAAACAGAGTGGTTTAAGGTGCACCAAGTCAGATTTAAAAAAAAATCCTGTGGTCTTACCTCTCGCTTTTCAGCTGATATCTTTCTCAGTGAAATCAGAAAAATGAAAGAAATATGCATAAAAGCATAATTTTGAGGTAAACACCAAACTAATCTTTCCCCAGACTAATTATGTATTAGATTCAACAAAATTACTCCTAAAGTGAATTTCAGAATGACCAGTTTAATTTCAGGACTGTACATCTGTCTGTAAATCTAGCTTCAAAACCAGCCAGCAAGACCTTTGATGTGGAGAACACTCACTTTTGGGCTTGATTACCTGCTTTGAGTATTCCAGGAAACTGCTCTAACCACCAGCTATAACATACCCAGCTCCAGGTCTCTCCTAGACTGTTCCAGTCCCAACAGTCTATGAATCAAACCCTCACTGGGACCTAGCAAAAATTAAGAAAGCTATTGCTCTGTGTCAAGTATACAAGGACAAGAAAGCAGACTGTGGGAAGCCTCTGATGTAGGAATATTTCCTGTGATACAGGGTGATATGGCTTCCTATACCACAGGTGTGTGAGAAGAGGAGCTGTAGACTCCTTGGCTGAGTTTTCTAAATTTGGTATAAACAGTGTGTTACCATAACTCCTACTTTTGGTTTTGAAAAGAACAAGTGAACAAACCAAATCAAATATTCTGATGGAAAATATATTAGCCAATTCTTATAAATCAAAGGCTCTCTTCTCAGACCTGAGGCGTTAAATCACAGAATTTGTCCAAATATGAATTGTATTAGTTCCTCTAACAGTCTCTATAATGTTATCCCTTTTTTTATTATTGACCTAGTAGTAATCTTTTTACTATTGCAGTGTGTATTTCATCTGAAAAGAACCTGTCTTGTACAGAGAGATATAGTGTATTATTGCTTTGCATTACTCTTGTAGCCAATGAATTATACTGTTAAACAATCTGCTATTCAGAGACTTCTATCATGCAGAGATGACCATGCCCATTTGGGAAGGCCATTTGCCCTTCCTCCCACTCTGAAGCCTGCTCACAACTAGAAAAATCTGTCATTTGTGCAATGCTGCGTAGGAATGTTCCTGCCACAGGGAGCCCTCAAAGTGGCTTTGAAATGATGGTGTTCTGGTAGAAAACCACAGAGCATTCAGAAGCCTGAAGATCAATTTGCCATCTTGCTGTAACTTGTTTCCTGCATATGATCTATAGCAGGGACAAAAAAGTGAAACAGGGCAACACTAAAAGGAATAAAGGATGGAGGTAAATAACACTTTGGAATTTCTAGTTTGCCCTCTCATCTTAGGTAAATGTAGCACATAATGCAGGAATCAGAGTATCTTTCATACCATGTAAGGATGAATATGTTGCACATTATGCTGATAAAATTTTGATGTGTTGTCATGATAATTTTGGGAGGCAAGTTGAGTGTGTTCACATTTTGGTCCTTGTGGCAGCACAACCTGGAATATCACAGTACTTGAATCACTGATATTTTCAGCAACTCAATTGTTTAAAAGCTTATTTAAAATCCATAAACTGAAGTACAAGAAATATTTGGCACCAGTTTGCCTCGAACCTCATGGATGCTCAGGGAAACAAGATGAAAGACAATTTCTCTACTGTAGAGACCCAAGAGGAGTGATTACCTGTATTTCTTGCCAAGTTTGGAGATCTCCCTCTTCAGCTTTTTGCATCCTATGGGGTCTAGATATCAAATGCCAGACTGTGGCTATACTCATAAGACAGTTATTTTCAGAATTATGTAGTCAAACAACGATTGAGTATGACATGTTTCAAGTGAATATATTTCAAAATGTAGCTAACACAGCTGTAGAATAGCTATAAGAATAATTAAGGATGAGTCAGCTCATTTGGGAGCTCTCTATCTCTTCCAGTACAAGATGGCTATAACCTGAGGCCCACAGCTGGTAAGTGTTTCCAAATTCACCGACGGTTTTGCATGGCCGTGAGCACTGGGTGCTCAGTTCAGCACAGCACAGCTTCAAACACAGCTGTGCCACAAAATAACCACCTGGCTGTATTTGTCATTGTCCTCCTTTTCCCTTGCTGATGAAACTGCACCTGACTGTAAGGTCACTACACTGGGAAAGTCTTGAACACCAATTTTTATTATAAGCTTGTCTCTTCCAGGCTTCTACAATTTTAGCCTTTTGACGCATGTATCCGTTGTTTGTATTCTTATTTTCCGAGCAGGTTATACCTTACATTTGATTACAACCTTGATGAAATATCCTCAGAGAAATCTAGGCAAATTTGGGGTACCATTGCAAAGATTCTATGATTTTGGTAGACCCTTGATATATATAGTTGCATTGCAGTTTTTGTTAATAAATCAAAGCCTTTGGGGGGGTGTGGGTGTGCACACAGATACATACAGAGACTTATTATTGTTCCTTTCAAATGTTCAACACTTTGAGGTACAAAATTGCGAAAGATAACCTGGATATTAATTGTCACAGAAAGAATACTCTGGTTAGTATTAAACACATTGCTGGGATGAAAACTGACATTTGATTAATGTTATTCCTCTTGTTTCTGTGCCAGAGATCACAAGAACCCCGTACAAAGTGTTTGCTACTGACTGTAGTGGAATTGTTAATATGTACTTTGTGATATGTCAGTGAAACAGTAAAACACATCTATGAAATTCTATGTTTTAGAGGCTTCATTTTAGTTCTGTGTTTTATATGAAAGTGCCATTTCTGCAGTCTGAAATGCGTATGAACAGAAGTTAGCTAAATGGTGATTCTTTTTAGTAAAAAGTCGTTATCACAGGGATTAAAAAGCTGTCTTAAGATGTGGTCTGCTTAACTGCAAAGCATGTTCTAGTTAAAACCAGTGCCACTCTAAGTTTTAACTCCGAAGCAGCCAACATTCTCTAATGAAGTATTAAAAACTATTATGCAATCAGTTTTCTTTTCTAAAAGTTTTTTGCATATTTAAGAAAAAAAAAAGTCTTGAAACGTCACTAGATTTCACTCTAGAAAGGACAAAAATCTGCATGTGAAAGTATTTAGAGGCATGTAAATATGAGGATAATTTTAATGAGCAATGAAACTTTCTAGGCAAGGCAATGGCCACCAAAGAGGAAGTAAAATACAATAGAGAAAAATTAAATTGCCATGGTAAATGAGATCAACACTCCCTAAAGACAATAAGTATTTTTCTTCTGTTATGGAAACACTTTAAATCAGAGCCAGAGAAAGAAAATATACATAAACCAGAATATACATAAACCAGAATAACTGTGAGAACAATCTTATTAATTATAGAAAAGTTCTGAAAGGAAAATTAAGGAGACTTTTAAAACAAGTAGTGAGGGGGAAGATTTATCTGTTAAACTTAGATGCCTCTGAGCTGGAATTGGATTCAGAGCCTGTTTTCACTTGCATGTGTCTTTATTCACACTCTAACTATTCTCCTACTATGTGCTGGAGGATGTAGAGTCCATCTTTCATGATTTTTTTTTAATATTTGCTTGAAATATATCTCTGTAAGCAGCACGCCAATGGTAGAACTCATAATAATGAAAGGCACATGGTATAGCTCCCTCCACCAATAACCATGATATGTTATCTGGGCAACAATATCCAAACTTTTGTCAGCAGTTCCTGCAGAGTGGTACGACTTACTGGCCCAGTGGATTTTCTCTTTCTACAGATTATAGTTGCAAACTAAAGTCTGAAATCAAAATTAAATTGCAAGATAAATAGGAAGCACTGGATAAACTATCAGCGGCAACAGAACACAGAAGGTCAAGCAGAAACGCACTTGTCTATGTAGTGTCACAAACCTCTACAAGTTACTTGAGCTTTGGGCAGATGGTTAAAATATGACAAGTAACTGTTATTCCAAACATATGAAAGCATATTTTTTATTCTCTCTTCACAGATATAATCACTCATTTTTTAAATTAAAAAATGAGCATCACCACTATTTCCACTGTCAAAATAAACTCTATGCTATCAGTTTATGTACCCTTTCATCAAAAATTCGCTCTACATGCTGTGCTCAGATCTTGGGGGACTATGCCCCACAGGTGGGACCACTGCCCTGCCCATACTACTGTCACCCTAGCTCCTGGCTCATTCTTTTCTGAAACAATCCCACTCCTGTTCCTTGCTGAAAAATTAATCTAGACACTGCCTACCAAGTAGATTTGGTTGGTAATCTCTTGAAAAATAGTGGGAATTCTCTGTGGAAACAGATTTTTTCTGTCAAGAGGTTTCCTCATGCTGGGGTGAATTCTGGACAGGGAGTGTTTGCATGTTTAAAACTGGAGAGCATGTTCCATCACTTGCTTAAGCAACCCTGAGACCCTGGTCCTTTGTGAGGTGGGTGTGACTGTTCTCATAGGCAACTGATGTGGTAGGAATCCATAGATGAAGGAGACGCATTTACTAGAGGCAGAGTTGATGTGTTTGAAACAAATGACTTACACATACAGAGTAAACTTGACCTCAAGATGATGAGCTCTCTGGTGTTTAGGGTACTTACTTGTGATGAAAGAAAATGAATTTCACAGCTCTAGACTCATTCAAGGACAGCAGTGCTTGAAGATTTGGATATGGCTCTGTTGGCTCTATGGTGTGATGGCGGTTGGGTTTCTTCTTTGGGGTCTTTTTGCACAAAATAAAAAGGTCATTAGCTCAATTTGTTGAACTGAATTATTTTGCGATCCTGAAAACTTCAATGGAGCATAATAGCTTTCTCACCCAACTTTAAGTCCTAAATTACCTTGGCCTTGAAATTATGGGTGTGGCAACACCTATTTAGTCTGAAAAATCAGTGCCTGTGTAGTACCTCTGTAGACACCAATCACACATTGCACAATGGTAAGCCTGCATTTTCTTCTATGGTACAAATAATTAAGATAACTAATTGAATATAGACTGAGGGATTGGTTTTATTCTCACACAAGCCAATTGTAAGCATCCAACAATAAGCCTTAGCCACCAAAAGCAGAAAATAATTTCTTTTCCAAGTAATATGAAGAGGTCCCCATTAGGTTTCAGATACAAAAATTATCTTGTTGGTCATCCAGTATTGAGAATTTCCCAACTTGTTTTGATTAATTACTAAAAAAAGACCTAGACTATAGCCATACGCTATGCAAATACATCTTTCTTAATCCCCAATCCTGTTTTCCCATTCTTCCTTAGATCCACAGGCTAGTATCTTGGTGAGTTTCTTCTGAAGATTATAAGGGTAGTTATGGCTGGAATAGTCCTTTTAAAAATGAAGTAAAGGCTGGTTGAAGTTTATATTCAATATTAATGTTAAAACAAAAAAAAAAATCAAATAGGTAAAATTAAAGTTAAATAATAGAATGATAAATAAAGTGATTAAAAAAGTAACTGGTTTGCTGCATTTCTCTCTCTGAGAGTATTTCTTTCTGCATTATTTATCCTGAAAAAAAATGTTAGGGATGTAAATCTTTACAGTAGCTGGCTTCCCCCATATATTTGCAACCGTCAGGGCAATAAATTTTAAGCAAAGAAATGTACTGATGGATTGGAAGATAAAGGGACTTGATTTATACTGTCAAACTCTTTAGTGTTATGGCTTGGCAGCATTACCACATTGATAAATTTAAGAAAAATCTGGCTTTGTAATAAGAATGAGTTGATTTAATATCACCTAGCACATACATCAATGTTAGTTCATACATTACTATTGAGAATAAAAAGAACTCCTATAGATATATTACATTATAGTATATATATTTTATATTATATATTATATTCTATTGCATCACAAGCACATCCTAAAAGAACTTGAAATTTGTGGTGGAAGTGCAGGAAATAAAAGGTATCAACAAACAGGAAAAGCCTGCTCAGTTCAAATTCAGGGGAATAGACTCCTTAAAACCACTGCATAGGTACTGCGGAGTACTTGATGTCAGCCACCCCTGTTCATATTTCTACCTTTTGTTGGGTGCTGTCAAATACTACTGTGCTGTACAGCTGTAAAGATATATTTGAACCTATAACATTTTTATACTAGTAACGAATTAGATAAGTGTGATATTGTGAGAACTGGAGTGACCTTCTATAGCCTATGAATAGTTCTTATGCATGTATGATGTCAAGTGGGTTTGCTGTAATTTTAACAGGAGTAAGAATATTGTTTGGTAAAAGATGACCATTTAGGTGGAATGTCTGTGGAATTAGGAAGAGTTTTGAATCAGTACCACACGACAGTCTGAAAAAAATCAGCATGATAAAGCTTCAGTAAAGCAAATGTTAAATGGCGCAACATGATGGAAAAAAGGATTCCAAAAATTACCTGTCAGCATGGAAGTCAAAGTAGGATGCTTCAGCTGGGATTCTAAGGGATTATTTCTCACCAATATTTTATTTTACCATCTGCAATGAAATACAAATTAAAAGTGTGGTTAAACTTTACATACGGCATGCACTGGCAGGCAGTAGACCATAGGCAGTGATTCAGAGATTCAGCTTATTCAATGATGAGCAGACATATTCAGCTCATTGGTCCATTCATGCAAAAATGGGTTTTAACACGGAGTCAGACATCTATGCTGCTTTAAAAAGAATTTTCTACCTGAACAAAGGTTTTCCTCCGGAACGGGTTGAAAAAATTTAGGTTTTCTAGCAGAAAAAGAAGGCCATTGTGAACACCATCAGTGTGTCACTGTATCAAAAGAGGGCAAGATGGTATTTAAATACCCTGGCAGCGTAGCAGCAATAGGAAATAATGACTCCTCTGGATAGGATAAACATGATGTTAACAGGGAATCACCAGAATATATAGATTATATACAGAATATATAGAATATATATACATTTCCATAGGAGGAAGAAGTATTAGAGATGCTTGAAAATAAAACAAGCCCACCCACACGATGAAAGAAAAGTCTGTGTGGAAAGATTTAAATACTTTAAATTGTTTACCATGTTAAAAAATGGTGACTAGATACCATTATAAAACCTTAATTCAGCCTACAAAGCAATCTAAGGCCACAAGAATAATTTTAAACTAATTATATGAGGAAAAATTTGGGTTTTTTGCTTCAAACCCTTGCTAAGTAGTAGTGAATTCTGCATTTCATAAGCTCCACAACACATTAGACTTTTAACCTGAAAATATCTCCAGATGCCTTCATGTATTCTCTTAGCAATCACACATTTCCCAGGTTTGACAAACCCATACCTAACCTCCATCTCATATTCAAACTGGATGTTTAGTAGAAGTGTTTAGTACTGGATGTTAAGTACAATTGTTTGTAGAAGCCCTGATTCTTGGAAAATCAAATAATTGGGGAAAATGTCTAATCTCTGTTCCTTTAAAATATAGGAAGATACATCATGATTAAGTGCTGCTCCTTCCAAACCTGTTGTTATTCCAAAAAATATGCAGCTTAGCCAAAATAAGCGGAACTGTCTTTGGAATAGTCTTACCATGAGCAATTCTTCAACATCTTTGCAATGAAGAAAAATCAATAATGAAAGCAAATACTGAGATGAAAATATTGAAACCAGAATTAATTTGTTTCTTAGGAAACTATCTTCAGCTAAGTACTAATTTTAACCAATAAAATATCTATTAAAAACATAGATATCAGTCAAAGTTGATATGTTGAATTCATACCTTAATAGACATTCTGCCATTTCAATATTTTGTCTTTCTCTCTGATGAGGTATTGGATGTTTTACAAGTTTGAAGGATATTACATGAAAATTTGGAATTTTATTTGTAATAAATAAAGGTATTTATTATCACTTTAAATTTCCTTAAAAGGTTCTTTTTGGATGTCTGGAGTAAACCAGAACTGTTCCTTCACAGACCTCACATCAACATCAAAATTCACTTTGTGGTTAAGGTATCTTGAGAGCTATGGTTTCTATATGAGAAAATTATTGGATAATGTAATAAACCACTAGAGAAATGTGCTTCTATACTACAGCTCTTATCCTCACAAAATGGAGCACCTTGGAAAGATACATTTCCACATAAATTTGACAATTACACTTGCCAAAAGACTTCATTAATCTATACAAACTGAACTGTTTAGATCAAAATATTTCTCACCTTGTATCCAACAATACTGAAAACTTTTCTACGCTTTACTGGCAACAGTTGACAACAGAGTCTGTGCCCATATGTGTGATGGCAAAGTACAATCTTCTTAAAAGCTAACTGAATGATTACATTTACCTTTGAAGAATATTATAAGCCACAGTAAAATATTTAATTATAGTAAATCTAATGTTGTACTTTCAAGATTTTGATTGATCTTTTTCCCTAATATACAATTTTCCATGGAACTGCAATAGATATATTGTTTGTCAATAGTGCTATGTTTAAGCTTACATTTCCTTTCTTTATGCTCATGATTTAGATAGGACTTAATTCTTCCTCCCTTAATGAAGTTGAGTAATAACTTTGCAGTAGTTCCATTGTAGTAGAGCATCTTGTATTACAGCCCTTTTAAATTGAGTAATAACTGCACTTAGTATGTAATTAACAAAATATTATCTTACATTTTAACATTTATCTTTTAATATCATAATTAATTAATTTTTTAATGCAACATTTACATTAATATTTTTATCTTCCTCGTGTTTCTTTTGTCAGGGATTAGGCTGGTAATTGTTCTTTGGTGTGTGTTTACAAACTTCAGGCTAAATTTTGCAATCCTTTGTTCATGATCGTGAGTACTTACTCAGGTAGTCTCATCAGTGCTAATTTTCCTGCAACCAAGTGCCTTGATCACCCACTTATCCATTTTCCTTCAAGCACATTGGTGCTACACACTAACACCCACAATTTTCTCCTCATTTAAATCCCTCCTTAAAAGCTTCAGCTTTTGTAATGACTACAAATCGCTCCAGTATTACCCTGGTTACTCAAGTGGCAGCCTGGTTTCTGCCTTACTGCTAAACTCTGTTTGTCCTGTGGCTTCATTCCCCAACTTAGGCAGCTTAGTATGCAGGAAAAGCCCAGAGATGCTTTACAACTTACACTGGGCATGCTCATGGCCTTCACTGGTTTGTAGAAAGGATGTCCACTGGTTTGCCTGCTTTTAATTTGCTTGTACTGAAGTGGACGTCTTAGGACAGCCTTGACACAAAAAGTGATGCTTTACCTAATGGGTACAGTTCTGAAATTAAGCTGTAATATGCAGAAAATCTCTCAGCGAAAGGGATTTTTCATTTTCTTGTATCAGCAGTCCAGTGCTGTTAAGCTTTTTTGCTGTAAGAGTTGAGTTTTTCTAAAGTGTCTGAGGTCAGATGCCTACCATAGAAAATGCAGTCTGTACAGCTAAAGTCTGGCATCCTAAAAGCAACGGACAAGAACTTCATAATGAAAAATGGTAGGCTGCTTTAAACTGTAGGATCTGCTACCAGAAAAACAACTGCCAGAAAAAAAATCCCAAACATTTCAAGGTAAAAATGCAATGTGATGCAAGTTATATGCCACCTAACCTTGGATTCTATTGTAAAAAATATGCACAACCTTATTTTTCACAAGTGTCTGAAAAAACTTTGATTACACATCTGGGTGCATTCAGCTTTCACAGTATCAGGAGAAAGGAAGAAAAACAGAATCCAGGGAAGATAGATAATTTAAGCATCTGATTACTTCTGTGATGGATTAAATGTGAAGTACTTCCTGGCATTCCAGAAATTTGCAAGTTCTCTATGCTCAAAGGGAATCTATGAGAAAAGTGTAAAAATATAACAAAAAGCAAACAGAAGGTTTTTTATCTGATTCAGAATACAATAATATAAACATTATATTATTATTTTATTTATAAATAAATAAAATATAATATCTCCCCAGTTAAACTGTCTGGAGAGTTTTGTGCAGTGGATCCTTAGTTATCTGAATAAAAGAAAAAGGGCTATCAAAGGATCTGACAATACAAAGATATTTTGTTGAACCTATTTTTTTTTGAGAGTACTTGGCTTGAGAATACACAATAAATCTGTAAGTGTGAACTTTTATCTTAAAAGCCTTTCTGAGATGCAAGGTTCCACAAGCTAATGGGTACTTGCCTAGTTTTTGAATTGGTGTTGGCTTTATCACTTTATTGCTAGTTATTTTGAATTTGAGTTATGAAAGTTAAATGATTAATTTATCTGCCATCCTTATTAGCAATATTATAGATTAATTAGGTCTGAAGTGACCTGATTAATTTATACGTAAAAGGCTTGTTCATTTTTCTTCAGACAAGCAATAAGATATTTGCAATTTTGCTAATATGTCATATAAACTTTTCTTTCAAGTTTCTGATTAAATCTTAAATTAGTGGCAATTTTTGAAGGAAAGAAATACATTTACCTGTGCCATGGAAGATTCAGTTTGGTTGATTGAGACCAAATGAAACATGCTATTTGACGTTTTGTTTCCATTTGACTCAGTAGCATGGGATCTCATCTGTGTGTTTCATTCTATCAGACAAAAAAAGGCTGTTAATGTGCCAAGCTGCATTTTAGAGACAAACTAGTAAATAGCATTAAACATATAGAGTGCCAGATAGGTCACAGAGGAAAAAGCAGATTAACTTAAGTATCTTGCATTAATGACATCTTGGCTGTAGTTGAGATTAATTTTATCTACAGTCACAAGAATAGACATTTTTTCCTT
The DNA here is from genome assembly GCF_041296385.1 of Aphelocoma coerulescens. Lineage (NCBI taxonomy): Eukaryota > Metazoa > Chordata > Aves > Passeriformes > Corvidae > Aphelocoma > Aphelocoma coerulescens. The sequence goes on along the minus strand of NC_091015.1, from coordinate 102,293,235 downwards.
TTAAATGTTAGTTGAAAATGAGATCATGTAGCCATCACTAGGGCTTATCTTGTTCTCTGTCTCTTCCAGGGTGATAATAACAGGTGATTGGTTTGCTAGTGCTAATAACATATGGTTTTATATAACTCAGAATAAAACCTGCAAACTGGAAAAATAACTATTTCACTCAGCAAAAAAAAAAGAATGAGATGACCTTGTTTTTAAAACCTACTTATGTGGCCTTAGTTTGCTTATTCAGCCATGTCTTTATTAATACATGTAGCAGTCCCTGTATATCTATCTATATCCTGTGTATGTATATAAGGCTTCTATCAAATGCCTCCAAAGTTAAAATCTGGTGCCATTTTTACCCAGGTCTTCTTACAGTGAATCTTCTTGGCAAGCAGTGAACTACAGTTAGAAACTGTGAAATGTGCACCCCTTCCTGGTTCCTGTTGCATGCAGCTGTTTGTTCGTTACCTTTAATAGGGAAGTTTGTTAATTCTGGTAGAACAAATTGGCTCACAAAGCTGAAGGTGTTAACGTGGATACATTACACTAAATGCTTCCGTGATTTGCGAGGGCTTCAGAGTTCTAGAACTAACTTAGCTCATTTTCATTGCAAATACCAACTCTTAAAAGTTTCTTGGGTCTTTTACCACACCCACAGAAAGGAACAAAAGTAGATTATTTAGTGATAACAAACTAAAATTACTGAGTCGACACTTTTATTTTGCAGTCGTTATTCCAGTTGCTGTAAACTTCAGAGCCTTTATGAAGACACTTTTTAATTCTAAGATGCTTTTTAGTTTTCATTAAAAGGTAGTACATTTTGGAGAAAAGAAGCAAGAGTTACAGAGGAAGTTATTAGCTGAAATGGCTTAGAAGTGTTTGATTTCCATTCAAGCCAATTAGGAAAATTTACTCAAAAGGTGAGTGAAAACAATGGCAAAGATTTTAAATTCTGACTGCAGCTTTCTCACACCTTTGTGCCTGAAAAGAATCATAGAATCACTGAGGTTGAAAAATATCTCAAAGATCCAGCCATAAACCCAACACTGCTAAGTCCACCACTAAACCATGTCCCTAAATGCCTTAAGTAGTTCCAAGGGTGATGACTCAAACACTTCCATAGACAGCCTGTTCCAGCGCTTGAAAAACCTTTTGGTGAAGAATTTTTTCCTAATATCCAGTGTAAACCTCCCCTGGCACAACTTGAGGTGATTTCCTCTGGTCCTGACATTTGTCAGCTGGGGAGAAGATGCCGACCCCCACCTGGCTACAGCCTCTTTTCAGGGGGGTGTAGAGAGCAATAATGTCCCCCCTGAGCCTCCTTTTCTCCAGGCTAAGCTACCCCAGCTCCTTCAGCTGCTCTTCGTAAGACTTGTGCTCCTGACCCTTCACCAGCTTCATTCTTACTTTTCTCATGGAAAAACCCAAAACAAATCCTCAAAAACAACAACAAAAATAACTAAATTGAATTTATTTTCTTAAGACAAAGTGAAGAGCAACCTTCTGAAAAAAAAAAAAAAAGCCAAACAGAAGTAAATCAAGAAACACAAAAAATCAGTAATGAAGGAAGAACAGGAACATCTGTTTTGTTTAGGAAAATTTTGACATATGGTTAGGTCAGATGATATTGTTTTCTAAGTCTCTGTCTCCTATCCCGTTCTGCTCACCATATTTTTAGGATTCTATAGCAAATCCTCCCTACTTTGCCATATTCAAATTATGCTGTAGACCCCTTGGTTTAGGAAGGCTGAATGTTCTTGTCAACTTTGCTGAACCCTTGTATGGAAGGCACTGACCTGCACTTTTATTCCCTAGGATAATTTGTGAGCATCATGGTTTGCTAACAAGCATCAAGGGTAGATTCTGTTTGGATTGTCATCTGCTGGCTATCCCCTCACCCTGTTCCCCATGTTGTTTGCTCCTGTAAGCCCCACTATCATGCTGCAATATTTGACTGCCTCAGTGTTTCTCATGCGTGGGCCAGGGCTCTGGTCCTTGCTGACAGTTCTCCTCTTCTGCCTATGCTCTCAGCCTGTGCAGCTTTGGCTCCACTGCTGAGTGGAGCTAAACACAATCACCCATCCTTGTATCACTGAGGCAGCAAACTACTCTTTCTAGTACAGATAGTTCTGTAAGAACTGGTTCTGCATGCCTTGAAAACTTCACTACAGCTTCTCATTAAAAATATGAGCTTTTATTGCTACCATAAACACATATGGAAGTAAGGAGTGGAAGTTTTCACAACTCGTAAGAATTGAACTATTGGCCAGGACAAATCTGGTTTTCCCTGTGAACTAATAATGTTGATTTGTTCCAGTCTTTGTAGGATCCAGTTCTAAGTAATCTGTCACCATAAAAGAAAAAATTTGCAGGGGATTTAACACTGGCCAGGATTTGAAGAGAAAATAAATAAAAAGGAAAGAATTCTAATCTTACTCCTAATATTTCTTCTCACCACAGAAACTTCTTTTTCTTATTTTTTAAGTGGAAGCTGTAGCAAAGCTTCAGAAATGGTTGAATGTAAGAAATGTCAGTGCTTTTAAGTTTCTGTTTCAGTTGTATTTTACATAGCCATAGAAGCTAATTGCAAACAGTTTTCTTTATTTTTCTAACATTCTAACATTTCTAACATTTGCATGTTCAGACAACAGGCATATGTAAAGAGTGAGACATACACAAAAGGTCTAACAAAGCCTACAGACACATCTTTATCCTTGTCTTCCACTCCCCACAGTAACCTTAGTCTTCTTCACTGTGTTCTCTGCTGCATCTCAAATGGGGAGGAGAAGGTAGGTACTGCTGGTACTCCAGTCTCAGCATCAGATACTATCTTTGTGAAAATACAGACTGATGATTGAAGAGCCAATGTCAACTTTCATTTTTAAAGAAAATTTTTGCTTAGTCTGTACAGCTGTAGGAATTATTTTCCTATCCAGAAAAATGCTACTGATTAAAAAATACACATAAATCATGAGGAAATAACCAATTTATCCTTGATATTTTCATGTATCTGCCTCAAGCAAAAAGGCAAATTGCAGTGAGACAAAAATATACCAAACAGTTTGGAACCTATTTCAAATCCTTTTTCTAGCCATATATACTGAAGTGTTTGGGTAATTTTATTTATTTATATATTTTATTAATTTATTTATTAACCTAATAAAGTAGTCAAGAAAATTAGTTTGGAGGAGCTAGACTTCAAAACTATTTTTAAATAAATTCTTGATTAAGATTTGTCTACTCTGCATAACATCATCAATAAAGATTTGCTGTATGCATAAGATATATTGTGACTTTTCAAAATCTATCAGGTTTTGTTTTGGGATTTCAAGCACATAAAAAATTATAATAATTGTGGGCTGAAGTTCAACAAATAAACATATTTCTATTGTTGCTTTAAAAAAGATAATGTTATTGCCACTTGAAGTAAAATTCGTAAATGAATGGATGATTTTTTTACTGGCTTGTTCATGTTCTTGACGTGTTGGACTTTTGAAAATTCACCTTTTTTTTTTTTTTTTTCCAGTGACACATCCTTGGCTAGCACCATGTCTCAAATCAGAGTAAAATGGATGCATTATTAATAAAAAATTACAGGGAATGTTTCAGAAGAATATGTACAACATATATTTTAATCTTGAAAAATGCAAGGTTCCCTCCCTTTTGCCCTCTGCCAGATCTTCTCCCCACTATTTTATGAGTGATGCTCCACCCTAGGTAACACCAAGGTCAGGCAAAGTCTTCATCCTGTTTTAGCTTAACAACAAGCTCAGTTCCACTTCTGGAATATCTTTGCCCACATGCAGCTCATCAGTAGATCATCAGTCAAAGACGTGACATTACTTTCATGTGATTTAAAAAGTGATAGCAAAAATCCTCCTCCTTTAATTACAGATGCCAGAAGGCACTGCTCATGTAAATTCAGTCCTCAGAAGACCATCAGGACTGAGTGGTTTGGCCTATGCTCCAAGTGCTAAGCAGGTGGATTGCCAGCAGAAAGGAAAGTATCACTTGGGCTTTAGGCTGCCAAGCAACACAAGCTGCAAATGCCCCGAATTATGCTTTGCACTAGAAAGGGGGTAACTGCATCTAGATGCCTGACCATAGGGCTCCCTTGAAACTCTGTAGCATTAAGGCATGGCAGGAAATCCCCAGCACCTTAGGTGTCTGTTGATGAGCTACCAGTGAGCTTGGGAGCACTGAGAGTGCTCAGTACTTAGTAGTACCCACTCTGACACTCTCCTGCCACATGTTCTGCATCCCTGAGAGCTTCTTTGTAAGTCTTCTACTGGCACAGGAGTGGCAAAAGAAGTGGATGGCCAGGTTAAGAAGGTTGAATGGTTACTCACAAGAAATAGTCTGGTTTGAGTTTGTTTGTTGGTTGACAATGTATCTAATCTGTTTGTTCAACAAAACAGGCCATATTTTGTCATACTTGCATGGAATTTGCTGGAAAATGAAAGTTCTGTCCTCTAAAAATCTCAATGTTTTCTCACTCTTTTGCCCTGCAAGGAAAACAAATGTTTCAAAAATCTACAGATCTCCACGAAGCTAACTTGCTCCATGCAGAGCCATAGGAAGAGCTGCTGTTGTAGTGCCACTCCCACCTATTGCTTTGATTATTCAACAGGACAGGATCTAGGGGTCACCTCTTACAAGTCTGGGTGGGGATTTTTCCCTGCTGACAGTGGTTTCCTGGTTAGGTCTAGGCATGCTGTTCTGGCAGGTTCTGTCCCTTCAGGCAGGCAGTCTGCTAGCTGCAAAGGATGCCATGCATAGAAACCCCGCAATCTCAATAGCACTGTGGGGTGGTCTTGGGTTTTTCTCAGCCCTAACCCCTTGAGGCTTCAGCCTTTTCTTCTTGGCTTTGGATCTGCACCTCAAAACCTGGCTTGGTCAAAGCTTACACAGTAAGTTTAATGCTAAAGCTAGAAAAAGATTGATGTGCTCCGAGTTCAAGTGCATAGTGATATCGTGCCCTAGGTCTCACTTCTACTTGTAAGATTTGATAAGTCTGCAAAACAGCAACAGACCTGATGCACTTTTCATGCATGTGGAAAGGTAAAGAAAGAAGGTAAAGAAACAAGGCAAATCCCATTGGGTGGACAGAATCCTCATTTTCTTGTGATGAAAAAATTGCCCAAACAAAAAAATGAAACCTCAGTTAACACTAAATTTCTGTAAATATTCACAAAAACATTACAATTCTAACAGCAAAAATAGTGTTTAAGTATTTTTGTGTTGTTTTACTGATTTTTTCAGTGATCATATTTCAAAGTTAATTAAAGATTGAAAAATAACAGCAACATGATCACTTCTTGTCTTTCGTTTGTGTGTTGGTACATGGCAAATCAGGTTAAAAATCACCTGTTTGAGAATTGAGTTCAGATTTTCTAACCTTCAGCATTGCAGAATTACTAGACCTTGACTGCTACCACAAATCTGAAACTACCACCTTGCAGGTATGCACATTTGGCTAACACTTTAAATTAAGTTTCTCAAATAGAGATTTAATTTAGTTTTAAGAGGAGAGTTATTGTATGCTAATTAAACACCAAATCATTCCTAAAAAGGTATTTGCTGAGATTTAACAGCTGTGTAATGGAACATCCATGTAGTTGTTCACCTTACATAAACAGGCTCTTAATAATCATTGGAAATTCAATTAAGGTTAAAAAGATCCTAAGGAAGCTCAGTAATTACATGTATATGAATCAGCATTTAAGGACCTCCATTTAAAGTGTTACTAGCAGTTTAATATTTTCTTATATGTATTGAAATTTTACAATATTATAATATTTTCTCTCTCCTTCTTTCCTTCCCAGTAATGTAACTTCTCATTCCCTCATATCTGCACAGCTTTCCTTTTCCCTCTTTAGTCTCGACTGACTGGTGATCAATATTCATCTAAAATTACTCTGTTTCTTTTTGTTGCCAATTCATTTATAAACTTTTCAATTACTATTTAGTCTGAATCTAACGTGCTTCTGTTCGTTTTGGTTTTTTTTTTTCCCTCTAGCTTCAATATTAAGCATAACTCCGAAGGGCAAGTTCTACTTTCATGCATCCAACAGTGTTGCAAAAACTGAGCAGTAAGAGCACTTTCTGTACATATACTTAACAATTTTGGCAATCATAATATATCAGTACATTGCAGGTCAAGAAACATCAACTATTTTCCTCAGGAAAGGAATTTTTCATGTTCTGTTCAGAGATTAAATACATGTATGCAACCAAAGACTGAAAAGTGTAAAAATTTGATTTAGTTTTGTTTTAAAATAGAAAGCAAAAATGGGAAAGGCTGGGGCAGGTGTGTTCCTGCATATCTGAAATGCGTGCAACATTGCCTGAGCATTTTTGAATTATTAGGTGGCGTTTGATAGGAGTGTGAAGTAGAATTGAGATTGCTTTTGAAACAAAATAATAAACACTTTTGAAGAAATTTCTTTATATATTCTATAAAATATAGGAACCTAATAGTTCGCTGAACTGGGTTGGAAAATGGGGGTTTTGTTCTGTGGGAATTCCTGACACCTGTAACTTTTTTCATTCTGAATTTTATCAAAATTCTACAAATCTGAAATTCAGATTTCTGGGTTTTTTCTTTATGCTGTCCTAGTGGGTCTGTCATTCTTAACTTTGAAGAGGTAAACAGGGACTGAAGAGTTAGAAAAGCCTGACTGCCAGCTAGAGACTCCTCTGCAAAGTATACCTGAGAGGTGTCTTAGGGATTAGAGGAAGGAAAAGCATGTCATGGCTCTGCGTCTTGCTCTGCTGTTGCTATCACTGGTAGGGCAACCCCTTGATTGAGGCTTTTATACTAGTTTCTTAATGGATTTGAAGAGGAAAACAAAAATATGCTTAGCACACTTATCAGTAATATATCCACCATTAGGGGCTACCTTAGTGACTTGCATATGGAGTGGTTTTCATCCTTGTGGAAGACTAGGAAGGAATGATGTTCTGCTCTGTACAGCTGGGTTTTAAGCACTGTGTGCTATTTAAATACAAAATAATTGTTGAAATGTGAGTGTCAAAGGAGTGAGTGGGAAGACTAATTAATTGCTCTTAGTAGACAGACTTTTATGTTGCATGATGGATGGAAATCTATGTTGAATGAGGGAATAACTTTAGTGAAACGCAATGTCTCTGCAAATTCCTCACCCAGTTCAAGAATGGAGCCCTTCCAATAGCAGAGAATTTTCAAGAAGTCAATAGCTTATATTAAAATACTGAATGATTTCTCATTGAACTTGATCTTTAATGATAAATTTTCAAACACAGGAATTAAAGGAAAAAAATAAACATAAAATTTGGAAAAGTAAACAAAAATCTAATGTGAATTGGAATAGTGAGAATCTAAATGTGAGTTCTTTTTTTGACAATGTAGCTGCTGCTTTGATTAAGATTTCATGAAGTATTCCTCTGTATGAATGAAGTCATGCAACCTCTTGAGAACTTTAACAAACAAAAATCAATACACAAAAAACAGGCAGTTTATAATTTAGTAGAGCCCACACAACATGCACAAGCCCAACAAAATAGGGACATGAACCATTGTTTAACTGTATATAGCTGTCAATCCTCCAGCTGAGAAGAACTCAGCTAGTGACTGTGCTACTGGACTTGGGTCAACCCTAAAATACTGAAATTATCTTTTTTGAGAATGCTATATTAAAGGAGAAAAATAAGTGTCTCTGTGTTGGCATTAAGGCTGTAAGAATGCAACTAGAGTGGAAAAACTGTCAGTTTGGAAAACAATTCCCTTCTCTCTGTTAGCATTGATTTCTGGAACTGCCTCTGAGTTCTATGACTTTTAAAGCTCTAAAACGTCTTTGCCACCTCTGGTTTGTGTCGGGAGATGGAATTTGAAGAGTCAAATCCCACAAGAAAGCTCTATTTGAAGCACTTCCAAACCAATCTGAAAAAAACCCCATAACTTCAGAGCATTCAGGATAGCTTTTCATGACAGAACATTTTTGTTCTGTCAACTGGCAACTTACTGAAAGTGATTTGAGGTTAAGTCTTCAACAGTAGTAACTTAGAGAAATACCAGCATCAGACTTTGTGCAATGTTTTGGGTGTTGTGCATGAGGAAACAAGAATAAGTCCACAGAGGTACATTTCCATCTCAAGTAATCTGTGACATCAGTCTGTGGTCAATTAAAACAAACATGCATATGTTGAATTTATTATTTGTAAGAATCATCTTATGTGAGTATTTCTGGTTTATATTAAAGTGCTTTGGACCCAAACTTAGTTGGGGGTTGATATAAAATGCTGAAAAGTAAATAATTACAAAAGTAAGCACAGGAAGCATATATAGACTTATGAAATCACCCATTTGATTGCTCATCAGAGTACTGCAAATGTAGTGTGGAGGACTTTATTTCCTCATAGATGTAAAAGTTGAAAACTGATACATTTGCAAAGGATGTCTATGTTAGCTGTATATGAATATTTTAGCAATGTTTAAAACATCATAATCCTGAAACTAACCTATGCAGGTATAATTTTGTGCAAGAATTTCCTGCAGCTGTCAGATCCTTTAAAACCTTCCGTTTAAGTTGTATAAGTACTTCTTTCCTGCTGTTATTCTGTCCTGGTGTTATTTGTCTTCTAAACACAACATTGAATTTAAGACTTTGTTGTCCTCTGTGATGTCAATTTCCTGTTCCTCTTGTTCCTCCTCTTCTCTGTATAATGTGGAACACATGTTTTTGGGTTAACCCTTAAACTCTTGACTTCATCTTATTTTAAATGAAGGGACATGAGTCTACTCATTTCTAATCCACTGTAGGATAGCATGGACCTGAGGGTATGTGAATTGCCCTTAAAGGAAATTTTGATTTTCATTTATAGATTTTTTATTCAGAGTCCTGAAACTTTAACGTAGTTGTCTAAAGTGTGCTGTAACAAATAATCTCTTTCATCCTTTCCTTTTTTTTGAATCACTGAATGCAAATTTGTTGATAAATGTACATTCTGTCTTAAACATATGGAGGGATGGATGGATGGATGGATGGATGGATGGATGGATGGATGGATGGATGGATGGATGGATGGATGGATGGATATAAAATCAAGCAAAATATCAGATTTTAAAGGGATGTAAATTTCTGTAATTCTCTTTCACCATGGATTTGCCAAACAATGCAGAGTTGCAGCATCTAAATATATGTCCCACTTTTTCCAGTACCTGTCACAATGGCTGAAGCACAAAGTCCTAAATAAAGTACAGTAACAGGAATTCATGAAAGGTTGACTGTTACAGAAATAATTATATAACTCAAACTAAAATTAATAAAATTAATAAAACATTTTTCATTAACGTGCTTAAGCCTAAACTTTTAAAATTTCTGCAAGAAGAAAAATTATACCTAATGTGGAAAAGACAAGTTTTTTATATTTAAGTAGTTTGATATCATATATGCAGAGATAAGAAACAGGCTATTTTAATACATTGCCCTTTTTAATCTATTGGACATAACTGAGTGATCAAATCCTCAAATGCTTGCACCATATCATTTCCTAAAGTGCAATTGTTTTTTTCTATTGAAAGTTTTCTACAAACCCAGAGCTTGGGGAAAATTTGGGGAAGCATTGTTGTATCCTTTGGTGTTTAACTGTCTCAATGAATGTTTCACTCAGGTCAATAAAAAACTTAAAAAGATGTGCCCTTACTGACTAACCAAGAAAAAACTTCTTTGTAAGTACCCACAATTGCTCTCTGGAACCCTTAATTAAGCACCTAAATTATGTCTCTCTCAAAAGGGTGAAGCACCTGTGTCCCTGAGATGTCAGCAACATTTGCCCTCTGCCAAGCCCTGTCTTTGGTTTTACCAGTGGAAAGAGAGCTCTCTTTGTTGTGTCTGTCTTCACCATGTGTGTATGGTAATTAGAAAAGGACCTTAAATACGATTTTTGGCTACACATTAAAATGTATCACTATATTTCTGGAAAAAAAATTAATTAATAGCTCTCATAATTTTCAGACTTGCATCCCTAAACTTCCAACTCTGCATTGAGATAACTTCATAAATATAACCTGACAAAAGTGTTACTTCAAAAACAGTGGGAGTTACAGTTCTACATACATTTTGAAATCAAGCCAGTGTTACTTAAGTGCCTAAATGTGGATTTAGAACTCTAGCTTTAGGCATCTGAAATCTGTGGCCACATCTATTTTAAAACATCCGCTAACATCAGGAGGAGTAATTCATGCTTATTTGAGGTCTGAATTTAAATTTCTCAGCTTTGGGTTTCCCCCTTTTCTTCCCCATCTCCCACAACTTTGTTTAATACTTCAATCTACCTACCTCAGCCCGTTTTTAAATAGTATATGAACTAACAAATAATAGGCAAATTAATGTTAATCTAAATTCTGTTTCTGTGACTAAATATTGTTTCTTCTGAATTTAAAGAAAAAAGAATTGAGTCTATATAAAAATAATGACAAAAACATATATTCTCCTTACCTGTTTATTTATTTATTTCAGGAAATAGTTGGAAAAGGGTATTCACTTCATCTTTTGTTAAAATTCTGTAATAAAAACTATGCAGTCATATTTTAAAATGAATTTTACCCTTATTTCAACTCGTCTAGATAGAAGCCAAGAGGGGTGAGAGTTGGAAGAAGGTGACTAGGTTAGTTTTTGTGTATATATATATATATGTGTGTATATGGGTGTTGTAGTCAACTTTCAACCTATTTAAAGCTTTCCACAACAAAGACAGGAAGACATGAATTTTTTTTTTCCTTCTGAAATTTCATGAAAGAAAAAGAAATCAGCATTAAACTCTTCACTTTAATATTCAGAGCATTCACTGTGGGTTGGGAAATTTCACTTCCAGTTATTTGTCCTGGTATATTTTCTGTTTTGTACACCTTTCAGTATAAAATGTGCCAGAAAACACTGAAGTACATGTTAAAAAAGAAAAAGATGTGCTTGGTTGCTTAGGTGAGAGAAAAGTTTCTAGGATTCGGCTCACAAATGAGTTTAGGCATCTCCCTGCAGTCTTGAGTGAGATGAAGTGCTCTTATAGCCAGTAAGAGATTCCAGAATTTTAGTAAATAAAATTTGCTTTAAGAAAATAGGGTTGTTTGATTACTATGTAACAAACTCCCCCATTTGATTTGTAAAAAACTCTTCCTTTTGTATGTGAATCTTGAGGCTGTCCAAAAAATTTCCTTCAAGAACATCCAGAATATATCAGTACAGAGTAATACAGGAATTGCTACTTTTGTTTTGATGGTCCACATTTATCCATAATATCCGTGATTTCGACATGATTAAGAATCGTTGATTTTTTCTCCAGCATTACTCTCTCCCTTCCTCTCTCCCTTCCTCCCTCCCTCCCTCAAAAATATTCTACAAGGTTATTTCATCATATTCTAAGATCAACAATAAAATAGTGATCTGACAGCTAATTCTGCTGATAAAGTTATTATATCTTTAATTATTATGACTTGTTCAAACAAGATGTCATTAAAATGAACATTTAAATACATTCTTCCTTTCACATGAGTACTGCCAAATAAAATTGTGTTGAATTACACAGTTTCAGTCTTGGCAAAATTATACAAATGTAATCCAATGTATAGCTTTTTATATCATGTGTTAATTTTTTAAAATGACAGTTAAATAATTAAATTGGAATGTTAACAGCAGAGGTTCTTTCTCCTGAGAAAATTACATTGCCATTAATCTCGCTTCTTGCTGATGTTTTACCGACAGTGTTATCAGAGGTCTAAAATCCAAAGTTGAATAAGGAGCTTTAATTTTAACTTTGTACATTTTAGAGCAATAAAAATTCAAGATGTTGCTCCAAACTTCATTGTAATTATGCCACATAACATTGAGATTTTAATAATGGACTTTATTTAATGGCTCAGTGAATTCTGTACACTGTGGACTAGAGTTGCATACACAATACAAACTTTAATACACTTCTGTCCAACCTTAAGATATTTGAAGCTCTGAAGACCTGGAAAGCTTTGTTTCGTTTTTAATTTTAGGTTATTGTAAAGGAAAATATTGTCCATCTGCCAAAATTTACATGATGAATTTTACCTAGATGATGAATGAGTAGGGAGTTAAAAATATAAGACAATTCTTTTATTTTTTGTTCACAAAAAGAACTTGGCCTAACTAAGGCGTATGATATATTCTGAGAAACAAATTTCATAGCAGTAAAAACGCTCTGTATAAATATTTACTTGTACAAGATGCTTTTCACTGTGGCTGTGTTTTATAGGCCATGAAGGAATTAGTTCAACCAACAGTGAAATGTCATCACCTCTAGAGTAAAATGTGGCAGTTTTTTAACAACGTACATAAATGATACAAAACAGCATACAGTGAATTAAATGTATTTAAGTACTTTATTTAGTTGCAACTTAGAGAATATTTAAGTTGGCATCATGTATTTATTCAGTTTGGACTTTGTCCAGGTTGCTGCAGTTAACAATTTTAGCTCTTGTGAAATGTGCCAGGGGATATCTAATTAGCCCACTTGGTCAGCACCTTAGATTTATGTATGGTGCACAGATAATACCACCAGCAGCATCTTAGCACGGCATTGATTCAGTGCAGAGCCAGAGTGAATAATACCACCTACTGAGTGACCAACACCACTTCCTACAACAGCTGGGTTTTCCTTGGAGGTCTTCCATCCCAATTACACAGCAGGCCCAATCTTGCTTAGTTTATGAGATCTGACAAGATCAAAGCCCAAGGTGGTATAGCTACAGACTTATACTGTCTTGTGTATTTGGCTTGCTAGCAAATTTATGTCAAATACATGTATCAAATGATTTCTAGTCAGATGCATTGTTGTCGTGTGTGTGAATGTAGGAAAGAAAGAGGAAAAAAAGAATTATTCCAAAGCTAAAACCAATATTATACACACACACACACACACATATATATATATATATATGTATGTTTGGAACAGTCACAAAACCTGCCTTCGTCTTCTTCACCCTAAAAGATTCTTCAGGTCTATTCTTTCCATCAGCATTGAGAAAAGAGTGACAATTTCTATTAAATGTTTGTAAAATTATTTTAATACACATGTAAATTTTCTTTTGACCAGTCTTCTTTTCAACTCGCTTTAAAATAACTGTTCAAAGCATTAGGACAGTCAGAAATGGAAACCAGCTTGGTCGTCTAAATGTATGTCCTCTTGCACATTTGTTTCTTCTGGAAGTAATGCAGATTTTATTAGTCTTCCAATACACTGCCAAATGAACAGAAGGAAACATTACTCATTTTCCCTCATAATATCCATCAGAGGGTTGTGCTGCAAGCAAAGTCCACTGGTGCTCTTTCAGGGGTTTTTTTAGTTTATAGGTGTGGTTGAAGACATTGTAACAATTCCACCCATAAGCAATGGAGTACCAACTATTAACTCACTTTGATAAAATTTCGCCCTGTGCCCAGAGAGGTAGACTTTGGTCTACAGTGTGCAGCTACAACATGTCTGTCTCTTCTAAGGAGAATATATTGGAGCACATACTCTTGTGCAAGCATATCTGTGAGAGCAATGCACACAGCTCATGGAGGCTGGAAAGCACCAGTAGCCTGTCAATTCAGGAGTACAGGAGATATTTACTAAATAACCTCTCATGTGGTCAGCCTCGTAGCCCAGCCACAGGTAACGTAGATGGGGCCTGTATTGACTGCACTGAATTTTTTTTTTCCAATATCTTCTTCCACGTATTTGAATCTTCTGTGAAAGCCAAAGACAAAATTATTTCCATCTGGTACTTCCCAGGCTCATCAAAGAAAACAGTCAGCTAGCAAAATGATTGGTAATACACTTAGCATTTCACAATGGTGCCCTTCCTTATATATCAATATACATTTCACTTTCCCCTGTAGGATTTGCATGTGACAGCTTCAGTACCGTGATTCATATAATTTTTACCTCAGTAATTACCTGCCTACTCCCAGACTCTGCTTATAATTCTTAATTGTTTACAAGTGACTATAATGAACTAGTGCTGAAGTTTCTCTGTTCATTGTTTATTCCTTGTGGCAATGAAAGCTGACTGAGAGACGCTTCTTTGGTATTTCTTTTCAACCTTGAACAGCATACTAATAGGCAGGTGGATTGACAGGTAGATGGATATTGGCAGGGATAGGGGAAGGGAAAGATTGCTTGACAGAGCCTGTCTTTATGGCATGTGCACAGTGATCTCCAAAGAAGGTATGTTAAGTACCAATTCCTTTAGTTAAAGTCTTATTGACTCTTGACCTGTGTTTCAGGACTTATAGCTGACAAAATATATATATGGTGCAGAATTTCAGTTTTCATTCTTAATGGGGAAAGTATCAGGCCACTTCATCTGCTACTCTTATTAGTACCCTCTGTGTCTCAGAAGCTTTTAAAAATATGTGCAGCTATTATAAAAATTGGGCTGGTTTTAGGTCCAAAATTCAGCTACATTTAGAATGTTAATTTTACTTTTATTGTACAGTAATAAGTCACTATCCCTTTCTGTTGCCACTATGTGGCAGATATGCATTTGATCATGTTATAGAATCTATGCATAATATGTTTCAGATTAGCATATTTCACCTAGCTTAAAAAGATGCTGTTCAAGAGGTGGGATTTTGGGGTTTGGGTTGGTTTTGGTTTTTTGTTGTTTTTTCTTTTCTTTTTAGTTTTCAAGTGCAAATGTTTATTTACAAAACTCAGAGCAATCCCATCCACTGGAAAATTATTCTTTAGCTCAAATTTCTTCTTCTCTCTTATTCTGTCTGCATACTCAGTTTAAAAATCCTCTTTTTTCTGCTTCAGAAAGCTGGATGTGAGAGTAAGAGGTTCTTGGGAATCTGAATGCTCAACAGTGTAGGCCATAAAGTATCTTTGCTGGCACTTGTGAACTGAACTGGGACAGCACAGCTGGATCTGAACATTAATCCCTCAATAATTGATGATTAATCTATTAAAGTTTAATGGAAAGTTGATAAGTAATGGTCTGGCTGCCATGTCACTTGATTGTAAATATAGCAAGTTGCCTGGAAATATGTTTTCTTCTTTTGTCCATAGAAACAAACCTAGAGGAAGGAGAAAGAAGGAAAGAGAAAGCTAGATGGAAGGAGAAAATATATCTGTGGCAAAAGTTTGGGTCAAGGAATCTGTCTGTAACATGGCAAGCACAAAGCACTGGTGGCAGTCAGAGAATCACACACGCAGGCAGACTCCTCATGTGAACTGCTGCATTGCAATTCTGTGCCACACAAGTCAGTTCTAGTGCACTCTGTTACCTGACAATACCAGGGTGAGCATGTTTACTCTTTTTCAAGTACATTTTTGAAGCAGTAAATGGGGTTTTAGACAGGAAGAAAACCCAACCCCAAACCACTAAGAAAAACAAATCCCTTGTAATAGGTAAGTTTAGTTCTTTACTTCTTTGAGAAACTGTTGGAGGTGGAGGATTGCACGTCAGCGTGAAGTGGCAGTGTCTCAGTATGCTATTGAAGAGCTGCACTTGATGATTCAAGCATCTGTTTAGGGAGATCTTAGACAACATGTGGCATGAGAACCACTTTTAGCACAAATAGCTGACATTTTTTGTTCGTCAGTGGCCTTATATGTGCAGATGTTACACTATGTTGCGGCCTTTGGTCTCCTTCCAGCCAGAACAACAAGGCTTGCACAACCTGAAATTCACCAGTATGGATGAGACCAGTATCTTCCATCACTTTTAATTTTATCTCCTACCAGTCATATCCCATTAGGAAATGGGAATTAGGAACATGTATCTGTTCCTGTGGCAAACCACCATCAAATACATTTGTTGTATTTGAGTATTTGTCACATTGGGTGCTATAAGATAATTTAGAATGTGTTTATCTTTCTGTGGCAGTTTGGGTAGATAACAGAATGTGACTTGAAATTGTTTCATCCAATTCATCTGATGTTGCTTGGTATTAGGCTGTAAGGTGGGTGGGGTATTATACTACCTGGGTTGAATAGGATGCCTGACACCAAAAACCAACTCTTATGCAAGTGGATGACTCATATTAGAGTTGATGCATTATTTCAATATTTCTGTTCAGAAACATAGTTTCTAGTTGTATACTTTTTAACTATGAAGCAAGCATTTGTTACCCATCTTCTTCATTGTTCATTTTTTTTCATCACTCTGAGGCAAAATGTCTTCTAGGACAAAGCTCAGTACTGATGTTTAGCTATATTACAGATCCTGATCAAAAGTTACTTGAATTAAATAATTTTTTTAACTTAACTATGCTTAGCTTTCCTCTTTTTAAAGTTATCCTTGATGTATTACAAAGTTTTATTTAGTAATACCTGAAAAAAGTTAGGCTATAAAGATTATGGAGAGTTAAAACAATATTCCCAACAGTGATAGAGTGACCTGGAGTTGTTAGGCTGGTAGAGCTTTTCACCATTTTACTTCTCACTGTATTTGAAAAGACATAGTGGTAAGCTTTAAAGCAAGAAAATTAATAAGAAAACAATTGCATTCTCCTTCATTTGACAAAAATAATTGTTCATCTGACACTTGGCTATAGCAGTCAATAAAGAACACATAATCTTTGGTTTGCTGAAGCCATTTTATATGGTTTTATAATTTTATAATATGACAATTATACATAGAATTAATATGTGATAATGCCACAAATATTTTAAATGTACAGTTTAGCATTAAAAAGTATTGTAAATTTTGTGTGATTTCAGTTCTGAGTGCTGCTAGGACAATGGAGAATTCTGAATGAAAAGAAAATCCAGCTGAAATATGACAGATTAGGTTATGATGAAAGCATGAGCCTAAGTAAATATCATGTGCTTTAGAAGATTACATTTTAATAAAAACAAATATTTTTAAAGATACATATAATTCAGAAAGGAAGAAAGGATTATTAATGTATATTTATATCCAAATGCATTGGAGAAGAATTTTTTAAAGTCTATATGACATGATTGCAGTATCTATAGGGAAAAAGAGGTTCAATATCAATCTTGCTGTTGTAACTGAGCGAAGTCATGTACCAAGGTCTGTTTTATGTGTCTGAAGAGGTGGAGAATTTCTTTTTTCTATTAATCATATACTTCAGAGTATCTTAACATAGAAAGTAAAATAAGAGGTTTGACTTGTAAAAGTATAATTATAAATGGAGATAGTAATACATTTTTAGGCAATGATTCAAAGAAATACTATTTAGTTAAACAGAAACAAAGCTCTAGAATAGAACCTCACCCTGGTATGATAGACAAACATATGTATATTTACCCTGGCTTTAGATATATCAGAGCATTTATCTTGTAAAAAAACCAAACCAAACCACAAAACCAGCTCTGTGCTTGTAACTGTAAGATGATGAGAGCATTCCAAGCCCTCTTTAATAAAGCACATACCACCTATAAAAGACCGGACATTTTGTGCACTCCTCTTCCAGCACGTTAGGAAGCACAAGTATAGTGCCAGGCACACAGTTACCTGTTCCAATCACTTTTTGTAACTCAGGACATGCCAGCAGTGATTCACCCTCCTCTTTGAGCTCACTTGCAACATTCATTCTCAGGGGGACCAATGGTCTGTTCAGGAGACTGAGTCCAAGATATATTTAGGCTTACTTGGGAATTTAATGCAGTCTGTATTCTGGCCTTGTTTTCAAGTCTCTTTTTTACTCCTGTTGAGTCAAATAATAATAAAAGCTTTATTCATGAAGTGGAAGGCTGGAAAAATTTGTTTTTGTCTTGCAGAAATATTACATCAAGATGGTGGCTGTGTGAGTGAAGCAATAACAGATGCACAAAACTTGTTGACTTACGTAAGACAGAGAGAAGGCCAAGGACAGATTTGTGGAAGGAAAGCTCACTAATTCAGAAATACATTTGGATTTGGGTTTTTTTAACCTCAAATCTTTTGTGTAAACACCAAAAACAATAGGTTACATTGGATAGGCATTGGATGGGCATCAAATATCTTATTTCCACCTGAGCAATAATTTTCTATTTTTTTAATTATTGTATTTTATGATATCTAGTTTGTATGTAATGATTCCCATCTTACAAACCAAACAATACCTACACAAGTTGCATAACATTAATCATATTTAAAAATAATATAAAATCTTCATACTTAGAAATGTCTTTGCATTTGTTCCAAAGGGAAAGGTAATCCTGTTACAGACCAGCTACATAGCAGCTTGAAAATGTCTGCAATAAAAATCAGTCAAAGGCCAACCAGCTTCAAATGCCACTGCTGGAAAAGCAAAATCTATAAACTGGCATGTGGGTTCTTCATCTGCCAAGCTTGTCCCCTGAGTAGATAAATTGTCTGGCTCCTGTGCATGAACTGACAGGGAAAACAAACCAGAGCGGCCTATGTTTGACATCACCAGTAGCATAGTAATGTCAAATCCATCTTCAGTGGAGTATGAAGACTTCTCAACTCTCACTGATCACCTGTGAGTCTGAAAAAAATTCTGAACTCAACAGATGTCTGATTTTTGGCCTCCCATATTCTAAAACTGTTCTTGTAATGAAACAGTTGAACCTTCATATGGATTTCAGTAACCTTTCCTTTTTGCTTTTTTTACATTTTGTGGGCCAAAGACTGTGGAAAAGGATATTGTTCTTTATAAAACTTCTTTATAAAGCTTCTGCAGAACTGAAATTTGGATGCTTGAAACCTCTACATTTGAAATTCATCAGTGTCATAAAAATCCCAGATTTCTCAAATATGAGGGTAGGTAAAATTTCTGAGACCTACTGTTAAAGGAGGTTTAGATAAGACAGGAAAAAAACACATCCAATTTCTTTGCAATGGGGATTGAATTTCTTATATCACATGTGAGTAGTGACATGCTTCCAGACCTTTTGCAAAAAGTTCCCCATGCCCTATACAGTCATGGAGCTGAACTTCCCCATGGGAAATATCTGTATTAGAAGCCGTTTTACAAAAGCAGAACATTAATTTTTCATGCAGGTAGTTTACATAGCCTTTCTCATACAAATTAAAACTTTGAGGGGGAAAAAAATATCTTTTCATCATTACCATCACAGCGGAAAGAAAAAAGCTTCTTTCTAACATGGTGAAAGCAGTAGTGTCAGCAGTTACAGTCTGCAGGTCTTAAAGCTGGCCAGGATTTGTTTATGTCTTCTCTGCCACAGGAAGACTTTTTCAGAATCTCAATTCTCTGTCCACAAAGAACTAGCTGATAATTTCAGCCCATACCTTTTCATGAATATTATCTTCAATCACTTTTATTTTTTCTTCTGTCAGTCCTTCCCTGCCTAAATTTATCATAGTTGATAGTAGCCTTCTGAGCTGCTTCCTTGTGTGTTCATCCTTTCTTTTGCTAGGACAATGGCCACAGCTCTCTTGGTTTCCAGCTACAATATAGGTTTGAGTCTCTGTGCTCTGGCTTGAATTCAGCTCTTCTGAATGTGCATGGCATGAATAGATAATGACATTTCAGATCGGTTCTCCACAGGCCTATGCACAAAGACATTGATGTCTACCCATCCCAGAATACATCTACCTTTTTTCCCCTTTTATCTCCCCCTTCAGTACATCAGGTTCATGTTGTGGTGGGTAAACTAGCACTGGCCTTCTTCCTCACTTGCTTAAAGTTTGATATGTCCTTTGTCTGTAGCACATGTTCCTGTTAAACCCTAGGGGTGAGGTTCCTGTCCTACGGATGTTGGAATTTCATCCTTTTCCCATTACTCTTCAATCTTCTGCATTTTCTAGGCAGAGGAACCAATCAATGCAAGTGTCCTGCTTACAGACAGATCATCCTCTGTGTAGACCATGTTTTCTCAATTTGTAACACCAGCTGTTTCAGGAACAAAGCATTGTTTTTACCAAAATCATTTATAAAGCATCCAAGCAGCTCAATCAGAAGGCTAGCCTTAGGTTTGTCACCATTTGATCCAATAATTTCCCTGTCAGTAAAATTTACTGCTGTCTGTCTTACATCTTTTACCCTATTTTTTACTATCTCCCAGCTTCTCTAGATACTTCAAAATTTCTGATATAACAGCAAATTCCATATTTAACTAAGTTCTTATTTTAATGCTGTTATGAAGACCTAGGATAAAGGGAAGTGGTTTAAAGTTATTTTGTTGACTGAGGCAAATTCTTTTTCTTTACAAGAGGAAAATGCATATAATAACAGAGATAAGTTATGTAATTTGCTTGTCACACACTTTTCTCTGACTAGACACTTTAGGTCTGTGTTCTGGTGTCTGATCAAGCACTGTTTTATTGCATTCATCTTTGCTGCATTATTTTGTGAGGCTGCATGCAATAAAGGTTCTCTTCAGGATCCCATGATTTTCAAGAGAAAGTGGCAGTATGAGTATCTGTTATGTGTCAAGAGCCCTTCAGAAGATTTAAGATAGAGGTAACTTAAAAGTAAGGGTTACATGCTTTTCCTCTCTTGAAGGAAAAATGATGACATTTAGGTATTTGAAAATAAGTAAATGGGGTAAGTAAATTGAATTTAAGGGAATTTCAGTAAGTTTCATTGAATCAAAATTCTTTTTTCCCCTTGGGGGGGAAAAAAAAAGCCAGTTAAAGAATGTAGTATAATTGTTTACATTTGAAATGAGTTTTTCAGTGCCACTTATGACAGGTTTTACAGTACAGGCTTTGGTAAAAAATACAGCACTGGCTCAAATATGTTCTATTTTTTTCAATTTTGCTTTTTAAAATTTTAACAAAATTATGCTCCAGCAGACACACATAGACACAATTATGTGATAAGAAAAAATATATATAAAATATATCTGGGAATTATCATTGATGTGATTCCAGTACTTCAGCACATTATGTTCATTTCATGCTGGATATTTAATACCATTTGTATAACCACTCCATAGCAAACTATGCACGTTTTCCCTAAAACAATACATTAAAGCAGATTTAAAATATGATTCTTTAAAGTGGGCTGTGAGGAAGGAGGAGTGATGCAGATGGAGTTATGTTACGTCATGGCAAGGTGTGTTTCAGCATGTCCAATAGTAAAAGAATATGTCAATTCTTATCATTAACTGTGAACT
The DNA here is from genome assembly GCF_041296385.1 of Aphelocoma coerulescens. Lineage (NCBI taxonomy): Eukaryota > Metazoa > Chordata > Aves > Passeriformes > Corvidae > Aphelocoma > Aphelocoma coerulescens. The sequence continues at coordinate 102,272,193 of NC_091015.1, read as the reverse complement.
TTTTGAAGAAATGTCCTGTTCTCAATGCTCTATGAAGACCCAGGTACATTTATGGAGCATTATAAATGCATCAGGATTAAATGGGCTAGGTTGGGGGTTTTTTTTCTTCACTTTTTGTCTTGGATTGATTACCTTAAACTATTTTCTTGCTAAAGCATTCAATTTACTTTCCTCACTTACCAGGAAAAAAAGGGTAAATTAACATATTGAAATCGCAGGGGGGTTTGTCTTGGGATTGCAGACACAACCAGTTTTCCCTTTAAGATTTAATTTTCCTTCTGCTTACCTTATTTAAAAGTTCCACTATTAGCATTTATATACTAAGTATTAAGGGCTCTACTAATCTACCTTGTGAAATACCTAATTTGTTTAGCTTCAGTGCACAGAAGCACAAGAGAGTTAACACAGGACTCTCATATAAGTTTTACAACTTGTGACAACACAAAGCACCTCTCAGATGTTAATACACTGTGGGGCTTTAAACCTCATGCATTTTGCAAATATGACCTGAAAACAAAATTCTGCTTCTTATAGGTTTAAATACTCCATTTCTTTGAAATTTGTAAGTTAAAAATAACTAGAATTTTGTTTCAAATATTAATGACAAACACTTGCCCAAAAGTCCTTAGAAATCATTTTTTTTACCTGTAAAGTATAAACTACTGGAAAATGCTAATGTTCTCTTATTAATTTGTTTTATTGAAAGGTTAAGATGCCAGCATTTTCATAATTTATGCAGACAAATCTTCCTCATAATTTTAAGTTAAATACTTTTTTTCTGGAGTTTTGGGTTTTATCAAATTATTTGTTTCCTAAATATTCCTGAATATGGGACTATAATGAATAAAATTAGGAATCTAAATGAGCAAGCCTCAGATACCTGATTTTAAGTGTCTAGTTGAAAAAAATACAGGCTAAAAATTTTAAATGCCCTTTTAATCCAAACTATTTAAAAGTACAAAGGTAAAAAGAATCATGAGGTTCAATTTTCAGATAGTTTAGGATGTGATCTCGTTAAAGACGAAAAGGGATGCAATTATTCAATACACTAGCTTATTTTATATAAGTAACGATTGGGCCATGAAATATTTCTCTGGACTTATTCCAGGAAACTTCTCAGCTATATATAAAAAATGTGCAACAGTTGCACCACCCATTTTCTCTTTGGTTTCTATCTCCAAAGAAGGTAGAAAAATTTATTGTCTTATATCTGAAAGTTGCCAAGCATACCTTCCTTTGGGAATCATCTTCATTACTGTAATTCTTAGAAGCTCAAGTCATGGGCCAATACTCCCTGGTGCTAGTCACTGTACAAACAAATTATGTATAGCTGTGTTTTTTCTATAATGCCAGCCAAGACCAAATTAATGAAAATAAACAACTGTAGCTGTATCTGCTACAGACTAAAAGCCAGAATACCAACATCATTAGTCTTCTGCAGGAATTACAGCATGAAATAAGTAAAATGATGCAGTGAATTGAGTACTGTAGAAGATCTGGTTTCTAGACAGAGCACAGTGGCAATTTTTACATCTTAACTTTGGTATATGCTACCTTGAACTTTATGGTTTCTATCAATGCTGCTTTTTCAGGTTTTTTTGAGCAACTGTGACTTTTAGGTTACCTTGATAGATGAATGCATGCTAATTTTCTGTGAATGTCCTGGCAGGATTAGAGACAAACCACTTAAGTCTCTGAAGCCACTATCCTGCCCTGCTCCCTGGTGGAGGGAGTAGAGAAGGTGTCCCCAAGAAGTCAGCTTTAGCTAGTCAGATTATGCATAGTGGTTTATGGCTCATACATTTGTGATGAAGCAGAAGATGACATCTGATGTCATCTTTAAAATGCAGGTTAAGTTCATTTGAAAGAAAGCTATAAAGCATAACTTAAGAAAGGCTCTGCATTCTCCCAGAGTTTATAATCATGAAAAGAAATCAGAACAAAAGCATAAATAGATTGAATTATAGCAGGTAATTAAAACAAAATGCTTACTATGCTAGTCTTGTCTGCCACTCCTACTCAGTCAGAATGGTAGTTTATTTAATAAGCAGTCTTATTGAAGTGGGTTGATTGGCCATTGAGTGAGGGCTGTTTTATAGGAGGAAGCAGCAGAATCCAGTAGGTGATGAGTAAAATGTAATGCTTAATTCTGGTAGCTTGCTAACAGTTGAGCCTTTGGCTACATCCAAAGATGCTCAAATATATTTTGGTAGAAATATATATTTTCTATCAGCTTGCTGGTCTTTTTCCCCTTCCTGCTGAAACAGTTGACTTACATAGTGTTCAGAGGTCTTTTACTCAGACACAGAATGCCTACTTAGTTTCCTTTCTCCTTTTTCCATTGGGTAGACATGAGAAGCTACCAAACCCCAGGTAGATCTATCATGGGCTTTGGAAATTTTGTGAGTGTGAAATGCATGAAGTTTTCATCCCTAACCAGGCACACAGGTAAGTACTCCAGCAGTATTTTCAGGTACAGATACATGTTAAGAAACAAAGGCCTCACACAATGTGTTCCTGCAGATAAATTCTTCAGGGCACAAAGATCTAATAGGTTCTTGTAGATAGATAAGAGCGAACACATTTATTGTGAACTAAGTGCTTGCCCCCTTATCTAACGTTATCTCTGAGATGCTTGTGGAGTGTTAATTGTTTTTCTTCTCCCTACTGATGTATTTGTTTAGTGCAAAAGTGCACCTCCCATAATGTTAATTGAGAAAATAAAGAAATTATGATGAATTGCATGCACAAATTCCATCATGCCTTCTGAAAACTACATCAGAATCAACAATCCCGTATTTCATAGCAGCGGACAGAAAACAGATTTTCAAGTCATAAGTAAAACAAATGCCATCATTTTCCCTCTAGGAAATAGCTGTACCATCATGCCAAAGGAAAGGGCAGTTTTGATGGCTAAGAAATATTCAAGATTTTCATTGAAAAATAGATTTGATTTCCAAATGAACAGCAAGGTATTTAATGTAGAGGACTAGAGTTTTGTATAATAGAAGCTCCTTTTAGGTAAATTTTATAAAAAAAAAACCTGTGAAAAGTTATAATAATAATATGTACCCTTCAATACATTCTGTTTCAGTGAACATGTAAGTGCCTCTGAATCATTTATGCATACATGCAGGAAACTGATAAATTTTGAACAAATTTAATTGAAATCACCCCTGGAGTGAGTCTGAAGGAAGGATTAAATTTAATGGTCTCACAGAGTGTAGTACTGTAGCGCTCCACTGCCAACTCTGAAGTCTATATTTTTTCCCAATAAAAGATTCTATGCCTCAATCAGCACATAAATGGGAGTTTAATCACATCTCAGAATGAAAATCACTTTGCTTGTGCAGTAATGAGACTGAAGGAAGACGTTGAGATAGACAAATCACAGTTTGGTTTCACTTTAAGGGTGTCATACTAAAACACAGAATTTTGTCCCACATGATTTTAAGTGAGTTGCCTTGGATCTCAAGCAATATGTCAAGGTACTTTTTAAAAAATACGAATAGGGATGAACAATACAGGAAAATTTTGGCATGTCACTGAACCTGCAGTCCTGTCAGTGGAATGTCCTGGTTGTATCTGGGTGTAGATACATCTTCGAACATTCATCATCATCGTCTTTGTAGTATTCATGATTTAAAGATGCGTGATCTCATCCTATATCCCTCATTGTGTAGTCTTTTATTTCTGGCAGCAGCTTTTGATGGCTTGTAGCAGAGTGTCTTAGTAGAGTATTGTACCCTCACTTCTATTGGAGCACAGGAGAATCCAACACTGTTAGTATTTTACTGTTACAGGGGATAGATATTCTTTTATTTTATTATTATCCTTCTTAACTATTTCTAACTCTGTTGTTCTTCTGATCTGGTTCTTCTGTGATGGCCCTTGAAAGCAAATTTCTCCTAGCTAATAGCTAACTGGATTCCAGTCTCTGGTGTCCAGTATCAAACCCTGTAACCCGGTTCATAAAAGCACTATGGAAGCATAGGGGAAGCTGATGTCTGTGAGAAATGTGCTTTGACCAGTTAAACAGTCTGTGGTCTGAGCTCTGGATTTTATGCAACAGCTAACTACTCTGCTAAATTAGATTGTAGTTGTGGGGAGCATCCAAAAGAGCAATTTTTGCTCTCTAGTGTAACTATACCTCAACTTCTCTTGTCTGCAATCAAAATAGCAGTCCCAGTTCTTTGTAAAAGTATTGTGAAGATAAATTAATTAATCTATGCCAAATTAAGATAAATTAATTTATGTGGTGAGGAATGCCATGGAAAATGCTCATGAGGAAAGTAATAATTCTATATTCAAGAAGGGCTTGAGTTAGAGCTGTGTGGAGAATTGATTTTTCACTTCATTGGCTGACCTGAAAAATTGTGGAAAAAATCAATTTTGGACCAACCTGAAATGATTTTCTCTCATTTTTCTCACGGGAACATAAAGATAGGAGGAAATAATATATAAGTTTTATCTCAAATATAACATATCATTTGTCTGGAAGTAAAAAATTTCATTTTAATCTTAACTATTCATATCTTTTTACCAAATTGCAGGTAGGTATTTGAGGGAAATCATCCCTTCCAGCCTAATTATTGAGAGTTTGTTTTGAAAATAGATTAGCAAGTGTTGGGTTTGCTTGTTTGTTTGTTTGTTTGTTTAAGCCCCTATCCCTCAATCATTGGTGAAATGCCGTTGCAGGCGAAAAAACTGTAGATAAAATGGGGTCTAGTTAATAGCTGTGATGAACCAGGTTTGATGGACATGCAGATGGCTGTATTGGCTTAAGCACAAAAATCACCTTTTTGTGGACACAACATCACCATACTTCAGCATCTCCTGCTTTATTCTTCACAATTTTGAAAATGCCTTCTTCACCTTTTCACAGTCTATTTCAACGTCAGTGTTGTTTAGGCAGTCACCTGGTCTCCTTCCCAACCACACCTGATCAGTGCAGCTCTCACTTCAGTGTAAATACTTCACTGCCCTTTAGATAGATGCCAACACTGTGATACATTCCCAGTGCCATGACAGTAAAGTGGCTTTAGACATTATGAAATAACACCTACTTAGTTGATGGCACACACCAATTGCAGTATGCAGCCATACTAACCTGGCAGGTTGCTGGTCAAGCAGTAGCTCTGTCAAGGAGAATTTGGTGTGCCACCCATTTCTAGATGATGCATCTGTATGTCATCTGTATCCCACCCACTCAGTAGTGTGGACAAGCAAAAGAACTTCAGGGCATCTCTAGTCTGGAAAAGTTCAACCTGAGGCTGACATTACACTCTCTCACTGGTAAAAGACTGTAGTTTCAAATAAATACTGTAAATATGATGAAAAATATGCTTTAAACAATGAGTGGGTAAAAGAAAACACTAGACAGCTGCTGTTAAATAAGAACTATTTAAAATGCCAATGACTATGTAAGCTATAATACCTGAATACATATTAGGGAGATGTAATGAAGCAGCACAGGAGACAGGGTTCAAGAACTCAGAAAAAAATATCTTTATGTCCTACTGTGGTTTTATCTATGGCTGCTTATTATAACTTTTTGGAGTCTTGCTAGCTCCTTTTGAAATTACGTACCAGCATCAAAAACTTTGTTTCTCTGCTTTTTTGGTACAAGGGAATTTTTGTTCTAATAATTGGAAAAATAGTGCCCTCAGTATGAAGTCTCCACTGAGGGGAAAGGAATATATTTCAAGGTCTTCTCTAATAACCTTATTGCACTGGTACTAGTGTTTACACATATTATGCATAAATTATATAAACATAAGTTTGTTTTACAGTTGCATGTATCTATGTTCACTTTTTGTCAGTACTCTCACCATTCGTAGCAGTATTTTGCAACAGACAAATTAGTAGTTTGTTTGGATTTTATCCTTTAGCATTACTTGTAAAGAGGATGGCAGATTTAAATAATTCTTCCATTTATGTATTTTTTCTTGAGAACTCCTCTTGGTAGTGTTCAAATAGATCAAATAGAACTGTGGCATTTATAAATGTTGATTGTGTTGAACTCATCAACTAGAGACAGAGCTGTGAGAAAGGCTGTTGAGCACCTCCATCTTGGCATTCTTGGTACACAAGAATCCTTGAAACAAGAAACCACATTCACTTTGAGTGGCAGAATCTGTGTAAAATCTGTATAAACTTTCAGTCTACCAAATTACCGCACCTGTTATCCTCATAGGCTGGGCTACACAGCCTCCTCCCTGCCCCAGTGCCAGAGACAGACTCCTGGCTAGCACCAGTGTGCTGTGTTCTGTGTGGTCTTCACAGATTGAAGAGCCACAGTTTAACTGCAAGTCCTAGCTGTTATTTTCGTTGCAAGTGCTTGTCCACAGAGAGTTCTCTTGAGGTGAACAATTCTAAATATTTACGTTTCAAACTGAATGCAGGCTGCATGTTACAGTCTGAATCTGATTCATGCTATTCCCGAAAGTTCTAAGATATGCAAGAGAATGAATGATTCTCTGTGTAAGGAGATGGAAGAATTAATGGGAAAATATTTTTCCACTGATCTGGAATCCAAAGAATTCCAAGGATTATGCTTATATTAACCTTGAGTTGACTTTACTGTCCTTCAGGCCTGCTGACCTGAAGAGGCAAAGAACTACCTGGACTGAGCTCTGATTTACTTTAGGATAATAGGACTACATCACAAAAGTTGTCAGTCACCTGCATTGACATTCACTAAGATGGAGTTCAGGGAATTTCCTATATCCATGTCTCTTTTTTCCCCCAGAAGATTAACTACAGAAATCACAGAATGAAGAGCTGTTGATGAATCTTTTAGAGCAAACTGTTTATATGAATAATAACATATTATTAGGATAAGTGGAATTAATCAAAGAGTTCAAAAGGAACTTACATTTTAAACATGAAAACTACTGATATAACTATCGTTTTCTTAGATGGAACAGAATATTACAAGAAAAGAAGATGTCAAGGTTGAGGCCAGTCCTTAAAAATAACTCCAAAAGAGAATTCAGGGATCTTTTGGTCAGTCTCCAGAAAGAAAAATATGGACTGATTTTCATAGAGGCAAATCGGGAAGCAGGAAAATGTCCCTTAACAATGCATTAGAAGATGCTGGATGGGGGAATGAGGACAAATATCTCTGTTGCCTGGTTTGTCATTTCAGAGACAGGATATAGGGCTGGGTAAGTAAAGGTCTGTATCTCTGCTGGGAGGTCATTCCTCTGTATCTCTGGTATCAGACCTGATTAGTCTCTACAAATCTTTAAAATAAGTAAATTAAAAGTAAATACTTTTCTAGACTGACCTGTGACTTGTTCTGGGGATTCTCTCCAAATCAGTCAGGCATCCTAACATAGATGAGCAATCATCAATGTGATGTTTAGTGAAGAAGAGGTGTGAACATATAAGTGGGTGTGCCGGTTTTGTGCTGGAAAGAGTGTTGATAACACAGGGATGTTTTTGTTACTGTTGAGCAGTGCTGACCCAAAGTGAAGGCCTTTTCTTCTTCTCACCCAGCCCACCAGGGAGGACACTGGAGGTGCACAGGAAGGTGGGAGGGGACACAGCTGGGACAACTGACCCCATCTGACTCAAGGGACATTCCATGCCATATGGCATTATGTGCAGCATATAGATATGGGGGAAGAAGAAGGCAGGGGGGAACATTTAGAATGATGGTGTTTGTCCTCTCAAGCCTTGGAGCTATGATGTGCTGGAGTCTGCTTTCTGGGAGATGGCTGAACACCTGCCTGCCCATGGGAAGTGGTGAATGAATGGCTTGTCTTGCTTTGCTTGTGTGCATGGCTTTTGCTTTCCCTATTATATTGTCTTTATCTCAATGCACAAATTTTCTAACTTTACCCTTCTGATTCTCTTCCCCATGCCACCAGGAAGAAATGAGAGTGTAACTATGTAGGGTTTAGATGCCAGCTGGAATTAAACCAAAACGTCGGACTAAGGGAAATTGTCCTCTGCTGATAGTGTAAAACCTGTGAAAAATCATGAGAAAACTCCCACAGATCACATGACTACAAAGGAGAAAATAAGTGTCCTAAAACTTAGAATTGTGAATCTATACAGCTGATGCAGAAAAAGAATTGTGATTACTAGGGAGAACACAAATTTGAAACAGGTAAAAATATTTTAATGCTGAAGCTGTTACAAAGCATCCCAGACTTTGCAGACCAATGTAATTATTTAATTTCAAAGACAGCAAATAAATTTTCAGTGTTTCAGGTTTACCACTAGCTCTACTCTCAAGCCACTAAATTCATAAGACAGACATACTGTTTTCCAAACAAGCTAGTTGGGATTTTATGGCTTGCTGAATAGATTCAGAAAACCATCCTGTATAAAGTTCCTTTATCCCTAAAGTCATTTAACTTTATGCAATGCTTTTCTACAAAGTCAATCCAGTATGTGAGTTCCTACAGAGAACACTAATTGTCTATGAGCTACCATTTACACAAATAATTATAATAAAAAAATTAGGTGGTGGTTTACTGAAGGTTATAATGGGATAAGTTGAAAGAACCTCAGAATTGCCTTTAATTGGTTTCAGGAATAACCATCTGAGCAGGCTCACTTCTCTTTATTTGACTCACTGACTAAGAGTCGGAAAAACTGACTTGCACTGGCAGGCTGGCTTTGGCTGCCAATATAAATCGTTTTGGCCTTGTTTTAGACTACCTTAGACTTTCTTTTCCTTGGTAACCCTTTCAGATGACAAATACTAATGAGACTGAGGAATAGATTTAACACTTACCCTGGCACATTTCTTATTAAACTGTTCAGAAAAAAAGTTCTACTTCTCAGATCTTTAAGTAAACATTCTATTGATTCCTACATTTTTTAAAGCATGCAGTCGTAATCATAGACTCAATATGTTGGGTTTGGAGCAACCTTAAAGATCATCTAGTTTCCACCCTTCTGCCATGGGCAGGGACACCTTATTCATAGTGCATATTAGACTTACTTGTTATCATTTTATTTTCTTTTCTATTAGTTTTTAAGAATTTGGTTGTCATGGCCTTCATATACTTAACACTAAGCTTTAATTAATATCACAGCTTATGAAACCACAGTTCTAGTAATTTCCATGCAAGAAACAATAACACATAAATTACATCCTGAAGCATGGTAGCATTTTATGTGTATATTTTAAAGAGAAACAGCTGTAGATCTTTTAACTTAGCATTGTAACCAAATAGAATTTTTGCACTTTTTTTTTTCCAACTTCACAGGAAAAATCATAGAAGAAGCTGACAAGTCAAAAATATTTTCATGATCTTGTATCCTTCCTTATGACAAAGAGCTAGAACTTTTTGGGGGAAAAAATGGAATATCATTCATCAAGAGCTATTAAACTTTTTGTTTGGGCCTCACAGACTGTTTTCTTTGACAAGCCAATTTCAGCATGAAAAGAAATCAAACAAAAAAACAAAGGCAACTGTAGCTTTCTTATGTTTTTCAAGTCTAACACACTTAAGGAAAGTTTAAGCTTTTATTCTGAAAAAGGTGTCTGTCATGAAGTGTGAGGGTTGAAGTATCTCTTGAAACAGGAAAGGAAGTGTCTCAGGTTCGCAGACAAGAGATTTCTTTCAGGGAGAAGGTTATGGGATCAGTGCTTTTCCTCTGAATCCTTGCTCTCTCTGGTAGCAGGCCTTAATTTCATCCTGTAATGCTCGAAGACACTGAGGGTCTCATCTAATTTCAACATTTAGAGTACCACTGAAAATTAGTTTTGAAAACTACAAGCACTGTTATGCTGGTATTCAAATACAAGTTAAGTTAAAAAATATTTCACAAGTCTGTTTGAATATGTTATGCATAACCATAAATACACTTTTTTTTTTTTTTTTTTTACTAGTATCCAAGCATCTTTTCTCTTGCATTTTGCTCTTTTACATTTCCTTCTCTGTGATTCCAACCTTCATTGCAGTTTATAACATAAAGCTATTTTTCTTTCTCCTTATGGGACCTTCTAAAGTTTGTTTACCCCCTTCTCCCTCTCCTTGGCATTACACTGGTATGTGAACACACTCACTTCATAATATGGTTGTCCACTTGTGCAGTCCCCCTGCATAACCAAATCAAATCTTAGTCCCCCTTTCACCCTACGGTCCCACTCTTTGGGTCTACAGAAATGTCAACAAACTATACCTGCAGTATACTTGACAGAAAGAAAATCAAGTCTACACCTTTTATAGGAAAAGGCTTACTCTAGATTATACACTTGCTAAAAAAGAAGCTCTTGTCTCTAGAAACTAAATTACTCCAAAATCACAGTAGTAATTTTCCCCCCACCCATGCCCTTGCACAATTAACAACCATATCCAACATGAAAGGGTGGGTGGGGTTAGAAGGGATTCTTGCAAAATTCCCATGAAAAATAATTCATATGAAACTACCCAGTCTTGAAGCAGCAGATGAAAAGTATTCGCTCTGGATAGTTCCTTCGGGGGTTTTTTCCTCAAGTTTGGGGGGTTTGTTTGTTTGTTTGTTTGTTTTTGTTTGTTCATTGTTGGGTGGTTTGGTTTTTTCTCCTTCTTAAATTACCCTTTGTGGTCATGGCTTAGGGCTTGTGTTAAAAAACTGAGAACTTAACTTTTGCAGCTTCATTTTTACCTTACAGTAGCAGATACTGTTATAAACACAGTTGCCCTCTGAGGGGTTACTGAGCCCAGCAGAAAAACTGCAGCTAGCACAGAAACACAGTAAATTCCAAATGCATTACTTCTTCCCTTCCCCTTTCCAAATACAAAACATTCAACTACATCGGATTCTTTGATTTTTGATAACAGGGCTTGGTTTCTAAATGTAATATGCCCCAGGTTACTTCGTAAGTTTTCTTGGCCTGTGATCAGGAGCACACCTGACAGATGCAGACTACCTCTCCTGTCACCTTCATGTAATCCTTCATGTTTTGTATCAAAGAATTCCTCCAGCAGTTGAAAGCAAATTTATCCTCAAAGGTATTTATGACAAATACAATAATTCCTTTTAATGCAGGGGCTGTTTAATCCACCAACCTATTAAGTACAGTATACCTCCAGCAAACAACCATTACTTCTCATTAACATATTGCACTTAAAAATACAATTAATCCTTTAATAGGAACCTAAAATACATAGTTTCCTCTATGCAGCACCTCTCCCGATAATAATCTGCAGAAAGTGGTATCCAAAATTTAATTAAAAGCAAAGTGTTCTTACATACTAGGCTTCCTGTTCAGACACACAATGGCTTGATGTTATTGGTGCTTTCACTGATTAAAAGGATTTACAATACATAGTGTTGGGAAAGAAGCTCTATAATTGCTGCTAATTGCCTTCATTTTTAGATGGTTGGATATATTTCACATGGATCTTGTTTAACTGTGCTAGATATTTTCCAAGCATATATATTAAACTTTTCCTTTTATTAATTCAAAAACTAACTACAGGTTTCTTTTTTTTCCTTACCTATTACTCCACAAACTATTTTGGTAAAGTGCTTTTTCATAGCCAATGATAATTATACTTAAATAGAGAATAAAAATAACTTTTTGATTAAATTTACAGGCTTATGGCTCAGAAAATATGATTTCTATTCTCACTTGCACAATGGATTTTCTGTGTCACTCAGCAAGACAGGCATGAGCACAGCTACTTTTCTCCATCTCTTACTGAAGAGTGTTTGCTTTTAAAAATGTCTTTTTCTATCTAATTAGTTCTAATCAAGAATAGTGACAAAAATGCTGTTAGAAAAGGTATACTGAAAAAAAATTGAATACTGAAACAATCATATGAATCAAATGGTTATAATTATTATAAATTCTAAATAGGATATTTTATTTTGTTGATGTAACCTCAGTCAATATCTTCTGGCTTCTCGAAGCAGAGAACAATATTTTTCTCAGTTTCCATTTACAGTTAAGCCGCCTTCTGCTGTTTTGGCCTCCCACTTTTACTGGACTAGAGCACATATAACCTGATACTGAAGCAATTCCTTGTGGTGTGCCCTAGAAGGTAAATCTAGGTACTGAAAGATCTGCTTTTTAACCATCAGTCTCTCTGGTTTGAAACAGAAACCCAACATGAGGTTTTCCTCGTCCAAGTGCAGTATGTACTACTCAGCAAGTAACTGGATGTTGGATATTAAATTCTGTTCTACTGAAGCTATTTTACCATGAGCATAATGAGCACATGACATCAGGGCTTGGCAGGCTTGTATGTGCTTCTCCCTAGTAAAAAAATCACCATCAAGATGAGTCTCAAAGGCCTCAGTTGCTCACAGGGGCTACACTAATAAGTGGTGTCTTGAAATTAGAATTTAATTTCTAAATCTCATAGCCTGAAGAAGTTTTGCCAGTGATGACAGACCCTAGCATGACTTTACCAAGTACACACAATAGGAATGTATCTGTGATATGTAACAATTGGTGCCGAGAACCCAAGGCCCATGGTATATAGATGTTTATTCAGACTGGGTCTAGTCTGTCTCCTGTACTGGAAGTCTCTTGGCAGCTGAAGAATATTAAGTGCATTCTTAGAGCGAATATTCCAAATTAGTTTCGTTTGAAATGTGTGCTCTGAGCCTGCTCTGTGCAGTAAGGGGTAGGGAAATTGACTCAAGCATATGTTTGATTGTAGATAGGAAAAGAGAAAAAATGCTTAATTTTAATGTACACTTTTTCATTTTAATTGTTTTACTAGAAAAATTCTAGAATGCCTTCAAGGTACCTACACTCTGCTGTCTGTAATATAAAAGAAAAAAATCAAAAAACATGCACAACTTTATCAATTAAAGTTGTTCATAATAATCTTGAGAACTCAAGGTAGATGTCATCATAGAAATGTTATTTCTGCTGTCTGATTAATAACATCACAGTCCTCTTCTCACTTTATTTTTATTAATTTTGATCCTGAGAAACCAATGATAATCAAATGCATTACTTTCTTTAGGAATCTATCTTCTATTATAAAAACGGTCTGTTAGCAGTAAACATCCTAAACTCTGAAGCCTTTTTTATGCCAGGAGCCAGGACTATATGAAAAGTGTATGGTTGGCTGATTTGGATTTTATGTTTTGAAAAGCTGCCCTGAAAACCTTCAATATTTGGCAAGATCTTCCACCATTTAGCAGATTTCAAGACATGTTTCTTAAAACATGTTTTCACCTGTTTCGGCAATGCTTTTAATTTTTTACCATGTGTACTACAACTTTTCAGAGACATAGCTTGTACAGTAAATTTTACTCAATTACTGAAGTGATCAGGAAGCAAAATATAGAGTTTCAAACCACATCAAATAAACATATCTAAGCACAGGTTTTAATGTGTGATTACATGATTAGTAGCTGAAGTCCACCAGTTTCACAGAACATGAAGGGGTATATATCCAACGGAACAAGTTGAAGATTCTAGTTGAAATGAATCTTATTTAACTAAGAATTGGCACAAACATGCTTTGTAGTCCTGTACTTTTTTTTATCATCAACATTAAAAACTCCTCATGTTTAACAAATTTGTTTCCACCTATGCAATGTAATAATCCTACTTCACTTTTGATTTTATAGAAGGAACACACAGATACTAATTCATATCTGATTTAAATGAACATGTTCCTGCTAGTTAAGGTATTCAGTTAGATTTCAGTCTCTCCAGCTGAGTTACCTGAATGAGAAGACTTTTTGTAAAGATGTTGATGTGGGAGGTTTTCCCTTTAGCAATTTTGCATACAAATTAGATGCATGTGTGTCTGAAAAATGTGTATATATATATATATATATATATATATATATATATATATATATATATATCAGGAAATAACCTCATAAAAGATTTTGGAACTAAAAGTCTTGGGCAATTACTGTTGAGTATGAATCTATACTACCCAGTAGAAATTACTGACAGGAAAAATATCTATCTTCTTCATTGGTTTGTAGCAGAACAAAAATATTTATGTAAGAAATGGGCTGCTTAATCACTTCTTCATATTTATGACCCGTAAATTTCCAGTATTTACAAATGTTGTCATTAAAACCACTCATCCCACAGTCTTTGCTTGAATAATTCTTGTGTATTTTTTATATTTTTATATTTTTGTATTGAATTTTCAATTAAAAAAATTTCTTAGCTAAGTCCTTGTGATTTGACCCATGCATGACTTTTACCTTCAGCATAAAATTAGAGGGTAGGGAATAAGATCAGACTCAGGGACTGTCATGCCTTATCTTATCTATGTAAGAATCTTTTTGCAGATTTCTCAATGTGATGCTCCCTTTTAATCAAAGGGGTTGCATACTCATCCCCCTACTACAGTATCAAGTGAGATTTATATTCTCATCTTTATAATTAATAGGAAAGGGCATAATTTCTTTATTTTTTGGGTGCAAAGAAATATGGTTAAAAACTATTTGTAAAGTTAAAAATGCTGGTTTGTAATTATGTCTGGCCTCAGGTTGTCTTAAAAACTATCCTAAAAGGAGTCACAGAGGTATCTAAACTTGTCATTTACAAGCAGATAATCAATTAGAGACTGTTTTAAATAGGGCTGTGCATCTCCTACTTCTTTTTAAGTAATTGCATACGGCTTCAAAACTCTCAGATGAGTCTTGTGGTGAGGAAGAAGACATATCATTTATACATTTATCAGTCAAATCCAAGATATTTTCCCCCAAAAGTCTGTATAAAAACTGTTTAGAATGATCTGGAACAAGATAGGAAGACTGATCTATAGGACCCAGTAGTTCTACAGTAATATTACAATGCAGTAAGGCTTACAAATGCACAGACTTTCCTTTTAGAGGGAATTTATCTTGGTATGTGTCAGTTGTGAAAGTTCAGGAGTTAATTCATGAGCAGATGCTGGTATTGACAAAAAGTCACAAAACTAAGAGAAAAGTAGTTCCTTCACTTCTTTAGGAAGAACAATTTCACTGTTGTATCATCCTATATATTTTCTAACACTCTGATTTTGCCCCTTGTTTCCCTTTGGATTTCCTCCTCTTCATCTGCAACTCCTTTAAGGTTTTGTGCATATTTTATCAAGAAAATCTGCTATTTTTGCATCTCAATAAATCTATTTCATTTTTTTGTTGTTGCAAAATGGAACTGATGGCTCATTTTCAGCTTTTCAGTCTTAGCCTCTTAGTGCTTAACTACAACTTCGGCAGTCAACCCTTTTTTGTGTTACTTTAATTCATTTTGTTTGTTGATGCAGACTTGTATCCATATTCAGCATCATTACAACTAATGACTAACCTGAAAATTTTTGGGGACATGATTAAGTAGGAGCAGAAGGGTCTGTGAAGTTATGATTTTCAGCCAAAGGTAAAGGGATGAATGGAGATTTTTTTTCTTGCCAAACCTGGGACTTAAAACACTGCTTAATCTGGTCAACATAACTAAATGTAAGTGTTCCGTGTTGTGGAAGAGATAGCTTATGGAAATTCCAGATTGTGCCTGTGAGTTATCTGGAACTTAGAAGATATACATCTGTAAAACCACTTTCCACCTTCCTCTGGATCTTGCTGTCAACACACAGCTGCTCTGATCATGTCTTCAACAACTGAAGAACAGAGAGCTTGCTCTGAGGTATTTAAGGCCACATGAATCTCACCAGTAATTTAGCGCAAATTCCAGTTTTGCAAGTGAAATTTCTTCAAGTGAAAAAAGTCTTTAGATTCCCTCTCTTTTTTTTACAAAGCTAATGCTCAGGTCTTTGCATGATGCTAATATATTGCAAGTTCAGGAGCAAGAAAGAGCTACAGGATGCACAACTAATGGAGAAACCAGAGACAATCAGAAGAGAACTGGGAAAAGATAAAATGGAAAGGAAGAATCAACACTTTGCAGAAGGGCCATTGTTTATATCTCTTAGAAGCTGGTGAGAACTAGGAGGTGGAAGATGTACCAATGTTCTAAATGGAGAGGAGAGTCAAAGACTCTAAGAGCAAGGGAATACTCTGTGACTATTTAGGGGCAGTCCTTTTTGGTAAGAAGAATGGCACATGAGAAAGAAGAAGAAATGAGAAAATCTCTGGGTCATAGAACTTGTTCCAAAGCACTTTGTATCAAAGAGAAGGAAACAAGCAATGGATGTTGGGTAAGTCAGATTGGTCTCATCGAACAGATACTGAATTTGGGAATAGTAGCAGTGCTTAGACATAGGCAGATTTCCTGCTTAAACAGAAATAGGTCTGGCAGAGACAGTACTGTTATTCACACAGATATATCCCCATTATGGATTTGTTGAGTTTATTGTTCTGAGTTTTGCATTTGCCATTAGTGGTTTACATGGGGCTTTTTTCTCCAACTTGACAAGACCATTTCAGATTCTAATCCTGTCCTCCAATGTCTCCACATCTGTCACAGTTCGGTGTCATCTGTAGATTTAATAGGCTTACTCTCTGTGCTATCATCCAACATTGTAATGAAAATATTGAATCACATTAAATTAAAGACAGGCTCCTGAAGAGCCCAATTTGATACATCTCTCCACTTTGACAGTGAGCCACTGATAATTATTCTCTGTGTGGTTTTCCAACCAGCTAGGCTCACCAAACAGCAGTATCATCTAGTTTATATTTCCATGGCTTAGTTATGAAAATGTCATGTGCAACAATGTAAAAAGCCTTACTAAAGTCAGCATGTGTCACATACTTTTACTCATCCACAAGTCCTGTTAACTTTCATACAAAGAAATTAGATTGATTTGACATGATTTGTTCTTAATGAATCTGTGTGGCCTGCTTTTCTCCTTATTCTTATTTTTAGGGCACTTAGAAGAAGGGTTTTGTTATTTTTTCTTGCTGTTTTCCAGAAATCAGAGTTTTTACCTTTGTTCACTTTTTTTGACGTTTGTTGGCAATGTTTATGTTAATATACTTGAGATAAGGCTTGCCTTTTGTGGTACTACTCCAAATAGAAGGCCTTTATCCAGAAGAGACTTCTCATGCATGTGTTTCTATACTTGCAAAACTATCTGTGCTGGTTTTGGCTGGAATACAGGTAATTTTCTTCATAGTGGCTAGTACTGGACTAAGTTTTGGAGTTGTGTTGCAAACAGCATTGAGAACACAGAGAGGTCTTCACTACTGCTGAGCAGTATTTACAGAGAGTCAAGACCTTCTCTGCTTCTCACCCCACCCCACAAGTGAGGAGGCTGGAGGAGCACAAGGAGTTGGGAGGGGACACAGCTGGGACAGCTGAGCCCAGGGGATGAAAGGGTTATCTCAGACCACATGTCATCATGCTCAGCATATAAAGTGGGGGGAGAAGGAAGGCAGGGGGAGATATTTAGAGGGATGGCGTTTGTCTTCCCGAGTCACCATGACACATGATGGAGCCCTGCTGTCCTGGAGATGGCTGAACACCAGCCTGCCCAAGAGAAGCGGCGAATGAATGCCTCGTTTTGCTTTGGTTGTGCGCATGGCTTTGTTTTAGCTATTAAACTGCCTTTATCTCAGCCCACAAGTTCTCTCATTTTTACCCTTCTGATTCTCTGCTCCATCCCCCTGCTGGGAAGTAAGCAAGTGGCTGTGTGAGGGTTAGCTGCCACATGGGGTTAAACCACACCACCATCCAGTGCCCTCTTTGCTATTTCCATATTTCCCAGCAACTAGTTTCTTCTCTATCATGTCTTTTCGAAAGTTCAAGGTTGTCAGAATGAAAGCATATTTCTCTGTCCACCTTGCAAAAGTTCCTGGATGTTTTTGATGGTTTTCACACCCTTTATTTTCACAGATGGGACCATTAGCAGAACAAAAAGAAAGCTATGTCCTTCCTTGCTATTCTAGGTTGTTTTTTTTTCCTCTCTCTCTCTCTCTCTCTTCCTCCAGAAAGAGATGCTTTGGACAGATAGGTGCATTTCAGTTCAGACAGTTTTATGTTTGTCTTATGTGGGAACAAGTTGGTTTATAGGACAGAATCAATACTACCACTAGAGAAAAATGTGTAAATTGCACACCTCTTTCCTCTCAGCTTGTGAGACATTAGAATCCATTATCTGTACTGAGTTTTCAACAGCTCTCTTAAGTAATCCCACTGAAGAGCAAAAGAGCAATAACCTCTCTCCCCTGGAACCCTTGAAAGACATTCATTTACCAGTACTTGGTATTAGTTATCTAGAGAAAATAGGTGGTGTACATGGCTATGAAACTTGTATGACTATGTTTTATCTCTGTTTTTAACATGCTGCTAAAAGATCTTATTCCTGTCAAGGGCAACTACAGTTTTGAAAACAGACTGTTGCAAAGGGGACACAGTCTATGTGTCATCATAGAAATTCTTTCTTTATATATTTTTGATAGCAAAAGTTGGAATTCTGGAAAAATGTAGTTGAAATTAACATTGATATTAAGAAATATTAACATATATTTTATAGAGAATAGAAACAATTGCAGCATGTGCTTAAAGAACTTAGTAGTTATTTTGGTCAAAAAGATATTTTGACAGAAAAGGAGACAGAAGCAAGAAATTGCTTTTCTTATTATGGTGGAGGCTGCACAGAGTATACACATATGGTGAACAATGATCAAACAAGAGAAGTAAATCACCTCCCAGCAGCTTAGCAGCTATATCTAAGTTTCAGTATTAACAGCAATATTTCAACTTGCATTTGGGATAATTGAGTTTATATATTTGGACAATCAGGCAGGTATGTAGCAAATCTTAAATGGTCCCACCATGGCTGGGTCATGATTAATCCTGTGACCACCTGCAAATAATCCTTTATACAGTGAGTAGGGGTTGCCACTGGGAAACATGGTTACAACAGCCAAACTGAAGTCCATCTTTGCCCTGTGAAGTGAATGGAATGACATAAAAACATTTATATCTTATATGTGAAGCATAACATACAAAGAGCTTACAAACTATAGATGTGTTTTTCCCAAGAAATCAGTGCATATGAAATTCATGGTCCAATTCAGAGACAGATAAATTTATGTTGCTTATCGATAGGCACACTGCCATTGTATACATCATAATAACATCATAATGGTATGAAAATTTAATTTTATGTTGATATTTTTACTATTAATTCTTAAAAACTTATTTTGTTTTTAGGTCTGCTAGGCTGGGTGCAATCCATTCATGTTTCTACATGTTGATACTCTAATTACCAGAAGTTGCACATTAAGAGACTTACACTGAACAAAGACAATATATTATATTGTCATATTAGTGCAGTCTGAGCTATTAACTGAGATGCCAAAAGATATCTGCACTTATGTTATTTCACATTCAGTTATGAATACTTTGAACAAGCAGCTACATGCTTGTTCAGTTCTCATTCCACATCTTCCCAAAAATGAGAAAATTACCCACTGTGGTCACAGATTTATTCCATATTCCTGTATCCAGTTAAAAAATTAATAAACAATTTCTTTTTAAAAACAGCACCCTTCTCTGCCTGAAAACCAATAGCCAACAACAAATAAAAGAATGTTTATTTAAAACCTTCAACAAATAAAAAATCCCAACACTATGGTCAATCAACACTAAGAATAATTTTCAAAACGACTGTTAGAGGCATATTGCATTTTCTTATATTACAGTATCCACTCACTGTTTCTTCCATTTTGAAGATTCTGATATTGGTCTTGCTTTCTGGGAATGGCTGGAGATCATGGCCATCTCTATGTTAACAACAAATATTCATCTCTAAACTCACATCAAATATAGAGTTTCTCATGAAGGTGTAAACATTTTTTATATATTTTGGTTTGTGGCCACGTAGAACTCTATCTGGAATCTGTAGTTAGAGTATTATCAGTAGTTTTTGTGAATGAGAATGTTATTAAAGCCCATCAATCTCAATCAGAGCTGGATAACTTTACTACAACTCCTGACTTTTCTCCATCATCAGTTATATCTGCATTGGTTCCAAGGAGCCAAAAAGAGATATATCTAAATAAAGACACTGGTGAGACTTTGGAGACTATAACACAATACTTATCTGTTTCCATTTATTTCTAACTGTAGACAGAAAGTGGCATTTCAATGTAAAAAATTTCAGCTAGCACTATGAATTGCTGGTGGGTTTGAACTCACATACACTCATTCTTTGCATATTTCTAAAGACAAATCTCAGTTTATATATTCCTTATGTAGCTGGTGTCCTCACTGTGTACTGGTAGAGCTGTTTTTTAGTTTTATAAAAATAATATGAATGGTCAGCAGCATAGGAATATGTGATGGGTATCAGAAACAATAGCTCTAAAATGAGAATCTCATGTATGCACAAACACAAAGAATGCCGATTGTCCCTAAGGAGAAACCATAGAGTCCAGGTCTGGCTTTAAACAACAATTAAGAAGCTTTCTACACCTTTTTTTTTGTGGATGCATGCTCCACAGTAACATGTAGACCTCAGAGAAAAACATCTACAGTGGTACAGACAACAGGAGTTCAATAAATTCTGTTGTGAAACTGAGTCTTCATCCTAAGTGCTGGGTCCAGAGACTGAAAAAAGGAGCTCAGTGTGAGGCCAGATGTGTGCAGTGTCAAGGCATTGAGGATGTTTATGAATATAACACAATAATATAGGAATTTTTATTTATTCACTTGAAAGCAGAAAAAACATGTAAAGAGCCTGAAAGGGAGAATGTATAGGGGGGTTTTCAGCAAGTAAAATCAATTCTTATTTAGGAAAGTGTTTGAAAAGAAAACTCATATGGCAGATTTCTTTCATAATGTACTAGAAATTTTTAATCCAAAATTAGGTTTGTACTAGAATATATTAAGCCTTACTATAGTGACAGATCCAATGACAAATCAAATTGCCTCAGCAGAGTCCAAATGGTTCTACAAATTAGAATGAGAAAGATTTCCTTGTTGCAATTGCAGTCTTCATGTGATCTTGTGAACACATGCTCATATTCCTCAAAGAATATTCTTGATTTTGTCACAAAACTCAATATGCCTGTAGAAATTCTCTGTCCCAATTTCATGCAGACTATTCTGTGACCTTTTTCTGACTTCAGGAAAAGACAAAGGCAGGACATATAGATCTGTAAGACCATGTTGGAGATATCTGAGGACCTTGTATTTCATCTTCGGATTCTTCTAGGAATGCAGTGAAAATTTTTAACTGCAGAGATATCAGATTCATGTAATGGCATATAAGTTTTCATCTCCTGTTAATTTTAATTGTAATGGTGGAAAATCTGAGTAACTCTGAAACAGTAAATAAAATGTATCAATGTGTATGTGTGAACCTACTGAGGGAGAAATAAGAACTTACTGTTAAGGTACTGCTTCAGAAGGCAATAATGATTCTTGGTGACTTAAAGTTTGAAGGCTTTGAAACCAGTTTCTTGTTCCTCTGTAAAGGAACAAGAACAAACCCATTTTGCTCCAATATTTTGAGCTCAGAAAATACTCATCCAGGAACTGAACTGAGCATCACAAAATAGTTAAGACCAGTCACTTATGCTTGTTGTGATCAAGAAGTTTCAGTAAAAGAAAACAAAAGATGTCTACATTTTTTCAGCTCCTTATATGCATACTTAGAACTGCTTGCTGTGTTAATCTTTTCATTTTGTGCTTGCAATGTATTGGAGAGGATAGACGTTTTTGAGGTATGTATTGTAACTGACTTTTTTTAGCTCTGAATAAATATTTGTCAAAGGAAAAAAGCAACCAAAACTTTAAAGACTTTCAAGACTATTTGTGTCTGCTAGAGTGTTTTTTGGTAGTGTATTTGAGGTTTTCAAAACATCCCTAGCAGTAGGTGTTTCTACACTTGTGGGCCAGCAGTTCCTCACCTTAGAAGAATCCTGAGGTTCTGGAGGTAACCAGTCAGGTGTAAAAAGAGAAGTATTACTATGTGAGAAAAAACAGGAAGTTTAATTGGAATTTTTAAAATGGAAACCATATTTAGGTTATAAAATAAAAATTGTTGTCATTTTTAGTATTACACTGCTGTGAAATGACCAATGAGAAAATATAATGAATTTGTGTAGAAACTAATAAGTATTTAGAACTTTGTGAACTTAGTCTCTGTTTTACTACATTTCACTCTGTTTTAATGTTATTTTTAGGTTTCCTATAAAATTATTCAGGAAATAGGTGTTTCAAAAAATGAGATAAACAATTCATAAATAAAAGGTAAAATAATGGTTTTAGATTCCTAAGAAGGCTATTAAATTTTAGAAATAAAACACATGTATTCCAGGTGTGCTTTTTTTTTTTCTTTTAATTTGTACTTTTAAACTACTTTTTTTTAAGGTGGGAATGGAAATGGAGGAAGTTAGTGTAAGGAGAAAATATTATTGAATGTAGACAATAAGTAAGCTTGAAAGGATCATGGAAATCAGTGTCACACAAAGTACAGCTAAGAAATACTGTGCACCCTCAGGCTTCATTTTCTGTGGCCTAGAGAGCCTCACCTGGGACCAGAATTTCATATCTCAGAATAATATCTCAGCTAAACCAGCTTTTTTGACCTGCTGTGTTTGAAAATGGGAGCTCAGATGAGATGCTGGTTGTTAATCACTGTCTTTGCCCTTGGAATATTAAATAAAATGCAATGGAGGAAAGGGAAGGAAGGAGAGAGAGGGAGAGGAAGGAAGCAATGGAAAACATCTGTTCATTACAGTCTCATAAATCAGAAGGAAAAAAATATTTAATAGATTTATCACAAGAAGTGCTAGAAGCAGAAATGAGATTGATTTACTCTTGAAACGGAATCATATTTTGACTTCAAATAAAGCAACACAGGGAATCTAAAATATATGTGTGTATTTCATATGAGAACAAATGAACAAAAACTCCAGGTCCCAAATAGTTCAGTGACCTATGTTTAAGTATTAAGGTTTCAAAATTTAAAAATAAGATGTCCACATATACAAAAGTGAGGTTCCCTCTTGAATCCCATATTCAGTTATCTAGTTTTACAAGAAAAAGTGTTGAGTGACTAACAATATTTTCCTGTGCAAAAGTTAAAAATATTTTTCTTTTATTTTCAAAGTGGACTGGGTTTTCAGTGTGTACGTATAACTTGAAAGAAAAATTCCTGAAGGACCATTTACAAAAAAGTATCTTTTTCCAAATTCTAAATTCAGAAATTAATAATGAACAAACTTCATCACAATATTTTAATAGAACAGAAGAAAATTGTCATGGGTTAGCAAAGCATCGTCTTGGATGTGATGTTCTTGCAAAGGGGTGCTTACAACCTCCTCTGTGACCTGACAGAACCTATCAGCTGGCCAGTTTGAATATGGACAATTCTTTGAGCCACTTAAAGTTGTGACCACCTCTGTGATCCACATTTAAGAATAGACAAACCCCAGGCAGAGCTCTCTCTCGTTTCCGGCGCTGGCACAGGTGGCTGCCGGCCCCGTGCGAGGGCCAGTGGGCCCGGCCAGGCCCTGCTTGGGCCAGGCCGGGCCAGGCCACGGCCATCCTGGAGCCGGTGGGCCCTGTGCCACCCGCGGAACCCCCCCCACAGCCCTGCTGTGGGCAGCTGGAGCGGCTCGGCTCTCCGTCTCCAGTGCGGCCAAGATTCAGCTAAAGCGGCACCGCTGTCCGGCAAAGATCATGCGACCAACAGTGATAATCGACATTCCAGCTGCAAGGCTGGGGGAAGATTAACCCTTTTAGTGCTGTGAAGAGCTGAAAACCTGAGGGAGAAGAAAGAGGAGATGCTTAAAGCTGAAATTCTATTGTGAAGCTATGATATATCAGAGTATCCCGTTGTAATTTCATGAAGATATGGGGGGTGGAGCGTTCAACTTGTACTTGAGAGCAGAAGCACCTGCGCTGAGATAGGCAGATGCTGACGCAGCTGTAATTTCATGAGAAGTTTGAACAGGGAGCGATGGAAGCGATGAGGACTCTTACTCCAAATGGAAAGGAGAAACCTCAGTTCCTAGAGATGCTCCCAGAGATAGTCCTAGAGATGATGAGGAAGACCCTTTGCTCCCAGGGAAGGAGAAGGGCCTCTGTTCTTAGACATAAAATGCTCCCAGAGATGGGTGAAGAGAACTTCTTTTTTTTTGAGTGGCTCAACCTTAAAGTTGTACCCCAGCAATTCAAGAGTGGACCCTCGAAAGCTGCAAGTTGGGGGAAGGGACTCACATGCGAACAGGGAACCAACCCAGGCAGCTGTCTCGTGATAATGTTTTCATAGCATGGGCAAGAGAGACTCCTCTTCCTAAATGGACTGAACAAGGTTATTATGGAAGTGGCAAACAGACTGCACATCTCAAGGGTTGTCTTTTTACATTGTCAGTGGGAGAAGGGAGAAATGTGGGAGGGAGTAGAAGTGTTCTAAAGGTGTGGTATGATTTTTTTTTTTCCCTCTTTCTTCCTTTAGGTCTGTTAATAAACTTCTTTATATTTTTTCAAGTTTTGTGCCTGCTTTGCTTTTCTCCTAATTCTTATCTCACAGAAGATAAACAGTAATGAGTATTTTGGACCAAACCACTACACTAAATTGGTGTTTCTGCCCGGTTACAAACCAAACCCACTACAAAAATAAACAGAAAACCCAAGAACAGAAATAGACCGCTCTATCCTAAATCTTCCTAATTATTTTGGTGCATTAAATAACCTCAGCCTGCCTGGGATGGCCAGGTAACCCTGTTCTCCCACAGAACTTGATCAACACTGTGAAGAGTAAGAAAGAATTGATGATGTAATATATTTAACAAGAAATGAACTAAAAGGAAAAAGGATATCACAAACATAATTTTTCACTTATAATTTTAGTCAGGAGTTTAGAAAAATTTTATCTGACTTCAATAACTTTTGAACCTTTTATGACTGCCCTGTTTGTCTCCTTGGTACTTTATTTGCAGTGTTTCTGTACCTGCTGTATCAAAGCTGTGAACAACCATTTTAAAAGCAGGTTTAATCCATAATGGGGTATGCTTTATTTCCATTCCAGAAGAACCACCATGAAATGGTCTCTTCTCATCAGAAGACGAATTCAAAGAATAGGCAGCTTCCACAGCCTCAATAACTATAGGTTTCACACTTGTTTGACTTCTTTGAATGTAGGATCACCTCTTAAGGGGACTCTAAATTTGATACATTCCTTCCCATACAGCACTGTTATATATAGCACCTTTCTTGTGGGTTTTCATCAGCATTTTAGCATACAAAAGAAAAAGAATGTCAGTTATGTCATGACAGACATTAAAATATTTGAAAAAATGGTAAAATTTTAGGGTGTTAGAGAAATCAAAGTCATTGTCACATTACATACTGGTTCACTGAGATCACAGAAGGGTACAAACTAAAAATCATTGTAGAAATTAAACAGGTCTTTAACTTTGTCTTTTGAAGTATCACCCTTTACACTGTTCTCTGAACTGCAAAACTCTCTAGTTGCAAGTTTGTTTACCTCTGAAGTGCACTATAACAGTCAAACATTTTTGGGAAGAAAAAGGGAAAAGAAAATGTAAATTTTATGCTTACTGTTAAACTGGAAATAGAAAAGAGGAATATCATTTTAGTACCAATGCCTCTATATCCTGGATAGGAGACAATGACTCAATCCTGAAGAACCTTATCTTCAACAAAGAGCTTGAGATTTTAGTTTTAATCAGCAAAGTGCTTTTGAGGAAAGTTTCCCAGTTCTCCCCACTTAACATTTGTTGATTCAGAACTCACTGCCATCTCAAAGTATAAAACTCTTTTGCATGCAGAGGAAATGAACACTCCCGATTGCCCTCCAACTGCTGATGGGGCTTCAGCTGATGGCAACAAATTAGAGCTATCCCGAAGTGAACTTCCCCAAAATGTGCTTGGTGTGGACACTGGCTCTTCATGAGTCCTACAGACCTGATCCTGTTGTGCTGTACTGCTTCCAGACAGTCTCGCTCTCCTACATGAACTCCAGTCCAAGGCAAGTAAGTGACCCTCATACCCAACTCTTTCCACTTGTCTTCTCTGGCAGCCTATTTTCATATCTTCAATTCCTGTCAGCTTCTCCAGGGGTTGTTCTCTCTGCTCAGTTTCTCATCTCTTAATGAGACTGCTCGACAGATGTTTGCTTGTTTTGAGATTTTTACTTTAAAAAAATCTACATAACTTTTGTATTAATATACGTCATAGAAACTGAAAACATAAATCACAAATTAATAACCATGACTTAGAAGTTGTGCACTCACTTAAGTTTTCATAGTTCCTCCTTATTTTTTGCAGTCTTTTGGGAAAAATGAAGTGGAAGAGAGAGAATAGAAGAGAAATATGTCTTTATGTGTGTGAAGACCATTTTTCTACCATGAAAATAAAAATAAACATTAAAAAGGGGAAACTAGTTAAAATACATGCTTTCTTTTAATGTTTACCTGAAAGTAGAAAAGACTGGGTAAAACCCTGAAAATAATGACAATAACAATAATAATTTTTAAAATGTGCCGTTTAAAATTAATTAGCTGTTGTGGGGTTTACGTATTTATTTATACTTTCATGCTGAATATAAAAAAATTAACAAGTTTTCTTTGCATGTTCAACAAATTATTTATTCATTTCAGTGAATGAAATGAACTGTTTGGGCTTTTTTTCCTCTTTTTTTCTTTCTATTTCCTGCCTAGAGAAACAATATATGCCTCCAGGTTATTGAAATTACTTGACTCTCTTCAGTGACTCAGTTCGGCAGATCAATTATCAGTGATTCAGGTTCTCAGTGCAAAATGCACAAGATAAAGCTGAATTCAAATTATCAGCTAACCTTTTCTCAGATAGATTTTGGTACCTGTAGACTTTTCCATCAGAAAAAAAAAGGAACATTGTGCTATTGTGCGCTGCTTGTGTTGAAAATACTTGTTAGCTTGAAGATCAACAAGTTTTCACAAATCCGAACACAGAACTTGTAAATTCTTCTGTAGTCTGTGGTGAAAGTCTGAGCCCTTTGTTTGGCCTTGAATTGAAGCCAAACCCACAAGCTCTTCATACACTTAGAATTCTGCTGTTACTCTAGAAAGGAGGGGAAAAAAGCATTTGAGCTGTAAATGTGCAATCAATAGTTTTTTCTGTCACTGGGGAGAACTAGAGTGATATTTCTGCTATGTCCTTGAACTGGAATGCTATGTCATCAGGTGCATCTGTTACTCTTCATTGGGTAGTCATTTGGCTTAAGCTCAAACTGGCAAACTTCTGAATTGATTCAGGACAGCTTTTAAGACTTGTAACACTCATTCCTGGTTTTACAAATCCCCGTAAGTGAAGAAAAAGCCTTAATGTTTTCACTGCCTATGTGTTTTCAATGAATTTTATGTTTTACCTGTTTCTTTGTCTCTCTTCATGCCTGATCATTGGCCTTTTGAATGGCTTCTTTTTGACGAAACTTGAAAACCAAAGAGAAATGTATCTTTTCAGTGTTCATATTTCTGTTCCCTGAAAAAGATGAAATACTCAGCATCTCTGCGATTTTGCATCATGTTGACTTTTCACAATATTAAACTCAAATGTGTGATACCACTTTTTGAAACAGAATTTTTTTCCATTTAGCCCCTGAAAAATGACACATGCCTGAGTTCTGCCATGCTTAATATATAAATCCAAAGTAGTATGGATTGGAGTAGATGAGTTTTATTGACACCTCAGGACTTGACAATATCAAATGAAAACCAGGTGGATTTCCCTTTGAAAATGAGGGTACTTGAGAAAACCTGTAAATGAAACAGCAGCAGACAGGGAAAAAGAGCTAATAAGAAAACCATAGAAGAGATTAAAACCGAGAACAAATGAAAGTATGTTTCCTGCCTTTTGCACTGCTGTTGGCTCAGAAGGATGAATGAATGAAAAAACAACTGTATCTTGATAGTAGTCTGTTTTCTATATTCTGACCTCAGTCTTCCGGGTGCAAGAATAAAGGAGACAAAACACTCAGTTCTCCCTTCTTATACCCAAGGGTGTAAGGTACTGCTTTAACACTACCTTCAGCAAAAACCTATGAATTCTTCATCTTTTCATGAAAGAGCCTCTGACCAGATAGCATGTGAAAAAATGAGGTTCTGGATTATACTTGAATCTAATATTTAAAAAATTTCTTTTAAAGGCTTAGTAGATTAGTGAAAGAAACAAATGAGGTCTGAAACGCAAAGTTCTCAAAGAGGGAATCTCCAGTATCCAGAGTCAGTATGTTCTTGCTTTGGTTATGGCTACCCTTGCAGGTAATGTTTTCCGTAGTACTTGGAACGGTATGGATCCTCACCTAAAATAAATGAAAAAAATTTACACTGAGAATTAATAAAATTAAAACATTAAACCAGTTTTACACTGGGCAATAAATATATTTCATATTTATACCAGCTTCTATCTGTCATGTACCTCTCAAAATTTTAATACCAACATTTAAAATAAATGAAATTACAACCTTACAGCTGAAGAATGATTTGTAGTAGTATGTTCTGCCAGGACAGCTTCCCAGTAGGGTCTCTTCCCCAGCTATGCTGAACACAGACTTCAAAAACTGCTTTCCAGTAATCTGGATGATTGCACCATGGCTCAAGGTACAATCACTGTAGCCTTAGTGCAAACTTAATGTGACTATAGAAATGACAATAATGCTTTTTGGTAATTGGTAATTAAAGTAGTGCATACTTATTTCTTTGTTGATATACATTCCTTTAAAGATTAAGTGAATGTTAACTTTTTTCTTTTAACTGCCTGGTCAAATAATTTTATTCCTTCACAGCGGGAAGACTTTGGTTACGGTTATCCGTATTTTACCCTTTATGTGACCCTGACTAGTGAGGTTTGAGTGCCTGATCTGTGCTGTCTTCAAAAAAGTAAAGCTACCTGTCTCATCACGTGGAGGTGATCCTGGCACTAGAATCAGTGACAACTCGGTGACCTAGGTCACTGATTTCCCCTGAAATAAAAGTGTAGCTACCAGTAATGGAAATCTATCCTCCTCTTTTTGTTTAGTAGTTCCACTGGTAATAAAAATTGCACAACAATTAAAAGCAATGAGTGTATCTGCTGTGCTCTGCATGGGTACCTCTTCATGCATTAGTAATACAGGTATTCAATAAAATCCTCGTCTGCTTTCAGCTGACAATTGTTTAACTTTTCTTTACACAGAGGCTCATGGGTTTTTGCAGTATGACAAAGCTTAATGGAGGTGTTGTGAAATGCTTTCATTGAAGATCTTTAATTATAGATGTCCTGCATGACAAGTTCTTCTTTAGCATATGTTTCTTCACTCCAAGAACATCAGTTTAAGTCAGTGATCAAAGTGTAGTTGAGGGAAAATCAGTATATTAATAAATCCAACCTTGCTCTCCATGAACTTCCCCTGAAAATTAGCCCCAGCTCACCAGACTCAATCAGCATGTTTAAAGGTGCCATTCATACCAGGTACAGCCTGTTGAACCAAGCTGGTACAGCTTGGCTGTTCTTCAGTGTTTCTCATGTGACAATTCCTGCAAGATAACACATTGTCTTCTGTGAAGAAAGGGTCACTGATTGCCTTGAAATTTAAAAATTTCAGTTCAAATATTTTGTATTGAATATGTACCTATTTGGCTCTCTGCAACCCACTTATCTTTCAAAGATTAAAAATGTGCTTTTAAAATATATCAATTCTAAAAACTTTTTAAACAGTTTTCATACAACTATATATATATTTAAATGAATGTAAAGCCAGCATAGCTGTTTTTACAGCATTTAGAAAGTTAAATCTTGAGTGTAGACACATTGCAAAAATATTTCAGCCATGCATATTCCAAGTGAAAATATTAATTTACTATGTTTGATTGAACTAGGTAAATTGTGACTTAAATGGATGGCACAAATCTGCATTCGTGCCGTACCCTGTCAGAGCATAGCTGATATATGTGAAAATGAGAGAATTGTGTTTTTTCGAGTATTCATATCACTTGAGTGACAAAATTGTTTGAGGGACTATTAAATTGCCTCTGCCTGTTTGCGTACACAAGGTATCAATTCTAAAGTGAAAAGGAGAAAGCATCCTCTTAAATATGGATATGACTACTTTACACATTAGAAAGGTTGTATGGGGAATGATGGGGAATAATTACAGATGCAAAATACAGGCTGGAACACTTTATTACGTAACACGGCTGAGCTTACATGTGGTTAGAAACTGATCCCGGTTTGGGAATTGTTTTGGGTTTTGTTTCCATTACTTTGTAGCTTGTAGTGCTGACAATGAGCTTTGCAGAATGTCATAAAAGGTCAGTGGTGGAGCTAGCCCTCAGCAGTAACTGTATCTTAACTATAATCTAGAGGTTATAGAAACATATAAATACAATTTTTTGGTGACAATATTATTTTATTGCTTCTCTGCTATTAAAAGTCAATGTATTGCCTACAGATGCTTACAATTTGCACCTCACGAGCTGTATGTGATGCAGTCACTAAATATAGTGGTTTGAAAGTCCTTGTATACTTGTTATATGCCTCAAAATCCAGACATACTGAACTCCTCCTAGAGTCTGAGCTCCTCACATCAGTCCAGCTAAAGACTTAAGTTTTGAAGCCCTAGCTCAGATCATGACAAATCCTTGAATGATACTGAGAGAGTATTCTCTACATGCTACATCTGTGGGATATACATTCTGTCCTGAAGAGTGTCAGCTAGACAGTAAAGAAACCAAAATGAACTTTCAATGCAAATTTATTTTTTGTTTAATTTACATGCTTCAGTTTCAGCACAATTATGTTTAAGTCCTTGCCAGCAAAGCATTTGAATAGTAAATGTTGCAAAACAGTTACAAAAGAAAGATTTTTTTCTTATTTATCCAGGTAAATTCTTACAGGAAGTTTTGTGAAGTCACAGGTATAAAAAGCCCTCCTTGTTATTGATCATATTTGCATAAATTAATCACAGATTTATATGGAAACAAAGCATTAGGAGATTTAATATAATATTATGAAATCTGAAATTAATTAATGTAGCAAAGGTGGTTTTATTTTCTCAAACAGCAGAGATTATCCTTATTTGGTATAAATTGTTACTGCTCTACTGACTTGAGCAGACATATCCAGATTTAAAAAACTGATGCCATGAACTAACATGTTAAAACCCAAATACCTATTTTAACTTTAGCAGGATGTATTCCATCTTGTCATTAAGAGATAGCTTGAAAGACAGCTTTACTGTCCAATGGAAATTCCAGTAACAAAAATTTTAATAATGTTTCTCACAAAATAAAATAGAGACCTGAGAAAATCAAGCCTTTTGACAGATTAAAACGCTGTGAGAAAATTCAAATCAGAAATGTTGAGATATTTGTTTGCAATATTTTTTATTTACACAGCATTTTTCTTCATGCTTCAGTTGAAACACTTTCAAAAAACAAATGTAATATCCTCAGGAACAAGTATATGTGGTCAAGGGCAACTGTTCAATTTTGGGTGGGAATATGAGTAAACTGGAGGAGGTCCAAAGGGCAATTTTTTTACAAGATCCTAAAGAGACTTTAGCATTCATGAGGGGTTTTTTTGGTTGGTTGGTTGGGTTTTTTGGCTCTCTTCTGTTTTTTAAGCTCAGGCTATTTTCCTTTTCTAAGTGAAACACAGTTTGCAAACTTAAACTTGGGCCTTAACTCTTAAAGACTTTATTTCTTCTTTGTACATTCATTTCTTTTATGCACATTTTATGTCTGAATTCTTTACATTTTGCACCTCTTCACTGGGAAATTTAGGAAAGAACTATTCCATTTCATCTAATTTTTTTTTTCAACTCTTTTAAGGAGAGGTGAAGATGTAAAGAAGGTCAGAATTGTCATTATAATGACAAAAGCTAGCTAGTCACAAATGACTGGCTCATGTGAAAGGCTCATAAGAGAAAAAGACAGACAGGTTCAGCTAATTTTTTTTTATTATCCCTTCTTCAAGACAGTTTGGTGTAATTTAGAGAAAGAATATATGAGGTTTCCCGAAGTTGGAAGTGCAGTTGGTGTTGGGATTACCAAATGTGGTGTAAATGGGGGGTTGTAGACAATGCAGTTTATCAGACCTCTTGAGCCCGTTGATTAAAATCTCATGCATTTTCCACAGATAATTATTTTGTGGCCTGTACTGACAACAGCCCTCAGTCTGGTCACTGTGTTGGTTCATACTATCCTGTTTAACCAGGAAAAGTTTAATTATTTGTTCTAATCAAGTTTTCTAGACTCTGTATAAGGGATGCAGAGACATGTATCTGCAGAGGTGAAATCATAACAAACCTAGCAGGAGTGGCTAAAACTTTTGGATGTTTTTTAGTTGAAATAACAATGAAGGCCATTTCTAACTTACATGAATCTATGGTTGGATAGGTGAGCACCTATATTGATTATATGCAAGAATTACCAGGTAATGCTGCAAAACTGAAATTACATATTCTTTGATTGTTTTCAAGAGAAAATGTCCTGTGTTAACTTCTTCAGATGCCACACTTCTTTCCTGTTGCTCTTTGTCCCAAATAAGGAGACAGGAGAATGCTAGCATTTCACATTTCCCATGAAATATACATAATATATATGAAATTTATGCTGTGTTTTGCATTTGAAGAACCAAGATTAATTAAAGTAATTATTCAAAGTCAACTTTTAGTGACATACTTTACAGAATTATGGTTAGTCATCACAATGCTTATGTTTCTCCAAGTAGATATTTTTTTCTAAGAAAAATCTAGTTGAATCATATTTGTATGCTTCTGGTGAATTAGTGAATTTAAGGTAGTTTGATTATTTTAACTACATATTTTTTTTGTTGGAATGGATTTCAACTGTAACATTTGAAATGAATAATTGTAAAAATCTATCCTCTTAATTCTTGATGTGGTTTTAGCTTGATAGTTTCATCTTTCACTTCTGTGTGTACTGTAGCAGTATGTTTGCTTTACCAAAAAGCCCTTCATGTCTTTCCTCATTTTTACATCATTATAGACCCAGTGAACCTAGGAGAGAGGTATTTTGGTTCTAAAGTGAAAAAAAAAATCTTCATGTTTTGACCCCAGAATTTTAATCTTTGAATTTCATTCAGCATGTTTCACTAGGAAGTCAGAGCTCTGTGTCCTCTGTATTTCTAGTGTTTTGTTGTAAACAGTACCATCCTCTTATGCCCTGACAGTCTTCAGCACAAAGTCCAAACATCTGAAAGAACAAGTACTTTGTATTCTGCATATGTTTTGTTGTCTGTGTTTTTTATATTCCTCATGTCTGATAGTTCTATTAAAACTAATGTGTTAACTTAAAAGGAAAAAAAAAAGCTATTTTAATAACATTTAGAACGGATAATTAGCTTACTTAGCACCACAATATTAGGAAATTTGATGAGTGATTTGTTTGTATGTGTTGATTACAAATTTAAATATTTTTCCTTGCAGCTCAAATACTTTATTAAAGCTACTCTACATTTTTTCCAAGTTTCATTTTATTTGGTTTGATGAGCAATTATTACTTCTAATACACTTGCAAAATATTGTCATTACATACATGATGAAAATATTCTATTCTGCTTTGATGTAGCATTTGATTCCTCAGTTGAAGAACCACTATCTAAATGTGTGAAACTATATGCACTTAATGCAAATATGAACAAGAAAGAAGGATTGGCTGTCTAAAATGCAAAAAAACATGCTTACTTATTTTACATGTAAAAGCATTAGCACAGATTAGTATTTAAATTGTTGGGATCTGATTTACAGGGAATTGTGTG
The DNA here is from genome assembly GCF_041296385.1 of Aphelocoma coerulescens. NCBI lineage: Eukaryota > Metazoa > Chordata > Aves > Passeriformes > Corvidae > Aphelocoma > Aphelocoma coerulescens. The sequence continues at coordinate 102,238,589 of NC_091015.1, read as the reverse complement.
CAAGAAAGCTTTAATGATTTAATGATACACCTTTTCCATTACCACCTTTTTTTCCTTGGCAACTGTGTTCTGTACATGCATGACAAACTCCAGTGTATGTATTCATGATAAATTGCTTATACACATGAAATCCTAAAGCCTCCTGAAAATTAGGTCAGTGTGAACAAACAAATGCTGGGTGTTGCACAGGTTAAACCCTCTGACACATTTATCTGAAGAAGAATGTGGGAAATAATATGGGAAAAACTGTAAATGTCTTCAGATCCTTCTTTGTATATATACTTTCTCTTTTCCTGTTTTAAAAACTTGTTTAATAGATTTTTTTGTTTTCCACAGAAGACACTGACAGTGTGCTTTTAAATCTAAAAATAGAGGTCTCCTATGAGCAGTGGTTTCCCTTTGCACTCTCCTGAAGTCTCTGTTTCTTCTTGCATTCCTCTTCCCTTCCTTCATAATTGTTAAAAGTCTCAGAGAGAGTGCTTTCAGTATTTTTATTTTTCCTTGATATAATCAATACTTTTCACAAAGCTGATTCCTCTTGCCTTTTTAATTTTTTTTCTTCTATCTTTTTTTACCTCTATTTCATTTCATTCAGCCAACAGCAGAATACCTTTCCCCTCATGTTCAGTCAGGTCACTGCAGACCAGTAACACTGGTCCATCAATGCCCTGGATCCCTGACAATATTGTAACAAGTTGCTCTCTTACAGAATTTGCAGTGGAAAGAAAAAACTCTTGCCCTGAAAAAAACAACAAAGGCTTTCAAAACCCAAAAGAAATCTTTTATATGAAAAAAATGACAACAGACCCATTTTAAAAATTGAGAATACTCATCAGAAAGCAAAGGTTTCCAAATATATATTGCTCTGCCTGCTGTGCCCTTGCTTCCAGGTCTGCTTTCATTCAGCTCAGTGGCTTTCTGAGCTGTGGCAAAGTCTACATAATTTCTTCAGTCCCTAGGATGCCTCTTTTAGTGTCACTCTTGGGAATGTGTTTGGTGCTTTTTCCTCTCAGTGGTATCTTTGTCCTTTTCTGTGTTGCACAATCTAAGCTTTTCATGACTTTCAGCCTCTTCTTCTTGGAGAGTAAGTTGGTCAGAGGATAAGCAGAATCAATCCTTAGCAACAAATGCCATCTAACACAGAATCATAGACCCATAAAACCAGTTGGGAGTCAGTTGTTTCCTTTTTTAAGGAGGTACATGACAGAAATGAAGACTTATCAACCTTGTGACCAGTACAAATCCAAAATACAGTCCCACACTAGCCACTGGGAAGAAAATTAACTCTACCCCAGCCAAAAGCAACAAAATGAATCTTCTGCAGAAGTCTTACATTAACCTGTGGTATGTAACGTGAATCTTAGTCCATGCTGAAGTTTGTGCTGCTATTTCACCAGTGTTTTCCACATCAACTGCTGGCATGTTATACATCAACAGTGCTATATCTTCATCACATAGTTGATCATAACTAGCCTGTGAGAAGTAGAGTCATTCTGTGGTCAGTCAAGTAACTTCATCCATGGCTGTCCTTCACTAGGCTCTGGATGGGTCCTTTTGCTCTGTTAAAATGAATAGATTCACAGGTTTCTCTCCTTGGTCTCACACAAAGCTGCTCTCAGTGATAGTGGTATGAAGAAAATACTTTTAAAATGTAACATCTAACTGGAACAATTGTTATAAATGCAGATATTTTTAAGAATGAATGAAAGCAGCATCTGGTAGGTAGCAAGAGCATTTTTAGATCTGAAAACTATTAGAAGGTTTCTAACAAATGCAATTTTTAATTTTGTTTTTTTTTTCCAATCACTTGGTTATCATAAATCTGCTGCTTTGCCAGAATGTATGTCTGGCAGGTCTCACTTCATGGCCCATACCCATTGTTGTCACATGGTCTAAATCAATTCAGGAGAAGGAAAGTCTCAGACTGGAAAATACAGGAAAATACAGTGCAGGAATTTATTGTGGGATGCTTGGGAATATTATCAGCTGCCAGGCAAAATAGTCTGATTTCTACAAGCAAGGGAGGCAAGTTGCCAACTCATCCCAAAGCGAAAACTAAACACCAGCCTATTCTCTTGCTTGGTGTCCTCTACTGATTATACAGTGCAGCAAAGCACTGGCTAAAGGCTTTGCTGTGAGCAACTGCTCAATGCTACATCATTGCAGATATGATCAAGCTGAATTGATCTGGCCATGATTCATTAATTCATAGTGAGTAAGTAACATAGTCATTCTAAGGTAGAAAGCTCCACTTTGCATCATGAAGCAGTCTAAAAGTATATGAGCTAGATTCTTTTCACTAAAATCAGATGGAAGTATGCTGAAGAAGTTCACCTACTATTTTCCAGATCGTAAAAGGCATTTGTGCCATTAAATTTAGCTAGAATTAGAACAAAATAAAAGCTTAAAATGCATAAATGTGGATTTTTGGTCCTGACTGCAGCTGTTTGTTTGAAAGATTTACTCCTTTTGCACCACAGGACTGCCTAAAGGAGACATTTCAAATTCATTTTAATTAGAATACATTGGAACAAAATACATTTCTACTCTTGAAAATTTTATGCCTAAAAATTCATATCGGCTGTTCTAATATTTCTTCCAAGATATCATCTAAGGGCTTCTGATCTATAAGTATTTGGGCTATTTTTATCCCATTACAACACTGACACAGCATTGATTCTGTTCACCATTTAAGGCTACACTAAATATGGAAAGAGTATTGTTTAGCCAGCCCTATGAAAGTTTTGGTCAAACTGCTTACCTCTGTTCTGTTACACGTGTTGCTGGACCCCCAGTCGGTCTTTCAGCTGTGTTAAAAATGCAGAAGGGCTCTGGACCAAAGAGAGCTAATCCAAGAGCTAGCTAAGGATACAGCTCTGCCTTTTGGTTAGTCAGAAGCCAAAAAGTAGCTAGGAGACATAGGAGGGTCGCTGAGTATTGTACATTTATTTAGGGCAAACCGTAGGTGGCTCTGAGTGACCTGGGTGCATTGTGTTATGAAGGGGGCACATAAGGCCAATGGTACCAAATAGAAAAGGAAAGGAAACATAGGACACAAATCTGTGGGAAGCCAGCATTCACTGGTTTCACAAACTCAGAGAACAGCTTTTTAAATAAAAATTAGTATTTTCTCTTCCTTGGGTTTCTAATACAAGCCACTTAGAAATTCCTTTTACCTTCCAATAACTGAATTTAAAACTCATCTCTGAGGTTTTATTCTTCTTATGGTATTAGTTCAAAGTTGTTCATCCTAAATAATCTGTTGTCTTTAGACTTGATCCCTTCTGTTGAACTTATGCACCTACCATGAGAGTTTCACCCTCTTACTCTACAAAAATCATTCCTGTTTCTGTTTCTCGAGCAGGGGAATCTACCTTCTCCATAATCGCTATATTTCCAGAAGTGATAGTTTACAAGGAAGGTTCATCAGCTGACTTCATTTGGTATTTGTTTCTATTTGTCCTCTTTTTTTTGCTTGTCAAGAAAAATTATCCCTGGACATGTTCTAAAGTTGAGCTACAAAGAATCAGTAAATTCATTTCCTTAGCTTCATAGAATTCTTTTTAATTTATAAAATTTAATCAGCTGTCTGATTCTTCCTTAGATTTACCAGTCTCTGGTGTTTCCCATTCATGTAAGTAACAATCAAAAGTTTCATAGTCAGGATGTCTGTATTGTATACTCAAGTGCTAAACCTGGTTATCAAGGGATGCAGAAAGTAGTATAAATACCCTGAGTAACTGATTTCTGATAAATTTTAAATGTCAAAACAGTGCAAAGAAGGATGATATTTACTATATACTGTCTACTAACAAGTCATATTTTTTCAGCTGCTGTTAAGCTTCCTCTTTGGAGCAAAGAAACATCAGAAAGGTTTCTCAGGAACAAGAAGATATAGTAATTGGAAGAAAATCTGCTGTGCTGACTTATAGCAATAGTTTGTTCTCTCATTAGAAGCAGTAATAATCCCCAAAATGTTCAGACTATTCTTTGGATGAATAATGTGTTAGGGAATGGAAAATCAGAGCTTTCTTCTGCAGTACCCAATGGAAACTGCTTTATGTGTCTAAGACATTGTAGATTCTGGACATGAAGATACATATACTTGTGTGGAGACAGAAAGAGAGAGAGAGAGAGAGAGTACTCACCAAGTTTTTAAAGTTCTGTCTCTTCATATGGACACCTTAAACATTCAGGCATTGGGTTATATTAAACACTGGGACAATATAGCCTGACAGTACCTCAGCTGGCAGATATTTTTTAATGATGGTTTCTCCTGTCTGGTGTAATCTTACTTGATACATTCAACAACACTTTAAGGACTCTTTTGTAGAAGTTTCAAATCCTGTATCTGGGTAACTTACTGAAAATGTAACCTGACAGCGGAGTGGAATCTGTCTTTGCTTCTTTTCGTAAGGGGATCAATAGCACTTTACACCTAATCTTTATTTCAGCTTTTAGGCTTTTAATGCATCATTTGCTCCCTTTTGACACATAGGGAGAAAAAAAGTGCTACAAAACAACAATATAATTTTTCCTTCAATATAATTGACAGGAAACTTTTTCTTTAGCTATGTGGAAAGAAAAATCTAAGAGTGAGGGTCACAGAAAACATTTATTTTGTTTCTCAGAAGACTGGGCAAAGGAAATGACTTTTCAATCAATATAAAGCTAGTCAATCAGAGAAAAAGACAAAAAACCCACAAAAAACAGTACAGAGGAAATTGAAGGGCCTTTTGCACTCTGTGCACAGGGTTGAAGGAAGCATTTTCCCTAGACTATGCTTGAGCAACTGCTCTGCTAGTTGGCTTCCCTCATCTGAATCAGCAGGAGCCAACATGGGGAGAAAGGGAGACAAAAGATGTTGTGGGTCATTGAGTCAACCAGGCTTGTCATTATTAAAGACTTCTGTTTAGGGTCTCCCTCTGTTCCTGCATGCCACCCTGACGACAGGGGAAGGGATGCTTGACATTTGAACTACGAAAGGAAGTCATGGTCTGTGAATTTTTGTCAAATAAAGGAGTAATAAAGAATATTTTATTCAAACATGTTCTAGCTTTCCACTAGACCTGTTAAAGAGTGCACCTTTTTTTTTTTTTTTTTTTTTTTTTTTTTTTTTTTTAGTTTTGTGAATGTTTATGAGGGTTGGAATGTCTCTAATTACTCATATTACAAACATACCTAGCGGGACCTCTCAGTTACTTAGCACATGTTGGCAGTTTTGCAACACGAGGAAAACAATGAAAAACTGTTGAGTTCATGATAGTGAAGTCAGAAGTTTCCTCATAATTAGGAACAAACTTGAAGGTAAGAAGAAATCAGTAAGTACTATTTCTGCGGAAGACAACTAGCAGAGCATATTATCAGGTGTAGCTAAAACTATCCAAGCCCTGAACTGTGTGGTGTTTCTTAGTTCCTTTTAGGTTTTAGTCTATTATTTTCAAATGCAATAAAGTCAAATAATTAAATCAAAGAATACAGAAGACAACTTACACAGCACCATGGCAGCTATGTGAGAAAAGAAATTATGCTAGAGACAAAAGAGAGACTCTCTATCACTGCCAAAACAATATAACTAGCATTTTTTGAATACTTACTTGAATTTTTATGGTGTTATTATTTACTCATATGGTAATAGGAATCCAAGGTGTTGAAATTTATTGGACAAATAATTTTGTACCTTTCACATATTTGTCTGTGATAAAGACGGTCTTCAACCCTCTTTCCTGGAGGCCTGCTTCATTTTCCCAGTAGTCAGATTTGAAATTCTTAATGACAGGTTTGGAATTACTGAATTTTACATAAATTGGCTTGCTCTTAAGTATGAGATGCTTGTTTTTCCCACAGATTTTGAAGTAATCTATCAGTTTTCAGTATCAGCTTCATCTCTACCTTGCAGATATCAGTCAATTTTCACCTTTCAGGAGATGGGCTAAGTTCAGTCCAGGGCAGTTATACCATTCTCTAACCAAGATATTTATGTCAGTCTGCCCATTCAGATGGACTTTGCTTCTGGACCATTCCACCACAGTTTACACTTTTTCACTGCCTAGCCTACAGGTGTAGTGTCAGCTACTGACATGGACTATGTGGACTGTTCACTGCTACAGTTCAACAGAATGCTGCACACCTCCCCTATATCTCCTTTAAATGACAGCTTCTCAGGCTGTATAGCACCATTTCTCAGTGCACAGACTATGGAAAGAAAGCTTTTATAAAATTCTCTGCATAACAACATCTTTTCCTCCATGGAGAAAAAAGTTTGTTTCTTTTTACTTCTCATAAGCTAGCAGGAAGGTAACTTGCAAGAAGCCAGTTAAGAGTAACCACTGAAATCGACCTCAGCTGATCCTTCCTATACACACTGAACAATGATTTAAGCTTCCACATTTTAGTTAGTCTAGAAATATGGATGGCTGCTTAAAGCAACTTTGTGAAGAGGGAAAGGAAACACTGTACACCACAAAATGTGTGGGTTTTTTTCAGTTACCCCAGTTAATTGGAAAACTTATGAAAGTTCAGGAAAAGGTTACACAAACACTGATTAACCCTCTATCCACTTGCAGGACATTATGTCTTGGATTAATTTGCTGAGAAGAAAGACTGAATAAAACCTCCGAGAGTTTACCCAATTTTATTTAATCTATGAAGCAGAATTGAAGAATTCCAGATAAGATACAAGTAAGAACATTAACTAATATAGATTTTAAAATGGGAATGGATAACATGACCTAAAAGGGGAAAAATTAAGAATATTTATGCCAGTATTTCAGCATAAATGCTTACCACTATGCAGACTTTCTAGCCTAATGCAAAATCAGATAAAAGGTGTAATTTGAAATACATTGCTAAGAAAGAGTCAAGAGGTTAAACAATGCAGTTAATAAATGTAAATAAGCAAACCAAGGAGACTGAAGTTCAGTTCATGAATCCTGATTTAAGGAAATACTTTTGAATATGCCTAATGGGGACATGCTGTAGTGATGACCACTTTTTTGAAGCTGATCATCTATCAGAACTGCTTAAAACTCAAACAGGTCAATGCCAGAAGTACAAGAACCAGTTGCCCACCCAAAGAAAACCCAACCTATTAGGTGCTTAAATTCTTTAAAACACGAAACTTTAAAATTTTAAAGGTGTTTAATACAAGAATCTAATCCAAGGCTGAAAGCGCAAAAGAGGCATTGCAAGATTGTCACAAATGATCTGTAACACTTGTATCTCCCCATCCTTCACAACGGACTTCCAGGCAGGGGAGAAAGTAGGTCAGAAATATTCTGCCTGAATCCAGAAAAACCGCAAAAGCCAAGAGCAGTGCTTTTCATCCTGGAAAGTAAAGGTGGAGCAGGGGGTACATAGCCTTCATGCTCATATGTTTCAGTTCATCCTCAAAAGAGAAAGATTTTAAAGTATAGATATTAGATTGGACATTAGATTGTCTGTTCTTTGTCTAGATTCCCAACAAAGTCCTATTGTGAGTTATGAAGAGATGAAGGTCATTCTATGAACCTGCAAAGCACCAGGACATTGAAAATCCGTCATTATTGGGACCTAGTAGTGTTTACATTAACCCTATTGAGTGAATGATCAGAGACCTTCAGGCTGTTCTTGAGTCAGCACTTCACAGTTCCTCTTTGACTCCTCCCTGGCCATGGGGTTTGGTGGAGAGCACAGGAGCTGCTCAAGAGGACCTTGTCCAAGCTACACAGGAGCTGACACTCCAGCCATCAAGCACTTGTGCATTGTTTCTGCACATTGACATACATTTCCTTCCATTGCCATTCCATTCCACCCACCATGGTAGATAATACATCATCAGTCTGAAAGACCTTTTAAAGGGCTGCAGTCCAGCTTCCTCCCATGAGCACAAACCACAGCACTAACTGTAGGGGAATACAGAACAGAGAAGTAATTTCCACAGAAAGAAAAAGTTTCCCCAAATGATTTTTCATAGATAACATTTTGTTTCATTCAAGTATATGTGCTGGATTTCATTTTTTCTATGTCCAGGTACTTGACAAGTGCAGGCACAGATTCTTCTGTGTGAGTAAAAATGTTTTTTTTAAATAAAATGCATCTTTTTATTTTTACAGTTTCTATAGCTGATACTGTTCAAACTCCTTTCCTAAGAGTACTAAACATTGTCTGTATTATTGAGTGATTTATAGGTTTTACCACTGCTGAAAAAGGTGTTTGTGAATTAAAGTCCGTGCTTTTGATGTTTGTAGACAGAGTAGGTCCTGAACTTCACTGTTCATATAACTATATTTAAAGCACTGCCTTTTGGAGCCATTGGTTATTTCTAAAAATAAACCAATTGAAAAGGAAGCAAACTCTTCCAGGAAAGCTATTTTTTCCAATTATAGACAATTAAAATTGTCATTAAGTAGAAAATACATTAAAAGTAGTATCAGATTCTCAGTGGTAAAAAATATTCTTTCCACCATGAAGTCATATCAGACACCAACTATTGTCATCTAATTGATCCCATACATTATTTCCCCAAGTACTTTTTATATTTGAAAATCATAACTCATTAATAGTTGTATAACTAGATTAAAATTTCATTTTTTGATGAATCTTCTTACATGTTTCATAGATTATGACCAATTTTGCAAAATGAAAAGATATGTAGCTCTAGAACTTTCCCATACTTGAGTTATGTAGAGAGCCAGTGTGTTAGTGTGCAAAATTAAATAATAACTAATAAACGAAAATCAGAATCATTGTCCTGAGAATCAACAGAAGTTTAGCCGCTCATTAAATGGGAGCCTGATCAGGCCTAAAACTAGAACAAAATTTAGCAACTCCGTTGCCATGGGAAGTATGGGAATGACAGCGTATTGCAGGAGCTCATTTTCAAAAGGATGCTGGAGTACCAGTGAAAAAAACCAGACTATACATGCCCATTCAATAAAAAGACAGTCTTTCCAGACCAGCTCTCTTCCATGGAGAAATATTGTCATATGCTTCAGTAACAGCTGCTTACCTTACCAGTCCAAGGTGGGAATGACACAGGAGAAGTTGGAGAGAAGAGTGCTAGAAGATTCAGCCACAGGAGAGGGAGATATGCCTTAGTCTCTGCTGGAGACAGCAGATGGTCATGAAAGTGTTAAAAAAATCTAGATAACTTTTTACTTTCCTGTGCTGAGTTTCTTACATGTTGTTTTCCATTTAACCTGCTGAAGTCAGTGTAGTTAATTTCTTGTGCTTTGAGGGGACATAGGTTTAAGTCACTGTTTGAACTAGACAGACCAAGATTTTTTATTAGTATTATTAAAAGCAAAATTATTAAGCTCTTTAAAAAGATCAGTGACAGCATCTGAAGGTATGATTTCTATGGCAGTAGATTCCCTGGCCTAGCTATATTTACCAACAAAATAATTTAGCATACAAAAAGCCAGCACTAAACAAATGATGTAGGTTTAATTAATGTTAGTGTGAATGCATTAGTGTGTATAAACCACTGTAAATCCTTACATCCTTCTCAGAATCACATAGAAAGTTCTTTTGATTTTAGTGTATTAAAGTGTTTCATATTCTACTTCACTCATTTTAGGTCAGTCCTTAAATGTCTGGGCTGAACTGTGGGACTGTAAAGAGATGTACATATGTTAGAGAGTACTGCTTGTATAAAAGGTTTTTTCTTTGTTTGTTTCTTAGTTATTTTTTTTTCTCAGCCTACTGAATTTTATAAAATGTTTACTGAGAGATGCCCAGTACTCTCACTTCAAATAAAGCAATCAGTTCTAAACAGCATTGACTCAGGGGGTAGCCCTCAGCGATAAGCACTAGTCTATTTAGACTGTTCTCTATTCTGTTTAGGCATTTCTTCATTTCAGACTACATGGGGTAAGGGCAGGAGCTAGCACAGTGATGTGGTCTCAGTCCTAGGCCTCAGAGCATACCCTGTGACATGGCCCCAGGCTCTTTTCTATTAAGCTGACCTTATGTCTCAAAGCCTTATGACCTGTGACACCACTCAATTGTTATTTAATCAATTCAGTCAAAATTAAAAAGGTGTATTTTTATTTGCTTTAACACCTTTTCTTTCTGGTATTTGTTTTGGTGACCTTTGAGTATTGGATTTCAGCTGTCAATAACACACCACATGCCAGATTGCTTTTTCTAATAAATAATGAAGCAACTTCTGAGGATTATTTGGATTGCATTGATGCGGGTTAGAAATAGTCTGCAAACACAGCCCAAAAAGAACAATGAAGCTGCATATTCTCAGGCCATCTCACAGGAAACACGGCCGGAGAAAAGGACTGTAGGCACTGACTAAAACCAAAACTCAAATTTTCCTACAATTACCTGGATAGAGTCTTTACCTTGAGCTTGAATTAAAACCAAAAGACTCTCTTCTGCTTGTTAAAAAACAAAGGTGGTAGAGTTCAGCTATAGACAGAGGAAAAAAATTTAATGATTTGTCACATTTTGTAAAAAGGCCAAAACATCTGTTGTCTTTACTACAGATTAATATTCATTCTGTATGCATATCCCACATCTGGGAACAGAACCATATTTTTTTTTTCATCTTGTACTTTGGTGTATTATATTAAAAAAAAATTCATTTTGCCCCTTATATCATATGCCTGGTTCCTGGTTTGGAGAAGAATTTATGGCTGTTGTTATACAAATGTACTAGACTCTGTACAAAAGTATGATAATTTTCTGCTGCAGAAATTCACAGTATTGCAATAATAAATGAAATAAAAATGAATCAGAATTCTTAGAAATTTAGTAGCAATGACAACAAAAGAGATGAAGTCCGGAAGAATATTTGCATAGTGATACATCTTTTTGACTTTCCCCATAAATGCACAAGTCAGGCTCAAGACAAAGTCAGACAGCATCAGTGGCTACTTTCAAAATGTCATCTGATGATACTTCTTCTTTTTAGGCATTTCTGTGCCGTTTTGCGCACTCATCCCAAGTTGCAAAGTGGAATTAAATTCATGCATTAACTACAATAAGCTGTGGTTTAAATAACAGGTAATCTTCATTTCATTGATCTGGTAACTGTGAATCTGAATTTATAACCTTTCCATCTTGCAGGTCCCCCCATGCAGAAACACATATTTATTTATTGTCTGTATTACAGAGCTCCAGGCTTTGAAAAGGCATCAGGAATATGATTTGACAGAGAAACTTTGATTCTCATGTACCTGAACATTTTTCCTTTCCTTATTTAGAGAAAACCTCAATACTTCTAAGAGCGGCAGCAAAGACTAAGTTCCAGAGCTGTTTTTTTCCGAGCCTAAACTATATTGCACTGTGCACAGTAAGTAATAGCTGCATGTCCTGGGATTTGGCAAGAGCAAGTTTTAATCTCTTTGAGCATCCCCAGAAGCTACAAATGGGAGTGGGAAGAGAGAGGATTGCACCCCTGTTGCCCTTTCCCCTTCACAGTCTGTGATCCCCAGGGTGGCACAAGTATTTATAAATTAGTGACATTTATTTATAAAATGCCTGAAATGTGCACCACTTTAATGTATTAAAAAATTACATTAATGTAAACTCAGCTTCATACATCACTGAACATTATTAATTGGGTGTGGGGATGTGTGAAGGGGGATGGGATAATTAAGACTGACTGTCTTTTAAATACCTGCAGTGTAAGCAGAGGAAGTAGCACAGACTGAGCTCCTACAAATTGTTCACGGTAAAAAGGAAAGAACTGAAGCAATAGAACAAGCAGTGTGATCTTCTGTGTTTAGCTCTGGAGGTGTCTGTGTGTCTTTAACTCAGAGACAGACCAGAGCCTGAGGATTAACCGGGTCAAGGACTTTATTCTATAGTCTAGGTGGAAAACAAAATGCTTAGAGTCATAACATGGGAGAAACATGATCAAAAAAATTTTTTAGTATAACACAGCTTAAATATTAGGTTGGGGAATTTGTAGTAAGTGAAGCAAAATGTGACCCAATGTGGATATGACCCATTCTTTGCACTACAAATGATTGACATGCAAAGTCTTCAGGGCAAATCTTCTGCCCTGAATATTCAGTCTGTACAATTCCAGGTTATGAAAAACTATATGAAACGATAGCAGCTTTTGATCTAAAGTTATTGATTCTATTATGTGCTTTTTGACAGGGGCTTGGCTTATTGGTATGCCTGATAGCTTAAAATTTGAAAGCAGTGCGTTCCTTTTTTTGCCACATATTTGAGAGATGGACTTCTGCTCATCTTCAATGCCTGGGTTCTTTTTCACTACTGTTTCTCAGATGATACAAAGCTGGAGTCCCACCAGGCAGTCTGTTCCATTCCTGCTCTCTCTTCCCAGCACAGTTTCATAAAGGTTCATATCCATATTCTTAGAAAGAGCTATTTGAGGCACTATTGTAAGACAGTGATTTGAAAATCCAGTGTCAAGGAACAGCTACAAAAGAACACGGACCCACCCTGGCATCCCTAGCATCATACAAATGGAAGATATTCAGATACCAAACATCAAAACGGTGGTGCAAATAAGACCAGTAAAACTGGTAAAGCTGGAGCAGCTGAAGATCTTCAGAGCAGATAGATATAATGTGGGTAAACATTTCACTGAAGAGAGTGGTGGCTAGGGTGCATAAAAAGGAGGCTATTAGTCTGGAGTGTGGTCCAGTTTGAGACATTTCAGTAAGAGAGTAGTTGTATTTTTAAAAGGGATCTGACTTGTGCACAGAAGTATTGATAACACCAGTGCCAGGACACTTCTTCAGTAGGGAGGAGGATCGGGATATCGCAGTGAAAGAATCAGATAGCCTTGAGATCGACAGGAATAGAAGCAAGACGAAATTCAATAGCACAAAGTACAAGGTCAGTCGCTCAGGGACTAATAACACAAATACTCTGCTATAAACTGTGAGCTCATCTGTCAGAAATCACCAAGACGAGAGTGACCTAAACTCTCTAGCTGATCACAGTATGACTGTGAGCTGCCAATATGCTGTAGCTGTGAAAAAAGGCAAATGTGTTTCTGAAGTAGAGTATGGAGATATTTCCAGAGAGGATAAGAAAGCATTAGTATCACCATCCAACACCCGTGGTCTTGAGGACCACGTGCCTATTGAAAGAAGGATGAACTGTAACTGGAAACAATACAGTTTGTACATAAATATCAAAAAGACACCAAAGTAATTTGGCATGCTTAGACTAACAAACTAGACCCTAAAGGAGATTTAACTGTTGCCTATAAATACATGTAAAAATTACCACAAGAGATAGAGGGGAAATATTTAAGATGAATGCCAGCTTTGGCATGAAAAGAAACAGGAGGTACGTTTATGTTGGAAATTGGAAAAAAGGATCTTATCTAGCACAACAGTCATTCCCTAGAAGAGCTTCCCAAGCATGTTAAGGGTGTAGGGGTTGAGGAACAAAAAACTAATTGCTTTTAAGGTGGAGTTTGATAAGTGTAAAAAGATTATATGATATGGTTGCTTGCAAGAGCATGGAATTTGATTTAGTCCCCACATTCCCTTCCAGCCCCTAGATTCCAAAGCTATGCCACAAATCCTCTGAGGTAAAACCAGGAGATTTATACCAGTAAGAAAACAGATTCCCAGAACTGTACAGACTTTTAGAAGTGAGGAGACATATGTGAAGGTCTTCTTTGTGATGAAATATCCTGGATTAGTTCCTGTTACATGGCTGGATAAGAGCATCCGATATAGCCCAAGGGGGAAAAAATAAACATAATCTTGTCTTAAAAATTGTCTTGATAGAAAAGTCAGTATAACCTCTGGTTAGTTATTCAGTTAATTGCTGTCACTGTTTAAAAAAACTTGTAAAGGTCTTATGTCTACTTCAAGTGTTTCAGACTTCCAGGGACCTGTATGTACAACACTTTGTTAGAATTAATCCTCTCTTATAATGTGCCTGTATATTTCCATTCAGATTTCTGCTCATTTATTTTAGGGTTAATTGCATAGAAATATCCTGTTTATTTCTTGGACAAATGAGATAGGAAACCCAGCACTTGGTCCAAACATGATGTTCAGAACTTGTACTTTGCTTTTAGTGATAAAGGCTTAGTTACTACTGGGAGCTGATGCAACAAGCATGCAAAACCAGAATTACTCCTACATGACACTGGGTAATATTGGACATTGGTAACCATTACTTAGCTGTTCTTCCAGTGATAGGAGTCTTGACATACAAGGCAGCATTGGTGATAAACTTATCAGAGTATGAGGTACAGCTAAACCTCTGTAGATGTACCAGCTACCACTGCTAACACAGTGTTGTTTTTTGAATGCAATTCCGTGGAAACCTGCTTATGATTTTCATAATCACTGGGAAAAAAGGTATTTTTTGGAAATGAATAACCAGCTAGCATTAAGAAAAAACAACATTCCTGCTGAATGCCAGAAGGAACTCTAACGTTATCACAGCTGTGGAACAAGAGTGAGTGTGAATGTAAATGATTGCAGATAACTAAAGTAATGCTTTGTTCTTATCTTTCTCACTGATATTTTCTTGCAGGTAAGCAGGAGAACTATGGTTTCAATTTCTGCAGTTCCTTCCTTTCTCCATGTGTCTATGTCTGCCTTACTGTGCTTCTGTTCTCTGTTGGTTACTTGGGATATGAGCCACAATGGAGACCACATTGTCCATCCCAGGAGCTTCTTGTCCTCAGTGAGTTCTCAGATTGTGAACATCTACCACTGCAGATGCATTTAGGGCATCTTAGTAGCTGTTCTTCAATAGCCATTTATTTCAGCTACACTTAAAAATTTTAGAGGCGCCTGCCTTGACAACCACTGCCTTAGCCCACAGAAACAAGGCATAGATGACTGTATCCTACAGGCATATGTGGTATGCTGAATTCATACCCTGGGGTTTACAGAGCCCTAGGTATGATGATTTTCATTAGAATTACTTTAATTCTATACATGTAGTGTTTTCTGAGCAGGTTAGTTGGCAGTGGCCCAGAGCAGCTGCATGAGTGTTCCCTAAACCTCAGCAAAACTTCTCCTTGTTCAGATGCCTTGGAACAAAACTCAAAAATCTCCCAAAAGACACAGTTTACATGACTTTATTGCACACCAGAAATTTATGTTTTTAAATGTCTAAAGAAAGTGGTATTTTGTTGGTTTTTTTTGTTTTGTTTTGTTTTTTTTTTTTTCACAAAATGAAGAAAAAACTGTAGGGTGCTGGTATTGCCTATAATGGTTTAGGAGAGGATAGATAAACTGTTTCAAATCATCAGGAATTTTGAGCAAACACTGACTTTCGAGAGATTCAAAAGTACAAGTGTAGAAATTGGCTTGTGTTAGGAAGAAATCTGTTACTGCCCTGACTAGATTAACCATGGTAATTGGCACTGGGGTTTTTTAACATATTGTGCAGTGCTTTGCAGGCGGTAGTAATAAATAATGTGCACTTAGCTGCACTATTGGTCATTCGCAGTCCTATCACAGCAACCTCCCCCCATTCAGGGAAGATAAATGTGATTTAAATTAATAGCCAGTCCTAAATAACTCCTCAGCTGGTAAACGATGCATTTATCAGGCCCAGACAGGCAGTGTCCTTTGATTCATGGTCCCCCCCTTACAATGTGAAGGGTGCGTACAAAAATTGTTATTACTTTTTAATAAAGTGTAGCAGTCAGTCTTCAGTCATTTATCAGAAATGGAGGCATTCTGACAAACAGAAATATCTTAGCAGTGGATGAATGAGAGGGATAAAGGACACATTTCTCAACAAAAATAATCACTGACTAAATAATCTCATAAAAGTCAGCTTCTAAGTACCTTGAAATAAATGTATCCAGCTGAAAGATACAGACTCCATGTGCTGTTAAACTAAAATCTAAAACAACTATTACAATATTCACCTGCAAACAGAAATGGAAAAAAATTATTTTCATTCTCATTCTGTGTGGCCATAATTCATATACAAATAGTGGTCAGCTAAATAGCAAATTGCCCAATATATTTTCCTTAAGATTTCTAAGACACTAGCTCAAATTCATTTTCCCATTTATATCTTTTAAAGTAAATGTGGTCATAAATAAATAAACAAAGCTTGGAGATGGAAAAAGAGTGATAGTGAATGAAGTAACTTCTAACCAAATGTAATTTAATATGTTTTATAGCTTATGCATTTTTTTTCTATTCTTTTAGTATTTAAAACTTTATTGTTCTTAAAATTTAGGCATCTGCTTAGCATATGGCAGTGCAAGGCCTTTCTGTGCAGGAAGGTTGCCCGAGGAGATTTAGAGGAGGCTGTTCTTTGCAGGTGAACATCCATATTGGTCATGTGTGAACTGAGGGCAGAGAGTTAATCCCGCCATTCATCCCAGTAATTTGCCCGTGCACAAACTTCAACTCACAGGGTAATTCATATAAATGTGGGAAGGCCAGAAGCTGCACTTTTAGCACAAACTTTTCTGCAATTCCTCTGGTAACATGGGACTTGGTTACTCTTAGCCCTACATCATTTGGAGGGGTATTACTGCTCAAAGTGACACAGAGCTTATCCTGTTAAAAATGTAGCATGAGGAGTGTTCAACTGAAGTTGTCTGAGCACAGTCAGCTTCTAACATCATGTTGAGGATAAGGTTTTCTAACCATTGCTTAGTGCTGTTCAGTATCTCCTATGCTGCTGAGCTCTGGCTGCACAGACTACCCCTGCAGAAGATGAAATATGAGGCATCACTATCACTGACACCCCACTGTGCTCACCTCAGCTCCACCTATCCCTCCTCATGCCATCCCCCTATCCATCTCTCAGCAAATCCCACAGGGGATCACATGGATGGGTTTGCTGGTACAGGAACAGGGTTGTTGCTTGATTACAGCCATTCCACTGCACCTTGGAGCAGCAGGGATGTCCATGTAACAGTCCTCAGCAGTCACAGGCTTCCTCACACCCAGTGTGAGCAAACTTCTGCTAAATCTTATTCAGGCAGGAGCTTTTCTGGTGCATCAGATAAGACTTTTGTTCCTCCTTCCCTGTTTAACTTTTAATTTTGTTCTAGTTGATGCCACACTTTAGAAAAGACTCAAATGCAAAATCATGTAGTAGCACCCTTCAGAAATGGAGTCCTGGTACTTAGGGCATCTGTTCACATCACAATGAAAGAAAACTACTGGTCTTAAATACAGGCCAGTCTCCCCTTGTCCTCATGCTCTGTTCCTTTGATAGCCAGAAGTAATTGCATCTACTGGGTTTAAACAGTATTATGAGTGGGCAACCACATAATTCACTTCTATGGGAACATCTCCGTCGTGCCTGGTCCTCATATCAGCATCATCAGGCAGGTTGTGTGCCTATATGAAGTGCTGCTTTTCAGAATTCCTGTGTTATCTTCAACATTTAATTGGGCTTTTGGATCACCCAAAACTGTACTGCCCTGTGACCAAAAAAATTCTTTGGAAAAGCTCCCTTCGCTAGAGTACTGAAGGCCACAGGAAGAGTCACAAGATGTATAAAAATCTTCCTAAAATACAATAACAAATTGAACATTGAGGGATTCATTTTTTATGAACTATATCACATTATCCTCTTACAGTAGGGAAATAGCTACACAGCTTTTTATACTGCATTATTTGTGTCTCATCTAATAAACTATGTCTGGGCCAAATACCACTGACTTAAATTAAAAAAAAAGAGCACAGTCATTAATTTCATTGTGAGTACTAGCTGAGAATATATGGTAACTTTCTGTCCTTAATAACCAAATATTTAAGAAATAAATACATATATACATAATAAAAATTAGTGTTAAGAAGTGATAATTAAGACTCATGTTGGGTATAAACAAGGATTAGAGTCTTCTGGTGCTAGCAATTGCTCATAACACAATCTTACCAGCTGCAGCTGGTGTGAGTGTGTGAGGATATAACTCTGTTTTTGTGCTGAAAAATTGTTTCAAACAATAGACAGGGTAAAAGAATGAGTATTGGGAAGTAAGTTCTGGACAGTAGGATACATTAAGCTTAGGAGTAGTCTGCCATGAAAAATGCTGGAAGCCATCTGAGAAATTTAAAATAAAATTGGATAAAGTACCCAAAAGTGAATGTTGGGAGATGATTCAACACTGGCAAGGAAGGAGGATAACAGGTAATATTTTAAGGAAGGCATTAATAAGCCATTTCTAAAATGTCAGGTTTTTTGAAAGCTGATATTCCATTAAACTAACATATTACTAATTACTCTTGATTTGGAATTCTGTTAAGTATTTCTTTTGGTGATTGTCCCTCCCAAAATTACAAACAAGCAGGGTAAGGATGTAAATTTTAGTGACAGTTTGTGAATATTTGGCTGATTTGCCTCTTGTGTCTGCTTCAAGCACTCATGCTGATATTATGTGCTCAGCTTTTCCCTGAAAACATGATTTAATCAAGTGGAAGGTGGTGTTTAAGAAAAAGTCTCGATAAAGAAATTTATCATGATGAAACAACCTCTACAAAGTTCAAAATCTACAGATGGCCTAAACCTGATTTTAGTTGGTTTCCTTTTATTATAAATGCATTTGTCTTCTGTCGCTGCTTCTTCTAGGGACAAGAAGATTTTATTGAAATTCACTCACAGGGAGAAAGCAATATGATAAATTCTATATAATAATTTGTCTATGTTGGTAGCAGTAATGTAAACATTATATACACCAATTATTTTTCATGATCATGATGGCATAACTGAAAAAAAAAACAAACCAAAATTTTGAATATGTCAGCCTGTTTTGGTTTTATCCTGAAATTAGTAGAGATAATCTGCTTTTACTCTATAGAAATTAACTTGACTGAGTAATTTACAAGCAAGGAACTCCTTTCCCACTTTATGTTAACTCTTTATAGACTAGTTACATGCTGATCTCTGCACTTGAAACTCCTCTTAGAATTCATAGCCACTGATGTC
Source organism: Aphelocoma coerulescens (assembly GCF_041296385.1). NCBI lineage: Eukaryota > Metazoa > Chordata > Aves > Passeriformes > Corvidae > Aphelocoma > Aphelocoma coerulescens. The sequence goes on along the minus strand of NC_091015.1, from coordinate 102,219,731 downwards.
TAACATCTATTTTATAAATAATATAGAAAGATGTTTAAAATTTGAAAAAAAGAGATCTGAAGAAAATATTGAATTGTTTTTCTCTTCTTCTGCTCTTTAGAAAATATCACTCTTTTTTGTTTCTGATTGAGATACAGTCTTCTTAAGACAAACCTTTTGTATTTGAAATATAACTATTAAACTATTACTTTAAACTTTATCTAGTTTCCTTTAACAACAATAATTCTTCCATTTAAATTTAAATTAGTGTCCTCATCCAAAAATGCCATTTTTTGCTCTTCTTTTCACAACCACACTGCACTGGAAAAAGCATCCTGTACTGGAAATAAACAGCAAACATTTTGAATCAAAAATGTGTCCTTGTGTATTAAAACAACAACAACAGCAGCATCTCACTCTTTTATGCTGGAATAAATTAGCCCTTTAATTTAGTTTCATGAAAAAAATACTACCTCGAAGCAATTCTCTTGTGTATAGACCAACATTAAGCCTCATACACAGGTAACAGTCAATCCATTAACCTTTGCTTTGAGCTTAACCTGTGTGTCCCTCGCATCACAGTTGTTCCTCCTTTTAATACCTTTTCCTTAATAGTTGCTCACCCACAACTGAAAAGGGCAGAGCAGCTTCTCATGACATTGACTGTGCCACTGCAATAATAAGCTTCTCTTTTCTTTTTTTCCCACCTCCTGCCTCGCTATGGTGTCAGCAACCATTTTTTTGGGGGGAAGGTAATCTAAAAAGAGCTGTAGAGGCAGAGGTCATGTTAAACTGTAACGCAAATGTTATTCCTCGATTATCTAGCTGGGGTAAATGTCAACTGCTTCGGGCTAAAGCAATTGGAAAAGCAGAGTGTGTGAATCTAACAAAGGGAGAGAGAGACACACACACAAGGAAGGCGAGCTGGGGGAGGGGGAATTTAAACTGGGCCTAGCTGTTGGCTGGGATGTTAAACCAACACTTCTGCGTATCTCTTTTCTCCAGTGGACAGCAGTGCCCTCAGCTGCAAGTGGTCCGAGCCCATCTTTCCTCACCCATTCTTTTGTAATAAGTGTGTCTGTAACAGAAACTATTGTGTGCTGAGGCAGTGGCTTCAATGGCATTTACATACTTGAGGGATCAGTGTTCGTCCCACTTACTGAAGAAATAAGTAATAAATCGTGCGGGGAAAAAAAGTAAATTTAATCCTGTAGAACAATGCTACAGTTTGAAATTCTTTAATATACCATACACTTTGAAGAAGTTAATTATGATACAGCATTGGTTATAGTTAGAGTTCATGCAACTTGAAAAAAATACATGTTAAAGTGAACAATGTTCTTTATGAGACTAAAGAGTGGGCATGCTAGTTAATATTCTCACATAATATATTTTTTAGCCATCAATGAATGCATTCAATATTGAACAGCCAAGATTCTTTTCTCAGTTTTCTATCATCATGTATCAATATTACTTGTGCCACTGATTCCCATGCCAGATTACAAAATAGATAAAAAAATATATTGAGTGCTAATATAAAGTGAGTATTGGAAAGATAAATATGATGAGTGAGAAATTTTGTCATAATTTCTGGGAATGCATGAAAAAACTCACCAGATCCAGCTTTCTGGATCTCACACCCTTTTTCCCTTCTGGATGTGGTGATTTTAATTTTCAATGAAGAAGGTATTCATACACTGAACTGGAGTGAGCAGTCTGATGGTCAATGCTGAAAAATTTTGGCAAGTTTAAGGAGTTTCTTCTCTGCTGAGAAGCCATCAGTTGTTTCAATACAGAGTTAAATAGAGGGACTTAAAATGTCTCTGGAAAATTACTGTGTTAACAGTCAGCTAAAGACAATCATTCCTAAACTACCCAAACACAGTCCTCAAAGAGTACCCAGAACACTTCTGTGTCCCAAGGCCCTGAGTTCCACCAGAAGCTGGGTGAAGGGGCAGGTTCACAGGTAATTGGTTTCCTAAACATTGCTGGTGTCCTTATTTTGGACTGAAAAGCTATTCCCAACAGCAAGAACTTCTCCTAGCAATGAGTCATACAGTACAATCATACTATAGCTTATGATCATTTGTATCACATATTCATGTAGCATTGATCACACCACCATAGTTGTGATCACAAATTCTCCAAGTCAATGCTGCTCTACTCACCGAGAGCTATTTTTGATTCAGTAGCTGGTGAATCCAGTAAAATTATTATTTCCTTTAGCATAGCACCTATTAGACTCCATCTGCCTTCTTTACATAAGAAACTTATTGATAAACTGGAGAAAATTCAGCAGAGGTCACTAAGATGCCTAAGGCTCTGCAACACTTGGCCTGTGTGAAAAGACTCAGGGAACAGGCTGAAAATGAGGTCATTAAGAAGTGAGAGCCAGGTTTTTACTGACTTGCATGGTGGGAGAACAAATGACAATGATCATAAGTTAAAACAGGGGACTTCTGACTTAAGGCAAAATATTTTCATCTACAGGACATTCAAGCACTGGAAGAGGTTGCCTAGAGGTTACCCTGAGAGAATGTGCAGTCTCCCTCCTTGGAGGTTTAGGAGATTGAATAAAACCTTGGGCAACCTGGTCTGATTTCATAGCTGACCCTGCTTTGAAAAAATTGTTGAACTGGAGACCCCTGGACATCTCTTCCAACCTGATAATTCTACTTTGTGATTCTAGTTTGGATTGCTGCAAAGGCACTCATAACAAAACCAAAACCAAAACCAAAACCAAACCAAAACAAAACAAAAAACCAAACCCACAACAACCCCAAATCCTTCTGCTTTACAGTTGTGTAACATCATCCATGAAAGTAGTATGAGGAAGTTACCTCAACAGAATATTTGGTATTTACAATATGTCAACAGCAATTACAGCTTTCAGTCATTTCACTGAAAGGCTCTTATCTTTTCTGTAGTCTTATAGAGCTGTGTTTTATCTTTAACACATCAAAACACACTGGGAGACAAGAGACCTTGAGTGATGTTGACTTGGTGTGAATGCTTGACTCACTGTGACATAGAGAGCATATCTGACTATAACCAATTATTTTGTTCAGCTGGAGGGAAAAGCAGACTATGATGGTGTCATGGCTGCCATCAAGGCCAGGAAACCACTGGCAAACAGTCAAGGAGTATTTTTAGCAAGTGTTAATCTGTCTAAAAATTTCTTCTAAAAAAAATTATGTTGAGATTCCACTCTATTTCTGTGGAATGGAGAGCAATAGGAAGAAGCGTGTAAATGATAAATTCACACTTTAACTTAGGTCTGGTAGTGTGGCTTTCTGAAGTCAAAATTTAACCATGACCTAAGCTTTAAAAGATACTTTTATGCTATTGGTTTTTTTTCCCAGATTATTGTGATCAGATGAATTTTCTAATCACTTATCTACATTAAGCATGCCCGAAAATTGCTTTTGGGTATCCAGATTAAGGGATGAGCTCATTTCCTCATGGTGACAGGAGCTAACAAAACAAATATACAGAAATCCATTAGAACTAATTCACCCAAACAACTTGAGTGAATCACTCAATGTCCTTCCTTCACTGGGGAAAGAAATCAGTGGCTTGATGATAAAATTAAAGATATTTTTTAAACAAAGGAAGGGAGTGTTTTTAATGATCATAATGGTATGATGAAAAATATGCAGGACTATCTGTCAGGCTTCTAATTTGTAAGTACATATGTGCATCATTAACTTAGTTCATCTAGAGTCATCCCTATGAAAATTAATGGGCGTTTTCATATGCTTCAAGAAAGAATCACACTTGTAACAAGCACTACTTTAGAAGAGTTAAGAAATTCAGGAGGAAAATCAGCAACAATTTTTGGAAGTTATTTGATCTTTACAGCTATAAACTTTGTCTGGAAAAAGAAATGTACTTTCAAAACGAATGGCACTACTTCCTTTGTATGGTAATTTGTTGCTAATTATTTAAAAGTTGTAATTTAGGAAAGCTTGGAGTAACTTTTGGAAACAAGATAGTGTGTAATGAGCTGACTAGCACTATTAGGTCTTCCAGGTTTAATACATTTTATTTCATGAATTTATCAAAAATGTGAAATATTAAGGCTGACTTCTGAAGTTTTTGAACTTTTATGCTTTAAAGCTCGGGGAAACAAAACATTTTATGGTGGTAAGAAGTGTAAAGATTTTACTTACTGTAAGTATCTACATCACTAGAAGATTTATTTCAATTTATGACTCCTTAATTTAGAGGCAGAAGATGATAAGATGGAAAAACTAGAAGCTAAAGTTTGATGAATATTAGTGAGAAATAATGTACACTTTTTCTCTCTAACAAATATGCTCTATTCCAGCTAAGAGATTTGGACCTGATCTAAGAATCACCTTGTAACATTCCATAAACTGAATGAATCAGGATTTCTGACAGTCTAAAAAAGTCTATTGAATTTGTGAATCAGAGGTGTGAGTAGTTATGCTTCCCCTAAGAGCAATGAAGAAAACCTGCTTTACAAACCTAGGGGCTGAGCCTTGACATGTTTTGATGTAATATTATGAGTGAATTGTTAAGTGTAGTAATTGGCATGAAAAAGCTTGCATGTGGTAAACTGTTATCATTAGTATTGTGGACTTCACAAACAGGACACTAGAAATATTTATGAAACTCAGACATCAAAGTAGTTTCTTTTTATCTCTTTCTTCACCCAGCCCTAGTAAAGCCTAATTGAAATACAATAATTATAAATGAGCTTAGCTTCTCAATTTAATTTTCTCATGAGTAGTTTCATTTATTTTTCTTAGGCTTTGTTAACGTTTTAATTAAAAGATTTAACAAAGCTCAAGATACAACGTGCCATTAGGTATAGGAACATAATGGGACATATGCACAGAGAACTGGTGAACCTCTTTTTATAAGTCTGCCCATTGGTGCAATTGGGAGAGTAAATTTACTCATGAATCTGAAGAGCATTATCACGTAGGAAGCCAGATCCCAGAAACAGGCTCTTCCATCTCCACTTCAAGGAAAATTTGACAAGAAGAATTCTTCATCCTTACCACTAGATTTTAATTATTTTAAACATAAATTCCACTCAGAGAGAGAAAACCTTAAATATTAACCACAAAACTCATTCTGTAAAGCACTTTTTCAGCAGTCACAAAGTGCCATCTGCAAGAAAGTTGACCCCAGATTAACAAAATACTCACCAAGACTCACAGTGAAAATAGCATATGAAGTCAACTTCTTAGCTAGAGGCACTAAGGGGAAGATAAATCATTTCAAACATCAACATCTGTGCCCTACAGCTGTCTTAGTCTTTTCAACCCCTTGCTGGAAAATATTAAAATGAAGCACAGGTATGACTTCACTGTGAAGCTCTTTATGGTGTACAGACAGCAGAAGCATTGGAAGCCTTGGTTTAAAGGACTGGTTGAATTGATAAGACAATATTGGGATGACCCACCCTGAGAAGAAGCCAAAGGAGGGACTCAGGCTGCCTTTTGGAATGTCCATGTAATTATCACGGGTAAAATTGTTATAGTCAAATAACTACTCTTACTCTGACACAGAGAGAGAAAAATTTACCACTTGTCATGACAGTTTGAACATATAATAGAAATGGATTTAGTACAAGTCATTATAGCTCCCATAGTTTTTTGATTGGTAAGATAATTTGGGATTAAATTTCTTAAGAGCATGCACTCAACAAAGGAATAAAAGAATAAAGGAATTTGTGGTCTAAGACTAAAGAGGCAAGTTTCTCCAATTCTTCTAGCAAAAACTGTCCAACACACTCAAATTCTTGTTGTATCTAGACAAAAATAATATGTTAGATAGGGCACCATGAAAGAAAAACTTATGATGACAAAAATTTGAATTATTTATTCTTATGAAAAACATAATGGCATATTCCCAGAAGGCCTCATCCTTGTGAACATTTTCTGGTTTTGATGTTCCATTAAAAAGTCTTGAATATGTAAAAATATCCCTGCATTTCTCATGTTTAATGCATTCTTTGTGTGAACTTGAATTGTATAAAAAGAATTAGGCTACTGTCACGCATGACTCGTTTAAAATGTGCAGAAATACTAATCTTTCCATTTGTTAAGCATCTTTATTTATTTGAAATCATACATGCATTCCAAAGAAAAGAACAACTGCCCTTTGCTCTCATCAGTCTTTTACACATTAAAAAAAAATGTATCTGAGCAAGGAGACTGAAGGAATCTCCCTTCAGCCCCAGTACTCAGGATAATTTTCTTTTTCAAAGTCCTACTTTGCCTCGTCTCCAGTTGCAATGAAAATAGAAGCAATATACTTAAAATTTTTGCCAGAGCAGGTGATTTCCCTGTGAAACCTTGAGCTTTCCAGGTGCATGTAAACAAAAAAAAAATCAAGTAAATTTCAGTTTCTGAGGTTTTTCTAACTTGCTTTGTTTTCTGTGTCTCCAGAAAACTTGGACATCAATATTTGTTTTTAATTTCATCATGGTAGGCATAGAGATCTCACTAATTTTTCAGCTGCATTTGTAGAGGAGTTGTGCTACTGAGACAAAATCTGCAGTGAAGCAAAGCCAGGTGAATACAGAGAGAATATATTTTGTGTGACACAATAGATCTCTCTGGCTCCTTTAAGCCTTATCTGATATAGTACAATCTAAAAAGAGTCTGCATAGGCCATACATGCAGAGTCAAAAAGTGGAAAATCTGATAAACTTACTTTGCCTGAGAAAAAGCAAAGGATGAAGGCTATATGTGCAGCTGGGAAGCAAGCTGGTGAAGCCTAGTAAAAAGCCTGTGTAAGCTGCAGAACCTCCACTTGTTTCTCTAAATAGATGGCAGGTGCAGTCCTGAGAAGCAGTACTTGCTGCTGAAATCTTTCTAGTTTTACAACTTATATACAACTCCTACAAAGTCTTACCATTTTACAAGGCTGTTTTGTTTTTTTAAAAAAATGGAAAAATGGAAAGAGAAATAAACAAATCATAAGGCCCAGAGGCTTTCTGTGAGAGCTCATAATCATGAAATGCACTTTTTTTTTAATAGTCTTCAACAAGAGCAATAAAACAGGCAAACAAACCACAGAATTATTATTCTCCATTTACTAAGTCTGGGATAAAGTCCCTGTGGCTGATCCAAAGGAATCCTTCCCACCTCTTTTCTCCTCGGATAAAGCAGAGATGATGCTTCATCTCCTTCTGTATTGACATTTGCTGTGCCTGCACTTCTGCTCCTCAGTCTGCAGCATGTCCTGCACCTTTCTTCTTGCCGTGCAGAATCCTGTTTGGAAGAAGTAAGTCAGCATTGATCCCGCTGCCTGTCTCGAGAAGAGCATAAAGTAGTGGCATTCCCATGTAAACAGCCGGCCTCTGCACAAAGGCTCCCTTCCAGATTGTGGCAACAGTAGAAGCTCCTATAAAGCATTAAAAAATGTATATAATTAGTCAGTGGCTAGAGAAAATGTCATGGCTAGCTGTAGTTCTCAGCTGGAAGCAGTTCAAAACCATGTCTGTCTCTCTAAAATCACTCTTTAAACACTGCTAGACAGGAAAAGGAAAACATTTTTTCTCATACTGAAATTGCTGTTGTAAATAATATATTTAAAACCACATTGGCTGTAAGGAGGTTAGGATTGAAATTCTTTAGCTTTGTGGCTTGCACTTTCAGTCAGAAAAGCAGGGAAGGGGGAGGATAAAGCTCACCTCTAGGTTCTGCCAGAGGACCTCTTCATGGGTTTTATGCAAGACATTTGCAAGACCAAGCACATAATTTTTTAGAATCAGAGTTTAAAGTGGGCTCTCTTAACTTGCAAGAACCTCTGCACCTCCAGCATCAAGAAAAGATCAGAGGATGAACACGGTGGGAAGGTTAGAGTGCAGAGGTTGAACTGAAGTTTTATAGTGGGCTCCAGATCTGCTGGACTCTGTCCAGATAAGCACAGTTTTGACTTTATATTCCTAGATTGTCACATAGAAGGAGCATTTGTTTGTATTGCTTTTGAAAAGAAAATATGATTTATAAATTCATGTAATCATATTTTATTCAGATTAATGATCTTTTCAGAAAGGGTCAAGTGCCTATTACATTGTGAGGGGAGTGCTTGTGTACCAGCTGTCAAACCCTTGCTACTAGCACTGAAGCTAAACTTAAAAAAAGAAGGTAAGAAGGGGTAGCGAAAGAATTCTTTACAGAAAGTAAGGTAGCACTGAACCAATTGAATTTTACTGAGTAAGAATGTCATACAGCCAGATTTTCAGTAATGCTCCTTGAGCATGAAATCAATGAGGTTGCAATTCACCAGTGTCACTGGTTTTAAAGTCCCTTGGTGCTAGGGATAATAGTGCCAGTCAGGGCGAGCCAAGCTCAGTGGGCTTCCAGACTGCTCTGCTGGCCTGTAGCACCGTTCACAGCAGTATTCAAAGGGTGAACTGGCTGCACCAGAGGCTTTGCTTTGAGTCTTTCTTCCTTTGGTCACTCTGAAGAAAAGATCTGTGCTTTTCTTTCCTGGACCTAAGTGCTCAAAAGAGAGAGATGGTAATTTGTACCAAGAGTGCCTGTAGCATGTCCCTGGAGTTTCTTTCTGAGAAAAAATATTTCCTTTTCCTGATCATTCTCTTCATTCAAAACAATAATTATCTGGGCAATTGTTCACTGTGTACCTGAACCTGGAAGGTGGAAAATTGCATCCGTGGAAAATAAAAGTGCATCAGGTGAAACCATCTCACACATGGAGATTTCTCCTTCAAAACAGCTCCATGATGAATAGCAGCACAGTTGATGTGTACTTACCCTACCTTTTCCCCTCTTTAGGTACTGTTAATTAAGCTGTTTTCTCTGTTTTGTGTTTTCCTAGCTACCTTGGTACTAAGAACACAGTAAAATTTTGCTTTGGAGAGTGCAAAAGTTATTTGCCAACTCATGAGTTACCCTGACAGCTGCAGGTCAGCCGCATGGAAACATTTCGAGGCTGATGATAATGCAGTGGTGTCTACTGCCAAGGAAGGCCTTTAAAAGTACTTACTGTAAGATCCTTTAGCTACTTCTGATGCCTTTTCCTGGTCTTAAAATCAAGAGTCATACATGGTTAGAAGGGGAAAAGGGATTTTACTTTGGTGTTTATTTTAAGGATCCTTAGGTGCACACATCCAGGTAATACGCATAGAAATGCATCCTGCTGAATATGCCCCAAAAGATCTGGTATAACATTACAGGTTTTACTAATTAGAATAGCTATCAAAGATTCCCCAATGAGAGGCTCAAGTGAGCCCCCTCCCCAAGGAGCCTTCCCCTGGATGGTTCTATCTTGGTTTACAGAATATGTTCTGGAGAGGACCTTGGGGTCTGGGGCACACTGATCTCTGGCTACGAAGCTTCTAAAATGTTTGGTCTCTTAGCTTGACAAACAAGTCCAAGGATGTAGGGAAAAAAGCACTAAGAATACAGAAGTTGTAAAAAAGGTATAACAGGGGTATAAAAGAAAAGGCAAAAAATCTTCATAGCATCACTTCTACAGCCACTGTCGGTTTAAATATGAATGTGAAGAAAAATTAAAGACAAAATACCAGATTGAAGGGGGGCTGCAACTCCATCAACAGAACTTTCATTTAGGAGCTGACTTGCCTTAGAATGATTTTTGCAGAGTTTTGCTAACATGGATACATAGTTAAGTCTGATATGTAGAAAGGTAATATAGTCTACTACATTACCAGTACACACAGATTCTAGTTCTCTAGCTGAATAAAAGCTCTTGTGCATTTCACAATGGTGGGTAGACTGAGACTGGAAGCTTCACAGGGCATCAGTAAAAACTTCTGTTCATGTAGCAGTCTGAATATGATGGCTTTTATAACCATAAAAAAATCCAGCTATGTATTTATCTATCAGAGGTTAAGAATATTCACTATTTTGAAATATTATATATAAGGTATTTCTGTCTACAGATAAAAAAATCAGACAAGAAGATGCAGTTCTACAAAGCATGCATAATTCTGCAGTTAAATGGTGGAATTAAGAATAAGTATTACACTTACAAATAGATGTTTTACCACAAAGTGTATATACATACAGAAAACAATCTGTTGAAAAAACCAAATATTACAGATACTAATTTTCTGAATACACTCCTTTAATTTGTGGTGAGAAAAGAACCTTCTGCGCAACATTTCCTGTGATAGGAGTTTTAGACACTGTTTTAATAGAAAGCTTCACTGAAAACTACAGAGCATGGATGCTTATGAATACTCCATACTATCATTTTCATTCTTGGAATATAAAAATGGAAAGATAAATAAAATAAATTGGAAACCAAATTAAGAGTTTATATCAAATTAAAGAAAAACATAATAAATCCATTCTAAACCCATTGGAATAGATTTCTTGCATCTCAGCTTGCTTTGGTTGTATTATTAACTTATACTGTGTTTATCTTATTTTCTGTTGTAAAACATTCTCTTGCTTCACTGAAAGAGACATGGTGTGTGTCTTTTCTGGGTGGTTGAGAGAACCCTGTTCCCTTTCAAGACTTTCCTGGATTCATAGTTTTTTGGTCCCACAAGGACTACTTTGGTTATCTGATTTACACTCTTTGAATAGAGGGCACATAGCTTTATCAGCAATATTTGAAAGAATTCCTTAATCATGAGGCAGGACCATTCATAGTGGGCAAAAGTTAGTGAATCATGTCATACATATGCTATTTTAAAAACATGGTTTATGGAATGTTTCCAGATAGCAGATTATAAACAAAAAAACATTAATCTTCTCAGTAAAAAAATTCAGTCTATGAGACTTCAGAATACTGAAGTAAATGAACAGTCATGGTATTTGGTGTGTTCAGATATGCTCTAGAACAAAGTATATTTTCCAGTTTTTTCATCTTTCTTAATGATAAACACCTTGGTTGCCTATCAGTGAGAGTAAATATATAAAATATTAAGGTGTATACACACTTTTTTTAATAGTAGTATGCAGCTGCAATGTTTTTTCTTGAGCTAGCTTTCATAGGATGGGGTACAGTGTATTTAATGAAAAGGGTTGATTTGAATGACAGTTGAATACCACAAAGAAAAGGGCAGCCCTGCATGGGTCATGACTGAAATTGGCTGCTGCTGTGATTTAGTAAGAGCTTTTCAGTTGGGAAGTGGATATTGTAACTCACAAAAGGTAACTTACAGCAACAAATTGAGCTGAATAGAGCTCTGAATTAATTCATGGTTTATTGAGTTCCCCTCTTGTCAGTGATAGCCAACAGTTAACTGAAGTGATTAGTTCAATATTCAGTCACAATGATGTACAGCCAACTTTCCAGCTTACAGAAGTCCTGAAAGGTTTAATTTAAATCCTGGCAAGTACATAAGTTAAAAACAAACCAAAACAAACAAATAGAAACCACCCAAAATTAGTAGCCTGGGAGAGGTGAGTTCAGTAATAGCCAGAGGATGATGGTTTTCCTCACAAAACACACAGCCCTTCAGTCTTTGCCTTCATACAAGAGGGTTTAGATAAGTCTTGTTACTGTGCAGCATTACTTGATGCATCAAGGAAATTTCAATTGTGTTTATGGTGTTGTCTGCAAACTTCTGAAAATAAATAATAATTAATGGCTAGTATGTACACTAATCCTGAAATCAGATTGAGCTGGAAACTTTCATTTTCCTAGCCTAGAGAGAAGACAAGAGTCAGTTAAAATATCAGTAGTTCTTTGCAACATTACTATGATGAATAAGAAATAAACATGAGTTCATAGCAAAGGGTAGCTTTGCAACGTCATGATTTATAATCAAAAGTTTAAAGACAAGACCTCATACAATAAGGGGCCTCAGTCCCATCACAAGTTGTGATGAGGTTCAGATCTACTGTTCCTTCACCACTTCCAAGTATGACTGTTTATTGGTCCTGGAGGAAAACAGCAGGTTAATTCCTGTGTTCAGCAAAACAAAGGTATATTTGTGTGTGTTTTTTTCAAGGTCTACCTGCCACTGTTTATCCAGATTGTGCAATGAAGTATGTAAAGTCCCACTCTAAAGCACAAAAGTTCCCTATAAATGCTTAGCAGTATCACAAAAACATCTGCTTCATAGGAAGCTCCGACTGGAAAGAATTTAAACCAGAAGTTCTGACAGAAAATGTATGCTCTTCTCAGGGAATGTAAAAAGGTTTGAAGAAAAGTTGCCTTTTCATCCTGATTTTAGAAGACTTTTATGTGATTTTATTGGGCCAGCCTAAAGGAAATGGGTCCCTGCTTTTGGCTAGAGGCGTGACAGTTCTGTGCCTTTTCAAAGGCACAGACAGCATCTATTGTTATTAGAAAGGCTTCCTTGTAACCATTTAACTGTAAGCTTAAATGATCGTAAAGCAGGGTACTACATGAAAAAGATCTCAAAGCAAAACAAGTGGGCAGTAAGGAGACTGAAAAAACCCAAATACGTTCAACTATATAGGTATTTAAATCAAAGGGAATCAAAAGCATATTATCTGATATTCGCCCTATTTTTAAATATATGATAAAGAAGGAAATGGTACATGAGCATCAAATGTATTCACTGGTTTATCTGTGATCCCTGGCATTATTCATTAAGTGCTGAGGATCAAATTCCTCTTTCTTGTAGCACCTTTGATTTTAGTAGAGTTTCACCAGTAACAGGTTTGGTCTTTATGTAGAGCAGATTGTACATTGTATCTACATATATAAAAGCATCTTTTTCATAACCGCAGCAGTTTATCTAGCACCATCACGGGTGTTCTGCAACAGATTATCATCCTGTTTCTCCTGGTAATAACAGCAGAAGAGCCATGAAAATAGGATAGATAAATAGGTGTTCCTGTAAAATTGTAAGTTTTCATATAAAGCTAGTTGGCTGTATTCATACCCACTTGCAATCACAGGAAAAAAAGAATCAATATTGAGAGACTCAGCCTATTTTAAAATGTTGAATTACTAATACTCATAAGGGCATCTGCTCATGGTCAGTCCACTAAGTTACAGAATGTCCAGCAAATCAGTGGAAAAAAATAATAAATTCATAAAAATAATGATGTTCTGAAAACACTAAAACACACCACAAGATAATTCAGAGTTATTTATTAAATTCTTCAAAGCAACACATCTGGCACAATCAAGCCAAACTCTCAGGCACGTGATTAACTTGAAAAATGTGACTGGCCTGACTAAACCCAAGGGATTACACATATTTGAAAAGTCATAATCTTCTTAGGTATTTTGTATTGGAAACAGAAGGCTTCTAAATGCACCACATGGAAATTTCGCCCTTCATTTCTACAGAAGATGTACTATATTTCGCTCCCTGCAATTATTTATTTTTTTCTTAATTGCCCGTAATTAGCAATCATTGCCATATCCCTACAACTGTGCTTCTGCCTGTGCATTTCAGAGGACACTGGAATCATCACATGTCACGTCCCACCGCTGGGGAAAAGAGGTCTTCACTAGGACTTCGAGGTTTGCCTTGAGGTTGCCATGAGTTGCCTCATCATGGTTGCAAGGCAGAAGATGCACAAGTGACTCTACCGGTGGCTCTCCAAAGATCTGTGTTAAACTTACTGCTGAGCTAGGGATGAAAACCAGTAGAGAATTTAAAGGAAGGAACTCTAGGCTGATTTAACAGGCATCCTAATCTCCAAAGTTACACAGCATTATTTTTCAGAATCATGAGAGACATTGTCTAGAATTGTACAAGATGCATCTAAACTGCCTGTGTAGTTTGGATCAGGTGCATTTTTTGAACTGATTCATTCTAATTATATCTTTTATGGTGCTTGGGTTCACAATGAAGAGTTCCCAGAAGAACAAATAGTATTTATAATTTTCAGATGAAACTCAACAAGAAGGAAGGCTTCAAAAGGGAATCTGACTGTGCTTTAGCTGCTGGCAGGTGTTCAGTTCACAGGACCACATTAGTCCTAGTCTGTAGGAATCCCCCATCCTGAATCTGAGAGACCTACACTCCTAGTGCACAGCATTATTTCTTAGTTTAGATATAGTTCAGCATGTCTAAACTGCTTCAGTGCTAAGCAGTAGATCTGTTCCAGGGCATAATAGATGGTAATCTGAACTATTCTTTTTCTATAGCTTAAACTGTTAACAGAAGAGTCTTTTTAAAGGTAAATATATGAACAACACTAAAAATTTACAGAATAATTCAATCATAAAATATAACTTTCTAGCATTCCTGAAGTCAGAAAAGGGGCAAAGATTTGTTGAATTTTTGTACTGTTTAATTACAGTGTCCTATTAAGTTCATGTTTGTGACTTTTTAAAAACTCAGAATCTTCTTCAACAGACTCCCTTGTTTTTTATAGTCATGAAACCAGCTCTATAAAAGGAAGAGGAATGTGCACTCATTTCAACTTTATCTGTTAGCTACAAAGAATGAGTTTAATCATTTCATTAATCAGCCATCTTTATAGATCAAACTATATTCAGTCTTCCCTAAAGATTTTATTCTGTGATCACTGTATGAAAAACTAAAATGGTGAACAGGAAATTGAAACTGTTATTATACAGGAAATAACAGCACTCTGTCAAAATCTACAGAAGAAACATATGTTAAAACTTACTGTCAACATCTAACGTATCAGATCAGATAAAGACCAAAATTACAAGAATCATTATAATATCAATTGAAGGCAAAGTTCTGTGTGAAAATAAATCCTTTCCACCTCCATGAAAAGGAGCTGAACACAGAGTATCTGATGGAGCAAAGATCCTGTCATAATTTCATATACTGGTGGATCATATGGCAGAAAATTCACTTCCCTCTCCCATCCCTCCAGATTTTGTACAGTCACAACCGTAATATCTAATATATGTAATGAACTCTGTGCCTTTTTTATCTATGCCCAGCTTGCAGGAGGTGCTCTGGTGTTCATTACCAGCCAGGAATAAATAAAGTGTTCAAATGCTGTTTTCTCTAGTACAGTCCTGGTACTGTGTATTTAAATTCATTTGCAAATTTAACCATTGTTTGATTAAAGCTGTTAGAAAGTGTTGAGATGGAAGAGTAAATCAGCAGAAATACAACAATTTGTGAGAATTACTGACAAAGTTTTTGAACTTTTGTAATTGAACTGAGAAAACTGTACTCTGTGATAATCTTTACTGCCTCAGTACCTAAGCGTATTTGTTTAAGCTATTTATTGTTCATATAGCAATTCATCACTTGAGAAAGTGATTTGCATTCTTAGGGCAACCTTTCTATGGCAACAGGTGGAATGAAAAACCTAGCCATCTCGGTGATGTGCAGATTAACCACCAACTAAAATGTGTATCTTCCACATGCATTTCACCTCAAAATTATAGGGAAATTTGGAGCAGCGTAACACCTGGGATTTACCAGTCACAGAGCTTCCAGCAGTTTATAGCTTCTGCTTTCTTAGAACTTGCTAATTACAGCTCCCAGAACTAAGTTTTAGTCAGAGTAATCCCCAAGATGCTTAATACAGCACAGGCAGAGCAGCAGTGCATTTTTCTGCTGGTGAACACTGCTCAGACATGACTCAATTTGCTGGAGTCCTGAGCTGTGCACTCTGCATGGCCTCAAGTGTGCTTATCATAAGAAATCTGATGGGCAGTATTTGAGTAAGTTTCTGTTAAACACTCCTTCTGGGCACTCTTCTCTCCCCACAGATCTGTGGAGCAGTAGACCATAAGATCCCCAAATTCTCAGGTTGTCCCATAGAGTTGAACTAGGCAATATGAAAACAGTAAACAAAACAAAAAATCTTGTGCAAAACTAGTCGGAAAACCACCTACAGTAAAAGTCAGAAGAGACACCTTCTAATAGCTTCTGACTTCTCTGGTAAGGACCCATCACCAATATTCTTGAACAACAACTCTTAAAACCATAGCAAACAGATTGTCACCCTTCACCTTTTACCTTTCCAACACTTCTTGTTACTTATGAGCTAACTTTTCTCTCTCATCTCTTTAAGCAAGATTTTCTGCTATACGGAATACAACTGTGTTGTCTCTAACATATCAAAACCAAATTCCTTCTTCTTTCTTTTTGCTTTGTTCTCTAGGCCGGAAGTTGGCTCCAACGGCCTTATCAAGACATCTAATTCCTATATGTGATACAATCCCAAATTTGAGAGTAAGCCTAGAAAATTAACTTGTTCCATGGGTTGTGGACTAGACTTTGTTTTAGAATATTAGTGTTGTGCAATTAGCAAACTGAAAATCTGAGCACCTCTCACTAAGAATTAATGTGCAAAAAGCATATTCAAACATGATTGTTATAGATCCAAGCAGACCAGATCTTTGAAATTCAGGACAGGTAATCAGAGCTGTTGCAAAAACTACTTTTTCTACTCATACGATGGAATGTTTCAACAAATGTTGAAAAGAAAAAAGAAGAGGAAAAAAAACCATAAAACTTCTGTGAGACCTCCCTCCCCTCTTCTAAATCTGCAGGATCGCTGAAGACCTCACACGACAAAGTAACTCTGAATGGTTTGGGTCAAACCCAACTTGATGTTTTGGTGGCCTACTTGGGCCACCATAGGAAGAGCCATCAGGTGGCTGTGCTTGTACTCTTTCCTGACACCAGAGTAAGACTGTTCCAGTCTACCTGACATCTATATGGATAACATCAGTCATTGTCTTTATTAGTTACTTCAGGTAAAAGCAATGGAAATTATATATTTTTCAGCTTCATTTCTATCAGCAGTCTCTATCCACTAATTGAATAAGGTTGCTAGCCTTAGAGGCTAGAGCATGTTACAGAGACATGGAAAGGAACTAGGAAAAAATATTTTAAGTAGAAGCCCTTACACATGAAAGAAGAGATATTTAGGTTCTGCCCTGTGTGGTTGAATTTACAGCCACAGCATGGACCCAATGTTATTTAACAAACCATATTACTGTACCATGTAAAAAAATTTTTTTTTTTAATTTGCACAAATATTCAGTATATTTGGAACAATAATCTTGCTGCAAGAAATTAGCTTGTACTTGCTGATAAAACTCTTGGTGAATCAAATCTTGCTTTGCTGAACAAGTCTATAGTGACTTGCAATAACTTACATTGAAAAAAAGAAAATGTGGCATTGATTTCACCTTGAACACAACATCCACGGGAGAGATGTCTGCTGTTACACACTGGACCGTAGAAAATTGCAGTATTATCAATACCATGTTTCTTTTGGTTCACTCCTGGAATACCTCTCTAATTCTGACATGTGATATACTGTGTCACCTCCATGTCTGGTAGACTTACTGCTTTCATCTAGCTTTCAAGGTAGAGGACGTGAACTAAATTTTATTTTTTTTTTCAGTCTGGTAAAGGCATTCTCTGGCTGAGCCATAATAAAAAGCAGTGGTTTGTCCACCACTGAAGTAAGCAGTCGTAAAAAGAAAACTGGACTTCACAAAATCAGCTGGAGTTGATGTTCATTCATTCTTGAATGGAGTCTGTGCAAAAATGAAATTCACTCTCTTTGGATTGACTGTTGTGATATACACCAAGCTCTAGTTCTTCAGTTTGACCACCTTGAGTGTTATATGTTAACGACTTGCTTTAACCTTGCACCTAATATGAATCTTGCTGTCATTGATGAAAGGAATAAGAGTTTTATTTGTTAATGAAATATGATGTGGTCTTTCTGGTGCTCTATTTAAACATCACCTAGGAGTAGATCATGTTTTTAGAAGTCAGGAGTAGCCCCAGGCCCTCCATAATTCTAATTGATGTAAATGAAGAAAATAATGAAAGCCTGTGTGTGCTGACCCTGTTACACAGAATGGTTTCACCTCAGTTAATCAAAGAACCTTTAGAGATGTTGCAAGCATCTGGCCTGAATAGAGAGTTCTTCAGTCTCTGATACTAAACTGGCTGCATTTAGATGAGATACTGTGCCCAGATTTCCAGCAAAACAGCTTAATTTCTAAATGCTGACATGTTGAAAACCAAAGTACTGTGGAAATAACATGAAAACAAAACCAAACTCCTCTCCTCAGAAAACATCGTCCTTGATGTCGGATGAAAATGAGATGAATGGATAAATCTGAGAACTAACTCCTCTGCTTGGGATGTTTGAGTTCCTGCTAAGAAGCTGAAAGCACAGATAAATTTCCATCTTGTATTTGAAATGCCAAACATCAGGTTTGACAATATTAATACTATATAGAGCAAAAACCTGGAATAATGGAACAACAGTTCCTTTTCAGTCACTATCTTCATAAAACTGACATTTGTAAAAGCTAATGCGGTTCAGAATTATTATTTATTTTTACTCTGTAGTAGCTTCTTATAGCATTTTTCTGGAAACACAGATACTCTGGTAGCATGTTACCTTTGTCATATCTGATACGTGTACTTTCCGTAAAATGACCTTCATGCTATGCAGCCAATAATATTTGCAAGTAAAACCTGAAGACAAATGAAGGTCTGTAATAACACACTGGAAGGTTATGTTTATTGATTACAAGACAATATTTTCACGGTGATATTCCTTTCTCATAAAAATGAAGCATGAAGACTTTTTTTTTTTTTTTTTTACAACTAGAAGTATTTACAATTGTTTTACAGTAGTGGTTATTAAATTTTTTAGTGAGTTCATAGAGTGTTCAGGATCAAAGCAGTAATTCTAAGTACTGGTTGCGTACAGAATGAATTAAAAAAGAAAAAACAAAAAAGCAAGACTTGGGGAGAAGGTCCACCCATATGCTGCTCATACAAATTTAAAAGCCTGGCTTCTTGAATGCTAAACAGTAGATAATGAAATTTCTATAAGTTTAATGCCTTTCAAATGTGCAAACATAGGTTTGTTTTGCAAATTATGAAAGGTGCTTTAAAACAAGAAAAGAAGAGGCAGGACAGGAAAAGTACAAGGGTGTGGTGAAGATTTACAATGAGAAAAGAAAAAGAATGACAGGATAATATTCTGATTAAAAAGCAAAGGAGCAGAGAAGCTGTTTAGTACTCACTGGTTTTGCTTCTCAGACACAATTGCTTCTTAATATCAGCACAATTCTACAAAAAATATTTTATTTTCTCTGAGCACCCCTTCCCTTCAAAAAGTCTGTCCTAAAGTAAGAAAAAAAATCTGTTTTCATACTGGTTTACTGTAACCTGTGACAATTTTTTTTGTCTTCCTTTTTGAAGCAATTCCTACAAATACAAGGTTGAAACAACCTGAAGATTGTTTGAGGTGAAAAAGTCAGATGGGCAGAAAGTAGCACTTTCACATGCTTTCCCAGGCCTGTCAAAATGGTCCCTGCATTAGGCTGAAGGTAGCACTATAAATCTTTACATATCAGCAAAGATTAAAATATGAGCAGAACCATCCTTTCCTATTGAAACTAAAATAAAATGCAAAGCTGGGTAGGGAAGCCAAGCAAGGTTTGCAGGAAAGCTCTGCTGGGCTGAACACTCCTCTGTGTATCTCTTTCTGACATTTGCTTGTGCCATTCTGGAGGAGAAATGAGAGGACTGAACCTAATAAACCCTTATCTTTCCTGTTCTCTCTGTTACTGAAGACTGCCTTCCTAGAGCTATAAGGTGTTTCCTGACTAAGAGAAAGCAGGGAACTTGAGAAGCAAGAGATGATCTACTCTTCATCAAAAGGAAACCATGCCTCCAGAGCAAGGAAGAATACAAATTTTGACTTGAAAAAAACAAAGATTTTGAATATATTGTATTTTTGCAAGGGATTTAAACTTCACTTGGATCACTTACCTGAGATATCATTACAATTGGTTTCACTATGGTCAATTTTTTCAATGTAAAATGAAGAAAAGAAAGTCATCACTTGCACAGTCCTGAGCCTTTTAAACTGTATTATAGGCTGTGTGTTATGAAACATACTAAGGAACAAAATAAAAGTGACCAGTAACAGCCTTCTTGCTTCTATTCCTTAAATTTTAAAAAAAGGAAGTATTTTTTAAATTTTTTTTTAATTGTCTCTGCAAGAGGCTTTTCATTTTGTGGAAGCTGTGAGATGAATGGACACCCATGAAGAAATTCTAGCTTATGAGCACAGCGCAGCAGAAAAGTTGACTGGGTTTCTGATTTCTCCACTGACCTTTGAATGCAATTGCCATATTAATACATGACATTAATATTGACAAAGGTCCCAGGAGGCACTTTTGACCCTGAGTGAAAGCAAGGACTATTCCCTGAGGGGAAAAGAGAATGGCAACTTGAGGAGGTGCAGTGCAGAGAGATGTTGGAAGTGGAGTGATGTGATGGGTCAGGAGGTGCCTGCAGGCAATCCAGGCCCTGACTTCTCAATCTGACCAAGGTAAGGGAGAAGGAGTGGGGCAGCTTGTCCACACAACTCACCTTTACCTAGCACAAACATTTTATGACACTTCTTGTTTGGAGCAAGTCACAGTAGTTAATAATTTATAAGAGAAGTAGATGACGTAGCAACAGGCTCCTTGGGCTCACAGTACCAGGCTTCCCTCACAAGAATAGAGTTCTATTCAAATAAATTCAATGCTTCCTGTGAGAGCCAAAATCAACAGCTTTGTACTTCCTGGATAACATGGATCAGTTGCTACAGGCTACTTCACCTTTCACTTAGTGCCTTGGTTGCTGCACATTTCTGTATTTTTTTAGATAATCCACATAAATTTGAAGGATCTGGTTCCTCTCTTCAAAGGGTTAAGCTTAATTCTTAGCTATATGCACTGTCACAGTGGCATATTAAAATTAAGATAAAAGCTATTCAAAGAAAAAATAAACAAAACTTCACATTTTCAGGCAGGAAGAAAGCTTTAATCTAAGCCTCTGAAATACTACAGATCATTAAATCACAGTTTAAACAAGATCATAATTTACTACTCTAAAGTCTTCCTTAAACATAACTATGATTTGCATCACTCTACATGAAACTCCCACTTTTTGCTTTTTTATAATAGAGCTGTCATATGAGATGTTTGTTTTGGACAAAAACATGCTTTGACTTGATTTCAGCAATTCATTCTGATCCAGACTCCTACATTTGCTGCATTATTTTTTTCAGTGAAGGCTGCACAAATCTTGTGCCTAGTGCTGCTGCATATTTGCTGTCAGGAGGTCTGTATCATTCTTTCTGTCTAGGTAGGAAATACAAAGAAAAGGCCGCATGACATTGGGTGAAAGAAGAAGAAAGTAGACAAAATATAAAGAATATTCATTTAACTGTTAAAAATATACTAATATTTTGCATTAACAATATCTGATAACTAGCACTTATGATACATCGTTCTATATAAATAAAAAGAAGATTTCCTTTTGCAAAACTTCTGGTTTTTTCCAAAGAAATACGCTTTCTGGTGTTTTTAATAAGTCTGAACTGAAAGATCTATCATATTACTTTCCACACCACCCAGTGACCACTTTAAAGTACTACCTTGCTTTCTTAGTATAAATTTCTGAATAGGAAAAATAAATCAATACAAATAAATGACAATAATAAGGGAGTCTCTTTAATTTGTGCTTATATGAAAGAACACCATGCCATATTATCGAAGACTCATAGACTTCTGTGTTTTCATGAGAATACTTCAGGGATTTTGGTTTTCTCATCCTCTACAAATTGCACTCACCAGTTTTTTCAAATGTGACTACACTAAATTCACAGCTGAACTCATGTGTGTTTTCTATTATCATTGTTTTCTTGTTATCTGAGTCAAAGCACACCTCACTCCTTACTGAATTCCCTGGGGCAAATCGAGAGATAGTCACAACTTTGATAGATGATATCGGGACAGCAAGTGTGCAGGACCTGTTGTGGTTATACTTGACAAGACTCGTTGACATTTTTGTGCAGGGATAACTTGATCCTTCCATCACAGCATCTGAAATGCCTCTATATACAAAAACTTTGGTTTAAATTAATTGTTAGGCTGACTTGTTTTTTCTTGAGTAACAGCACACTATAGTGCAGGAAGTTTCCAGTCAATTTCATTCTAAGAGCAATACAGCTGTGATATAAATATTTGCTTCTGTGATAATCAAACTTTTTTTCAGATCAGGTCTGCCAACTGACATTTTTCCCAAGACTACTGAAATATGAAGAGGTGTTAAAACTTCCTTGGTGTTGATCCCACCCAGGCAAGCTCATTACAGAATTAGGAACAGAAATGTTAGGAAATAAAGGCTCTTCTCTTATATGTATTTTGAGAAGCCTAATCACTAAATAAGAGTATAAGAATGAGCAATGCCATCTGAATTTTTCATGATAGTAAAAGCATATCATGATACAACCATGTGTAATGATACTGTTAAATCAAATATTATGATAGGCTAATAAATATATAGCAGGGAGAAATAAAAGTGTTGTGTAACTTCCTGTTCTATAACATTCTTGCTGTAGTGCATCCATTGCAAGGATGAGTTTGGATAAGTCCAAAGGTAGCTTCTAAGTGGAAGCTCAGCTGGCAAGAGGCAAGGGGCAATATGAGCCTGTGAAGATGTAGGTATAGACTGACACCAGTCATTCAGATGCCCTGCTGCCTTACCAAGTGTATTATCCATCACTCAGAGTCATGTTTCTCTCCCCTTGCTGTCTTTCCAGCTCATGAATCTTTCATTCCTGTGTGCACAGTGAGCTGAGCTTTAGCAGGAGTATTGAGGGTATGAGAAGAGGACAAACTATTTTATACAAAACACTCATCATATCATTGAGGTGGTTTAATTAAAATGTTTGTGACATTTATGATTAACTCAATTGACTTAGGTTAGATGTCCTCTCAACCTGACCCCAGGATCAGAACTCTCAGAGGGCTGAAGGACTTCACTGCACCTTTTCTTTCCATGCAATTGTTAAAGGGCAAGGGCAAACAGAGTCTCACCCAAAGCTTGCCACATAATCAGGTTCTCTGCTAATGACAGAGAAACGGCATCATTATCATAGTTGGGGTTTATAACAAAGAATAAAGATTTCCTGACTTACAGTTCTTAAGGCATGCTTTTCCTCTTTATAATACACTTTAATTTTTTCCAGTTAACTGGCACAGAATTTAAGCTCAGAAATCCAACCAGAATAAAATAACTGTAGTATCATATCAGGGCACTGTTAGCTTAATATCCTTTCTTCAGTACTTGCCAAGTGATTGAAAGGCAGCAAAAATTCACCAAAAGAGCCACCCACTGCTCAATCTTAGGAAATATTTCCTCTCCACTCCCATTAATTAATAGATAAGTAGATATACTGAAATATTTAACTTCATCTGATGTGAAAATGTATGTCACTTAATATTTCCTATTTTTTTCACCAGGAACTGGTTTCACTAGGGCATTTCTCAAAGTCCTGGTTATTTCTCCACACAGATCACAGGAGCAGCTCATTAACTCCAAAAGTGGATTTTGCATCTCTGCTATGAGATTTCCTCTCACTTTGGTCCTTAACCTTTCTGAAGCTTGGCTATACAGTAGAGACACTATCAACTACCTGAGATTTGCTTGGTTGGTCAGAGCATGGTGCTAATAACAGCAAGGTCGTGTGTTCGGTCCCTGTATGGGCCATTCACTTAAGAGTCGGACTCGAAGATTCTCACGGGTCCATTTCAACTCAGAATATTCTGTGAAGCAAATACTTACTTTTCATGTAAAGTTAGGATAATTTTTCCACAAGCTAATGCTGTGTTCATTTATTTTGTTCATCACTCTATTGATGAGAACGATGACATATCAAAATACTATGCATTTAACAAAGAAATGAAAGCTTTCTATATCTGTATTAAATCTTATCCTTCAACTCCTCCCTTTAACCTCTCCTGAAATTCCATTAAAAATCACAAATGCTAAAGCAAGCAGTTTAATTAAATGACTATCAGCTGAACACTAATTTTCAAGAAATCACTGGTTTATTCTTTGCACAGCAATTGCCTAATCCCTACTGACTCTTTTATATGAACTAGCAATTGACACTGCTACTGCTGCTCAGAGGCTTGCTAATGTTTTCTTTTGATCATGCATTTTAGGATTTGTTTTCTGGTTGCATGGCTAGTGTACACTTTGCAAATTTTTGGTGCCAAAAAATAATAAAATAAAGTAATTGCTTATACTCAAGATCTCTCTGTTATTTCATAGGGCTTTACAAATATATCTAGCTAGAATTTGAATTAAAAAATCTGGTTTCATAAACTGAGTAATCAGGTACATAAAAACCAGCTGCTGAAGAAAAGGCAGCAAACAAAAAGTACACTAGATAGAAATTAAAAATTCTATGAAAATAATGTACAAACTAAGGATGTCAGTATAATAGAGAACAGACTGAGAAGAGAGATGGGAAGAAGGGAAGAGAGGGGGAGGGAGGATGGGGGAGGAAGGTTTGTCGCTGGCTTGAGTTAAAAAAGTGTGTAGGGTTACTCCAGGGTGCCTTTGCTAATAATGACAAGATCGTTTGCTTCTCACATCTGTAGGAAAAAAATGAGAGGAGAAGATGGAAAAGAGGTCCTGGGATGTACCAGCTGTTGATGTTGGTCCTCCCTGCTGAGCACAGAGCATTGTGCCCCTACCGGAAGGCATTGCAATCTGTTGACATCTCCAGCTCTCTGCTACTTTGGGACACTCAGCTGAATCTAAGGCAACGATCATCTGGCTGAGTGAACAAAAATCAGTGCCTACAGTGAAAAAGCAGGAATAACACACAAAGCAGATGGCTGGAGGCCTGCTCATTCCTGTTTCTGGAGCTGTTTACACTCTTAAGTGACTAATTTTGACATGTTATACTACTAATGAAGTTTTTTGGTTTGACCCAGTAAACTGCATGTAGTGCAGTCTGGGACCACTCTAATTTGATGTCTGCAGCCCAGTGCTATTTCTGATCTACAGAAAGTCAATTAAAATCATGGTGAGTGAGCAATCAAAGCTGAATTTCAGAATGACAGCTTTCTCCCATATATAATACTCAAAACCTACAGTTTTACATTTTCTTAGCTAAAATATCTTGAACATTTGTAACATTGGTCTTTAGCATTTTTTCTTCTGGGACTGACATCAGAGCCACGGCACAGAAGATTCACAGGCTTCCAAGAATGACATCACCATCCAGAAGCATGAAGTTTTCTCCAGCCTGTCCTATATCAAGTCATGTGGACCTGTAAACTGCAAGAGGGTATTCTCTGATGAAAATATTAATATTCCAAAAACACTATTCAAAAAAAAATTTTTTTAATTTACTGCCTAACTCTTGTTCCCAGACCTGTAGGCTGTTGGGATTACATTGACTGAAGTACAAAATCCAGAACTAAAACACAGAGTTAAAACTTTAACTATTTCAAGCCAAATTGGAATTTATGTCATGGAGAAGCTTGATTAGAAACTTACTTCATCCCAATCCAATATTTTAATTTTTTTGTTCTCAAAAGGCTATGAAGGATATTAACCATTAGAATCTCAGATATCTGACAGTTATTGAAATTGTAAAATAAGGTAACCACCTGGCCTAGTCTTTAGATATCTCCTCTGCCTGTACCTTATTCACAGTTTCACAGTGATGGTTCCATAGGCACTGAGGATCAGACAATGATTATCCCGCTAAGTAGTTAAAACTAAAACCAAAACTTATCAGCAAACAGTTTAAGATTATTCTGGGGCTGTTATGGACAAACAATCTAATAATAGTAATGCTTGAATGACATTCTTTGTTAAGTCAAAGACTAAAGAGCCTGCCTAGTCTGGAAGTATTTTCCAAAGGGCCTGAATTAATATGAACCAAGAGGAAAAAGCGATTGTTTTCATGAGTTCACATGTGGACATACCTTTAGCACCACTGGCTGCAATGGCTAATTCCTTAATATTCCTCAGCTTCGTGGCTGCTGGGACTTTCCCATTTTAACCAGGGCCATCACATCCCAGTGGCTAAGTTATTCAGGGTGCAGGTATGGGGGTTTTATTTACCACATGTTATTCACTGTCATTTCAGATCTGGTTTATCTAAACGGTTTATTATTATAGCCTTTCCAGCTAATGAGAGAAGACTGTATATTGATGTCTATATTTGTTCTATCTTTAGGAAAAATTGCTATTTTATGGAGGTGATCTGATAAAAGATGACCTGTGAATCGTCTCAGTATCAGTACAAAACATTGGGCTGCTAAAATGGCACAAACTGTAACACTGTGACTGATCCCCACCTGAACACCTGTGTAAGGCTCACGGATCCACAGCACAAGGAGGACATGGACCTGTTGGAAGCACAGAGGAGCCCGTGAAGGTGATCAGAGGACTGGTGCACCTCTCCTGTGAAGACAAACTGAGAGGGTTGGGGTAGTTCAGCCTGGAGAAGAGAAGGTTCCGGGGAAAACTTACAGCACCTTCCAGTACCTAAAAGGGGCCACAAGAGAGATGGAGAGGGACTTTTTACAAGGGCCTGTACACAGAACAAGAGGGACTGGATTTAAACTGAAAGAGGTCAGTTTTGGATTAGATATTAGGAAGAAATTCTATACTGTGAGGGTGGTGAAGCACTAGAACAGGTTGTCCAGAAAAGCTGTGGGTGTCCCACCCCTGCAAGTGTTCAAGGCCAGGTTAGATGGGGCTTTGAGTAAACTGGTCTAAAAGAAGTTATCCCTGCCTGTGTAAGACCCAAAGGTCTTAATGCAATCTTCAGTCAAATGTATAATGCTCACAGAGCTATTTCTCTTGCGTTATGAAATGTACTGAAAACAGAAAACAAAGTATTTATCTGTCAATATTTGCATAAAACTTTTTAATTCATTTGGTTTTCTTTAATCGTCTCATTTTTTCCCTTTCTGTCAGTCAGTTAAAAAAAGCCCCAAAACACTTGGGTAGTGCTCACCAGTATATAACTATAAAAACATTACTTAATATGGGAATTTTAAGATCTCTTCACTTAAACCGATGCATATTTTGATTCTTCACATCCTTCCTTTGATCAGGAAGACAGCTCTGAAGAAACTGATTCTTCATTTTAGATCTCCAAAGAACAGAGTAAGAGAAAATAAACCCACACCACAAGCATTGATTTTTTTATTATTTCTCATTTCCGGGGCTCAGAGGAAGGCAATGACTGCCTTCTGCCTCCACTCAGACATTTCTAATTTTCTGACTTCTGAGCGCAGTAGCAGTCGATTCATGCACTTGATTCATCTTCCCTCCACTATTTTAATCTGCCTTGTCCTGGTACTGCCCACCCATCTGCAGAACTTGATTGTAACAATCAAAAGGTTTAGCTATCCATAAGGTAACTTATGATCCAAAAGATTAAGGAGATAATCTTAAATTTCCATTGTCTCATGTAATGAGCTCTACTACTCTAGTAAGAAATTTTTTCATGTTAGGACATTTTGTAGTGACTGAAATCATTCATCGCAGCTGCAAAGGGCTCCAAAGAACCACAGGAGACAAGGACTTTTTACATCAGAAATTCAAAATACCAGACCTTCTCCTGTCATTATTCATACATTAACAGAGCACAAGCAGCGGAATAAAGACAGGATTAAGTTTAGCAGTGACTGGTGCCATCTGAGGACGATATTGGTGCCACACCACTTTGCAAAGCAGCAGCAATACAAAGGTGTCAATGTTTCCCTAAAGAAGAAACTGAAATTTCTTTTGCATTTTCCATAAACAGTGCCTAATGGCAGAAGAAGCTTTAGCCCAAGTTAGCTAAATGGGATAAAATTCCCAGACCTGATCAGGTAGGAACTTTCTAACGAGCTGCCAGACATATACGAAGAATGAAGTTCCCATCTTTCCCAACAGGTTTATCACAACCTGTTCATTTATGTGAAAGGTTCAAAGTGCCTCATCTTCTGTAGGACTTTAACTCCAATTATCCAGCTCAAGGTAATAACTCAACGTTTTTTTTATTTTTCAGTGGGAAAAGAAAAGATGGGAAACTCTTATAGTGTATGAACTGAGAACAGTGTCAGGAGTGATATTTCCTGGGCTTCTGCAATGCTTTGTGAGCTCAACAGCTTTTAGAGGACTTTTCAGCCTTAGGGTTTATCTAACTTCCTCTGGAGATGGAGATGACCATGAATTGCTCCCAAAGAGGAGAATTAGGGATATTTATTCTTTAAATATGTTTCATAATTGTGTTTGATGTTGTCCAATGCTTGACACTGTGTAGATATTAATTAAGTGCAAAAAAGTATTTCCTCTACTTCTTTCAGGGAAAAAAAATCAACCCTGGTAGGTTTCACAATCAAAATTATAATCTTTCTCAAGCATGCAAATTAACAATTAGAACATCTCAACAATGGAATTCCACTAATCCCTCCACAGGAGAAAATTGGTTATCTGCCTACAGCACCAATTAACCAAACAAAAGCTGTTTAAAGCAGAAAAATAGACAGAAAATTTACTAGGATTGAATTGTTTTACATCCCAGACAGACATTCCCTCCCTCTGTGGAGCTGGACTTAGGGCAGAAGCTTGTGTGCGTGGGTGCAAGCTGCTGAAAAAAGTGTTGGGTTGAGGCCAGCAGGAACTGAAGTTCATTGTTTTAGGATGTAGAGTGTGGTCACTGCAAAAAGCATTCCCACATCCCACTCTGCTTGTGCACTTCAGCACAAGATGATTATAAAATCACAGCCCTCTGCAGCATTTCTTGTGCTTTCTTTTTCAATGCTCTTACTATCCAGGGCTAAAGGCAAGATAAAGAACTATCTGGACTATTGGGATCATTTAGCTTTCCATTTCCTTAGTGCAAATATTTTTGTTTACTACCTGATTTTATCTCATACAATAGTTCTGGAAATCTCTGTATAATAGCATCAGCTACCCCTGACATCCAATAACAAAGAGTTGCTCAAAGTTCAAAAAATAACTCTCATAGATCACTATGTCATATTTGGCTAACATAACCATTGCCAAAAAAAAAAAAAAAAAATTGTATTATCTCTGGGTGTGGCCAATCTCAGTACTAACATGTTTAAATTTTGACCTACCTTAGAGGAACACCCAAATCATTGAAGCAGGTGATGCTGGGAAGAGGCGTGTGGAAAAACCTCTGCACTTACAGAAACGCTGTACAACTTGGCTGTCTCCCAGTTTCATAAAATAAGGGAAACATCATTGGTGCAGGTGTAATATAACTCATTTTGGCTGTATGTAAAAATAAAACTTTCATTCAGAACACATTACTTGCTCTAACATGATTTTGCTTGGGGTTGGAGTGCAACAGGGAGACATTATTAGCATTCTGGAACAAGCCTACATGAACAAAAAGAAAAGCTGAAACATTTCTTAAAAATAAAAGATTGAAAGAATTAAATGTACGTTTCAAAAGGTTTTTTTAAAATGAACACAAAAGAAGTTAAAAAAAAAAGAGAAGATAAACTGACAGTTCTGGAAATTGAAACTTTCCATCTGTGGAATGAATATAAAGCAAAGAATGTCTATGGATCTCCCTCTTCCTCCTTGTCCCCTCAGAATGCCTTCAACTGAACTAGCTGGGCTCTCTTTACCTCTTATCAGAGCAAAGTAGAAATATTCCTCTTTCACTTTTTCTTTTTTTAGCAAGATGATATTGTTATAGCTGTACCTATGACACTTATGTGAAATTAATATCTTGGCTTTTGTGAATTTACAGCTAATACCTCCATATGTGACTGTCTTTTGCAAAAGAATTTATTTAGTGTAACTACAGAGTCCAGAGTCTTCTAGGTACATTACATATCTCCTGGACAATATGATTTAAAATCATGTAAAGTGAACAGTAACATTGCAAGTTGTGGGTAATAAAGTTTTAGAGATTCAGAGGATTTTCTTTGCCTTCATAACCACACTCTCAGGTTTTAAAGTGCCAAAGTTCATTAATTGATCCTAGTTATAATATCTGGCATCAAGGGGAAAGGCAGGCTTGCTGGAACAGGACGTTTATTTACCAATCTGCTTTAAAAGAGCAGGTTATTTTTGGTTGTAAGTTGCAGAAACTAAGCTGTGCATGAAAGCAAGCCCTTGAAGGATGAAGCTCAGTTCACCCTAACTAGATCTCTGAGATGACCCACCCACCAGCCATATTATTGCTTCGCTTGAAATACTGTTAATTTGTTTATTCGTCTTTGTGGGCTGGAAGTAAAAAAATATTTTGGTGTTTCCCCCTCCCACACACCCCAATCCACTCGTGTTTTGCAATAGTGTGTGCATCGTTATGTATTTCTACAGGAAGCCCAGCTGAAAGTTCTACAACTAAATCTTACAGTTAAAATTCCATTAAACAACGAGATGCATTTAGGAAGCCAGAGAGAGAAAACATATTTAATAACCTAGAGGCTGGGTGCAACTTCATGTTGCTTCAAAGTAGTTCCTATTTTAAATCCTAGTATTGCTTGAGGCCAAAAACTGACTTTATTACATTTCAAAATGAAAAAAAAAAACCCGACCAACCCATGCACCTGCTTTTGTAACAGACTTCTTAAAAAAATACTGACACTTAAAGAAGGAATATATTGTGTAGATAATATATGTCATTGGTTTAACAACAATAACATGAAAATTCATTGTCTGAAAAACAAAGCACCGAGGTTCAACCTATGCTGGTTCACTGAAATAACAGTACTTTAAAAGTGGCTACAACTCTACACTATAAAGTGGAACATTTAGGCTATCATTCTGGCATTGTCTGACCTGCTCTGTCACTTCAAGACAGACTCCCAAAAATACTTAGCTATTTAAATACAAACCATATGAATGTTAAGTGTCTATGGACCATGTAGGGCTGAAAGAATTGCAATCAAGTAAATAAAGCCAAATTCATTCCTGTGAGATTTAAACTTTTAATTGCATGACCTTTAAAACGATTCCAAACCTAACCCACTTTTTTTACAGTAATTTCATGATGAAAGTAATCTGACAGGTGTATGGCATTGTTGGGACTAAACATTTCTACCCCATGAAAGATTGCAAAGCTGAGCCAGAACAGGACAAGAGGATTCTCATTTAGTTTCCAGAAAACTTATCCTTCAGGATAAAATGGTTTATAGGTGCAAAGAACAAATGAAGGTTTTCTGTCTTTTCTATGCTGCACAACCTGAGGGCTTACAGAAATGATGAGTCTTTTCTATTTGCTAAGAGAATGGGAACAATTGAGGCTTTATGTACCAGTGAAACTCTGGTAAAAGACAACCAAATGTTCTCATTTTCCTTATTAGTAAATTAGACTGCAGTTTCCATATGGCTTTTTTCAGAATGAAAATAATTGAGAAAACTCTGAGCAACCAGACTCCAACTTTTTTAAGGGTCAGAATGTGATATAAATGTAAGCAAAGGAATATTTATTTGATAACTCTTGTGAAATGTGATCTGTGAGAATCAAATAAAATAGCTAGATTATATGACATATACATATTTAAATATAGGCATCATTTAAACAGAAATCACATTTCTTTTAGAATATTTGTTCTTCCAGTAAAAATTCACAATGCATTTAAATAAATCCAGGATGCTCCTACAATCTCGGAACAAAATTCACATAATTTAGACTACTTTTATTCTCCATTTTGTGTGTTTAAAACAACTGTAGTATCAGCCAGCCATACTTCAGTTTATACATTTGATAAAGCCTCTGTGAGAAGACAGGGAAAGGGTAAAATAATGGAAGCAAAGTTGTGACCCGCTGTGAGCTGGCATGGGGTTCAGCTTCTATGCAGAATGGCCACTCCACAACACTGCATAGTCTTGCAAGATGAAAGATATTAACAGTGGTTGTGGTCATGTAGGAGTTGCAAAGGTTCTGAGGGGAAGGATGCTATTAATTTTTCTAATTTAATCTGACAATTCATTTTAGCTAGAGGAAATATTGACCACTACTTTTTATAATTTCTTTTTGTATATTTAAGGTTACTCTTCCAGCAAGCACACAGTTAAATTGACAGGGCTTCATTTGTAATCCACAGAACAATAGATGACCTGAGTAAAACTGTGCGCTACCCTCCAGATGTTGTGTGCACTGAAACACCTGGAAGAGCCACGGGAGAGAAGAAAGAATGACCGCTGCATTTGCTAAAGTAGCAGCTGTATGTTCAGCAGGCAGAACACATTGCCCTACCTTCAGCACCTATCATTTCCATGCTTTCTGAATTTATTAAACCCTTGACTTAGCCCATCATATAGCTACTGGCATGTTCTGTTTCCCATGGAAAAAATCTTAGTGGTTCTTCCTTCCCTCAAGGTAAAATACTGTGAAACCATCAATATAGCTTTTAGTGCTCGATTTAGTGTTTATCTGCTTCAGATGTGGACCTAAAGGCTTTGCTGGGTTCATACTTTGTCTTGCCTCAATTCCATGTCTCTGCCAACCTCCAGTTTCATGTGAGGGCAGGAGAAAAGTAACACAGCCGGATTGCACCACAAACTGTCTACAAGAATCTTCTTAAAAATCTTAACTTTTTTTGTTAAATATTTTTACAGTGACATGGTCCCGCAATTTCACCTTGAATTTGCTTCATTTAGTGCTCTCTGGGTTTGCAATATATTTTTTCTTACTTTTAAGAGACTAGGTGTCAGTATGCATACTTTTTCATAACTATTATATAAACATTTTTCTCATGTTTTTCCAAGAAAACACTCACATAATTCTGAGTAGTGCTGGATTCCCCAGCTCTCAAGAAACAAACCTCTTTCTTGGCCCCCCAAAATGTTCCATATTTTGTTATTTGTGAGCATTTTACAAAAGAATTGTAAAAAGAGGCCCAGACCACAGGAGAAGAAATCAAGTCAGTAATAGCTAAGTAATATTGAGTGAATAATAGTGCATGATCATCTTTTCCACTGACACCTGTGGTCATTAGAATTCCTTCTGTTTACCAATGGATGTGAGAAGGGAAATGAGCCTTCAGAAATTTAGAATTAAGTAAGTTCCAGTCATGTTTTCTATTCCCAGGGCAATTACCACCCCAGTTTTTGCCCTATTCAGGTATGTTCAAAGACTGTGTTCTATTCATGTAGTCTCATTAAAATTAGTACTTTTCAGCATGAGGCTGTTAGAATTCAGTCTTCATTTAGTGGATTTATTATGTCCTGTTGAACAACTTGACACTAGAATGACACCGCCATAGAGACACTAACTACTGAGCTTTTCAAAATAGAAAGAGTATCAACTTAGGAGTTTGCTTGAACCTAAAATGTTCTAAACCAAGGAAAAATTCTGCAAACAATCAGGGGAAAAATTAGGGGTAGAAGCAATTTCCATTTCATCTTTACAGAACAAATCTCTCCACCTTTTTTTCTATAAATTTTCTTTACCTTGACAGCAGCAATTCTGTGGCTAATCTGAAGTCATGCATATGCACTTTGATCTTCTCACACATACAGACTGAGAGAAATCCTGGCTACCATGTAGATCTGTTCCCTTGTCTTCGGCAGTAGCCTAAATTTGGGTGTCCTTCCTCTACCTGGCTAACAATTTTCAGAGAGCCTGTAGGAGCATTCTTGTCTGTAAAATATTTATCCTTCCTTCAGACCTTCTCAATATAGGCAAATGCAGTATTGCCATAGCAAGTAGGCAAGAGTAAAGATATAAAAAAGACAGATAACCTAACCTTGTATGCTTTGCTTCTATATCTTTTAAAATATATTTCATTTTTGAAATACAAAAGTTTTCACACTTCTTCAGCTTGACTGAGAAACTGATATGTGTATGAATATGTGCTGGAACAGTTTTTGGCATCCCATCAGAGACATTCTTTGGAATCCATTGCAGCTTCATCCAAAAGGCCAGTAACCGAACAAAAACTGGGAATGAACGGAACTTTCTTCCTGAGAATCGTTACCCTCCAGGTGTTATTTTGAGTGTTAATAGATGAATACAAAAAACCTGCTGCTCATGTCCTACAGCTCTTGTCCAGGCTAAACCTAACCTGTAGCCAGAAGGAGCTCTGGTGGATTATCAGTTAGGTATCTTTGGCAAGATGCAAACTAAGCTATAAATATGTGAAAAGAAAAAAAAATCCTAAAACCTGTTGACTAAGAAATCTTTACATTTTTGTGTCTCTGTTTCTTTATTTCTTTTTTTTTTTTTAATGAGGTATGTTTTTTGACTGTAAAGACACATATACACTTGAGCAATGTTTTATGCAATAACACAGATAAGGGTTTTATACGAATTTAGAAGAATGTCTAGATTTCTAGCATTTCACTTAGAAAACTTCACATCATTTTCATTTGCAGAGCAGTTTGTAGAAATATCCCCAGCAGAGGGAGTGGCTCATCCTTTTGAGATGAGGCCTGAAAGATTAGCAAAAGCAATTTTTACTTCTGCTTTACACTTGAAAAAGAGTGTTAAAGAGAGTAATTTCCTTAAATGTCTATTTAAAAAAGCATTTTTACTCTCTCACCAGTATGAAAGAAGAGCATGGTGGTGTCTCTGCGTGAAGCAAATAAAGAGACAATAAAAAGTCCAATTACTATAGTAAGTTTCATTAAAAAAGTATATTTGCTTTGTACCTCACATTTTCATTGCATTTAATTACATACAGAGTAGACATAAGATGCCTGAATAACAGAATTTTATCTTGATAGTAGGTAGTTATTTAGACCTAGTTTTCAAACAAATGCATAAGGAGGTAAATTGAAAATCACTGGAAAATTGCATCTTTAGGCCCAGCCTTTCTGGATATAAATCACTATTGACAGATGAGTTTAAGTGAATTCATTTTGATTTATAACAGTTGAGTATTTAAGATAAGAACTTTAAATAATATGGATCTTTTATTTTAAAAAACCAACCAAACTTTAAAATGACAAGCAAGTTGTAGTTGGTTTGTAATTCATTCTTTTCAACACTCTTAAAACTGGTGTCAATAGCACAACACAGGAAAGCCTAGTTAACTAAAAGGCCAAGGTGTGATTAACAGTTTTGTTTAAGACAAGGAGCATTCCCTGGTAGTTTTCAACCCCCAATTTCATGGCCACCACTTTCCCCTCAGTTTTAACATCATAAGGGTAGCTTACTATTTCTTCTGATCCTGAAAACTGACTTAGTAAATCAGCACCTTGGTATTTAATATCAGCACTCTGCTGCACCCCTGTGTAAACATTTAGATCCCATTCTGGTGGTGTGACTTAATGAGACAGGGTCCACTAGCAAGGGAGTTACCCCTCAGAGGAAGCCAGAGATTTTCCCAGTGTAAAATGCATTTTAGTTGGTGATTCAGGAGTCTTCTGAATCATATCCCTCAGGGAAACAAGAAGGAGCACATAGATTCAATAGAGGTTGAGAAATTTCATTGTGCTCAGTTTGCACAGGGCCTGGTTGCAGCTAATTTACACTGAGCACCCTAAAACTGCTTTAGGATAGGGATATATCTCAGGGATCAGGCCCCCAGTTTCAAGGGCCCCAAAAGCCCATCAATCAGTCAGAAATATAGTTTTCATGGCAACCAGCTGTTTTTCCAAACACTCAGCTCTGGGCATCTGGAAAAATAGTTAGGTAAATTCTTCCATAAATCATCCCTATGCTCACTACATCCAATACTGCTCAGTTAATCTCCACAATGCATTGGGTTTAGTGCATATGTTCAGAGTGACATTATATCCCACTGCTATTAGCCTGAGCTGGGAGATTGATTGATTTGTGTGGGACTAAGAGGGCTCCCTGAGAGTATTGCCTCAAATAGGGGTCAGCAGAACAGCCACCTTGGGCTTCCGGAGGGCAGCCTTTGGCCTGTTTGGGAAACTGGTGAACAGAATGTCTTGGGAGACTGTCCTGAAGGACAAAGAAGCCCAGGAATGTTGGATAGCCTTCCAGAAGAAAATCTTAAAGGTGCAGAAGCAGTGTTTGGGTCACCATCCCTGGGGGTGT
The DNA here is from genome assembly GCF_041296385.1 of Aphelocoma coerulescens. Taxonomy (NCBI): domain Eukaryota; kingdom Metazoa; phylum Chordata; class Aves; order Passeriformes; family Corvidae; genus Aphelocoma; species Aphelocoma coerulescens. The sequence continues at coordinate 102,184,056 of NC_091015.1, read as the reverse complement.
TTCAGAAATGAATAGATGTGGCACTTAGGGACATGGTTAGGAGTGGACTTGTGAGTGCTGGGTTAATGGTTGGACTTGATGATCTCAGAGGTCTTTTCCAACCTAAATGATTCTATGATTCTATGAAAAAAATCCTAAAATTACCTGTTCCATTTAGTCATTAAAGTATAACACCACAATAAGGTTTCAAACCACAACCCATACCCTGACAAGGCACATAAGGCATAGAGAGAGAGTTACTAAACATAGAGAATCTTTATACAGTCATAATGGAACCTGATTTTGATCTCCAAACCTGGATATTTCCTCATTCTACTGTATTAAAAATATTGCATTTTCTCAAAAGTCTTCTAATGGGTCCATCCTTTAATTTTACAGTATAAGCAATCCCATCCCTTTGTGAGGAATGTTTTGTGAGTGTCACTTGGTGAAATTACTTAAAATTATATTTTCAATATTTTTTTAAAACACTTTTTCCTAAAGCAGTAGGATTAAGATTATAACGCCTTTACCCACAATGGACAAATATTATCTAGATTTTTAAGAGTTTTCAAACAGACGTTTTTCCATTTAACTAATTAAAATTAACCCTATTGGGGAAACCACTTAAGTGAGAATGTTAGCTGCTTGTTCTTAGTATCCCTGTGGGATTGCTATGGCTACATCAGGAAACATGTAAAGTGCACTGTGGTTGGAAAGGAAAATACTGGCTGGAAACAGGGAAGATATTAAGAGTCAACGCCTGGGTTATAGCTGACAAAAATGAGATCAAACAAGAGGAAACTCTCAATAATAACAACATTTGTGTTTCCACAGACCTGGGGCCACTCTTCATGACTGGCTTTCTGGCTGTCAGTAGTGGATGTTTCTAACACTTGATCAAAGACTTTCTATCACACCACTAATTTTGCACGTGTAAAGAGAAATCTGAGCCATGCTCACCTTCCCCATGTTCCTCTCTTTCTCCTCAGACAGATGATAAGGAGAAGTTGCAAGAACCTTCATGCCCCAAAGAACACTGTAGTAGGTCAGAATCTCTGGAGAGAGATTCTGCTGTGATAAATGAAATAAGAAAAAATCTGTCTCTAATACACTATACACCCCATGTTCTCAACCGGTACTCTAGTGCACAGGCAGGAATGTAAGCTTTACAATTTCTAGCACAGATATAAAGATGTAAATAACACATAAAAGAAATCTACATGCACCTTTCCAAATTCAAGACATTAAGAAAAATTTTACTAAAATCTACCAACGACCTTGGTGTATGTGTTTTTCATTCTAAAACCCGAGCTGATCCTTCAGCCCCTGTCCTCTAGAGATATGCCATTTCCTTTCAAACCCTTCAAGATCCACATTTCTTCTCCCAGCTTCATGGGCCTATTCTCATTCCTCCTGACCATAATATAAGAGATATTGAAATATCTTTGCTTTATATTTGCCATTTTGAGTTACAGAACAGAGAAGGAAGATTGACATCAATCTCTTAATTACAAAATTTATGCCCAAAAGCCAGATTTTTCAAATATGTTAAAAATTCTCTGCAGAAGTAGGAGGACAGCATTTTCTAATTAAGACACTAAGTTTCAGAGCAGTTTCTGTAGTTTGCCAGTTTGGTTTTTTTTTAAAGGACAATACATAATTTGCCTATCTTAATAGTAATTTTGTGCTACCACAAGCACTGAAATTTATAGCTTGCTCTGAGAGCACTGAACAAATGCAAGTCTGAGCAGGTGCCATTGATGTCAGAGAAAACCATCTCTTAAGGCAGATGCTTACTGAAAAAAAAAAGCATCAGAGATTTTCTTCTTGAGTCTGGAAATCAGAAGAGCTGTTTTATGCTGAAGAGTTGGGGTAGATTCTGGGATCAGCCATACATGCTGGGTTCCATATCAATATCAATACCCTTTCTGCACTGGCAATAGGGATGAAAACCCTCTGAAAGGCAGCCTTAAAGAACAATAATTTTGATGCTGTTGACTGGTAACAGTTTGAAACTGATGCTCGTCATTGATTTTGGTCAGAAAGGGATACAATATTTGGGAAGGCAGTCTGCAAAATTCCCAATGCTTTCATGAGTGTACAAAATGCAGCCACAGAGACACAGCTATGGGCTGCCAGCACCTAGAAAACTTGACCATCTTTTAGTGCAGTGACGGAGAGAGATCACCATGGACGATGAGGAGTGCAGCAGTAACCAGCCTGACCTGATACCTTTGGCAAGTTTCCCAAGGACTCCATGAGGTGGATATACTCCTCTCCAGAGCTTCTCCTCCAGGACTCCAAATTTTCAAGCTTTTTTTTTGTTCAGTTTCCAAAAACTCACTCCTCTTCCCTTCCAGTACCCCCTATTTATTCAGAAGTACTGCCAAAAGCCTGCAAGGTTTTCCTGCACCTGAACAGCACTATGGTATCCTGTAGACAGCCTGCTGAGCAGTCATTCAGGCAGGAAGACACTGAGCTTAAGACCTTAAAATAGACACTGTTTCTGAGTGTGGTAAATATATAGGCACCACCCACTCTCTTGCTCTCAGCTGGGAGCTCTTGAACAATGTTTTCAAGAAACTAGGAACCAAAGGACGGGAAAAGTTGTCATTTTGCTTCTCACGCTCATGGAGCTGTAGGCCTGGATCTACAGCTGCCATAGCAGTCAAAACATTTTGAGGACTTCCAAAAAAATACATGTCCTCTTAGTCCTTAAAAAAAACTACACACTTCTGGTTGATTTTATCTCCATCAGAGTATTTGAACTCAGATCTTGCTGAATACGCATATGTAACCATAAGAGCTAAAATTTCCTACTAATGTACAAAGGTATCTGTTTTCATCACCTTTAAACATTCTGACCTTCAAATATGGAAATTTTTTTACTATGTAAGGAAGAATGGGTACACGGAACTTTCTTCCATGGTGTGTCCTTTCAAGTTCTGTGATGATTTTTCCAAGCAGAACCACATAAACTCAAATTTCATAGTCAAAAAGAGGGCAGGCTGAACTTTACTACCAATTACAATACCTTTGATGACTCCATAGTAGTCACAGATAAAATCAGGTTAGGGAAAACAAGTTCACATCTTTTGAACTGAGAAGAACATAACAATTACTTACTAAACAATTAAAAATTATTAATTATACCACTGAACGTAGGCCTTGCAGGGCCTAAAGAATATGCGTTGCTAGCACTTGTATGTGCTCATTAATCACAGTCTGTTACTGTAATTTTAATGAATGTTTATCTTATTTTCTTTGTGTAATCCAATTACTTTTGTTTTTTTAACCATTGTCAGGGATCTCTTTGTTTCCGGCATCCTGCCAGTCAGCCCCCTTTAGATGTGAACAATTCAATTCATTATCATTAGGTTTCTCTTTTTAATCCCACTTCTGGGTGAACCATTGAAAGGAAATCCAGGAACAGAAGTCCTTGCACAGCAGGGGGAATGAAATGTGTTCTGAACACCTGAGCAATTATGTGCAACAGTTCTCCAGAATGGTAGTCTAATGTCTTTCTAAACTTGTACCACATTAACAATTAGATCATCTGTCATTTCTGCTTTAGTATTAAGTTAATTGCAAATTGACTTTAGGATTGAGAAAAAAAATTAGGCTGCTGGAGTGAATCTAAGCATTTTATGTTTGTTTATGTTTTAATTGGCCCATTGCACCTGTCCAAATCATTTCTATGATACAGATGCCAGTACTGCAACCCCAGTTGATTACGACAGCCTCCATAGTAAAGACAGAAAAAATCAACCAGAGTACCAGATTTAGTAAAAAAAGTATTTCTAAAACCTGTAGAAGTTTTCATGAAACATGGATATAATTATGAACCAAGAGTAGAAGACCAGCAAGGAAACACCAGCATGTTACTTCTAGCAAGAAATATAGTATGGTGAGTACTTAATCATAAAGGCAAATATTTAAAAGCATAAACAAAATTACAAAATTATTTTAGTAAATCAGAGACTAGAAGAACTGAGTGATTGAGGCAATTGAGAAACATAAGAATATGACCTAGGTTTCTTTGTTAACAGAGATAAAGGAAGAAAAGATAAGCAGCACCACCAGATTTGTTGGCTCAGATACTGGAAAGATAACAGGTGCACTGCTGGGCTGCTAGACTAGATCCACTTCCCTGCCCTGATGATATGGCCACACCAGTTCTGGTGCTGTGGGTTTGCTCAGGGTTCACAGCACTGAGCACCATGGCTTTGGTGCTACGGTGCTTGTTCATACAGTCAAGATGGCAGTGAGTATCACCCACTGACACAGCAAAAGCTTGACAAACTAAACAAGGACGGTAACAGCTGGTAGAAAAGCCAAACTGGCTTTTCCTCTCAGGCTGATATATGCTTTCCTTCAGAGCATTCACTTTTCAAATTTTAAACTTGTTTTCTGCTTAAAAGAAAGTCAGATTATTTTAAAAGCTTTATGGGACAAAATATTGTAATACCAGAAATTCCCTGCAACACTGCAAGAGAAAGTATTTCAGCCTATCAACCAGAGAGTCTTGAGCTGGAAATCATAATTCATTCCTGGCTTTAGGCTCAGACATTTTTCTGACTGACACTGGCCAGCATTCTAACTGCTAGCATGCTACCTGATGTGGCTTAAGTAGCTGTAATGTCCCTCTTGATAGATGGAGAAATATATGGGGTTTATTGCTATGTCCTTTAGTCAGTCTTCTGAGAGAGCAAAGGTGGGAGGTTTGGAAATAATATGATGCCATTGCCTGGCAAAGACAACGGGTATTTACTCATTTGGATTGGAAGGTCATAGAAGCCTTATCCATCTCAGTTTGCTTGACTTCTACTACCACTCAGAGACAACAAATCTGTTGACAGAGCGGTAAATCTAGATAGCAGTTGACCAATCAGATGGCAAGTAAGACAGCCTGTCTTCTAAAACTTATTGGAGGCATATTGGCAACTTGGGTGTTCAGTCTTGGAACCTGGGAGGTAGCTCTGCTTCAGAATTTCTGGTGAATTCAGCTTCTTGATGGTCAGCATTTCACAAAGGTAGGCTTGAATAAAGGACTTTCAATAAAGTTCTTTATTCAAGTCTGGTAATCCACTTGAGCAGGCAATTATTATTTCTACTAGCAATATACTCTTGGTCTTTCAAAATGTACTTGACTCAACTCCCCTTATCTCTATTCTGTCTCAGGGAACCTCAAATCAAACAATGGCACTACTCATTACTTTCTTTGCTTCAGTCAGAGGTAGTTTATGCCAATAGTTTTTCATGTCAGCTATAGGTTATTTGGTCTACAGCTGAGGTCATGACACAAAGACAGATGGACCCATCAACATTCTCCAGAGTACTCTTGTGAATTATAATTTCACATATTTCTTTGTAATAGCAAACCATCAAATTGTTTTCCTACTTCCTATATGGTATTAGAGACTCTTCAGTGTGTTATGAGAGAGACCATATAGCTGAATCAAAAGATGGCAGGGAATAATGCAGGATTCCCTCTGCCTCTGCCACTCTTGTTTTTGACTCCTCGCCACTTCATGTTTTGCTAACATCTGGGGTAAGCTGCCTGTACCTATTGGTAGCAGTTTAGCAAAGGTACTTTTTACATGAACTCTGGAAAATAGCTAAGATGGTCAGGAGTCCTTGCTAGAAGATCAGAAACAGTGAGACTGGGACACATGACCCTGGCGTTTTCCTATGTCCAGCTGAAGAGAAGAGGAAGAAGTTCCTAACCTGATGGCTTGGTTTATGTGCCACACTTTGGGTTCGTGTTTCTTGGTCCATCTGACCAGCTTTCGTGTTCTGCGAAGCATAATGATCAGTGCTTACCAATCAGTTATCTGTACTAATTGTTAACTCCATCCCTCTGTTGTCACTCAGTCAAGGCCCCTTCCATCTCTCACATCACTGGTTCCACCTGCACTACTTGCCAGTATGTGCCAGCTGTGGGCACTTCCTTTGGCAAATGTGCCCTGTTGGACCTTTTCACCACTTCCTTTTCTCGGGAGTGAGGAAAGACACTTCACTCTTTTTTTCTCCTAAAAAAATGCAGAAAATCCAATTAAGATAGCAGTTTCTTGTTGCCATCATATAACTCATTTATTTAAGGACTTATTTTTTAAAACAGTCCATGGACCACATTATTTTTTACTCCAGACCTGACATTCCTTCCTGCTGCAGAGTAAAAATTCTTTTGCATTTCACTGAGTATAAAAGTAACTCAGTGGGAGATTCCTCATCAGGATGGATTATCCATGACAGGCAAGTCAAAGGCCAGAGAGCAGATAGGAAAAAAACCAAGCTGGTGCCCTCAATGGATTAAGAAACAAGCCTTTGTGAAATATACCTGTTTCAGCAAAAAGATAGGTAGGTGTTTTTGCAAACTATAACTTCTACTGATTATGAGAAGTGTTTAAGGAAAAGAACACACAAAGTATTCTCCAAACATATCATACCCACAGATCCCAAGACTTCCATACTAAAACTAGAGTCAGGCCAGGGGAGAAAGAAATTATCAACAGGCTGGTCAGGGAACTGTTTTTTGAACATGACACTTTCATAAGGATAAACAAGCCAAGGCAGAACAGAGTTGATTGTTTTCTCCCCAGATGCAGTAATGTGAATCTGGGAAAAAGAAATTGTCCCAACCACAAAGCAACACCTGGTAAAAGCATAAAAAGAATTAGTTTTTATAGCACTTTTTTCAATGAAGAAACAAAAGAGAAGGAAAAACAATGGAATCAAGATGTAGTTTTTTGTGCAACTTCCCTCAACTTCCTGGTCTACTTGGTGTCAACATTCTCATCTCAGCCTTCTAAAATATGAATTGTCTTTTTAACTTTTGAAGATAAGTTTTTCTTTGTCTTTCTCTGTGAGAGTAAAAGTCTCTTCATCAGAAATAATATCTTGTTCATTTCTTCCAAGTGTATCTTCCAAGGATATATATATGGTAGAGTCACCATCTCTGGATGTGTTTAAAAAAAGACTGGATATGGCATTTGGTGCCATAGTCTACTTGAGGTGTTAGGACATGGGTTGGACTCAAAGATCTTGGAGGTCTCTTCCAACCTCGTTATTCTGTGATTTTGTGATTCTGTGGGATTTATAAAATAAAAAAAAAAAAAGAGCTCACCTCTCCCCTACAAACCTGAAGCTTACTGCCACAGAATGTTTTACATTTCAAAAGTCTGTGTGAGTTCAAATGCAGTTAGACAACTTCACGGGAAAAGAGGATCCTCAAGTGCTATTAAACGCAGTAGCTCAGCTTTCCTCTGAAAGCTGGAAATAGAAATGAGCAAGTTACTGCACACTTTGTCCTCTTTTTCTCTCTTCTTCAGTGCTTCTCCCAGATAATATTGGATGGGAACTAGTGGTGCTAATGAACAACTGAGGTGATCAAAATGAGCTGATGTAATGCTAAGGTCTCAAAAAAAATCAGTTGCAGTAAATATCGCCATGATATTGTCAGCAGATTTCATGCATTTTTCCTATTAGTGAAAGATTCTGAAAAACCATGCTTTTCTTGTCTCAGTTCTTAGAAATATACTCAGAATAAACTTTCTGTTTCTGCTATTGCAAAGCAAAAAGGTTTAACTTCCACTGGAAATAATAAGAATTTTTCCGAGTGGTTCTCCTTCTTTACCTCCAGTGTGGGGCTCAAGAAAAAAATTAGAAAAAAAAAAAGAAAATAATCTCCTATGTCTTTAACAACTTTAAAAGACAGAGTTACAGTAGTCTGTGTCCAAACTACATATTTACATTCCTGAAGGTTTTAGTTAGTTCTCTTTAAGTTTATCCTTAAACATTTTAATTCTGGGGAATTCATAATGGGTTTTGTATGTTGTCAAAAATCTTGATTACTGCAATATTTTACTTCAAGATGTGTTTTTAAAAATAACCCTATTTCAATGTATTTATGAGGAGAGGAATATAAATAAGAGGGAAAAAATTTTTGACATTCATGAACCTTTTCAAATATTTGTCTTAGCCCATCTGTTCTTTAGATTTTCCAAACTCTTTAAGATACAAGATTTTCTGTGGTGCTTTACAGAAACAGCCAATCATGCAGTATTTGAAGACAGCAGCCAGCCCTATACTGATAGCCAGATGTGGTGTAATCTTGGCTGGGATTAATGGGATTTCAGAACAGTTCTTGACTTCACAGAAATCAGGTCAGGGAAGGCCAGGTGAAAACAAAAGAGGAGTTCTGCATAAAGAGAGTTGAAACGGTCTATTTGTGAAGGTAATTGCATGAAACCAGGGTTAGGAGGTAGCTGAGCAAAGTAAGGCAGGACTTAATACAGAACACGTGTGTATGAGGAGAGCTACAAGTAAGGGTACAAAATGCATTAAGATTGCTTGAAAGTATTGACAAAATAGTGGAAAAAAATTGCCTAAAGCAGTATGTAAGAACCTTCAGACAGTCTTCAGGAAAAGTCCTCTTGCTAAAGACAGTGTTGCACAAGTGGCACCACTGATGGGAAGAAAGGGAATAAATGGCAAGTTTCACTGTGGGAAAAGAGTGAAATCAAGATGCCTCAGTGTCCTGCCCAAATATAAGCAGTTCTCATTTGTATTCTAATGATCTGGAAAAGGAGAGAATCATGATACCACAAAGTTATTTCAGGTTTATCCTCACAATGATCTCTGAACCTAAATATTTGGAACGAGTTAATCAGGTAAAGTGATCAGGAAAAATGAACTAGAAAATTAAAATCAGCCTTAATGAAGAAAATATAATATACATTACAGAAAACTACTCTAATGTTAATGCATTCCTAATTAATTGTATCAGGTCAAGAAAAAATTTATTTTAGTTTGAGTGGCTCAAGAAGGTCATAGCTCAAAGTTCAGCAGTGTCAAAGTTACTCAACAAAATGCATGCATGTGAATGGCATCAGAAAATACCAAAATTATGTGGTGTTTTGTTATACTCTGAAGATAGCATTCACCTACAGTTATATGATCAATCTTATCACGTATAAAAGTAAAGATGTAGCAGAACTAGAGGTTAAAGAACTTCATACTCTTTCTCCAGGTGTGTTATGCCTGAACTGGAATAAAAAAAAGGACATTGTGAACTTCAAGGCAATAATCTGCAATGCAGGAAGAGTAGTATTTAATCTTCAGAAAAAGCAGAAGGAAAAAAAGAAATGTGCTGAAAATGAAAACAGACACAGAATGAAAATTCCAGTAAGGGTGAAACATTGCAAAAGACACTGAGTACCCAGGAAAAGACAGCATAAAATGCCTTTGACTGACTTACAAGAAATAGCATTGTTTTTAAGCAAAAGTATCTTTTATTGAAAAATTTTAGCTTCACTTAAAAAAAAAAAAAATCTAACCTGAATAATTTTGAAAGCAATGACTATACTTGAATATTGTAATGGATACAGAGCCATCTACAGCCAGCTAGCAGACTGGGAAACGGCATATACCACAGGGAAGAAGAGAAACTTAGCTGAATTAATCTCTAAAGAGATATAATTTCACAAATATAAGTCTACTTAAGGGAATTTAGCACAATAAAAAAATCTAACCAAAACCAAGCGAGTAGCAGCAGGTTTCTCGTTTAAACTAGAGATGTGAAGATGGCAGGATACAAATGGAGAATTCTTAGAAAATGGAAGGAGTTATCATGGAAAACAAGGAAAAATGGTCTCAGATCTGAAAGGGTTAATATGACTATAAACCTTTGAATCATCTCTGCAAGTAGAACCGAAAATAAGAAACTGCTTTGGAGAGCAGACAGGAACAAATGTTTCATGATCTGTTGTAGGTAGCTTTAGGGTAGAGAAGGAAATGGATGATATTAAGGACTTTCTTGAAGCAGGAAATACAAACTGACTTCTTAAATGTAAAGCAGAAACAAAAAGAACAAATATCCTCAGAAAAATAAGACACACAGAAAACTAATCCAAAGAACAAGATGAGTCACTGAGATACAGTAACAGAATGTAAAATAAGAAATCACGAGCCTCAAAAGACAGAAGATACCAAAGGAAAAGAAAATTACGGGTTGTGGAAATTTCCCACATTCTCTGACAAAATCAGTACTGTGTCACAGCTTTGTCCAGCTCATTATTTGGTTAAGCAGCTGTTAAAAAATCTCTTTTTCAAAGCAATGGTGTGAATTTCCACATTTATGGAATTTCCATAGTTATGGAATTCCACCATTTATGGGAAACAGTAAATGCAAGGAATATAAAATTGAAGAGTCCTTCAAGTTCTGGAGGTGAGGTAAAGTTACAGATTAATTGGGCATCAAATACTAAAGCTTGACAGTCAGTATGCATGGCAGGCTATGCAAGAATGGCAGTAATATCAAAAAAATACCAAAAAGAAACCTAGATTCTAATCACATTTAATTCTGTAAGGAAACATCATGATCTTTATTCAATGCACTAATGAGAAATAAGTCATAAAAATACAGTGAGATTCACAGTTTCAGAAGTAGAATTATGCCCTGAAAGCAAACAGAATAAGAAAATAATACATGATGGATTGGTTAAACCTTGTGTATATTTGTTACAACCATTAGGGAGTTCAAAGACCCTGCAAGATGGTTCCATAAGCAAGAGAAAGAACTTTCTGTTACCAAAAACTCACAGTGTTCTTAAAAAAAATGCCAAGCACAGCCATATTGGTCATCAGGCCATATAAATGGGAAAGGAGCAGTAATAAATTGACTAGAACAATCTGTTTTTTCTTAAAAGACATACTGATGGAAGTAGAACACACTGTGGTTACACTCAAGTCAGAAGCTATTTAGCAGGAAAACTAACACTAGCTACTCTGCTTGTCCCTATGTAAGGTCACCTCCATCTTTTTCGTTTTTCTCAAGATCCTTCATAAATTTTGGGAGGGGGATCAGAAAACTAACCACTAAACACAAAGATGTACAAGAAAAAACAGATAAAAATGTAACAATGTTTTTTAAAATAAACAGATCTGAATATTGGGCCAAGGATGGATACTCATTTTTGTCTGCCTTCTGACCTACTCTGATATGTTCCTGTGGCAGGACTTTATATGGACTGAAATCTTGAGGTGGATCCACCTATACGACCTCTGAAAAGAAGCTCCAAAAAGACACCAAAATGCTTCTGATGCTTCTATTATTGACACTCTTAATAATAATCTTCATAATAATTGTGAGAAGCATTCTTTGAGTGAACTCAAAGCAAGCAGGGAGGACAGAATGGAAATGAAAATGGTTTCTACAACCAGCTGTCTGCCTGTTCTTTTTGTCTTTCTCCTAGACAAGCAATTCAGAGGTGAGTTGCAGCAAGCTCTGCCTTCGTTCCCTCTGGCCCCTGCTGCATTATTTTCATCCCTTTAGAAGCCTGCTTGTTTGATCCTTGCTCTTTCCTGTGGTCTCCCAATCTCTCTGCAGGAGCTACATGCTCCCAGATTTATGGGTTTTTTCCACCACACCCTGAGGTCTCCAAACCTTTCTGCCCCAACATATTCATTTATTCTCAAAGGAAAGAGGCAGTGTGTCCCTCCCTCCCTCCTAGGATTGCACTTGACCCAGTCATCTAAAGGAGGGTAACAGAAACTGGAAATAAAATCTGCAGAAAGCCTTTTCATCACAGAACAGCAGTAAAAATTTTCCGTGGTTACTTCAACATCCATAGGTGTCACTGATCTAACTGCTTAGTGTTCTGGCTGGCATTCAGAGCCAAGAAATCAAAACCAAACAATCTTTGTGGAGACTGGATAGACCACTGCTGTGTTAGCCTAAAGGGTAAAAGGGTTGTGCATACATTTTGTGAAATAGCTAAGAGAAAGTGATGAAAATAGATAAGAGAAAGTGATGAAAATCAGAGAAGAACACATGATGATGTATTACCAGGTCAATGCTGGGAGGTAGACCAAAATAAAGTTTCTTACCTCTAGGGAAAAAAAAGGAAAACAAAGCAAGCAAATAAAGTAAAAGAGAACAGAAGAGCTTACACAAACTTACATTTCTGAGTTATACAGGGAGTTTCTGTACTAAGGAATGGAGTTTCGTCTTGAAGATTTCAGTTAACCAGAAAAACTAGACAGGGCTGGCTCCTTTTGTTTCTGATGGTTACTCCAAAGAAAGCAGTGAGGCAAGTTTTTCATTAAAACAAACAAGCAAATAAGGGACATATTAATGCAAATAGTATAGTAAAGCATGCTTTTAAAGAATGGGTAGGGCTGGACATTTGTTGGAGGAGGCAGAATAGCTCTTACTAAAATAAATTTGCTCCCCAAACTGTTTTTCAAATTCATTTCAATAAATGCATGTATATTTACAACCATGTCAAAAGTTTGTCACATTCTTCTTGAAAGCATCCTCTAGAAAGATAAGAAGCACAGCATCACTGAACTCAGTAATTTCAGTGGTCCCAGACCTCTCAAGAGTTAGGAAAGTGGGACAGAAATTGTGTCCCTCCTTTATCTTTCTTCATCACTGGGTTGATGAAGAAAGATAAAGAAGGGACACAGGTTTAAAAGTGTAGATGAAGAAGCTTTCTCTAGTGTGAAAGTCAAACAGCAAGAAAATATTTTCCATCTATGTAAATTTAGCTCATTTCCTAGAGTAATAGTTCATGTTTTGCTCTCAGTTCCTCAAAATATCCCTCAGCTGTGACTTTGATCTTCTGATCTTTGTCTGACATCAGTTCGTGGTTGTTTCTGTGAGAGTCTAGTATTGTTCTCACTGAATTCAATACAGGAAACCAATGCAAAACCCTAAATACTCTATTGCCCTAATGACATGAAGCTTCTGAAATGTAATGCAATCACTTCTATCTATCAATTAATATTTTTCTTGATGTTCCTTTGAGCTACCTCCAACTTCTCACTCTATTTCTAGTAACAAAGTGGTCAGAAAAGGATATAATGTTACAGATCAAGTTACCTGAAATGGACAGGCAACAAAGGCCTCTAAGCATACATTTCAAAGCTGTGCTAAACTGTTTTTGTCTTGTTGTACAGGTTTCAAGTTTCTTCTTTTTACTAGTTACATATTTATACACATTTTGGATTATTTTCAATCAGATGGATTGCTTTACTTTTGCACTTCTTATATCATCATGAGCATATTGAAGATGTAAAGGTTGTGTAAAATTATTTTACTTCATCTACTCTCTTGTTTTACAGGTAATATGAGAGAGGTTTTTTTCAATTTGCTTTGCCATATGTACCCTTAGTGTGCTTTTTAGCCCTCTTGCATAGACAATGCAAGAAAACTTTGGAGAGACAACTGAGCCTAAAAACAAATTACTGTTTGCAAAATTTGGAGAAATTTTGCAGGAAAATTCTTTATGTGGACCACTATTATTTTCATATTTTAAAAAAAAACATGTCTAAGGCATTTTGAATTTACAGTTCTTGTCTATAAGCATAGTGAAGTTTAACTTACAGGGGCTTATTTATGGCAGTACAAAGCTCCTCTGTTTTGGGAAGATCTGACAGGTTTGTATTAGTTATTAAAGACAGCAATGCCTGCAGTGCAGACAGAGCACTAAATGGCTCACTTTGTGATGCTGAGGAGCACAGTTTGAGCTGTTAATTTCCAGCATTCTTCTAAGGACTCCTGGCCATGCTATAAAACTGAAAGTTCAAAACCTATTGAACATGGATGAAACAAAAACAAAAAAAAAAAAAAAGAAACTTTTAACGCATATTGTCTCCACCTTGAGTGGTTTTCTCGCTTTAATTTTCAATTTAGGGATTCTAGATTTTCTCCCCAGTATCTCCAGAATTTTTAATTTTGATTCAATTTCAAAAAGACCACTAATCTGTTTTGTTAATTACTTAGGAGCCTACCTTGTTCCAAGTTCTCATACATTTTCGCTTCTGTACAATGTGTCTCTATCTCTCAGCATTCAAAAATATTTCTCCACTATGACCAAAAGGAGTAACAGCAATGATCAAAAGTCATTTGATCTTATTGTTATCCTGCATTCCTTACTTAACACTACAAATTCTAGTGGTTCCTGGCTGATCAGACAATAAATTAATTGTTGATAACATCTTTGTAAAATATTGCAGGAATTTATGGTTATAGTAGCACATTTTTGGAAGATGTAATGTTTTCCCCACAATAAAAAAGCAAATATTTACTATTTTAAATACAAAGATACATATACACATATATATGCATAGGTTTATAAATATTATATGCAAAAATAATTACTTTGGTACTGAACTGGAGTTGTTGAAGAGTCTTTGTGATTCAGAACAATTTTGATATATTAATTTTAGGTGTGACCTTCTTTTGCATATTTTTTTAAATGATTGGTTTTTTCCTAGGATTTACCCAGGTTTTGTACTTCTACCAAATACCATTGCAAGCAATGATGATAAGACAACAGTTAAACAACAGGCCCAGCTCTACAGAGCAAAAGAGGGAAACAATCTCTAGCAAAACAGTAAGATATTACTGTCGACTGGCTTTTCCCTAATTGTGTATAATTTACAAGTAAACCATGGGGACAAAGGAGGTAGGAAGGCCCCTCTTCTGCATCCTCACAAAACGAGTTTCTTTTTAAAGTGAAACAGCATTATTGATCAAAGCAAAGGGTAGCACCATATGTAAAGAAGAAACAGCTGGCAGTCACCTTTCTGTCATTCACTTACACAGTTCCACACAGACCCACACTTATTAAAAACAGGTCGGATCAGATTCCAGGTTCACCCTGCAAAATTAATGACAACCTTGCAATAAAGTAACAGCATGAATTTGAGCCTTGTAATACAACGTGATTACTAGCGTTTTTATTAGCTGGGTTTGAGCAGCAGGCAAGGCCGGCTGGTATTTGACACACAAACAGGGATGTTACCAGGTGCGCTGCTCTAAAGTGTCACATCAAAGTCACAGCCCTGCTGGCTTGGTTTACACCTGAGCCAATTAGCCTGGGAGATCAGAAGAGGCTGAAAAAGAATACGTCTTCTTATTTTTGTGCTGGAGAGAATCACTTGATCCCAAGTAAGACGATACAAGGGGAACAATGGTAGATAAAGTATGGCAAAGGAGGAAGCGGGCATGAGGCAGGGGAATCGGTGAGAGGCTGTGATAAGAGGACTATCATCAAATAAAAAGCAAAGTGGAAAGTAAAAGTGCCATATGCCTGTCCCTCTCTCAGTGTGTTTGTCAGTCTTTTGTTTGCAACAAAGGGGCTAATTGAAATGAAACAATCTCCAGTCTGTTTGCTGGCACATCAAATATGCTGTAAGATCTGCTGGTTCTTGCTTCTTCTGAATTATTGAAGAAGTATGGCTTCTAGAGAAAAAAAGAAAACGTGGAGGGGTCTTCAAAATATACAGCTTTTTGCAGGGGAGATGGATTTTGCTTTTTTAAGTGATCTCTTCTGGCTTTCCGAGATTTCATTTAGAATAATGTAATAAAAGGCCTGTACAAAAGATGGAAGAACTTCAACTGCAGTACTTAAATGGGGTACTCCCATTCCAAGTTAAGTGTCTGAGCCTGAACCTTCAGATACTTTGAGATGACTTAAGCATCAAAAACTCTGTCCTCTGTCTCTTCCTGCAGGAAAGCAAGTTGTCAGCTGTGAGTTTTGCCCTCTTTTAAATATGCAAACAATTTAAGAAAACAGAAACAAAAACAATTTCAAGGTTGCAAAATCAAAAAGTATGATTTTTTTTAACCAGTTTATTTGGCAGTGACATTCTCATTATATAAACATGAAAAGCAAATGTTGCTGTATATTAAGGCAGACATAAAAATATTCAGAATTTAAATAAAAACTGACCAGGATAAAGTTGAAAAGCTGAAATACTTGAAACAGGTGTTTGCAGATCCTATGTTTTAGCATTCATTATGTTTTTGGTTTTTTTCCCCAAATCACACAGAAACCAGATGATAGAAAAGGCTGATATTTCCAGAACTATTTCACATGAGAAGAATTGAGAAACTGTTAATTAAATTAAATTTTATTTCTGTAGAGTATGAATTGCAGGTGAATAACTTCAATTTCTCAAGAGATATCCACCAGAGCAGATCATCACATTTATTCCCAAAATGTCTTCTTTCCAGCATAGATTTTCAATATTTAATTATACCTATTATTGAGACCAATTGAAGCAATCAGACTTCCAGACCAAGCGACTCTGCAAGACAGGGCTGAGAAAGAAGTAAAGCAGCTTCTTCCTTCCCCAAGGTAAGAGGGACAGATGAATGTCTCTCATGAAGGGGCAGCATTCTAGTTGTGCATCCTCTTTATCATGCAGTGGGAGATGACTTCAAGGAGCTGAGGCTCAGAGCAGCCATGAGACAAGGGGATACTCTCTGCTCTCAGAAAGGATGGACCATAGTGCCAGTGTACATGGCACAGTGCACAGTGTACAGGGAAAAAGTAGCAGCCTAGATGCTGCTGGGACAGAAAACTCTGGGGTCTGACCTTTTGTTTGTGGTTTGTGGTTTCCAGGCAAACATTTGCTAACCCTCTCTCCACTCTTCCTCGAGTCACCTGAAGAGCAGCAGCACCTCCTCAGGACTCCCTGAGAAGGGCACTTCCTGCAGTCAATGCATGAGATTTCATTTCTTAAGCTCTCTGACTGCTGGAAAGCTTTATAAAAGATGGATGCTTTTTCTATAGCCAGGGCAGAGTGAATTACTGTGACTATGATCATATCTCACAAGTGCCTCTTTTTCTGTATCCTTCATTGCTTTGACTAGGGATATGTGGAATAGAAGACTCTACAAAGTCAGCTTCAAGCACCAGGAAAATCTTGTCAGTGTGTCATACCCCTAAAGTGACACGAGTAAGTCTTTATTTTCTCAATCCTTGTGGGTGTGGACTCCACAGAGATTTGATGACCCAATGCAAGGTATAAATGAGGGGGTTTCATATTGTGCTTAGAAGCCCAATTGTACCCTTAACTTTAGCACAGAAAACTGTCCCTCATCTTAATAGACCTGGTGCCTTCCCTGGAAAGGTTCTAGTCCCTTCAAGATTTCCCTCCTTAAGGATTTCTGTCAAAAAACTTAAGGATTCTGTCTGAATATGTTCTCAATGGATATATAATGCAAGGCTAAGTCTAAGTCATACTCTCTGGTGCCTCCAGTTGCCACCTTTATACGAACTGCATTGTGTAAGAAATGTGAATTCACTCATTCTATTAATTTCAGACAATTGACATCATTTTAATCAAGAGCTTAATTAATTCCTCTAGTATATAGAAATAATCACATATATGTGTGAAATTATCTTGCTTCTTTTTTACTATTTCCACTTTGTAAAGCACCTTATGCATTCGTAAATTCTTGATTAGAAGTCTTTGAAAATAATTTATTATGATCTTGGCTCAAAGAAACTGAAAATACAATCAAAAATGGCAAGGATAAATTTTTCTTCACAGATTTTTAAAGTGCATTTTTTTTTTTTATTTATATTTTGGAAATATTTGGGTATTTCACTCTCTCCCAACAAAATCTTACTATCACACATGAATATGCATTATTTTGTTCCCTTCAGCGAGTTTTCATTCATTGGTCACAGTCATCCAAATATGACAGAGGAGTAGATTTGTTGGAGAGAATAACTCCTACATGCCTTGTCAAAATAGACATTGTTAGACATTTATTATTGTCCCCACTGAAGAAAATCTTCACGTGGAGAGAATCCACACAGAAGGGAATCCAGTAAAAACTCCCACTGTGGGAAAACTTCAATCACACCTTCAATCAGAGACTGCACCTTCTTAAATGCCAACTTCATCAATCTTTGGCATAAAAAAATGAGTGTCCATGCTTCTTATGCACAGAGAACTAATTCCATACCTTTTTTCCTCTCCAGGCTGCTACTAAATTTCCCTTTGTTCTTTCAGCTTTTATAATTGCAGATAGAAGAAAAGGGTGAGAGGAAATAGGAGTCATGGGGGAAAACAAATTATGAAGCAAAAGAGCATGTCCTCCAAACATACTGTAGAATCAGAACTGCAGCAACTTCACTGGTAAATGCAGAAGTTTTCAATAGTTTGAAGTTTGTGATTATTTTAATCATTATCCAAAAATAACTAGGCAACTCCAAGAATATTTTTCTCACTTGTTTTAATATTGTACTGGTCACAGTACTTTTATATAGAACTTAACTCTCCTTTCTGCAAGCAGCCTACTCCATTCTACTGAAACAGTTTAATTTCTTAGTGCTAAAGACTAGTTTTTCTAGAATTATTACCATTATGTTAAAACTGAATCTTTGCTGATTACTGAAAGTTATGATGTTTCAAATTACTTCATTATATGTGTATCAACATATGCTATAGAATATTTTTTAAATTAAAGACAAAATATAATATATATTGTACTACTGCTCAAGTACATTTTTTCCAATATAATCTAAATGAAGAGAGAATGTAAACAGCAAGATCAGGTTGGCTGGAGTCAGAATCCTCCCAACAAATCAATTAATGCTCCTCTACTCCCCTTAATGCTTTTAAATTAGATTAACAGAATGCTGACCCTCCTTTAATAAAGCCTAGTTTCACCCTGTGGTGTGCATCTAGATACTAATATCAAAGAAGCAAGTCTGACAAAGGGAGGATAAAACTTACCAGTAGGCCTTGGTTCCCTGCTATTAGGATAATTGCTCAGGCTGTAGAGTTGTTAAATTATGTTAAATATGCAGACTTTTTTTTCTTTTACTGACTATGCATGGGAAGAGCTCACTGCAAGAAACTTTTGTGTGTTCTCTGACTGTTCCATTTTAAAGAACTTGAAGTTGGAACTAAACAACAAGCAGTGTATTTTCAATATGAAGTAGTAGGAAGAAAAACACCATATGCAGCCAGTTGTCTATTGTAACTATTTCTAAACTGTCATATTTCAAAGGACATAAAAAAACCTCAGAAGCTGAAATAACATAAAGAAGACCCAACAAACAGCTGAAAATAAGCAGCTGCAACATATATATACTATATATATACCATGTATATATTGCAGCTGCTTATTTTATACATATAGTATATATGTATAAAATATATAGTATATATGCTTATTTTAAACATATAGTATAGATATTTATACATACTATATATAGTAGTGTGTGTGTGACTACAGCATTCATAGTATGTACAATATAAAGCATAATGGAACACATTTCTGAAAACAATGTGATGAGATTTGAAAAAAGACAATATAGAAGTAAAGTGCCAAGTCAAGGAACTCAAGAATTGCAGTATTGCAAACATTATTTTATCATCTCCACACCAATGTAAATAAAGCAGTAATTTCTCTACCTGCTTTCTGATTGCATATTCCAAAAGCTTTTCCCTAGAAACATTCTTCTAGAACAAGCTGGGACTTTGTCCACTGAACTGAACTTGTGCCCATGTCATACTGGAGTCTCTGCCACTATCTTTCTATGGAGTTGTTTCCTTGGTATAAATATTCTCTCTAATATTGATTTATTTATGATGATCTGGAGGTTTTGGTGAAAAATCCATCCTCTCCTCAGCTAACTGCAGAGGGGACTAGGGAGAATTGAAAAACTCTAGTCACAAGCTTCTTCTCACATTTTCAAAAGTATGGTAAATGTGCTAAGTGATATTTTTCATTTGTAGCTTAGTGTGAAGGGTGATTATAAGCTGTGCACTCCAGACTTATGTACACAGAAAGATTTTGGGGGATGTTCTTTTTTTGGCTGGCTATCTAGTTTACATGGACAAATGAGCCTTTCACATGAAAAATCAAGAAACATAGAAAAATGTATTGGTGAAATTGAGCTATGTATACTCAGCTTAAATTACGTGTGTTTTTCACATCGCTGAAAAGACAGTTCAAAACGGTGCCTTTAAACAGATGTTTCTATCCACTTTCACACACCTTTAAAAATAACTGACTGGTAGGCAGCCTCAAGCTATTTGTCATACTAAAGGGGCTGATGAAAGGGATCACAAAGCAGTGGAGCTCTCCCAGATTCCTCTAATGACTCTCAGAGAGTTCCCTGCTATTAACACTAGTTCTGGCTGCCTGCTGAGATAAAGATATGGGACCGTTAACCCCATATACTCCCAGACTGGATTCATCTCACCAAAATTTGAATGTTTAATGACAAGGTCTCAGTTAGGAATCTCATCAGCCATGCTTCCCCTACAGTCAATAGATAGACATGCTTACCCTTCTGAAAATTAATCACATCTTAAGTGGGTTCAAACACTGCTGGAAGAATGAGTCCAGTCTCTTCTCCCTGTGCCAAGGGAGCCAAGGACCCTGGACTGTGTTCATTACTGCAGAATGAGGACTCCACCTCATTCTGCCACCTCAGGAATACATCAGGCTGCAGCCTCCAGTGCATTGTGCTGCTGTCTTCTTCTCTGCTCACTTCAACATGAGTTTTCCTTCTCTCTGAATCTTCATACTTCCTCCTTCCTCATGGAAGTTTCTCTCCATGACCAAAGTATCATCTGCTCTTCACAAAGCTGTCCTTTATTGCTGTTTTAGTGCAGCTTTATTTTCCCCTTTGGTAGCATTTTCAGCCTTCAGATCAGCATTGTCTGCTTCCTGCTGTCAGCCCCGCACCTTGCTTGAACCTTCTGCATTGTTCTTCGGAGGCTTCTGGCTATCTCCCCTGACTAGGTTTGAGGATTTCCAGGGAAGTTTAACTGCTGAGTGTGATGTTCTGGGCTGTTGTATTAATTATTTGGCCCCTTCCTCTCTGTGCAGCATTTAGACAAACATGCTGTCTGTTTCTGAACTCACAACCACATAATTTAAGACTGCTGCCTCATAATGCCTATGGCATATCCGTATTTGCACACCCTGACTACAAGTCTATTAGCTCCTTGCACTATTACCTATGACCTGCTAAGTTAACTTGATGATGATGGTCAATGCTGTTCTCAAAAAGAGTACAATGAGAGAATTATTCCAGTGGAATATGTCTGACAGCATCTCAATAAGCATCCTGCATTTCCTCCTTAAGCAATCTATGAAAGATACTGAAATGATGAAATGTTAATTGTTGGACAGATTTTAAACAGTCATATATAAACTTATTGTCATCAGGCTCTGACACCAGCACTGGGAGGATTTGTTGTTCCTTACTCTGAGCTAAGAGCAAAGTAATCTTCACTTGTAAAATGGTATCACACTGTATCAGTAATTATTTAGGATCTCTCAGAAAATAAATGACATACATTCAGGTGTGCTATGGAAAAAAAAGAAAGGGTTTCCAATTAGCCCTATTTTAAATATTCTTGGAAAACCAACCTTAAGCAAAAGATTTATCTAAGCCCCTTCTTTAGCTACAAAGACTAAAAGTGAAGGCGAATTTTAACATTCTCTTGATGTCCTTGAATCTTGGTCTTCCCTTTAGGGTTTTCTATGTTACAGAGTGAAATGTGGTTAACACAGTCACTAATGCACTTGACTTCCTTATTCCCCTCTGGAACATATTTTACTTCAACAGATGTTTTCAAAATAATTAAATGGTGGTGAGCATGCATTATTGACAATGTCTGATGCCACACTAATGCACTCTACGTTTAAACATTTGTCACCAGCAGGGCTGTGTGTTCAGGAATGTTGTGCTCTTTATAAATAACTTCTGCAAAGTATCTGGATTGTAAATGGGAAAAAAATAGGGGAATTCTGATATCTGCTAAATATTAATAAAGCATGAATGCAACCACCATTCTGTAGGCATGGTAACTGAAGTTTGACTGTTATCATTTCTATGTTGCTCTTTAAAGTAGAAGGCAACGCACCTCAAAGGCCCTGTCCAGCCACTACGAATGAAGGTATTTAGACCCTGAATTGTGAAAGAAAAAGTATGTTTTTGTGAAAAATTATACAGTGGTTGCTAAAATTCTCTGGTGAAGTGCTAAATACTGATGGAAAAATGCATGGCTGATATGACTTAAATGATATTAGATCTTGTCCACATACATTTACAATAAAAATAAGGAATTTTTTTTGCTTTTTACTTACATACACAAGAAAGGAAAAAGAAAAAGAAAGGAAAATGAAAATTATCCAGCCTTTGCCATTACATTATCAGTTTCTCTAAAAACTGAGAAAATACCATTACCATGCTGTAAAAAAATTATTTTAGGTGTCCAAGCTAAAATAAAGTTCGACTTTTTCTCTTATTAGGATTTAATGATATTATTATAATTAAGATTCTCATTAATTTTTTTTCATGCTTTCTATTGAGTTACTGTCCCCTGCAGATTTGGAATGAAATGATCATATAATTACAGCAGTCCATTTTTAAATGAGGATATTTGGAGTGTAGGTTTGCACCTAGGGTTTTCTGAAATTATAAATCATGAGTAGAATTACAAGAGTAATTCTTTTTGTTGAACCTCATAATTAGAGAGAAGTGCAGAAAGAATGTTATACTTAAAATTCATGGACAAAAGTGTCTGATGCCCAAATAGAAGTTTAATGAGAGTGAATATACATTTGTAGAAATGTACAAGAACATTAAGCATAGCTAGTACTGATATTTGCTGCCTTGATATTGCAAAAGTTAAACACTCAAAATTATGAAATCTTCCCATCCCTATCATGTCCCTAAGTGAAACTCTGAAGCTACAATAAACTTGGGATTTTTAAATTTTTCTTGTGGTTCTTGCTGTTATGATTCTGCAGTTAATATGTGAGTACAATGTTTTAAAAGTAAGTTTCCAAAGAAAGAAAGTAGGAATACTTGCCAATAATTATTATGTAAGGCTAATGATAACAGATAATGCATTTTTCTGTTAGGCATATATATTAAAGTACTGTTTCCCTGTATATACACATTATGAATCACTCAGAAACAGAAGAAATTAAAAATTAAACACTTGGACAAAGTAAATGAACTCTATATTCTGCCTCAGATGACAGTAAGACAAAGAAAAAACTCCAAATAAATTTTTTCCTGAAAAAATACAGAAAACAAAAGGCAAATGTCAATTCTGTTGACTTAAAATAATGCTTTTTTATGACACTCCTGAAGAAAACATTCCTTGTTGGAAGAATGTGTTCAAAGCATCATCACTACTAACATAGTAGACTAATGATTCTTAATTAAAAAGTAGTCTATATTAAATTCACAAAGACCATATTAGACTTCAGTCAGTACCTACTTTGTATAGAAACCTATGGAAAAATAGTAATTGATATAAGCTGGTACGGAAAAGGTCTCTAAAGTGGCAGGAGTAAAAGTCACCACTTTCTTTTGCCAGTCACCTCTGAAAATATCAACAATATTCACATTGGTTTCAGAGGAAAATTCAAAGAAGATTCTTTCCCTAAGAGACAGATTAAATCAGATCAAGTTTATTCCTAAAATGAAAAGTAGTGAAAACAATGAAGAAGCAGGGAATATGCAGGAACAACTTAAAACAGCCATGAAGGAATTAGGACAAAACACCACTGCAGTGTCTGAAAATAAATGAAAATAACACTGTTGTAGCATTTGAGAAAATGAAGCTCTCTAAACAAAACCAAAGACCAATCCCTAGGTCTTTGAAGACGAACTGGAAGTAGATATACAACTTAAAAACAATATAAAAAATATTGAATGTGAAGCAGTATCTGTAGAGGAGGAATGGTCCTGGCAGAAGCATGCATAGTATTGTGACTGTGCCTCACATCTTCTCCATGAACAAGAGTTAAGAGTATTTGTGGGTTTGTTTCATCTCAGTGTGTGATAGGACCAGACATTCAGAGGTGTGTGATGTAATATGTGTATAGCAAACTTAAATACATTTCAGGTTTAAAGTTTAGAAAAGTTATCAGTTGCATGTCCAATGTTTCAAAATTCATGCCAAAGTTTGGAAATACAGAGAATAGAAAACTTACACACAGAAAAGTTTTAATAAAAAGCACAAAGTATTTTCCAACTTTCCCTTTTTCATCAAAAAGTCCCTTCTTCAGACAGAAGACTCCAGGTCAATTTTCTGGGTCAAGCTATCCTTCTTAGTGGGAGGAAAAGGTTATTTCTGTCATTCAGTTCTAAATGTGACAAAATACACAAAGTCCCAAAAGAGAAGAAGGAGATTAGAGATCAGGAATAGGTGTTTTTGTTGACATTCTCAGAATACAGGGAAGCTGAGCAGTCAGATGGACGCCTTTCACCACGCAGGTCAGCGATACACCTGGTTTGCTGTACCCTGACTCCCTTCACTGGGCTGGGTCACTGTGTGTTCAGGTTCAGGCAGAACAGATTCAAGCAACATCAGAGAGCTTGGGTCCTTTGACACAGCAGATCTCTAGATTAGGTGGCAAGATAAGAACCAGATGGAGAAGTCACCAAAAACATGACAGGGAAAGAAAAGGCGTGCTGAAAAATCTTAACAGTTTTTCAGGTTAGTTCAGTGATGGAGGAGATGCTTTAAAAACATTAAGCAATCACTGTCATAAACAAAAAGGCAGGAGCCATAATGAAGCAGAAGCCCATGGACTTTCCCTTTTCCTTTTATTTTTACCTTTTTCTAAAAATTCTTAAACAGCAGTAAATAACAAAACAAACAGAAATAGATGACAAAATACTGACAATTCATCTTACATAACAAGCTATTTTTCATCTGCGCTTTCTGATCCCACACTCCTGGTTTTATGAGAGAAAATCTCAATAAAGCAACAAGGTTACACACATTATAGGCCTCCTGATATTTTATTTTTCCTTTTAATATTCTAATCTTTTTCTGCTGCCTTTTGTAGGGTTTTATTTGCAACTGAGGTAGGACTTCTAAGCATATATTAACAGAAGGAAGAATTTCAAGTGACTGTTAGGTGCTCCATTCTTCAAGTACATAAATGAAGATGAATTGATAAATTGATACTAAAATGTTGGTGTTGCAATTCTAGGTGTATGAGAGATTGGTAGAGACACACTGAGGTGGAGATGGAAAAGTGTCAAATCCTATACAACAGGTCATAACTACTTCTGTCCGAGTAGAGTTATACAGGAAGGGTTTCCAGGGAGAGTTACACTTATTCCTGAGGCTGTATACTGACTGTGATTTCATTTGCTTCTTCTCTGTGTCAGAAGTAAAGGATGTTTGTATTTGCATATTATAATGTATATTTTCCTCCTTTTTTTTCATTTTAGGCTTTCATTGCAATGTTGATTTACAATAGTCATAACTCCACTTGCAAATAAAGCCTACATCTTTTTTCAACAAAGAGCGGGAGGTCTTCTTATAAAGAAAAATGCTTTTCACAAGAAAAAGGCTAAAAGATGGGTCAGTCATTAAAAATACTATGCTTTCTCTTGAATTTTTTGCTCTTAATCATATCCAGCACAGCATACAGTTTTTTTCCCACTGGTTTGTAAAGCAGGCTTATAATTAATTTATAAGCACTTCTAATTAGTAGAGACAAGCAAGCATTGAAAACCCCACATGATGTGAAGGCTCTCCTTTAAAAAACTCCAAGTTCTCCAAGTTCGTCAGTAACATACTGCTCTAGCACAAGCTAATTAAAATCATCGTCCACTTGAAAGCTGGGGATAAAAATAAAAGCGTGACAAATGTTAGAAACAAAATATTAAATAACTAGTTTCTGAATTTTGCTAGACCTCAGAGCAGTCCAGCTATTTCTGATGTATTGCAAAAGGTCTGGAAATTTGGTCTTGCCCCTGCTCCTGCCAGCCTTGGTGGGATTCACCTCTGTTGTCAGCTGCAGCACATGGCTGGGATGGACTCCTCAGGAGTGTTGGACTGGTTTCCCCAACCAAGGGGGCTGGAGCACATCCACCTGCTAAAAGCAGCAGCACTGTTGATGTGTTACAGACCTGCTGACCAGGCCTGCACTGTGTAACTGCTTCACCCCTGTCTGTGTGGGGGCCAGAACTGGCACACACCACTGATGCCAACTGCAGCTGGCATTTGTTAGTGAGGGAAGTTCAGGGTAGGTGGCAAAGAACTGTTCATCTTCGAGGGAAGACATCCTGATGTTGGTGCTGATGGCTAAAATGCTAATCACCCATCACAGGGCTGAATGTAAACTTTCTCAACAGCATTGATTCATTAGAAGTGGTGTAAGAGGAGGTCAGGTTGGTGCTAAGCAGACAAAATAAAATGATTGCTCTGAATATGAACATGGTGCAAAGGAAGCAAGAAGCAGCAATACCAATGAGGAACACAACTAACTGGCAATGAACAATGTTGTGTCATCCCATTCAACCTACAAAGACTCAAGGCATCCTAAATTCGATGAGCTGCTAATATGATGTATAAATATGAATACACATATGACACTATTCTTCAGTTTGCCTTTCTGTATTAAACTCTGTGATGCCTTCATATGACATGTTCAGGTGTTGGAGGGGTTTTTTTTCCATGACAAAAAACCTTTTAATGTTTGTATTTTTGTGAATGGATGCTCAGATTCTGACACTATCAAGAGGGTCTAGGAGATGGGGCTTTTAGCAAACACTTGTGAAAAATCTTACAAGAATTGACAACATTTACACACAAAAAACACTCTAATTTTTACCTAATTTGTTACTATTTCACATTTCTCATATATTCTTAGTGGTTTCAAGTGTTCTCAGTCTCACCAGTATAAAGGCAATGTTCATCGTTTACCTCCCATAACTTATCCAAGGAAATACCAGGTTTAGGATGTTTATAACTCTGATTTTTGAAGTTCCATACTTTTTTCTTTTTTTCCTCTCTGTTGTTTTTCTTTTTTTTTTTTTAATTTAGTAGAACCATCAAATGATGTCCTTTTGAAGAAAGTTAAGGTGAAGCCCTGGTTAAAATTCTGAGAAACCCTCCTCATGAAAAGAAAAATATTTTGCAGGTTTACTTGACCTTTTCCTGGCTCCTGGAGGAATAAAAGTGCAAGTGATGGTATAGCATAAAAAGTTCAGACTTTCTTTTCAAGCATACTCTGTCTCTCAAGTTAGCATAAGGCTGCACTAAAGTCATTATATACATATGTGTGTGTGTATATATTAGATGTCAATTAATACTTTTGACACTGATTCTAATAATAATACCAAAGTTCTTTAGAAACATGCTTACAGTAAAGGAATGTGATCTCTGAGAAGTGTTTTCTTTTTTTGGTGTCCAGCAACTTTCACAACCTGACTATGTTTGGGGTTTAGGTAGTTATGTAAGGGTAGGGAGATGAGACTCCCTTTTCCCTCGATATTACTAGTCAAGCCAGATGGCTTCACACACCTTGGGACTACCACTCTCACAAAGCAGTTTCAGAGGCTTGACTGCTATTTGGAACACTGTTATAACAAACCCAAATGCACACTGGTGTGTTCCATCTGGGTATTCATAGAATCAGAGAATGCTTTGGTTTGGAAGGAACCATAAGGATCACCTATTTACAATCCCACTGCCATGGGCAGGAACATTTTCCACTACACCAGGCTGCACAAAGCCCCATCCAGTCTGGCCCTGAGCACTTCCAGGGATGGGGCATCCACAACTTCTCTACAGCAAACTTAGGTCTTTCACAAATTCTTTATTTTCTGAGTGTAATAATAACACTTGCTCATGAAAAATACTTTCTTATGCAGGAAGTAAAATGTTTTATTTCTGTTTGATTGACAGGTAGGAGTTTTGTTATCTAAAAGAGAATTCAGCTAAACCAACCAAAAGGACTGCATGGATATTTTCACTCATTTTAAACCAGACATATATTTGTTTTCAAGTCACTTCTTGAACAACCAGATCAAAATTGCAGAAAAAAGTTCCCACAAGTAATTTAAGCAGAAGTAAAACATTAGTACTGTCTTTTTATTAGTCACCCAACTATATGTAGAATCATACTTACAGATAAAGTCGTAGAGGCTCTTATGTATACAATTTTCACTAGTAAAGAAAGATGCCAAAAGGAACACCACTCTAATAGAAAACCAATTGACCCTCTTTGTGACAGATTCTTTATTCTGTTTTGGAAGTCTGATCTCCCAAGAGTCTTCTCAATGCTCCTATCCTTTGACCATCATCTGCCCTAGCAGAAACTGGTGCAGCTGAACTGAAATAAAGTTTTATTTTAGCTCCTTGAGAACTGATTATTGTACCAGCACTCATGGTGGTTTACCATAGTTGCTGCAATGATCATCTTAGGATTGAAACACATTCTTAGTCAGCATTTAATTTTGAGAACCAGTTGTACAGATTTTTTCCTTATTTTCCTAAAATATGGGTCGTAAACCACTCATGAAAACCTTCAGTCTTTATCTAATTTGTTTACAAAGCCAATCACACTATTTTTAATCTATGAAAATGTTGAAAGCACGTTATTTTTAAGCAGTCTATTAAAAAGGAAAGTCATCCCATTATTTCAGTTCTTAGCTAAAAAGGTTGTTCTACCACTACATGCACCAAGCTTCTCTTACCATATTCACCACTACAGCCCTCTATGATGTTAAAACCAAAGCACAGACCTCAATTTCTAAAACATTAAACAATTAGGGAAAATATCTAGCTAATTCATATAATGTTGTCTATAGAAATAGAAAGGATCTTCGCCATTAGCTTCAGAAGAAAGGAGACTAGTACAGCACTAATAAGGCAAGTGATTTTTGACCGTAGTTGAAACTACAAAATATGTTTCCCAACTCAGTGTGTCAGGTGTGTATTTTGTAGCTGCTTTATGACACTGAATGGCATTCCTAAAGCTGTGTTATCTCATTGTCATCCATGGGGAAGTTATAGGTGCAACAGAAAAATAAATATATTTCCCCTTCTTCTTCCTATTCAGAGAAGAGGAAATTATGAGGCAATGTGAGAAATATGAGAAGCAATATATAACATGCCTCCTAAAAAACTGCAGCAAAGAATCCCAAATTGAACATCTCTGGGTTTGCTCTACTTGCTATACTACTAAAGATGCATTGATTGAGAGAATTTTGCTAGCTGTCTCTGCCATTTTAACAGCAAAACTTCCTATAGTTCAGTTATGTGCAACAACCTCCCATGATATCGCAGAGAAATAAATTGCCATTGTTCCTGCAAAACAACTGCTTTTCCTGTAAACTGGTGGAAAGCCTCTTTAATGAACATTTATGAGCCCATCCGCTGGAGCGATCCCTTTCCCTGGAGCGGCGGGGCTGCCGGGGAGGGCTCCCCAAGAGGCATTCTACCTGAATGCACTTTGCCAGATTGATGAGCCTCCTTCCGACAGCTGACTTTTTATGGAGAGAATTTGTTTGGCATGCGCAAGCTGCTTACATCAATATATTATTAAATGGGGAGGAGGGAAGGGGCTGCGGACACTAACTTGTAGCTGTGTTGCAGCTTTTCTAGCTGGGTTTCTGTATAAATGTATACATCTTTTAATCTTGCATTTCTTCTTTATTTTTTCCCCCCAGAGAAGCCATTTAGCTGCGCAGTGACATCTTTCCACTTCCCAAACACACATTTGTTCCTCCACAGCTGCCTCGCCCCTCTCATTCTAAGCAGCCCTTTTTCCCCCCTAAATTCTCAATGGTCCTTAGTACAAACATGAATAGAAAGGTTACTCAGCGGGTTTGCATAGTAAACACAAATGGATATTGTTCTTGACATCTTGTGAACTTGTCTCTCTCCCTTGTATCTTGAGAGAACATAGGACCTTCTGGGCCTGTACGAGACTTGCTGCATTTTTAATGATAGTCCCTGAAATGCAGGGGAGAAAGATGTTGTCACCTCGGCATATTTTATCCCTGATCAAACATTAGTTGGCAGCTGTTCTAAACTTGTAACGCTGTCTCATCTATGCCGGCTGCTGGTTTGGTGGCAAGAGTGTAAAATCTCACCCAGTTTCTTTTTCACATCTCTCTCTAGCCCCCTTACCTATGCCTTGGAGGACTTCTCTCTAGCAACACAAAATCATGTTCAGCAAGTTCCAATGCACAGAGGCAAGACTTAGCAAGGAGACCATCCACTTTATGAAGTAATACTTACCAAAATCAAGGTAAACATGCCAAGACATTAAAACATTTATAAATACTGAATGTATTTTCATATGCACAGACATATCTATAACATAGATAGAACAGCAGACAAGAAGACAGGCTCAGTATGTTAGATGTGTTTTTTGGTTTTGTTTTTTTCTTCTCTGACTGTTCCATTTGGTCTAAATACTGTTATTTTAGTTCTGGGGGGGAGGAGTTGGTTGGTTGGTTTTTTTCTTTTTTTTTAGAGCATAATAGTTGTTTCTGAGAGAGCATTGACTGCTAAGAAACCACCAATATGAAGGATTCTGGCAGGTGTTTACAATCTTCCATTAAAAATAATTGCTTAAACCATCACCATCACTGCAGACTGACAAAATTATTTTGATGGTTTTGAAAAAGTGTAATTTCTGTTTTGCCAGTGATTTTTCATGATCTTAAGGTCTTCATTATTAAGCTGGAGCCACATAATTTGAAAGTGTTGCTTGTTAATATTTGAGTGTCATTCAGCAATTCTGCACTTGCCAGAAGAAGATGAATGCTTTTTTAAATAGTATTTTTCAAGTCAGTGTAAGAAGTAGGATTTATGGAAGCAATCTTTAATCCTCTCGTTACTATTCTAGATTAGAAAGGGGGATATAAAAACTCAGAAATTCCATTTAATATATATGACATTGACAAAGAATTATATAACACAACTTCTCCATTTGAAGCCCCTTTAGTACACAAATACGTATTTTATTTCCCTTGATCCCGAACAAGTAATACTTGTTCTGCTGTTAGAGACCTTGCTTCTCTATCATCTCTGGAAATGCCCAAGTGGGTTTTGAGCATTACATCTACATCTTCTACAACATTACCAGTGACCACTGATTACAATTAGTAAATGTCTGTTTTAACAAATTAAATGCAGCTGTGTGTCTACGTGGCCAATGGACATAAGTCCATTTTTTTTATTCAAGAATATTCAATACAGATGAGACTGCTGGAGACACCTTAAAGACCCTGATATAATTGTAATCTTCTTTCTAAAAATATCAAGATGTTGTAGAAAAATAATTTTCCTGCGTAGGCCAATTAAATGTTATGCAAGTTTAGAAATCCAGGGAGGATATTCTGAGATTATGAACTGCTTTGGTCAAAATTTAAATCATTTTGAACATTATGCTCTTTTCCCCTTACTGCATTGGGGGGGAGGTGGTGGGGTGGGGGAAAGACTTTCCAGTACTTGAAAAGGTAAAGAAGGGCAACAAGGCTAATCCAGGATTAAAGAAAATGAGCTCTGAGGACAGTCGGAGATATCTTTAAACCATATGGCCCAGAGGGAAGATATTTAAAGTGGGGATCTCTTGGAAGTGTACACGCTGCCAATACTCAGGGTTTTTTTTCTGGGTTTCTACACAGGCAAGACATATATAAATGCAAATAGGAAAAAGGTAGTTAAGGGGTTCACAAAAATCTAGTATGCCTGGGATCACAAATACTGCACTGCAAAATAAAGTGAAGTACAGTGCTCAGAAAAGGTCTTTGCTGAAGAAAGACAGACCAGAGCTATAAAAATCTGACAAACAAAAAACAGTCCCTCTGACTTGTTCCTCAAATGTTGTGAAATCATCATGATTTTATTTACAAAATCATGGCAAAATCTTCTCACGAGACACTGTAGACAGAAAGCTGGTTTTCAGTCTGAAAGGAAGGATGTTATAAATCAGTTGCAAATAACATCTAACTTGACTCAATTAGCAAATGAATTATGAAAATATTTTTCCCCTACTGTAGTTTTGTTTTCTAACAAACAAGCACTCACTGTTTTGTCCATACTCTGTTTCATCTCCCCTCTCTTTCACTAAAACAATAATGCCAGTTACAAGGAAACCTTGCATGAATGCTTTTTTTCCCAAGCTTTCCAAGCAGATATTGCCAGAGAAATGTCAAGGAAAGTGCCATTTCCGAGTTTACAGCTGCAGAAGTCCTTTTCAGGCAAAGGGAATAAGAATCAGAGGAGTTTGTGGGCAGATCTCCTTTCACATACTGTATGATTACTTGCAGTGGAGCAGCAAGAAGAGAAAAAAGGAGCCTTCTCTATACAGTGTCAGGGAATAAAGAGAATCTGAGATGAGCTAACAGGCTATTTTGTCACAGAATTTCTGAATAAAGTGAAGTCATGTGAACTTGAACAGTTAACAGATGGATTAGAGACCCAATTATCTGTGGTACTGTATATGAACTCCAACAAAGTTGCTGTGAAAGAGGCAGACAGTGCCCCAGCAGATCTGCCTCAAGTCTGGCAAAATGGGTCACTGGTCTTTATTGGAGCCCTGGGACACAAATGGCACAGCACTTGTTGCACTAGTGGTAATGCTGGTGATAATAAAATGAGCTTTTGAAAAGCTTTTCAAAAGACTCTGTTTCCCTTTCACTGACTGATCTCAGACTGATTACAGCACAAGCATTTCATAGAGAAGGTTTCAATTAGATGAGGTTACAACCCAATTCAGTCAGGTCTCACGCCTGCTCATCCATTTGACTCCTCAGAAGCCTGAGTGGCAGCCTGATAAGGGATCTGCAGCCTAAATTCCCAGGGTCTTCAGCTCTTGCACACTCTAGTAAGGGATTTCATGTCACGATATACTCAAAAATTTCCAGAACTGCCGGGCAGACTGCACTGGGACTCTCAACACTCTTCCTCATCATCACTACTGCCTTTCCAAGTCATGTAAAACACTCTGAAAATAAATTCCAGGTTTGGAAAGGTAGCTCTCCACATGAACAGTCATGAAAACTTACTCATACATGAGAACCTGGTGTGTGTAAACCCACCTACAAGAAATTTTAGGAAAAAACCCAAAACCCATTTGTTTCAAAGCTACTGAAATGTTCTGCTTTAATATTTTGACACAGCTAGGCAGCTGAAGGAAGTTAATGAGGATCTGTATTTAAACAAGATTTGGAATTTAGACTGAAATAGGACTGTCAGTACTAAAATAAATCACAGACCCTTTATGGGTTTTGTTTTGTTTTAATTAAGTAACTTCATGAAAATTATCAGGTATTCAGCAATTAATTTTTAAGTTTTACATGGACGTAGTACTGTACACATCCTCAACTGGCTAACATGCCATGAATGAACAAATCACATTCTCAGTGGGGTAGGCAGAGTAGCTGGAAAGTTTTGCTGCAACGCTTTGATTGTGCTGGAGGTCAGGCACACTCTGGACTTGAGAGCAACCAACTGATGGTGTGCCAGAGCAGGAGACGAGGTACAGCAACCTGGGAACTCCCTTCCTGGGTTGTGTCCTACCTGCCAATAAACACTGCAGTCCTACAAAATATACAGATCCTTTTTCTGACAAAGGGTGAGGGCATATTTCAGACCTTTTTGTTGCCTCTTTTGCAGGGAAATAAAAGTACAAGCCACAAAAATGAAAACAGGCATAGGTTTTTGTAAACACTGCTGTGAGCAGTCACTCAATGATCAGAATTATCTTCCTATTTTTTCATATCTTCAAATCAAAGCTGTCTACTTTGCTGGAACTTGTGTATTCAGTATGGGGCAGCTGCATCAAATATAACAACACCCTGCAATACAAGCAGAGCAGACTAGAAACACCACTGCTTCTGGCTTCAAACTGGGTGAGTTTGAAGAGAATCAAGAGGAGCAGAATAAAAGGGGGGCTTGGTTAGAAAGTCATACTGTAAATTTTACAGAGGAGTCCAATCTCACTAGTTACAGCAGGAAAATAAATGTGACATTCAGCGTGTCTGAGAAAAGCTCAGCCAGGCCCCGATTTGCAGCTGAGGAGACTGAAGAGGAGTCAGGGGA
The DNA here is from genome assembly GCF_041296385.1 of Aphelocoma coerulescens. Lineage (NCBI taxonomy): Eukaryota > Metazoa > Chordata > Aves > Passeriformes > Corvidae > Aphelocoma > Aphelocoma coerulescens. Next base: position 102,150,420 of record NC_091015.1, on the reverse strand, counting down.
GACTATCTCTTTAGAATGACATGATGACTGACTCTGATAATTTGATGGCTACTCCCAGGTCTAGGAATCATGGCAGCTGATCCAGATACATCATAAAATGTGCGATACATAACACAACAAATCAAGATAAAAGCTTTCTCTAGTGGACAAAATACTCAGGCTATCACTGCACTGGGGTCAGGTTAAAGTGTGTGTCAAACATGAAACATTGTTCAATGTAGCACATCACAGCTGAGCAGAGGAAAATCTTTGTTGTAGATTTCCTTTTCCTTCTTCTTCCTCTTCCTTCCTTTTTAAAGCTGGTATCATAAAGCAAAAGTTCAGATACTTTTTCTGCACTGACCAGAAAACACCTGCAAATTCCAGACTATAAATCCAACATGTTTTAATCAAGCAAGCTGTACTTGCCCACTCTTGGTTGCAGGGTTTTTTGATCAATAAAACCTGAATTCTTTTCTCCAAATTAATACATTTCAGACAGAGGGGTACCATGTCTGACCATTTTCTTCACTTCTACTGCAAAGCCAAAGACTTTGGCAGTGACAGCTGTGGAAAGGAGAATGCAAACTGGCTCTTTTGCTACATGAGCTCTTAGTCATGACCCCCCAGTAGGCTTCTCCTCCAGCTATGATTTAAAGGTCTAAAGTACAGAATTTACTGTCACATCCTGTAAACAGACAGGTCCTTTCAGTATGACCAGTTTCCTCTGACAGTATTTACCTAACACAGCATCTTTCCTAACTGAGGCCATAGACATCTTGAAGGTGCTCCTCTGTCAGAACACAAGCAACAGATCAGATAAACCAAAAAAAAAAAAAACAAAAAAAAAAAAAACAAAAAAAACAAACCCTTAAAACAGTGTCAGCTGAAAGTTTCATCTAGTTTGTAGCAGGCAACGTGGCAATCCTTCCTGGTCCTTATCAGGGCAGTGATTTTAATCCCTGACAAACCTGTCTCCTTGAGCATTGTACTCCATGATGCAGACTCACCACAATCCTAAAAGACACCTAAATACAACAGTGAGCAGGATGCTTGTCCTGGTTCCACTGAAGTATTATGTAGCCTGAATCTCAGCATTTCCTGCTGCTTCTGGGTGGGAGTGACTCTTCTCCCAGCTTGGCAGCTTCTCTGTACCCACTTTCTTACAGAGTCCTCCCCACACATTTTATAGGAATGTAAGGTGTCCGCCAGTGAGCTGGGCACTGTTAGGCAGCAGAACACACCAGAGTCAGGCATCCCATTGCTCCCACCTGCTTTGTGCATGCCCTACTCTGCACATTAAAATGGCCTCTGATAATGCAGTCCTTGTTAATTAGTGATACATCTTATCCTGGGTTAACTTACACCGGCATTATGTGTTTATAAAAAATGCAGGTACACTTCCCTTTGGGTCTTCTAGAAGAATTTCTTTTCAACTTTTCTCTCGATTTATGGGATTAATTAAATTTAATGGGATTAATTTGCTCCATCTATCACTCCTTTTACTTCATTGCATGGGCCTTAATCTATAGGTACACATTGCAAAATAAGATAAAAAAATTAATTTAATGTAATCTCAATTCAGAGTAGCTGATTTGGCAACTTATGCTGTGGGACTCATCATCATAGCAGGCAGGAGGAAGAATTTTCTGTCCTTCTCTGCAAATAGCCATAAGAATGCTAATTCCTATTCTTGCATTTTCTCTCTTCATTTTTTTTTTTTTTTTTGTCTTTTTGGTAAGGACTGGGGAGGAAAGGATCTTATGCATAATTTAATTGCTTTGTCTTTCTCCCTCAGGTCAGTATATTATATTATATTGAAAAATAATTATGCAGCGAAAGTAAAATGTCAAACTGCAGATGTCTGGTAACAAGTAGTACAGATGTGAACGATTCTATTATGTGCCATCTTGCAGACATCTTTATACCTTTCCTCTGAAGCTTCACCCTATGTGCTTATACGTTTGAGTATTTATGTACCCTGGATGAGATTTGCTTTTTTTCCCCCCCTTTGCAGCATCTAGATCCCAAGCTGGGTTGCCTTGTTGGCAATGATTGATTACCCAATATCTAATTAAACCTGATCCAATCACTTATTATGCAGAGTGGAACAAACAAACTGAAGTCGACTGTCAGAGCTGTGATTGATGATACTGCCAATCCAGCTTTTGTTGCGTCTAATGTCCTGACGCTTGTTACAACCAGCCAAAGCTGCGCTGGACAAAGCGTTCTGTCACTCTTCACACAAATTCGCTCCCCTCCCCCCCAGCATGCTTCTCTCTCTCTCTCTCTTTTTTTTTTTTTTTTTTTTTTTTTTTAAGAAAAAATTATTGAGAACAGCAGAGGTTCTGTTTGGGTTAGTGTGTACAATGAGATCAAAGTCCCCTAGAGATCCAGAGTCCTTAAGTGGCAGGGAGTGGAAGAAAAAGAGTGTGTGCATGGGGGAGGTGGTGGCAGGAGGTGCACTTGGTATGGTAATGAACCTACCTTGGGGAGAGTGACAGATATGACATTAAAGCAAACCTAGCAGGGTAATAATTTCTTTTCTATTGTCTGCCAAGCAGGATTCTCTTCGCAGCTCTCATTTATAAATTTTTCAGTTTTAATGCTTTAATTATTTAAAATGCAAATAGGTTCCTGAAGAAAGAAGCAGAAAATACAAATTCCCTAAACAAATTCTACTTTTGAAGTAACATTCACACACTGTAAAACCTTTTTCTTGTGCCTTGCATTAGCTTAGGTTAGTTAGGTTTCAGGGTGGTTTTTGGTTTTTTTTTTAGTGATTCAAGAATTAGTTAAACTTTTTGTAGTTTTTCATATTCATATTTTTATTAGGTCAAGCCAATTGTTTATTTTGTTTGGATAACAAATGAAATAAAATGTCACATTCCTTTAAAAGAACTAGTCAGAAAAATGCAAAGAGGCATTTTACGATGGTATTTCCTGACATTATCTGCATTTCAAATGTTCAAACTGTATTTAGATATTAGGGAAATTGATTATTAATATCCCCTCACACGTTGAAAATTTCTGTTTAAAGGATCCCTCCTCATATAAATTGTTTATACTCAATGTGGACAAGTCTCTGTGTACATGTGCATGATCAGTTTATGCACATGTGATAACTAGATGAAATGGTAAATGTATTTTTCAGAATCTTACGCAATTAATCATATATTTACAATTCCATCACCTACTTTGTAATCTGTCTACAAATCTAAGATTCCTGACTCCTGTAGAGCTTCAAACAGCCGATATTCAGAACAAAACTAAAATAAAAGAAACAAAATTCAGTAAGATTTTAAACTTTTTAGTCTTAAGCTAGAATTTTATTGGAACAGTTATTCTTTCTGTAATAAAAGGAATAACAATATACAGTTTGAAACCTTCTTGTTTTTCTTGACAGGCATTACAATTCTAAAGTTTGTTTCTTTTCCCTGCCAGGTCAGACACAAGATCTCTGCACATTTGGCCAAAAGCTGTGAAGGTTCCTAGGTCAACATATTTCAGTTCAATACTGCTTCATGTCTAGAAAAAAACATGTAGATTATTTATGGGCATGTTTTAAATATTTCACTCCTCTGTCCTAGCCCTTAGATCTAAATGGTGCAGCACCTGGGTGGACAAGTGAGCTCATGAAATAGCCCCAGTATCACTAATGAAAACTGTTAAATCATACCAAGGACATGTTTCTGTAATAAATTAGGAAGAAGTCGGGTTATAGAAATAGTTCACAGATTGGTTCACAGCATGATTGAGGTGGAAAGGGACGTCTGGAAATCAGCTGATCCAACCTCCTTGCACAATCAGGGCCACAAAAGTTTCCCAAGACCATGGTTAGACAGTTTTTCAATATCTCCAAGGACAGAGACTTCACAACCTTCCTGGGCAACCTCTGTCAGTACTTAGTCACCCTGACAGTAAAAACTTGATTCCTTGTGTTCACATAGAGCCTGTTGTGTTTCATTTTGCACCCATTGCCCTTTATCCTGTCACTGGGCACCACTGAAAAGAGTCTCTCTCCATCCTCTTTGCACACTCCCTTTAGATATTTATCTACATTGATAAGCCCGGAGACTTCTCTTTTCCAGGCTAAACAGTCCCAGCTCTCCCATATGACAGATGGTCCAGTCCCTTAATCATCTTAGTGGCCTTTTGCTGAACTCTCCAGTGTGTCCACATCTCTCTAGTATGGTGGAGCCCAGAACCAGGCACAGCACTCCAGGCGTGGCCTCAGAAAATGCTGAGCAGAGGGGTCAGGTGTTCTATCACTGACACTAGATGATGGGCCATAATCATCCATCATAGGTATACACCGCCAGCCAAATTAGCCCAAAATTGTTATCTTTGAGAGAAATATACTCACTGCATGGGGCTATATTTTTGCCAGAGGAAAATCTGCTAAACTGTGTTAGCATTTAAACAAATTTATTTTGAAAGGATATAACGCACACAAGCACTTGCAGGATTTTAAAGAGCAGTAAAATAGGCTCGAGGGTAGAATATAGCCCTTCTTTCTTGCAAAGACAGCTATGGAAGTAAACACTGGAAAATACCAATAAAGAAAAAAATTGTGTTGGAGGGTGCAGAGCTACAGAGAAAACAACCATGTGAATGTCCAGTACCAGAAGCTGCATGGAGCCCTTTATCTTAGTGCTCACAGCAGTCACAGCAATTACAGGTTGTCCGTCTTGATAGGAGTCTTCCTTCAAGACTAACTACATTGCTGCCTGAGTCACCTCGGCACAAATAGCAAGAGAAATGAGCCTCTAGCATTCAGACTGAGTCTGCTGCAGAGCTAGAGCTAAAAGAAGCTTCAGGTAGTCCTGATACCTGCCTTACCTACTTCTAATTTTATGGCTCAACCCTAGTTACCCACCCCCTTCTGTAATAAAACAATAAGCATTATATTGGTTTCCATGGAAGCTGCAGAATTACAGTGAGGTAAATGGGAGAAGAATCAAACCTTAAATATTTTAATTGTGCAGATATACATGGAGTTAAGAAGAAAAAAATGAGGAAAAAAATTCAAAGAAACAAAATAGGTTTCTCACAGCATTAAAAATAAATGTTTTACACTAGGGCAATAGGAGGCTAACATTACCAAAGGAAGCTAAATTTAGCCTGTGAAAGGTTATCTTGGGCAAGCACTTATGGTGCATTTCTCTAAATTTTCACTTCAATTAATCTCTAGAAATTCAGTGTCTGATCCCAGTGACAGTAGCCTCTGGCTTTTTCAGAGCGACTGCCGAGGAAAAATTATCTGACACATATCAAACAAGCAAGAAATGACACTGGACAACATTAATCAAAACTTTCTCATTTCCTGAAGAATTAAGCATTAAATAATTAATTCCAGCACTACAGGCAGCTGTAAAAGAGGCCTCGTGCCTCCCCGCTGGTAAGAATTTGTCCTTGTCTAAAAGACTAGATTGATATATTTATTATTTATCAGATTAATCATGGCCAAGAACATTATAGATTGGCAGCCAAGCCCAGCCAGTTTATGTTATAGTGGCCTGTTATTGGAGCTTGGAAAGAACCTTGGTACATCAGCAACATTCAAAAGAGGAAGAAGTAGAAGAGTTTTCTCCTGAGATATATTTTATAAAACTAAGCAAACAAGCAAAAAAAAAAAAACCCAACTAAAATGAAAAATACCCATCAAATATTTGGGGTTTTTTGTTTGGTTGTTGGGTTTTTTTAATGAAAAGGAATTGGACAAAGATGTCATTGATTCAGCACCTCAGTGGAGGCTGCTAGCTCCTGGGGTCATTTTTATTTCTGTTTGCTAAGGACTGAAGGAGGCCGTTAGGATGTGGGTCAGAATATCAACTATTCTACGTGAAGCCACAATCATTAGTTTTAAAACAGAGTTTCAGTGACAGACAGATAGAAATCAATTTAACCAGCACAAACAAGAAAAAAACACTTCCTACCCTTAATTTTCCTTGTATTTATCCAAGTACTGTAGCTGTGAGACTGATTTATAGTTTAGGTTTTCTTTCATTTTTGCTAGCTGGCCATGGCACCAAGTAGCAGAGCAACTACAAAGTTACGACCTAGGGAATCAGCATGCGAAGCTTCTGTAGATTAATATGTGTCAGACAAAATAAACTTCATATAATTTCATGTAATTTTATCATGCAGTCCTGGGTTTGGGGCTTTCTTTCTCTTTCTCAATCTTCCCCGCTATTGCTTCCATTCTGCCACTCAGAGAAATAATATCTTACATGGAATTTTTCATTTTGAATAGAGGATTTCTCACTTCCTTTCAATAAGCTTGCACACACAGCCAAAGGAAAGCATAACTCTGGGAATCACAAATTAGGGATTGTTCCAAATGCTAACCTCTCCTCTATATCTTCTTTTCTTGTTTCTGTGGTGGAGGAAGGATGAACGAAACTTCTCTTGCTCCACAAGAAGTTTGTTGCCATGTGTGCCTCCCCAGTTTTCTTTTTTGATATTACTTAACATAATATCTGACAAAAACAAAACAAAACAAAAAAAAAGAACAGAAGGAGGACTGTTTTGTGCTTGATGAGTGAGAAGTAATGAGATGTTCCTTAAGGGCAACTTTGCTTCTATACAGACTAGGAGTGCCCTGCTAGTCTATTAGAGAGGAAATTTCAGGGTGGCCAGACACATTGAGCATTTTATGTTGAAAAGATAAGAGAGAAGAGAGCAACAGCAAAATAAGTGCCTGAAATAGGAGAAAGAAGAGTCAGCAGAAGCCATGCTCCTTTGACCTGAAATAGATAAGGGAATGTTTGATAAAGCTTTCATTAAGATTAGAAGAATGTTCATACTAGGTCACATGTAGAACCCATTCAGTCCAAATAAAATCAAACTGTTCATTCTTAGGCAAGACTATAAAGCCTCTAGCTTTTGTAGAAACCAACAAGTGATTCGAGAGTCTAGAGGTCATGTAACTAAGGACTTCCAGTGGTTTTGAGATCTGGAGGTCAAGGGTTTCCTGAACTGGAAGAATAAACCTTGGATATAACTAATCTAGATGGACTCTTCTACCATGCGTTCTTCTACCTGTTTCTTGATTTCATGTGATTAATGTCAGTAGTGTCCTGTGGCAATCAGTTTCACATTTGACTATGCATTTCAAAACAAACTTCTTCTCTTTTCTGTTTTAAACAAACTACTTTCCTGTTTGAGAGCCTCTAAATCTTCCTCAGAAGCCAATGAACATTACCCTCTTCACCTACTCCGTGTGGCTTGTGGGGTTGCCACCACTGAGCATACTGACACTATAGGCTGTTAACATCATAATCTCATGCTTTGGAGCACAATCAAGTCAGACCATCAAGCACTGACTATTTCCTCTTATCTGTCTTAAATATTCTATTTCACTGTAAGAAAAAAGATCTTTTCCTTATCGGATACTTGTGGAGAATGCTTACAGAAATAAGCAAAGTAAGGTAAAAAAGGTAAAAAAGAAAATTCTTGTTTATACAAGAGTCTTTCCAAACCTTCTCAGAGGGGCACATACTTAGTATCCCATAGTTAAGGGATACTTTATGGTCAACCAGGATATTCTAATTATGCTATGGTGAGATAAATCAAAGGTTTTATGCAGAAGAAAAAGGAAAATAAATTTGATTGAGGAAAAGGCTTTAAAAAGGCTCCAAAACTTAAACACTTGAAAAATTGAAAAAATTAAATGTAAAAGGAAAAAATTAGAAATAATTATTCTGAAAGCATTTTAGCAATTTCTGCAGAGCCAGATGATGTATTTTAATTGTTTTAAACAGAAAACAAGGGGGAAAAGTTACCTTGCCTTCTGCAACACAACTACTTCAAAGATAGTCTTGGACAATAACCTGAGGATGTGATGAATAATTTGAGAATCAGATCATTTACTGTGACACATTTTAAGGATGCACAAAAGCATGTGAGAGAATAATTAAACAAACCCCTGAAAACTCAGTCCTTGTTTTCCACAGAGACTATATGTGTCTGATTAAATTAGCTGGGCAAACTTTCACAAATATGTATAATCCCCAACGACAGCACTATGGACAGCATCCTCCTTAATGGGAGACAACAACCTGTTCCTGAAGGAAAAAGGCTGGTCCCTGGTGGTTACCAGTTCTCTGTTTACGTCCCTCTTTGCCTCTTAATGAACAGGAACAAACCTGTGGCTACTCCAGCCAGAAGTGTGGTAAAGCTCCAGCCTTTGGAGGTTTGTGAATACTCCCCTGAGGCCACTCTCTGTTAGCTAACAAGCAGCTCTTCTGGGGGATCACCTGGGAATGATTAACACCCTTGACCACATCCCCCCTTCCGGTCTCAGCATTTTAAGTCGGTGCCCGAATCCTTTGGCCACATCCACTCTAAAAGACCCCATTCCTTCCAGGGCCTGCCTTAAGAGCTCAGGGCCGACTCAGGCCTAGTGCAGCCACAGGCGTCTCCATGCCTGCTGACGATGGACAGAGGTGCTGCAGCCAGTGTTGCAGGGTCAAACAAAAGCTGCAAAAGCTTTTTTCCAATGCTCTGCCCTCCATACCATGCAGCTGAATTTCCCTATGTTCTATGCCACATCTGAGTACTGTGGAATCACAGCTGCAAAGAGCTCTTTTGCACTGAAAGGACTTATGTGCCAGTAGAGCAACTCTTATATGGTTGCCTTTTCTTGTGGTAGAAAAAAATCCTCATGAATGAATACAACCAGTTATCCCCAAACCTGAAACTTTTGTGGCCATACCACACCAAATAGTTAAATTCAGGCAATTGCTGTGACATCTCCCAGTGAGGGATGCACCTCCTCGCTAAGTCTTTTTTTCCCTTCCTCCAGATGTGTAGGTTGTCTTCTCTGTAAAGATAATAAAACTTCCTGCTTCTAAAAATGTAAATAGGCAACTTCAAACCTGAAATTAGGTAATTAATAAGGAAGAAAAAAAAAAAGCATAGATTCAATTCTGAACTCAGCAGACCAAAGATAGTTAGATATTTTCAATGTCTGCACAAAGATAAATTATGTTATGTTTTTCAAAGGGAAAATGTTTGATAGAACAGGAGACATAAGCAAAACTATACATCTTAAAATGTCCACAGTGAAGTACAGAACAGAATCTTAGATGGATGAGAAACCATGAGGAGGTGGGGGGTTTTGCTGGTTATGGTTTTATATTTTAACTGCAAATGTTAAAAACAAAGTATAGCAGGCCTTTGTCTTCTGATGCAACACTGAAATGAAACCATGTAGACTTGCTCAGAAAACAGGGGGCTTTTATGCCTCCTGGAGAGCCTGAACTATTTTTTAAGTTTATTTTAACTCTGGTTTTGTCGTCCTAAGAACCCAGGGTCTAAACTAGAGTAATAATTTCTGAAAGAAAGTAAGCAATCTTTCACAAAGCCCACAGAAAGAAAAGCTTATGATTGATTCTAAGCAAAAACATCAGAAGTGTCACATCTGCATATTAGGCTACTGCTCTCTAATATGAGGTTTATTATCTGACATCACATACTTGTCACAGTTCTCCACAGAGAAAAAATATATTGTGAAAGGTCAGCATAGAAAACCCTGCTGCGGATCTATGAATTGTTCACAAACATCTTAAAATATAAGTGTGTGCTTTTGTGTAAAAGAGGAACTAGTGGAAATATTGAAACCAAGCATAATTCTGTGTTAATGTATATGTTCTTTTATGTACTCCTACTCATATTTTCATGAATAAAGTGCACAATCAGCTTTTGAAAATTGCATATTATTTCTTAGGTAACACTTCTTTCGTACAAAGTTGACTGTTTCTCTGAGTATTGCCTAAGGATTTATAATTCCTTCTTAAAACATCCGGTTATTTCACACTTTATTCTAACAGAAGTAATGAAGACCTTCCCATATTCAGTTATTAAATGCTAAAAGAAACAGAAGGTAAGCTGCTTCTTATTTTTCATAAACTCTAGTTCAAGAAATATCTCTGGTTGGAATTCTAGAAAGTTTTTCTTAAAATAGTGAGCTTTGAAAACTAGATAAAACTTTTAATATGCATGTGCTAAAGAAGAAAGAAAAAAACCCTAGGAAAATGTTTGAAAATATTGACCCTATAGAGTTCAACACAGAACTGCATGGAAAAGCTGAGCATGGCTGAGCTTTCAAATCTACACCAACAACCTGGCTGTGAAGGAGGGAGCTCAAACACCGGTAGTACCAAGCTTAGGACCAGCTGTTTCTCAGTTGGCTTTTGAGTTTGGGGTGAGCTCCATGGCATCAGAGCATCTGTCTGGGCCACGGGAAGCAGAAGCAGGTCTAGGGCCAACTAACACTCCTAGTGCTGTTAGAAAAGGGCAATCAGGACGGCACACTTCAATCTCACACATTTTTATTCTCCAGTGGTGACTGTGATAAACATGAGAGAGATCCAGATGACCAGATCCCAGTAAATCAGGTTAGGCTGAAAAAGAGCAGCCAGACCGGTGGTCACATCTCATACTGATGAAAGAGAAGTTTTACCTTCTGGAATGATATTGGCTGCAATAGAAAGCAAAATCAGAAACAACGAGACAGTAGCTGGTTATTTATTTGCTGCTCACTGCATGTTCCCTTCAGCAATTTTCAAAGGGCATGGCGGTGTGGAAGAGGAGAAAGCTGCTTATTTGCAGTATTTCGGGTAAGAGGAAACTTCTGAGATCGTAAGCAAAGAATTCTAAAGAACTTAAGAGGGACATAGAGAGAAAAAGCATCTGATATGTACCAAGACCTTAGAGAGGGTGGAGGGATAAGGAAGACTTTTCATAAAGACTAGAGGAAACTGCTCAGAACTGGTTGTAAGTTGTTGCTCCATTGCAATGTTGATAGACCAAAGAGTAAGGAAAAGATATGCCCTGTCAATATGTGGTAGGCAGAAGGAGGTATTTTTTGTAAGTTTCTTGTAGTTTCTTACTCTTTTTTTGCCCATTCAGTCTACATAGGAGTTTCATTATTATTAAGTTTTCGTTTCCCTACTTTGAATTCTGACAAAACCTAGTTCTACATCTTATAAATCATACTGTTTACTTTACTTTGTGCTATGGCCAGATCTAACCAAACACCTGGGTTATATTAAAACCTGACATAAATGGTGATATCTGAGTGAATGTGGAGTGGAAGCACTAAGTTATTACACATCTATATATATCAGTGAAATCATTATATGTCAGCGATTGAAGCAGGAGTAAGAACTGTGCTATGTACTGTATTCACTGCTCTGTAGCATTACACCCAGTAAGGATTTATCATTTTATGCCATATGGAACTGATGGAAAATATTAAAGTAAGCAAAGTGAACATCCAGAATATCTTCTACAAGGTAATGATTCAAAGGAGAGCTGGAACAAGTAGGATCAGGTGTTTTCAAGACCAAATTGGCTCGCTGCCCTTCACACACTGGGCGATAGTTTTACTACTGCTCTGTTGACTGACATGTCTGACCACCACTCCATTTCCAGCTGTGACACAAACTGGGAGATGGATCCAAACTCAGAAGATGCCACATAATACCACATAGCAGCTTCACCCTTACAGGCAAGACAAATTGGGGAATATACAGTTTTCAACAGAGTTTAAAGACAAGATACAAAAGTTAGATTAGGGATTAGATGCTCTTGATATCACTTCCCCTAACTTCAAAATCATCCAACCTTGGGATGTGGGTACTGAGGGCTTGTCTCTTATGCTCAGCCTTAAACCAGGAGCCTTAAAGTTGTGTTAACTTTACAACTGAAAATAACATTATTTTGTAAGCTCAGTGCTGCCCTACTACAGATGTATTAGATTCCATGAGTAAGCTCAGCCAGTGACCAACCTTTCCACCAACAAGGTCCTTTTCACCCCTAATTCAACCTTACCTACTTGAGAGAAAGAAAATCTTCCTCATGTTGTCAAGTTTGGCTTTTGCTGAAGACTAAATGCCCTCTTCCTATCCAGGCTTCATGCACTCCTACAGACCCCTGTGAGGAGAGCCCATGTTGATCACAATGGAGAGCTCCAATCTGCCCCCTGCTCCCCCCACCCAGGGTGTACCACAAGCCTCCAAAGCTTCAGCCTATCAGCAAAGAAAAACAGAAGATGATACCTCCAACAGGGAACACTTAGACTTGTTGGGGAAAAGTGAAACAGGTGAAATGAAGGTTTAGAAAAATAAGCCTCTGCACTGTCTGTTGGAGAATTGACTTTTCCCTCCAGTCTATTTGTTGGCTTCTTCAGCTACAATGGTCCTACAAAGTCCCTAGGGAACTCTCTTGATGTACATCACCTTTGGATGTACATCACCTTTGGGCTGGGAGTTTAGTCTTTACTGCAGGCAGAACTTTTTCTTTCAGAAACCTACCTTTTGGTTTTCATGCTGCAAATACCCTGTTTGCTCTCTGTGTCAGGACATGAGTACAAGATACATCAACTTTGGCAGCAAAACCAAATTACAAGGTTCTTTTTCTCAAGCAGGTGTTCCCACATACTGGTTCACTGATCTTTCATCAGTGCCCAGACAACAGTTTTGGAGGCCACACTGTAAATCAGCTCTCTGAATGATCTGAGTTACAAAATAACTTTTTTTTTTTTTTTTTTTTTTAACTTGCATCAGTTTGGTGTGCACTGATTTGCAAAACAAAAAACCCCATGGAACAAAGCCACTATATACAGTATGGCCATGGGGCAACAGCCAAGGGGGTGCATGTTCTGAAGTTTTCATGCTGAGTAACAAATCTGGGTATCCTGTGATGTCACCACTCACCTTGCCCCAATCTGCATTCCCAAAGGATCCTTAACAGAGCAGACAATTTCATGTCACAAAAGACAAAGCAGTCCTTCCTCCTCCTGTGAAGGCTTGGGCAGAGTTGAAGCACACCAGCTAGGATAAACAAGCAGCCATCCTTCCTTCTGCCCCACCACACCACTTTGAAAGAACAAGTGCTTTTAAAACAACTGGAATCTCAATTTAACTCTGTTAAATTACAGAGCTTTCCTCCCTGTCATAAATTCAGTAATGTAAATACATTCCAGCAGCAAGACTGACTTTTTAAAAATATGAGAAACACAAGACAAATATTTGTGCCTGCTGCACAAATAACATGGTATAATTTTAGCTGTTGAGAATGTGGCAGCATCTTTTAAAGTTGATGTCAAGTACTGGCTGCTGAACAATAATGAAATGATAAGAATTGATAAATAAGTGGTTTTGTAGCCAAACCCCAGTTAGTGTCTGTTTCCTAAAAACCAGCCAAAACTGAAACTGAGGCAGACAATTATATTGGAGAGGGAACAGAAAGAACTTTTAAAGATGCTTTTCCCTTATTTACATCATATTGGCACCTTTGACCATTTCTCACCCACTTAGTTTCCTCATGCAAAACACTGTCACTTAACTCTCTAAGGCAGAGGAAAACCAGCAAGACTTAGCAAGAATTTGAGATTTTTGATCATATGAGTCCTTAATTCAAGAATCATGTTTTTAATGTTATCTGTGTTTATGAGGTACTAACGTACAGACAGTAGGACACTTTGGCATTATTGTTGTTATTCTTTTCCCTCTTTTCTCCCTCTGGTACTTGCCTTGATCTTTCTAAGAACTTTCTACCTCCCACAAGACTTCTGTGTTCTTCCATTTGCACATGAAATATATGGTTGCCATTTTTTAAATCAAACCGAGTCTAGGGATTATCCTGACCTGAAACACCAATAGCAGCTCTCACAGTCACAGTCCATTGAACATTATTAATTTATGATCACATCTTGCTGTGCCTTAGCCACTTTCGCTCTTTCTCTGAATTAACTTACCACAGCAAGCCTGCCTGCTGCACAAAATACTACAAAGCAGGATAACATCCTGCTGAGACACTCGGTATGTCAGGTAATGGAAAAGTATGCCACATCTGAAGGATGGCAAAGTTTCCTGCTTTCTGTTTTGACTCTTCTAGTTGTGCTTAGTAAAAGTAATGCAAGAACGTGGATTTAGTTTAGCATTTCAATGTTGAAATGCTATGATTTCCCTTTGAAATAATTTTGTCTATATCATGCTCCAACATAATCAGTCTTGTCTTCAAATAAAGGGGTACCAAAACAAAAAGTATTCATAAACCTACTCTTCTGTTTATTTTACATGAGTAAGAAAGGCAGATGTAGGCTCTTTTACCAGAAAAAACAGTGATTTTCCAATGCATTTGGAAGTGAAAGCCTACACAGTTATATGGTATTTTCAGCATTGCTTTTCAAATTTTCAAACCCCTTAAATAAGCAACATAAGGAAAGGGCTACTTGATCATTTGTTAAACAAATATCAAAGATATGCATACTAATGCCAGAAGGAGTGCTTTCGGGTGTTCTATTTACAGAATTGTAATTACATTTGCTGTTTGAATTGGCCCTCCAAAGAATTAAAAATAAGCAGCCATGGCTTTTTATTGCTATCCAGTGTTCCCTGGTGGCTTCTCTCTTAGTGTTCTGACTGGCAATTGTTCGAGGCTCACTTGTGCCAGTAATGCATTTGTTAATTAGGCTAAGAGTACTACAAAACCCACAACACAAGCCTCTTGTCAGCATATGCTGATCTAACCTCGTGAAAGGACAGTTATTTAAATAGATGCTTTTTGAGCTTTTGCTAGGGTTTTTTTTTTTTTTCAAACATGTAAATATTCCTCTAAATATTAGTTATGCTGGTTTAAATTTTTATGGGATCAAATATTTGTTTAATTCTTGTTTTCCATGTTCACTTTTCCATTTCAATGTGCTTTCCTCCCCTAATCTCCTACACATAAAATAAGGAAGTCTTGAAAACAAACTTTTTTGGCAGCAGTCTAATCAGCTCTCTGCACCTCTAGTTATATCTAATATCAGGCTGGAGTTCTGCAAAGACTAGGAGGAACATGGAGATTTTGCACTTCTCTGCAGCAGCACTAAGGACACAAGAACAGCACCAAAACCGTGCCAGAGAGCAAGAGGACAATCCACAGTGAAGGGGCACTTTCTAAAAAAACCTGCACATCAAGCGGCTCTGATTCTGTGCTCCAGCCATTCAGGTGGAAAGAAAAGGGATGAACTTAATTAGGCTGTAACTTCATTACTGGTTTGAGAATGATCTGGCAACAAAAACTCACTGTGCAGTTCATCAGTCTTTTTAAATAATTTTCACCTGTCCAAAGTTTGCCACCAACTCTCTAATCTACAAACCTGTTTTCACACTATTCTCCACAACTCTTTATGTATGAAATATGTGAGTTATGGGGACATTGCTTGTCAAGAGAAAAAAAAAGGGAACTCAAGCAAAGAGAAAAGCTGCAGAAGCTTGGCACAGCTAACCACTGAGAATGGACTTAAATATAATTTACATTTTAAAGCAAAACACATTAAAGGAATGTCTTTGATTTTCACATTAGATGATAAAATGCTAAAATTTTTGTCATAGGAAAGGCAATTTAAACTGATTTTATTTTAGGTGATTTTAACCTATATTCTATGCAGATTTCTTGAAAGAAGCTTTTTTTGTTATTATTTCATCCATCATAGGACTCATTATTTTAACAAAAGATTTACTTAAATATTTTAAATATCGCAGACAACAGTTCTTATTTCTACACACTGGGTGAAAAATTAGTCATCTCAATCCAGCATATAACACAAAAAATGGGTTGGTCTTCCTTCTCAACAAAAATAGCATGATTCACTTGGAAGTCAAGCAACCGTGTTTGGAAAGTTCTGTGTTTTGGCTATCTGCCCAAGCATTAGCTCAAGGCTGGGCTGAAGCTTTCTTTTTCTATATCTGCCTGCTTCTACATTGAAAATATTTTCTTTTTTTCCCATCTGGAAAAAAAAATGAAATTTCTACAAAAAAAAAAGAGTTTATCTGAGATGGAGGAGAATGAACAGAAAGGCACTGTAAGTCTTCTTTTAGATATATATATAAAAACACATATGTGTGTATGTATATATATACATATATCCATATATGTACCATTTCTTTTATGTACTGGCCTCAACAGATGCATAACAGAAAATGCATTTTCAATAAGAAGTGGTCAGTTTCTGAGAGTGGATATTAGAGCCATTCAATCCATTACATTCATGACTCAAAGGATGCAGAATTTCTGAAGGCAGATTTCCAAGTTCCTAGTTTTCATATTAAAAATACAATAAAATTTCAGAATGCTTACTCTGAGGAGAATAAAAATAAACAATCCAGCTCTGTTTTGATAGGACACACTGTAGACACAAGCGCCTTATGCGGCAAAATGAGTTTTGTATCACACAGACTGCAACTTAAGACTAAAGAATTTGTGGACAGCAGACTTGAGTGCATAAAAATGGGACTGAGGCCAACAGTCCTGCAAAATCTAGTGGTATAAAGCTCTAGAAGGAATTTAGGAAAACAAGGAAGACCTGTTTTCAAGACCATCTTCATAACCTCTCAGTACTGCTTATCTAGCATTACACAGAGCAGAAGAATATGATCTGCAATGTTTTGTCACCCACATCACTCATTATCTCATCAAAAGTTAACCCAGTTCAGGCCAGGACAGAGGAGATCTTTGCTGTGCTTCAAACGAAGGCATGGGTCATTTACATCCCTATGAGCTGGGAAGGAACAAGCCAGAGTACAACCATCCCTCTACCAACCATGGCACAGGTCAGCACTCCCTCCTCAGTGCTGTAGCAGAATTCACTTCGTACCTGGGATCACCAGGCTTGATTTAAGTCAGCTCAAGCACTGCTACACTTCACAGCACTATAGCAACTGCAGTGTAGACACGGCAAAACACACTGGCAGTGGAGAATGGGGAGGAGGCCCATGAGCAGGCCTCGCAAGACCGGTCCTTTGATAAATTCACAAAATGACAGAAATGAGCAGGGATTTGAGATTCTGAACTACAATGAAGCCTAATACATTGAACATCAAAGTGCCAGCCAACTCATTAACTTGTGCTGTGAAACATGAAGCAGGAGTACAGAAAATATTTGCCTTTGCAGAAAATATTTGATGAGCATTTCACTTCAGACAGAAGCATTATAAATGCCTACATAATTCACTTGCATGTGTAATTACCTTTATGAGCAAGCCAGCACCATGAAAGTATCACTAATTCTCCAAAATCTTGGTTTTGACACTTCTTGCTTAAGGCTGAATTCTAGTATGGACTGTGTTTCTAGACCATGACTTTTTCCCCCTTTTAGACTGTTGTCAAACAAGAAGGTCTGGGGAAAAAAAAAGGATGGGGAAAAGGATCTCGTGGAACATACTTTTAACTTATGAAAGTTATGGAATTAAGGCTGCCACAAGTAAAATACTGGCTCAAGAGTGGCCAAACACATAATGCTCTTAGAACTCCTGGGGAGTTCCTCAGTCATTCTGTGATAGGAAGGAAAGGGCTAGATTTCTGAAGTGCAGGAGATGAAATGACTCTGTGTAGGCAGGAAGGAGAGGAGACAAAGAAAAGTTTAAAATGATAGTCAGGTCTCTTCTACTGTTCAGTAGTGTCCAGGTGCCAAGTCTAGCAAAGATTTGCATCTGTTCCAGCAACCTCAAGTTACCCAAGGCATCCTGGTGCACCTGTTTTCTCTTGGTAGATATGGCCATATGCCATAAGTTTTGGTACAGCTTCCCTGTCCTGCCCCCATCATGACTCAGGGAATTTCTATCACCTTCAGTTGCACAGCCCTTGGTTGGTGTCATCAAAACAAACAAACAAACAAACAAACAAAAAAAAAAAACCAAAACCAAACTAGAGTCATTAGATTACAGAATTTAGGAAGTTAAAGGAAATTAAATCAGGGAAGTAGTAAAACTTCTTCATTTCTGACTTTCTGTATAGAGACTTGACGGTTTTTCTCACTCTTGAAACAAAACAGAATAACCAAAGTCCTCTAGCATCATGAGATCAATGAAGCTCTACTGTGTACCTGTATTTAGGGCTGAGTTTTGAACAGAAAATAATCACATAGGTTCAAAAGCCTCCAAAAGCTGAGTAGAATAAAAGAAACTGACAGTTCTTAGCACTTGAAGCGATTTCAGATTCTCAGGTGTCATACTTAATTGCTGACTATTTGGTGTCAGCAGTATATGACAAAACCTCAGCTAGCTGATATCTTACAGTAGAAGTAAAAAACCAGGGATACATTAGAATGGATAGCACAATATTTTTCTGATACTATGCTCATCAACTTTTCTGTAAAATGTCTGTCTCAGATGCTCTTGAATAATCCTTTTTACACTCCAGATTCTTTAAAATAGTACCTATCTTTCACTGGATCCTTTATAAGGACACAAATTTTCAAACTGAGCTGGGGCTCTGCAAGTCTTGGCAGCTTTTCACAGTATAGTAGTAGGCTTCCTTCCCTCTTCCTGCTTACACCTCTTTCCCCCCTCTGAGAGGTACTGAGTGGTACATCCTAATAAATTGCTAGAAGAGCTACTGAATGACACAAACTGAATGACACAAACTACTACACAGGCAGCTGTGCAGTTTATTCTGTGGTCACCTCAGTGTATGTCCCTGTGAATAATGTGCCACTGACATTAACCAAAGCTCAGTCTACCCAGAGAAGGGCAGACACAGTGAGCAGAAAATATTTAGAGGTGTCCATGAAATATTTTTGTCATCTAAATGTCAAAGTGAGTCTGCCATGGTCATTGCACCAGTCCACGAGTTTCACCCTTATTTCCCAGAAAATTCACCTCTTCTTGGTGATAAATTCTTGTATTGATTTCTGGTTTCTCCATGGCACACTATTTTTATTCCCAGGGAAAGAAACAAGATATAGCATGAGCACCTATGGAAGCAATTTGTTTATTATGTATTTTTTCCCCACTGCATAATTTTTTTTCCATATGCAACAACATATACACTGAACCAGGATTAAGAACTGGAAAATCACTAACTAGGGCCTCAAGCAGTTTAAGGGAAAATATAACATGAATGGTCACTTGAAAATGTAATTTTTCAGATTTGCAGGAGACATTTACCATGCCCTTCTGATGGTATTTTCAATGTGTCTATGTATTTACCACACTTAAAAGCATCAGTTCTTTCTATCCTGCCTGAATCCTATCAAAATTCTCTCTGTAACTTCATATATAAATTGGAAAAGTTTGCTATTAGCAGGGAGTGCTCAGTATTCTCAAAACTATCATTGGTTGAAAATCTGGAGAAAGTGTTAACATTACCAGCTGATGAAGAATTAAAATGGTACATGAAAACCAGTCTTGATAAATGTATAATAATATATAGTGACAAGTGTGACTCTATCCATAAATATATACAGCTGTGGGCTTTTGTTAGATATTCCAATGCAGAAACGCAATCTTGGAGTCTTTCTGAATTGTTCTCTTGAAGTGTCAACTCAGTGTTCAGTGGCACCAAAAGAGAAGTAGAATATAAGGAATTATTAAGAAAATAATTGAGAATAAAACAGCAAGCATTAAACTACATCATTATGCATTGAACCTCAAAGAACTTGTTTTTTTGACATTGACCATAATGTTGGATACTCAATCCGAATATTTATGTAGCAGAACAAGGACCAGTACAGAGGAAGATGATGAGAGATCCAGAATCTCATATGAAATGGGATTGAATATTCTCAGATTCCATAGAATTACTTTAAAAAAAATCCCACCAAATAAGCTCAGATGAAACAAAAACAGACAGAAGACGGACATATAAAATATTCAAAGATGCCCATAACATGAGTGGGGAAAAATTGTTTACTATTTTCTTTTAAAAAGAAGAACTAGGGCATTCCCAATAAAGGAATTAGAGGCTATAAAGATTAAAAAAAAATAAAATCAACACCCCACCCCAAAAAACAACAATCATTTCAAAAAACTACCTAGTTCTTTTGTATAGAATAGCAAACAGAATAATGCACAGAATTCACCACCCCACCCCTGCATGCTGGAGATGACAAAGGTATGTATGGTTTCAAAAACAAAAGGACACATCATTGTTGCAAATTCTGTCTCAGGAAGCTCCTGGCCCACTGATGCACACAAGTAAAGAGGTCATTCTGAATGAAAGAGCAAGCTGTACTTGCTTTGGTTTCTTATTCATTTCCTCAGCATCTGCTACTCTTACTGCCATGGCTGGAACAATGAGAGTGGCTTTTGACGGTTTTGTCAGTGTTAATCCTTTAATCTTTTTGGTTTACTTTGTCCTTCTTGAGAATATTTCACTTTATATTTACGGGCTTAATTCAAGGTTAGTGAATGAAGCCTAGTTTCTTTTGAAGTCAGTGGGAATAGTAGACTCACCTTTTCCCCTTTAAGTTGTAGAAAGCAATTCTCTTTCTCAAATATAAATTTACACCACCTGGACTGATGGGAACATCTCCAGATTCCTAAATGCTTCTATGCTTCTTACATTACATGCACCACTCTGATAATGCTTCTGTCAAGGAGAATCTCCACTCTTCATGATCATATTGGAAACAGAGCAAATGACACCAGATGCACTTAGACCTTAGGGTTCATCTTTACAGATGCCTTTTCCAGCTTCATCACTTAAGAGGATATCAAAGATAGGCTTATTTCTACAGGGACTATACCAGAATATTTGAGATAATATGGATCAGGATGTTATTTTCTTTTATATCTTTATTACATTGATAATCAGTTCATTCAAAACTCAGCCAAAGATGCGGTTACTGTGAGAGAAGTGATACCTGCAAGGCAGCTTTTTTTTAATTTGAATTTCTGACACTGTCTTTGCTCTCAGTTAAAAATAACTAGTTTTGCAAAACTATTAAATGCATGGTTTGTATTTGGCTTTAAACTTCTGTCTTGCACAAGTTACATTCACTGCACGTCTTAGAAAGATTGAGGAAATTGCAATTAGATTTGTAGCAAACTGAGCAAAATTCCTGCAAGAGAGATCTCTTAAGAGCAATTTGACTAACCTTCAAATTCTATTATATTTCGTGTCTCAATCACACTTTAACTAAAACTATGACTGCTTTCAACATTTGCCTCATAGCTTCTCGCTCCTTATTCTGGAAAATGACAGGAGAACTTACAGTATACATTAACTTTCTCAAGCAAAGGCCCAAGAAAGTACTTTACTGCAAATTTCTTTTCTATCAGAGACATCTTTTTGTTGCTATTTTACAGTCTCAGTTGCCAAATCTATAAATAAGAGGAAAAAAACCATTTTGGTATTTTTCAAGCAATTGTCAATCTCTTTCGGGAATTCTCTTCAGATCAAAGTATTTACTTCTAATATTCCTCACCTGAAGTTGGATCTGTGCTTCTTGCTTAGAGGCATGAGTGCCATCTATAGAACAGTCACAGGCAGATATTTACTTGAGCGTTGAGAAATAAGTGAGAGTTTTGTCCCTGTTGTCCCAGGAGAGAGTTTTGTCCCTTTAACAAAGAGCTCTCCTGCTATTCTGTTTATGTGCACAACAAATTCAGTAATTTTCCACAAGTGGAGATTTAACATAAGTAAACAAGTGTCATTACAATTTTAAGCAGAGAAGGAATCACTGGCAGAGATAATGATATTGATATTTGTTCAAAGACTGTGATGATGTTTTAATTTAAAATTAACTGTATATGCCTGGTGCAGCAGCTGAGGTGCAAATATTTAGTATAATGGGAAATACATACTTTTATTCTGCCGTGCATTAAATCATGAGAGAAAAAAGAATGAAAACCAAACAAATAACTCCCACCCCACTCTATTAATTCCCTTCCTCTAAATAAGAGCATTTTATGATGGGTTATTTATACAATGATTTTCCTTTGATCTTCCCCTCTAGTCTTTAATAAGATATATAGAGGTATTGAGTATTTTAGTTCCATCTCTATCATAAAAGCTTTCTTCTCTAATCCGTTTCTTTCCTTGTTTCCTTTATGTCTGATGGTAACCACTTTCTCATGATGAAAAGGATTTTAATTGAGGCACTAGGAGTAAATTTGTAATCCTTTATGTGAAGCCTTTCTTCCTGTTATGTATCTTTAAGTTGCAAATATATCCAGCTTGTAATTTAAAACATAATTGTGTTTTTTTTATGGAAAATACAGGCATGGAAAGCAGAGGGCACCCTATCACATGCTAACTCCCGATCACAAGAAGAGAAATTAAAGAAAAAAAAGGGAGAAGAGAAGAGAAGAGAAGAGAAGAGAAGAGAAGAGAAGAGAAGAGAAGAGAAGAGAAGAGAAGAGAAGAGAAGAGAAGAGAAGAGAAGAGAAGAGAAGAGAAGAGAAGAGAAGAGAAGAGAAGAGAAGAGAAGAGAAGAGAAGAGAAGAGAGAAGAGAAGAGAAGAGAAGAGAAGAGAAGAGAAGAGAAGAGAAGAGAAGAGAAGAGAAGAGAAGAGAAGAAAAAATAACCCGCTTATGTCAATCTAAAAAAAATCCATTTGTGATCACAAATGAAACATTTCCAATCGCATAATGGGTAGATTGCTTGGTTTTATTACCAGCCATGCAAAGCAAGACCTCATCAAAAGAAGCACTATGCAGAGGTCCCATCTTTCCATTAAAATAATTTCAAAAAGCTTTTTTCCCCCTTTTTCCACTGAAAGAATCCATTTTGCAAGATGATTTAGCTCAAAATCTGCTGGGAGTAACCCTTGACATAAAGTCATATTGTGTTGGAGTTTAGTCCTAAATTCATACATCAATTATTTACTGTCAACGCAGATTGTATAAGTGTAGAAAATTACTAGGAATGATATTTTCTCTCAGGCAGAAAGAATGTGATACAGCGGATACATCCCACCTAATGTGCTGTCCCACTGTCCACAGGCCAGAATTATTTATGCATTAGAAAACACTGTGCCAGGGCAAAAATAAGAGGGGAGAGAGAGAGACAGACACATTATTTTAAACCTTTCATAACATCCATAAATATTTCATAACAAATAAATAAAGAATGTTGGGCTTGTTTGGAGGACAGCTGTAGCTGCATGGTTCAGTGCTTTGCAAAGCTCCAGAGACCCCACGCTTACCCCTCAGTTAAGCCCCCATTTCTTTTTAATCATCCACTTAGTGCATTGTGGGTAGGAGAGCTCTCCAGGTGAGTTGAAAAGCTGGAGGTGATGTATGTGAATGCAACTTTTTATTTTAGATTGTTAAAGCAAACAGCAGAAGGCAAGTTTCTCTTTAATACCCTATTCAGTGCTTTTTGTCTACTGTCATTGCAATTTTTTAACATATCAGGGAAATAGCTGCTTTGTCCCCAACATTATTAAAGGGCTACCTTACTTTTTTATTTCCCCTTTTAAAAACACAATAATTAACAGGTTAGACATTTATGTCATGTAGAAAAATTATGTTTAAATGTAAGGGAGTTATAAAAATCTTAAAAGAGACATAATTATACGTTTCTGAATTGCTATAGCTGAGTCCATGACTGCCTTTAGGGGAGTCATTTCTTACTTTGGGGTGACAGTTTGAGTTCTTGCTCCTCACACCACTCTAATGGTGTGCACGGGGTATGAAGCACATGAGAATCAGCTACCCTAGACTGAAGGTTAGTGTCCTACTTAAATTTCCTTCTATGGGGAATTAATAATGGAGTCTTGATTTAGCTGAAAGAATTTAAAAAAAAAAAATCAGAACATAAGCCCTGGAAATTTATGCCTTCCATCCACTAAAGGTGACTATGGAAATCAGCATTGCAAACGTTCCTTACCGGCTGATAGTAGAGGCTCCTCAAGGACAAGAGCTGGCTCTGGAGCCACAGCCTACAGAGAAGCATCATTCCCCTCTTCATGGCATGCCACATGCTCTCCAGCGCCCTTCCTGAGGTCTGACCAGCGTGTGACTTGATATCCATGTCCACATGGCTGGGAGTCAGGTTTTGGGAATGACTTTTATTTACTTGGGGGAATGCGGAACCTATGTTTTACACCTTCTAGACAAAATGATAGCATTTGCCAACAGGAGATAATGCACCTCCAAGGTGCTGTTGAGCATATCCAGGAAGGTGCAGAGGGCCTGAGGCACAATGTTAAATGCCACCTCTCCCCCCTGAAATGACACACAGCAGGATCTTTGCTCCTCCAATGTTTACTGTGTGAAGAATTGTGCATTGATGTTCACTTGACCTCTCTGGGGTTTCCACCACTGCCATTGAGGACTGGCTTTTCTGTTCTGTGAAAGAAGGATGGATACCTGTTTTGGCATCCTGCTGGTGTGGAAGGTGATGTCCAGACCTTTCTGCAGCATATTCTGCAATTACAATCTCCAGCCCCACAGTGAGAAGACTTGTGGCCTCCAGTGTGACAAAAACAATAACTTCCTACATCTGAAGAAGTGAAGCTATAGGCAGAAAACTAGAAATTGCAATTCATGAAGTGCATTTGCAGGAACACATACCTGGTGGCAGAAGGTGTTGTGATGTTGAAAGATACTCAGTGGAATATGAACTGGCAGCAAAAGTGTTCACAGTAGTTTTGATCTGCCTACAAGATGCTGACAGACCCCAGAGTGGAGAAATCCACAGAAGTGGAATATCGTGTTCAGGACATCTCATTGACAAACTGAAGTGAGACCACAGAAGTGCAACAAACACCAAGCATCACTTTGGAGGGACTCACATACCAAGGAGAATCCCGGTCTCCCTGTGTAAGACAAGCTGTAGACTGGCACAGAACTAAATACTCATTTGAACCAGGAGATTAATTTCTGGTTAAAAGATATTACAAACTTGTCTTTGTACGTAGATTCTCTCTGCAACAATGTGTGAACAGTTTTTCTAGAAAGGAACCCCCAACTCACTGAAGACAAAGCCCAAGTTCCAGTTGTAGCTTCAGCTCATTGAATCATACTAAACATTGGTGAATGAACTGAAGAGACCATTACCTACTCAGAGGCTTACACATGATACCTCCTAACTAACCCTCTGACAGATTAAAATTTCTGTATTGTGCTTGGGGCTCCTCTGTGGGCATTTGCAATGCTACCAGCAGCTAGTTTGGACACTGAAGTGGGGACAGTCTTCCAAAGATAGCAGCAACAGTGCTTCAAGCAGAAATAATATGACCCTTCATCTTATATTTAGTACATTCTTCTATTTACCTCCAGAGATTGTGTTCGTCACTTTAGCCAAGAGCTGAATATGTAGAGACTAGTTAATGAAAACCAGGATGAGGGAAAAAGTGAATCCTTTACACTAATAATCCTGCAAAAGAGTTAAAAGATTACTAGGTGTTACAGGGATCCCCAGAAAGGTACTGAATTTTCAGTGGAAAATCTGGTAGGCAAAGAAGGAGAACAAAAAAAAAATAAAGCTGGCCACATATTTCTAAATGCAAATACTCTGAAAAATGAATGCTTGTTCCTACTTCAGTGAATTACTACTTGTCTTTTATTTAGCTTTTAACTAAGAAATTATAGACATCCTTTGTTTTAGAGCTTGTCCTTTATTATATCAAACTCCCATGATGTCCTAACAAGCCTTTGCCCTTCTGTAGAGTTAATGGGTTTTAAGAAGAACGAGACAAAAAAGACTGTAGAACAGGTGATGTTATGCTGCCTTTTTTTTCAGTATTAACAGTCTTCATGTCCAGAGTACAATACAATATTTTAAAAGTGAACTATTTTTTATGATCTGAAGTCAAGAGAGGATCTTTCTTGAAAAATCCAAAAGACCATTTGAAAGACTTTCCTAACTTGTCGGTGTTTGGTTTTTTTCTTTTTGGGGAGAGAAGGTTAGTTATCAACAGAGTTTTCAAACACAAGCAAATTGAGAAAATTGTTAGACAAAGATGTAGAAAATCCCCATTCCAGAGTTAAAAAACCAGCCTGTTGCAATCTATATATGTTGTTAGACTTCCTGCATTTTCACCAGAATCAGCTTAGATCTATTCCCTTTAAGAAAGAACAAGTAAACGATAACCTGCTATCTGAGGAATGGCATTATAATTCTTATTTTGTGTTTTCTCGATGAAGAGAAATGGTGTCGAAAACTTTCAAATACTCTTTATAGTTTTCAGAAATTGAGGAAATTGGTGTTCTTTGCTGAAAAAAAGAGAAGAAAAGTGATTATTTCTCTAAAAATCACTGTGTTTGGTTTTGCTTGTTAGTTCAAATATTCTGCACATACTCCCTCTGGAAATGCCTTCTGATAGGAGAAACTGATTGGAGACTGAGGCACCAATTTCAGAAAGCATCCTTAATTCCAACCAGCAGTGCAAGACCCCATCAAAATGTAAATGTGATCCTGAACTTGGATATCCTTCTGTTTCTTCCTTTGGAATGAGGGACACAGCGGTGATCTTCTATAGAGTGCTTGTTCAGAAACTGGCCAGCTAAGTAAGATGACATTTTTTCTAGATTATTTTAGTTCTGTCTTAGGTGTGAAATAGAGGAGTAATATTTTTGTCCCTTGCTAAACCATATAAATTTTTTTCAGGAGGAGAAAAGGAAACAAAAAGCAGTAAATGCAAATGAATGCAACACTTCTGGCCCTGATTTTTTTTTTTAACAGAAATTAATGGAACCCTTCTAATTTCATAACTAATATTAATCTTTGATTAAAGCATTATATTGGCAATAATGTAAACTTTGCTGTACAATCCCAGCACTTTGCAGACAAGTATGATAGTTTTATTTCTCTTGCTTGTGTATAGATGACCTTCAACTGAGACACAAGCAGAAAACTGAATTTTTTATATATAGAAGCTCATGAACAAAAGGTCTTTCCTCGGTATCCATTTTCACAGAACCCATGCATTTAAAACACTGTAGGCTTCATTTCATTTTATGCTGACTGAGATGTTTACTATTGTCATGTTATTAACCTTGCTTTACAAAGGCTTTTATAACATCAGTATTAGAGTTTATTACTAGTCTTATTTGTGATATACAGTTCATGGCCTTATTAAAGAATGTGTCCTGCCCTTGGAATCCCCTGGTATCAGGTAAATAAAAAGGCACTTTTCTCTCTTTAAACAATCAAATAAAATCACAGACATATGGGGTTTTTTTAGTATCCCCTGTACAGGAAGAATTTTGAGGAAGTTTTGACTTATCAGAAAACTATTAATGTGATACAAATTCTTTTTAATTAAAATCTGACCCATGAAGTCAACAAATGACAAGTATTACTTGCTGTTTGTCCATTTCACTTGAGTTAGGTGGTGTCATTTCCTAATGGATAAATCACCACCTAACACTTCAGAGCTGCCAAGTTTCAAACTTCTTTTTGGACAAATAAACCAAGAAGCACAGCAAGTGTGGGGAATTTATTACATTTCAACTGCATGCTATTCGTTAAGAAAAAAGAAGAAAGTTTCTGGAGGGATGGGTTGACAATTATGGAGTTCAAGTTACATTTTGATTGGTGTAAAATAGTAATGAAACTTGAAAAAGTAGTTCTGTTTGAACCTTGAAGAGCATAAGTAACAAGTCTGAAATGTTTCAAGAGTTTTGTGAGACTTCTGGGTGATTCCTGCCTATCACAGAGTACATAATCAGCAGTTCTTGTACTCAGAGCCATCCATAGAGCAGGGTTTAATCCCCTCACCATCAGGGGCATCAACTTTCTACTTTCTTCCTTTTACACATCAGCCTTCACAGCAGATGCCAGAGCCTTTATGTTCCCTGCACAGAAAAGAACTGAGAGAAAAGCTTCACATCTGAGTAAAACCATCTTTCCTATGTCTGCCTCAATGTCTTTGACCCTGCCTAGATAAGTAATTTTCCCATATCTTTCTTCAGGAAACATTCCTATTTTGACCATGGAGGAAATTTACTTCTGCAAAACACTGAAATTTCCCCCCCTTGGATGTTTTCCAACCCCGCTTCAAAATGACCGTCATGCATGAGAACATTTCCACATATTTTTAATACTGTTCCTTTAGTCTTTGGCTTTAATCCACTGCCTTTAATATTTCTACAAATCTCTACAGATATTATGTATAGGTCACATATGAATCTGGTTTACTCTATTTGTAATAGAGTTCAGAATCACATTCCTTAAGATTTGTTGTCTACTTAAAATCAAATGTAGCACTTACAGAGAAGAACTGTTGGGTTAGTTCTCTATTTAAATGCTTTTAAGGCTGTGGCAACTGAACTTTATACATGTTTGCACTCTGGTGAGGCATACATGAATTAGACAACTTATGTTATAAAGTTATATTATTAAAGGTTTCTGCTAAGACACAGTTCTTTGGAACATTTCCTGGGCTTCAGGAGACCATTTGACCATCTAGATATGAGAAAACACTGAGATTGGGGGTACACAGAGGTAAGCAAAATTTTACATTTTAACAGAGTCCCTTTCAATTCCACCACCAAAGATGGCAAGTTGTATCCCCTGTTTTCTCCTTACATGTTCCCTATGACAGTTTTATTATGGCTAGAAAATAATGGAGCAAAATTAACAATTGCTCTTGAACCTCACCTTGTAAGTTCAGTTCCAGTTTTGTAAGTCAAGAATGACCTCTGTACGGGTATCTGTCACAAACCTCAGTTCAGGTTAACTACTTCCTTGCAGCTCCATAGGGGAATTACCTTTCCCAGTGCTTTTGCTACCTGCCACAGAAAACACTGACTGCCTGTAACAATGGATGTGTGACTACAAGTTTCCACACAACTGGGACGTACTCAAGGGCACCACACAAGGGTGTCTCTCTCTTTCTGGAAAAATAGCAGAACGCCTTAAATATGGTCAGTTTGGGTTTTTTCCCAACCTAATCAACTGTTTTTACAAGATACTGTCTCTCTCTGTTCCTTTTTTTGCTTTTATTTAGAAAAATAGCACTATAAATAATGGATCCGCTATAAATAATGACAAGTAACACAAGCAAAACTGCGATGACTGTTCGTAGTAAGCAGGATCAGGTTAACTGGGAGCTGTGATATCTTTCATTTGACTAACTGACATAGCTGGAAATTTTTGACAAGTTTCCAGACTCATGTCTTCTTGCCTTGAAGACAAACCTAGAGGTCTTGTACATTTGACAGTTTGACCAACTTTTCCTAACTGTACCAAATAGTCTTAACATACAGTGCTTCTATTTACAAACTTTATTCTGCTAGTGTTCTTAAGCCATCAAAGATACAGTAAAATACTGGAACTTGCAATTTCATTTATAGAGTGTGTGAACTGTTCCAAAATGCCATAATAGGATAACTTAGCATTCTGGTGTGGCTTTCTTGGTTTGTTCAAAGTAGCAGCTGGAGTAGTTGAATGGCAACACCCTTATTTTGCCACCTTTTTTGTCATTTAAACACATGCAGTGTTGTGGACAAGGAAATTTTATATTTAAAATAAAGGAAGTCAGCATTCTGAAGATTTAAATAAAAGAGCTGTAGGTTTACATTTGAAACTAAACCCAAAAACTTTAATCTGAATCTGAAATTCCCAAATTAAAAGGAAATTTGTGCCAACTTGTGTGCTGGTATGTGCTGTCTTCTGAAGAGGAACAATACAAAGAATCATGGATTCTTAATACAACAGTAACTTTTCTAAACACCTGTGATATATATGCATGGTCTCCACTGCTTAATCCAGAAATGTATCAGCCACAATTCAGATCTCGACTAGTATGATATCTGAGAAATATCTATTTCCCTGAAAGATATGTATATTTCACAGGAATTTCTATAAAATTTAATAATCTAATTTCAAGCTTGATTATCAACTTTAGAGTCCATGGAGGACTTCAATGTAAAAAGATAAGTTTCAGACAATTTTTGTCTGAATGCAACTGTATTTTCTGACATATTCAGGCCTTATCCTAAAAATTAATGATCCACAGAGAATATTCAATTAAACCATTTTTGTTTGCATATCTTAGCTATCTAATAAAAGTATCTCAGTTGAGAGGATGTAATGAATTGAATATAGGTGAAGAGAAAAGTTCTTTCCAGTTAAGCATATAAAAAGGATAATAGAATTCATATTTTGCAGAATTACCTCACTTGTAAAGAAAGGGTTGTCAAAAAAACCAAATAACTTCATTTTATATGAAATGTTATAGTAGGCATAAGGCATAAGATCCCTTTTTTCCTTAGAACTAAATGACACTCAAACTCCACTGCAATTTTTAAAATCACAGTAAAATAGTGTGGTTTTTTTAATATAGGAAGGTGGACTACACTTTTTCCAAATAAATGTGGTGGGACAAACATGTTTAATCTGCTCAAGAGAAGGTGTACAGAGACAGAGTGGAAAACTAGAAAGGCAACTGCAAAGCTGAAAATTGCTTTGCAATGGGAACATGCTACAGGGAATCTTAAGAGTCTTAAATTCTTCTTGTTCCTTTCAAAGCAATATAGTCATAACTTCATGCACTAAAAAAATGCTTTGTCATCTCACCTCCAAATATAATTTTACAGTGCTGTAGGCTCCTACATAAGGAGAGAGGTTTGGTTTTTTTCTGAAGATGCACAATGTCTGCACATTCTCAGGTGCAATTTATATGAATTAAGCACGAAAAGACCTTATTCTCCTAGTGAATTGAGAAAAAATTCCATTATCTCAAATATGGTTTGCATCAGTGGAATCAGAGATGCTCTCACCATCAGTGAATTTTGTACCAGCTGAGATGAAAGCAAGGTATGACAAGCTTCCCTGGTTTAAGGTACATTTCTGTTCTGCTGGAGTTCCATCACTCTGTGATGAATCTTTGTCAACCATTTATGTGCTAGAGCTGCAGCAACAAAGGGAAACATTTTTGTTTTCTTCAGTATGCAGAAATATTTTACCATTTAAAATGATTAATAAAACATTCTTTGCTCTGCCACAACTTGAAACCATATTGTAACAATACTCAGCAGTTTTTCTGCTGCTTTAATCTTTGCTCTGCAGTCTCATTTCACACACTACTGCCACTTTCAAGATGGGGTTTCCCATGAATTCAATTTAAAAAGTCAGTCAAATCCCTTCCCTCAATATGCAATACTCTATACTGAAGGCAAGGGGGGGAAAAAAAAAGTAAATGTCCAGTAAAAAAATATGTAATAGACACATTGTCAGTCAATGTATTACCATAGTGTTCTAAGAGTATTTCACAAATCTAATGACACCTCACCTATTTCATATACTAACACACCATGCCAAGTTTTCAGTTTGCATGAGTTACTGGAGTTGTATTATGGTCCAGGGAAATGCACTTACCATGAATGGTGACATCAGATGGACATTTTTAATGTGGTGTAGATGCAGCAAACATTCATTTTTTAATGGATCTGTAATGTGTTGTTTAGGATAATATTTTTCAAAAATAAATACCTCAAATTCTCCAACAGTCCTGCCAGGTTTGGTTCCTGGTATTACTTTCTGCTGAAAAAAAAAGGTTAGGGGAATTGATCCACTGCCTGTGATCAGAGACGAAGATCTCTCACAGATGTGTTATGTGGTTTCAGTTGTGCTCTCTGAGTGCCCCCGAGACAGCACAGCTGTAAGGAATGAAGTTTGTCATGAAGCCAGAGGGACTGCACCCTTCCCTTCCACAAATCCCTGGATTTTGCACTGCACAAATCCAAATTTATTTTGTTGATATTGTCTCCTTCACTCATCCCAGCTCACCAGTTCTGCGCAACGAAAACAGTCACAAGGAGATCATGTTAGGAAGTCTTTACCAGACAATGCAAGGACTGACCAATTTTGTTCCAGCGTTGAAAAAATACATCAGGATCACTTTATGAGTTACTACTGATTTTTACCTTCTCTTGCTTTAATTAATGTTAATTTGAGCACAATGTAAAATAAAATTGCTTATGAAGATTATCTTTATAATTTCTCTCTGAAAGTAGTAAGTCAGGTCTTGGAACAAAACTTTCAAAAGGACTCTCTCTTAAAAGGTTGGAGTAGAGAGAGAGAACTGTTCCAGCATGACTGGGTGTACACAGTACGGAAAACTGGAGCCAGAGCTGTTAAAAGTGGTTACACCTAATTCAATACTTGGTGTTAGAAAATTGCAAGGAAAAGACAGTAGGTTTAATTAGCATAACACAACTAGTTTCACCCTCCCCTCATCTTAGACCTGCACCCTCATTAAAAAATTAAATAGGTTTATGTCCCTTACAGAGGTTTCATTTTGCTGGATTCCTCCAAAACCAAAAATATCAGTAGAATGAACATTCATCATTCCTAGACTGCTCTAATTTTCACACTCTAGTTTTCAGCTTACTTTTATATGTATATGTGAATGATCTGCCCAAATATTCTGCTGAATACATACTAATAAACTGCGTTAGTATTTGCATACCATATGCTCACTAAGGGTTTAATTATACTTTGTTCCACAAACAAGTGTTTTTAAAAAATTAACGTATGCCAGCTAATTATTATTCCTGACTTATTTACTTTTCCATTTTGTTTCATTTTTAATTTATACAAGACCTCTTTGTGGCCTTGTTTCATTTTCCAAAGAATGATAATAACTGAGGCTCTAATACCTCAAGCACTCAGGCAAATCCTTTAGTTTATCCACCCGAGCAGTCATGAAAGATTTCTATGCACAAAGTAAGGAAAGTTACACATGTGCATAAATTTTTCCAGTTTAGATGCTAAAATACACTCATATACAATACATATTGCACTAACTAGACCCTACAAAAACTGGAGATTAGCCAGAAAAAAGCCTCCACCACTCCACCATAGCAATCTCAAATTACATTTGTTTGGCAGGATTGTACAGAGGTACCTCACTCATCTTCCTTTCACATTTCACATAATCTTTTAGAACACTTTCTCACGTAGCCATGAGGGTCCATACTAAACACACAAATGCATGCTTCGTGTACTCCACATATTGATTGGAAGATAAAGTTGATATGCATATAGCTGATCACTGGGCAATGAGAGCGAACCTGACCAGTGAAGTACCGAACAGCCAACCTCACCCAGCCCTCAGGACATGTGAGTATTGTGGATTCACCCATATGGCTCAATAAGCATACTGGCAGATCCTTTCATTACTCTAAAAACCATGGCCCTGGGACTCACAGGACACTCAAAGAAGTTAAGAACAAGTGAAGTTAACCTATTTTTCAGGTTTTTTAATTACATGGAACAATGATGTTTCATGTGAAATTTCTTCCTCATCAAAAAGAATTCAAAGAGAGTGAATTCACAGCTCTCACACTGAAAGCCACAACAAGCAGAACAGGGTCTGCATGACAAATACAGCTCTTTGGATTACAATATCTTGATACCAAGAATATGTTTGCAGCTTGTGCAGAGGCAGGCTGCAAAACCCAGGAACATGTATCTGAAACCAGCTTTGATTTCAGCACAGGCTTCTCAAGCCCACCCAGGTTCACCCAGGAGGTTCTTCCACACATACTTGTCAGGTAGCTTGGCTTCAGTTTTTGAACTTCAAACCAGTATTGGGATTCCCATGCACCTCTGTCTTTAGTACCCTCTTCTACAATCATGCAGGCATATCGCCGGCAAATCCAGAAAAAGTAATCAGGTGTGTTGGAAGAACCTCAATCAGGTACCTAGAGGTCAACTCCCTATCAACATCCTACCCATGGTAGTATCTACTGCCACTATCTAGTCTGTTTTTAAGTGTAAGGCAAAGCAGCAGTGTTTTGCTGAGGTGGGTAGGTACTGTTGTTTACAAAATACACAAAGCTTCCTCTTTTTTTCATCACCAATTATGGCAAGACATTAAGAATGGCACCTAAAGGAAAGTCTAATGAAGACCTAGAATAGCCAGCCTGGGGATATAGGAAGACATCCCAGAACAGGTTAGACAAATAGCTGTGGCAAACAGCATATTTGTGCAGAGACTGGAATAGAAAGTGCCCCTCAAGATCCATTTTTTATACAGGTCTGTGTAGACACCATAATTTCCACCAAATCTTTTCCAGGACTTTCCATCATGGA
Organism: Aphelocoma coerulescens; assembly: GCF_041296385.1. Lineage (NCBI taxonomy): Eukaryota > Metazoa > Chordata > Aves > Passeriformes > Corvidae > Aphelocoma > Aphelocoma coerulescens. The sequence goes on along the minus strand of NC_091015.1, from coordinate 102,116,667 downwards.
AAACGGGGATGATGCTCTGGAACATTCTTGCTGTAGTATAAACCCATTTTCAGTTGTACCATCCATCCTCTGGAGCGCGTTTGTACTCTTCACAGCAGCCTTTTTCATATCTCACCTTATTATTACCTTTTGTCCCCTCAACTTTTCTTCTTCAGCTTAAATAACCCTGATTGCTTCAGCCTTCCCTTGTCAGCTTGTTTTCTTACTTCATCGTTTTCGTCTCCCTCCTTTCCACTTACTGTAATTGATCATCTTTCTTCAGTGTAGAGTCCAAAGACATCACAAGGCTCAGGACCCCCCATTTTCCCAAATAAGTAAAATCATCACATATCTTGCAGTTGTGATGTTGTTTGCCTTCTCTCAATATGGTACTTGCAGCCCATGGTACTGTTCCCTCATGCTCTGGTTTCAGTGTCCCTCACAGCATTTCTCCCAGAAAAGCCAATGGTGTTAGGTGCTTGCACAGCTGGTAATGCCTACCTAGGTGCAAAATCTTCCTACCTGAAAAATAAAAGATATTTCATATCAGATTTTTGAATTTGCTCAGATTATTCCTAATTTTGTGCTTATCTTTAGACATTCACAGGCCCTCAACTATTTTTTATATGTAAGGAGCTTATTCTCTATATGGAAACCAAGCTGTTATTTAAAGTAATGAAAAAAACTGAATTCATCATAGGTCTCTAGAGAAAACAATTATTTAGTACTTTTTATTACTATTTTACACCCCTTTTTAGTGAGAGATATAAGTATGGTGAGGTTTTTTCCAGTATATTGGGGTACAATTTATTTTACGTAGTATATTTAATACAAACCCTCTTCTAAATAACCTATTGCACTTAGTAGGAAAAGAAAAGGGTGTAGAGATAGTGTTTAAACAATAAATGAGAAGATTGACACATCTGGGCAACAGGAAAAGAGTACAGAACATAAGGTATTTATCTTTTTGCAAAGTTTATTTAATTTTCAAGTTGTAAAAAGAAGGGAAGCTTACAAGACAGTGAAGTTTAAATTGTTCCAAAAGGTAATCATTGTATAAGAAGTATGTCAGTCATACTGTGATAAGGAATGAGGAACACAAAAGCACTGAAATGCACAGAGAGGAGAGAAGAATTTGAAGATAAGAGGTTTGAATTTCTCCTTTGTACCAGCTGGAGCACGGGATATGCAAAGAAGCTAATTGCAGACCTCTGATTATGGAGACTATTCAGGACTATTTGAAGCTAAGAAAATCTGTACAGAGGAAATAAACACCAGAGGGCAGGGATTTTAGCTGTTTAGTTTCTGGTGATTGCAGGAAAATGGTGTTGGAATTGGACAAATCCTAGGGACGGACTGATCACTGTGGCTGCTACGCCTATAGGACTAATTAGAAGAGACATTCTAGTTCCCAATTCCAAGACAGGCTACAAGACCTCCAAGGACATTTAAAACAAGTCCTGCTGAACATTAAGAAGCTCAAACTCTTCTGAGGTCAATGAAGCACCTCTAATGTATTGTCCCACCTGAGCCTGGGATTGCTTTATGTAGCACTGCTGGAACAGCCCAGCTAGGAAAAATTCTACAAGAGAAGCCCATGCAAGAGGACAATTTCTTGATACAAGCACAGTCAAAGGCTGCAACAGCAATATCAGCCACACTAAGAAAGGTTTGAGAGATCTGGCAAAAGCAGGAAAAAGCAGAAACAAAGTACAAAACAAACTGGTTTGTTGAACTTCTTCAGCACCACAACTAACTATAAGATAATAGACTAAAGTTTCTGGAATATCACAGAATCAGACACATCAATCTGGAGCCTAGAAGGCACATTATACATAAAGCAGTCTGAAACATCTCCATATTTGACCCTTAGGAGGACTGACATATTATGGAATATATTGTGAACCCTGACACAATAAACTGAAAAGGAATCTTGTGTTCTGCCTTTATTAGGGCAGGACAGACAGGCAAGAATAACAGCAAGTTGCAAAGAGACATAGTGGCACCAAGGTTAGACAGCCAGAGTGCACAGAGAGCAAAGGGTGTGCTGTGCTGCATCCTAGAGCTGTTTTTAAATTTTCTCCACACACTGTTTATGGACCCTGAGCAGGAAACTCTGGACTATGAATTGTCATCCACGAGCCCTGCATCAGCACAGGAGCTGCAGAGCCTTTTCTAAGTAAAGTCATACCTGACTGACTGTGTGTCTGGAGTCAGATAAAAACTGGGCAGAGATTACCCAGGTCTGCCCAGCCACCCACAGTGATTACCAGCTCGAACTTGAATGCTAATTTTTTTCCTGATTTTATCTTTTCTTTCCACAATTTTGTTTTTCTTTTTTTTGGAGATTGGGTGATCTTCCCTTTACCCCATTTGGCTGAAATAAACATACAGATTACGAAACTGAAAGTTTAATCTATACAGAATTAATGTTTTAACAGTATTTTCCACCTTCACAGAAGGTGGAAACTGGGGCAGATTGAGTCTATCCCGTAATTTCTCTGCTGCAGCTTTACAGTCACCAAGTGAAGTGCCTGAACTGCAACTTCCATAAAGCACTGTAGCAGATTAAACAGAATATAGTTACTGATACCTGCCCCCAAATAATAATATTTGATGTGACTTGACAAAGGAACATACGTCAAAATACAGTATTTCCATTCTAGTGGAGACTTTATTGGTAGTAATCTGGCTGTTGAATACAGAAGCACTTTTAATTTTTTTTTTTTGGCAAAAAGTTTTCCTATCCTAAGGTTATTAGAAATTGCACTTATTTGTTTCTCATGTAAAAAATGCCAGCTTTTCTGATCATCTCTTCTACTGTTATGAAAACATACTGGGCAATATTTAATCATTCTTATAGCAGTCTGCAATGCTGCTTATCTTTCTTTGCAGTGTGGACATCTAGTCTCTAATTTCCTTGAATTAGGTTAGCACCTTTAGATTGCTGGATTGAGGTCAAAATCAACCTGCTCTTCTGAGGTATTTCTTAAAATGTGACTAAAGATCTCTAATTGTTAATTTTCAGTCAGCATCAGAAATCTGGTTTGGGCTACCTTTTTACCCCAGCTTCTTATTGACTTCCAGATGTTGACTTTCTGTCACTGAAAGTACTCTTCTCCCTCGCAAGCTCCTCCTGAGCTGCTGAATCTCTTAAAATCAATTCACAAGATTTTAATTTTCCTGTATGCATTATGCAGGTACGTAACTTCATGCACCATTAACAGTGGGTTGATTCACACTCTTTTTGTTGGCATTGTACTTAAAATACTTACTTAACAAAGACCTGCTTTATGACCAAACTGGTTTTGTTTTCTTTCAGAAAAAAAAAAGGCCTTTTTATTTTCTTCCCAGCCCAAGGTTGAAAATTGCTATGGCTTTCTTGTACATTCTTTTATAAATTCATTTTTCTTATTTCTTTATTTCTTTAAAACCATTCTAAACCTTTCTGTATTTCCTTCAACTGCTTGATATCTCCACTCCAATCTACAGAACAGATTATAATTCTTCATTTTTTTTTATCCTCTGCAAAACAGAAGCCAAAGTAGAACAGCAAGGAAAAACCTAGAGTAAATCATAAAGTGTTTTGTGGGTATATAATTTTCTATTCATTACCATTTCCCAAAATATATCCCAGATATGGAGAGTGCAGTGAGCCTGAATCAAGCTGCAATCTGTCACTCTACACATTAAAGTTCTAGTAAAATGATATAAAATTTGATAAAGAGCATAACAAAATCTTGGAATGGAAAAAAACAAATTAATACACAAGAAATTAAAAGTTAATGGAAGAAATAAAACCTTTGAGCCCCAGAGAGTTTATTTGGGGTAGAAGGAGAGAAAGGAGGAGAACAAAAGATAAATAAAAGATTGCAAGGGGGAAGGAAAATGGTGCTCTGCTTTCACTGGGAATACTTAAATGCCTCACAAGATGAGCAGAGCATTAGGATATGAAAACCTAAAGGGCAATATAATCCCAAAGGGGAGGACTAGTTTCAAAAGAAGGTTTATTAAAACTTAGCTTGCTTTGCATAATGCCAGAAAAAGAAATACAGTGAAACTCTAACCTTTTTTCCTTTTCAACTTTCAGTTCCTTTACACTCTTCTTTCTCTATGATCGCTTTCCCTACCCTGTAGCTTTACTCCTGCTTTCTGTTTATAACCTTTAGAATACTTTCATGAGCATATGCTATAATTCTCTTCCCTTTTCTTTATCTCCTTGTTCCTACAAGCTGGCTTGAATAAAGAAGTCATTATCAGCAAGCCCACAATGGGTCCAGACATCCACATTCAAGATGTTGTATAGATGATATATTGATCAGTCCTCAATGAGTAATAGCGTTCTAATGAAAAGAGCGTACAGAAGTTAATGTATCTGCTCATGCAAACCACAAATGAAGCATTCTGTGGCACAAAGGGTCTGGCCCTGTGAATTATAATTACTCCCTACAACAATAAAAGTCAGGAGTGGTTTTATTTATTTACCGCAATCAATGATAGTCTGTGGGCTACACATTGAAAATTCGTTTTACAAACCAGCACCCAGACTGTTTGCCTTTTCTGTGTCCATTGGGAGTTAACCCTTCAGCTGCCACTGCAGATCCTGAGATAGCTATTCCTACAGAAACGAAAAGACCACGGTTTGTTTTGGTGTTGTTCAGGTTAAGAAAAGCAACTACAAGCATTCAGAGAGGAGTGACCATATGTGACTGCTCCCAGTAGAGACAGCATATATTAAAGCAGGATGAGCATATAAAAACAAAGACTTTCTGTCCTACATGAACCATTTGGGTAGTCCCTGGTTTGAAAACTGCACCACAAAGCTGTGTCATGCAACTTTCACAGTCTGATGAGAGTGTTTTTAATGCTTAGGATCTTCTCTTCTGTCCTCAAAGCAATGAACAGCAGAATAAATTCAATCTATGCTAACACAGAGAGTATGCAGCCAAGGAAAACAAAAGCACCATTCCACATGTTAATTAAATTGTAAGAAAAAGAAAAATTAAAATTCTGTTGACACCTATGCTAAAGCAGAATAAACCTGTAGCTGTATTTCAGTAGAAGAGGAAAGATTAACAAAAAAAAAGCCTTAAACCCCAAATTAAAATATAATTATGCTACTTTTGTGAATTATGTTTTGCATATTAAATATTGGTCTGTCACCAAGAAACATTCAAAGCCAGACACTAGGAAACTCGGAGAGAAAGCCAATGTGGGTGATCAAAGGTGAGAAATAGTTTCTTTTCAAAGAACAACTGAAATAAAGGACTGGTCAGACCGGAAAAGAAATGCTGGGGTGGAATGAGGGAGTAGTAGAGGTTCATAGAATCCATGTGTGCCTCACAGAAGATAAAAACAGAATACCTGTACTCCTCTTTTTCATTATGACATCTAGGGGACAGCAAATGTGACTAGAAAATTGAAAAGAAATAAATGCAGATACTTTTCAACACAAAGAATATATTTGCTCATTGTCCCAGGATACTACAGATTTCAGAAGTTTGTGTGACTTCAAGAGATGACTAATCAAATGTCATGGAAGAGAACTCCTCAAGATCTCTTCCTCAAGAAATCCTAAACCACAAATCACTAGAATCTGGAAAACATTCTGAAGGGAGTGTCATTAAATTACAATTTTACCTCCTCATCCCAGCTTTTGAGACTTGCCACCACTGGGTGAGGTTGATCATAGCCTGGACTAATGAGCTGGGTGCACTGATTATGTTAAAATCAACAACTGACCCATAAAACAAGGCATTATTTTATGCTACCAACCAATCTGCCAAAAAAAAAGAAATTAAAGACGTTCCTTTTCAATGCTTTCACTCTGTCAGATCAACATGTGACTGAAGTACTGTCTGATGTAAATCCTCATTTCCTGACAGAGGGCTGTAACATGGTATTTGCTCAAACCCATCTGTTTAATTTGTCCCTTATATTTTTTATGTTTCTTAATGTTATTAAACTGCACGGACTTGTAGTTTGGTTGGCTTGCAGCACCTATCATGCAGAAGAAACAAAGAGTTTCTTTCATGGGGCACCAGAATGATATTCAGTTAGCTTTTAATTGGTATGGGAGGCCTTTGAAGAGGAGACCCGAAGGCTCCAGAATTTCTGTCAAAAAAACAAATTACCTTCCAGGGCTAAAATCTGCACTGATAGGAAATGCAAGCTACCGTCCCTTGAATCCTGAATAATCTGGGTTCTGAATTAATTATATCTTTCCAAAGCTTAACCATAAATAGGAGTTGTCATCTTTTTTTTTTCTTTTCTTGTCTGTTCCCTGCTGTGTGTGTACATGTGTCCTTCTTAAGTCTTGGTAAATCTCTCTGATTAAGAGTAGGATTAATATAGAAGAATTAAACTTTTAAGATCAAAAAGAAAAGACATTTAACTTTTGCCAACAAGAAATTGTTACTAACAAGCATTCTTTGAGTGGAAGAAAGCCTCCCTCGGTACAAAGGACTGTTTAACTGAAAATACAAAGTTTTCTTCTTTAAACAAGTAATCTTCAAAAGGAAGTATTTTATTTTTACATTTATTTCCATTTTAATCCTATCCTTCTCCTGCCTCACTTGGTTCCTTCTTATAGAGAATAATATTGTAAATGGTTGCAAAGCGTTACTTCCTTTCTTCATCTAAACCCAATATGAAAAGTAATGAATGAGAAACTATACTTAAAAAAATCATTACACCCTTTGTCTTGCATTATTGTTTGTTATTTGGGACCATACAATATAGCTGGAAATAGTTTCAGCAGTATTGGAGTGAAAATTTTTATTCTTTTTCTTTGATACTTACCATCAAAAAAAAAGAAAAAAAAAGAAAAAAGAAAGGAGACTAGTCAATCCACTGATGGCATCTTCATATATTTAATTACTATTGTTTTATAGCAATAGCATTTTACTGACACTGAAAACCATTTTTCATATTCACTAAGGAAGCATATATTCTGTCTGTAATGCTAAGTAGGTGAAAAGGAGTGCAGCAACATGTAAATGACATATCAAAAATAGATGCAAGCTGACTTACTCAAAGTTTCTATATTTTCAGGATCTATATTTCAATATTTTCAGGATCACTAACAAAAAGACTGACTTTCTCCAACATCCACAAGAATTCCACGGCTGAGCTGAACTGACCTCCAACAGGGTCCTGTTTGTCAATGAGGCAAAATTTTTTTTCTCAGTTTTTTTACATAAATCTGGAGAAATTTCATTTATTTCAGGGTTAATATCCTGAATTTTTCACACCATAAAGAGAAACAAAATTTAAATTTTTGGAAATAAAAAAAAAAAAACTCTACTTCTTTTTTAAACATTGTAGTGCAAATTTTTAATTTTTTCAGACTTTACGATATAATACTGAGATGTATAATTTCAATAAATGTATTTTTCTTATTTTTCCGTCTTTATAACTTCATATGACAGTAAGTTTTTCTATTGCATCCTGTAGTTCAGAAGGTAATGGGCATGTTAGAGGATAGGCAAAGGTTGTCGTACACCAAGAGCTGAGGAGGCACCATCACAGATTTCAGAAAACAGAAGGTTTGCTTCTCAGATACTGCTGTGATAACAGCACCAGCAGCTGAAGGAATCTTGTGTTTGGTTCTTTCATATTTTTGCACATAAATTTCCCTTCTCCATATGCTGTCACATAATCATCAGCATCATCACTGATATCAGCAAGTCAGTTTGAGGGTTTCATTAGGTTTGAGAGAGAAACACACAGGAAAGAAGTGCAAAATAGGTGTAAAGTCTATGCGAGGTCTTCCATAAGAGACTAGATTTAATTTGGATATGGAAAGGGAGCAAATGAGAGTTACTGAAAGTCAGCCTGACTTTTAGGCTCCAGGTCTAAGGTCTTTGACTGAATTGCATTAGACTTGAATTAGGAAATTAAAACAAATTGCAGGAGATACTTCACCCATATCAACTATAGTGAACAGAAAAAAAGGAGGGAGAGGATATGAAAAGGAGGGGACTGAAACTTTAAAAACTGCTGAAAAATAAAATTAATATATTCCTAATGGACAGAATGTAAGCTTAAGGTTGACTTTGTTTCAGAACACACTAGGACTGATTAATGGATAAGAGTCTAGCAGAAAAGTAAGCTGAATATTACTTGTTTCTGAACAGCAAATGAATGGTCACAAAGAAGATCACACAGTTAAATTAGAATATGCAATAAATTTGCTATCCAAAATTTGGTGGATGCAATATTGACGGAGGGGAGAAAATATGTAGAACAAAAATTTACTTCCTATTTCAGGAAATATTTTTGGGTTTCTGCATTTTTGGGCTGTCTTCAAGATTAGAAATGAAATGTTAGAACCTTGTATCATGTTTTTTCTGCAACCTGCTCTTCACTAGCACTCCTAAGAATGTATCAAGAGTCAAAATCATCACATCCCATACCATTCTACATTTTTATAATTCCAGTTTTAAATTTGCCTACATCCAACTTAGAAGTAGTTTGGTCCCCTTTGTCCCTTCTGTCTTATAATAAATCTGTTCCAAAACTTTAGTCTTCTGACATCTACAGAACTACTTCTTAGCTGCAATGTCTGTTATGCACATTGTTTTCTTTATCCAGGTTTGTCTTCCAGTTTACCTACCTTTCTGGTGTTTATTCCTATAAATATTTATAAAGAGAAATTCTGTTTCTTTTTTCTGAAAAAAGAATCATATATTTTACGTGCACAAATACACTCATTAGTGATTAATATCACTTTTAGCAGCTACATACCTGTGCTCCCTGAAGACAGTTTCTTTACTATTTCACACAGATTACGTTCCTATAAATTCCTCTGAAAAGTGAACCTAAAAAGTTATGTTTGTTTGGCTCCTTAGTTTTTATTTCCTACTATGTCACTGCTGGTAAATTGTAATATCTAGTTCACGTAAAAGTCATAAAATATTAGTAAAATCAGCACCAAGTTCTTCCTCACCAATATTTTAAAAATTATTCTGCCAATGTGTTATGTCTTATCCACTCTGAGGATAAGAGTGAATTATAAACAAATAGCTCCAACAAAGAAGGAAATGTCATGGGGGAAAATAAGGCAAGAAATGAGGGTGAAAAAAAATAAAGTCTTAGGGACAGAAAGAAAATGTAATGGAAAGTTCCCAATGTAGAGGTAGCAGAAGTACTTGGTTGTCATATAATCTCAAACTAAAACACATATTTGCTCTCCTGTAACAAGGAAAAGCAAGGGCTCTCTTTGAATGGCCTTCAAAAGGCATTTTTCTCTGGACTTTAACTACTCAGCCTTTAACATAAGCAAATCTAGTTTGTCAAAAGCATTGCTCAGAACAGACCACCTTTTCCCACAGACACTGAACTAAATATAGCAGAGATGCCCTTTAATCACATTTACCCTCCAGACACAAGTCTCTATGCTTGTTGTGTGTACACCATGAGCTATAGGATCTTTATTGCCTGACCCTCTTACTTGCAGGGGACATGAAGGAAGAGATGTTGTCACGCTACCTCCACTCTCTGCAGCTCATGTTACAAGTTCAAACCTAAAACCAACTCATCCAGAAAGACAAAGTGTCCTCTGAAAAATGTTCCAGCAAATAGCATTGAGACAATAAGTATTTTCATCTAATACTTAAAAGAGTTTTTATGAATATGGTCCTTTTCGTGTTTGCTTGAATATTTGTGCTCTTCTCTGGGCCAATTATCACCTTTTATATCTTGAGTGTTGAAAATGGGGGGAATATCAGATCAAATCATCTTACAAACAATGTTTTCAGCTTGCATTTATGTATACAGAGAGAAATGACCTTTATTCCCACTGGCCTGGAAGGGTTCTGTGTGCGACAAGACTTGTAGCTGGTCATGAATTCAGAGTAACACCATGAGTGTGCTAAATGAGGTATGAAAGAAATTCATCTTCCCTTACATAAGGTAAAACCCACGTAAAATATTGGTAACATCTTAACTGCAATATTTGGGAGCCACTTCAATCAATTTCTTGCGTGAGTTATAAGTAACTGACTCTTGAGCATCTGTCACACACCATCTTCTCACCACTCATCCTCTGCAAGGGGGTGGTCTTTTATGATCCCTTTCAGATGCACTAACTGTTTCAAGGTCCTTTCCATCCCTATTCCCCATATGATCAAAGAACATATGTTTGTGTTGTCCTCTCATCTTGGTAACATAGAAATTGTCTTCTTTTTTGGTACAGGAAATATGTAGGTCCTCACCAGCACTATTTTAAGAGTAATCCATGGTTTCTTTGTCATCAGCATCTATTTTTCATGATTTTTACACCCAGGACAACAGGCTGTGGAAGAACTACATTTTGCAACAAACTTTTGTACATTCTTAGAGTCCATTCTTTCCTAAGACTTTTGTAAATGGATGAATAAGCCATTTTTAATTTTTTTGCAATTTCTTTAGAAAATCCCTTTTGTTGAACACGCTTACTTTGAATTCATCTACTGCTTCTGCAATATGACCATAAAGTTTGGGCATTATCCTCTTTCTGGAAAATGACACAGCCTTCATAGCTTTTAGATTTGAACCATCTTGAGATGATCTCATTTCCTCACCTGATTTAAAACCACGATGTTCAGCACATGGCATCAGAAATTTTAAGGAAAAGAATGCCGAATCACCAACTTACCTGATACTACTTATCTACCTGTTTCTTCCACTTTCTGAATCCTCACAGGACTTTTTTCATAGTAATTTTTGCATCTACTTTGAAAAGTCCAACAGATAAGTATACAGCCTGACACGTGAAAGTCTCACTGCCACAAACTGCTGACAACTGTGCAGGTGGTTCTTAAAGCAGGAACTCCATGAGATGCTTGGAATTTGGGTTCTGCCAGCATCTGTCAAACATCGACCTTTTTGAAATGTATCAAATGTAAATTATCAGCTAAACAGGTGGTTAACAGGTGGTATTGTGCAATTTTGCGTGATGTACATTTTGCTTACATGTCTTCTCTGGGAAAACACCAAAAACCATATCCCCCTTCCTTTTGCAGAGCTGATGGCTCTGTTCCACCTCATCTTTTTTGTTCTCTTGGTCTCCAATGAAAGTTACTCTGATGAGCACCCAAATGATCAGAATTTACTATAAAGGAATATAAAGAAATTAGACATCTGTTATAGCAATATTTTTATCAAATTCGACTGTAAGAAAAGCTTTCTGTAAGGGTAAGACCATTGGTATCATGCCTTCCTCTAAGAAATTACTCTCAGAATGTTTTAGCATAAACAAACTGTATTTTTGATGGGGTTTTTAGTTTATTTTTATTCTTATGGAGGTGTAAGGTAAATTAGGACAGAAAGCTTCTGTTCAAAAAGTTCTAAAGGTTAAAGTTATAAGTAACTGCTACCTTTGTTAAGAGAACAGTCTGGTGTTAATATAGAATGTTGTTCATATTCATATTTAGTAAGCTTATTAATGTGCACAAATAAACAAGTAAAAGCCTTTTAGAGGGGATAGAGGTCTTCCACCTGCTGGCTGATACATTAAATCAGTTTTAATTGCTCTTAAACCACACATGCACACACAAGATTTTTAGGAAACACAGTGAGAATTGTAAACTTTTTTTGATAGAACAGAAGCAAGTGACACAGTTTGATGAAAAGACTGTATTTCTTAAATAATCCTTCTCTTGGGATCAGCATTCATGGGTAGTTTCCAGGGTGGAACCAGCAGAAGGTTAGAATTTTATGTCTACTCGGGTGTGTTTCAGATCCCATATTCACCGAAGTCATGAATTAGGACAGTCCCATCTCTGCTACAATGCAGGAACACAAATACCCTAAAGGACTAAGTTTTATCAAAGCACAAATTAGAACAAGGCAACTCTGCAAATACACAATTCAAACTGAGTTAGAGGACAAGACAATGGCCAAAGAAATATTTCAAGAAAGCTGCCCCTCACCCACAGCCACCCTTTTCTCAGCAGCTGGCAGAGTTTCCTGAATAGCACAAAGCCCCCACTCTCTCTCTTGTGAGGGTAACCCGCCTGTGGCCGCCCCTGCCTGGAGCATGGCTGTGGGTCTGTGCCATGCTGTGGGTCTGTGCCATGCTCCAGGGTGCTCTCCCCACTATTTCCCCCACTCTTCCTGGTCTCCTTACCCCCTCTCTGCGGGCACCTTCTCCATCTCTCTCTGTCCCTGCTCTCAAGGTGAGCATCCCCAACCCTCTCTTGCTGCACTCGGGAATTTGCAGTCACACAGGGCGTGGTGCAGACACAGAGGGAGGTAACGAGCCCCTCCTGCCCCTATCCCACTAGGATGTGTCTGAGCGTGTGGTGTTTTGCAGATTGTCAGCTTCGTCCTGAGGAGAGATGACTAAAAACCAGCACCTGGGTGCAGGGGAAGGACAAACCTTTTTTTGTGTATCTCTCCTGGCGAGCTGGTGCCTGAGAGCAGCAGAACACGAGGTGTTTTCCCTTTAAACTGCTAAATGCTCTGGATAACTCTGCTCACAGGCCTATTCTGTAGGGGACAGGCAGCTCCAACCCCACTGCCACACAATGTAACAATCTCCTTGCGACAGAAGTATTTTTCTCTTGTGCCACCCTCTTACAGGTTTTACCACAGGAGGGAGTGATTTTTCACATTTTATATTGAAGTTTCCATTAAATTATATATTGTTTAGAGCAACTTCTGTGGAAACCTATTAATCTCTATAGCAGGTTTTTATCCCTATTATGTTCCATAAAATTTACTTTTCCATAAGGATAGTCTTTTACCTTCATTTTTGCTGTGCAAGGGGGAAAAAGAGAAAAGATTTCAAAATTGAGGGATAACAGAAATATAAAAACAGCAGGGAAGAGGACTTTATTTGGTATTTATTTTAGTATTATGGGAGTGAGTTTTTTCAAAGCTTGGGTTCTCACAGTTTCAGGGACCAAACCATTTTTTAAAATTAATTTTTAATAATGTGTAATAATCTGAGTGGAACTGGTCTGTGTGTGGAATTAGAATTCCTCTGATAGAAAAAGAAATATTTGTGCGGAGTTTTATGAGCAAAGTTGACCTGAGGCTTCCTGAGGCTGATTGAGAAATTGCAGTCAACGAAGATCCTTAACCCCTTCCCAGCTCCATTTTTCAATCTACTAAAGAAAAAGTCTCTGTGGTTTAACATACAAAGAAACTAACAAAGACTTGAAAAGAGAAATAAACTCATATGTGATGACTAGAAACTCATACTCCTTTTAAATTTGACTTAATGACCAAACTGGTTTTTAAGCATGGAAAGTTGTGAACCTTCAATTATGCATTTCAGAGTTTTATTTAATAGAGAACTACATTTAAAGCAAAATGTTCTGAGGTCGGTTTTCTACTGCCCAAGAATTTGCTGTTAATTTCCCTTCCTTTGGTTAAGGGACAAGGGCAGCAATCAACAAATCACATTTGATACAGGCCCAAAATAAATGTCCAAGAAGCCGGGCAGTTCTGAACTGATAGCCAGGAGGGGTGAAACCCTCAGCTGAATGTGCCTAATCCTGACAATAACCATGGAGCTAGCTGTCCTAATTCTTTCTAGAAAAGCCTGAAACATGGGTGTTAGCAGAGGTTAAGGAGAATATTTATGAGTCCTAAAGATAAAGACCCTGCTAATGTTGCTGCCTGTTGCCACACATTTCCATTAACCTGCAACAACCTACCAGTGGGCTAGCTCTGTGGGTGTTAATCTCCGTAAACTTTTTCATCCAGTCAAACATGTTCTGCCAGGGAATTGTACTAACCTCAAAGCTTCCCCTGTTTCAGCACTGCTAGTGATAATTACATTTATTAATGATTTCCGGTTACTCAAGGATATTGAATATGCCGTGCAAAGAATGCACCCCTTAAAACAATGTTGGAAAAGAAAGCAAAGCCATCACTATCAAGGAAAACTCCGAATCTCTAAATGTTGCCAGACTTAAAATTCAGATTGCTATGTTTAAGCCAGTGGGAAATGTGATCAGGATGTCATAATGTAAAACAAGAAACACATTGCACAGCTTGTGCATCATATATTGTCGTTAAAGAAAATTATTTTCAGTGTAGAGTTTTGTAAAGTCAGTAAGGTTGTACACAAAATCATTTTTTAAAATGAAAATTTATTGCAAAATTTGCTCAAAAAATTGAAAATGTGGAAATTTGTTAGAAGAAAGTAACTAGAAAATAACTTTCCTTGAAATATGTTCATTATTTAAAGGAAATAAGTATGATGTGCAATTTAATTTTCAGCCACCGTCTGATATCTTTGACATTAGAGGACTTGAGGCCTACATCATGGAAAATTTATAATGCTGTTGCAAAAAAATCTGAAATCTAACAAATTCTGTCCATCTATAATGCTTGACTCTGTACCAGCTGATTTAGGAATTAGAAAAATGGGGAAGTGACAGGAAGACCATGCTCCTAGGTGCACTTTATGCCTTTTCCTAGAAAGCCTAATGGAATTGTGAGTTTCCTGAGGTAATTGGGATTTTTGTTGCTGAACTGCTCTTGGGTCAGGATATTAATGGAGATGAGGCTTAAAGTGTCTGCCAGGATTAGGAAAATAAGGAATACTTTGTAATATGATAGCCACTGTGTTTTAGTTAATATTGTTGAAAGTATTCCTCTGCATCTGCTGCTGTTCGCTGGCCCAGTTCAAACTCACTGGCAGTAGCCTCTGCTCAGACCCCAAAGTATTAATAGGAGATATTGACACACCTGAGAGCAATAGAAGAAGAATCACTTCATAGGTGTAACACTTTCGTGCAGTTAGGTCTTAAATAAATGCACACATGGGAAAATATGTTATAAATATATGTTATGATAAGAGAGAGAAAGGTTTCCTGCTCATGGAAGAAGATGAGGGGATATCAAGGCTGTCAAGGATGATACATGTGGAAGAAACCTGCACGGTTATCTACCAACACAAATCTTGCTCTGATGGCACAGTGAGCTATGTGCAAGCTGCAGTTTGGCTGAGTGACACCTGAAAGAGGCCTGAGATAGGGATAAGGGCTGTAAGGCTGGTAGCTTACTGGTTTTTGGAAGGATGCATGCACATGATAGTGAATCAGGTATCAACTTACTGTGCAAGATTCAAAGCGGGACCAAGATGAAACAAAGTCACACACGACAAACTTGAATGAAGGTGTCTTCGTTAGTTCTCACCCAACTTCTGCACCTTTCTGTTACTTCCTTTCATACCTGCTCGCCAAGGTTTCTTATGGAGTTTATTGCACAAATTTTCTGTATATTAATAACAAAAATTTTCAGCTAGTGAAGAAACTGTGTTGTTTGATTTCCTATTCATGTTTTTTATTAAAATTTTACCTATATTTTGAAAAAAAGTATAGATAATAACACTATCTGTACTAATGGACCCAGGACGGAAATTATGCTGTCTTAAGTAAAGAAGATAGAAAAAAGATGGCAGATAAAAAAGAAAAGGTTTCTGTTTGGGTGGAATGAAAAAATTATAGCTGTTACTTACACATCCTTAACCATGTATCTTTTTAACATTCAGACTTCCATTTTTGGTCTGGGATTCCACCATTGTATTAGGCTCATCTAAATAAAACATGCAATTAAAAGCTGAAAATCCCACCTCTATCCAACCCCCGGACAGGTGTTCCTGTTATCCTTGTTTGCTGAGGTTGGCCAGGAGTAGAAGCAGGTGGGGATGGCAATGTAGCTTACCATGGGCATGCTCACATGCCAGTGCTAATGCTGACACGAGGGAAGTGGCAGAAAAGCGTGGTGAGACACAGCAGATGGCAGACAAGAATTACCAAATTTAACAGAAGACCGTGTTTTGGTTAGCTTAAATCAGTTACAAATCCTCCACCTCAGGTATCACCCAAACTGAAATTATTTATTTGATGAGGAAAGGGCCATCCTCTTGTTTTTATCAAGGATAAAAGCGTTAATAGTTCAACTTGAAATTGTGTTAATAAATGAGAAGTATAATTTTACTGAAAATTCTCTAAAAGTGAGAAGGAAAAGCAAGCAATATTAATTCACAAAGTTTAAAGTAAATAACACAGTATAGTGAATGTTTACTCTTAAGAGAGCAGGAAAGACCTTCTGAAGTCTACATAAAAATCAACAATACCTGTGTTCACAAAAGCAGAAATCAGTTTTGCTGTTTCAAGCTCCCTTATGTTGCTGATCTCATAGACATACAACTGGCCCTTTGAATTTAAAGGACTACTTGAAAACGTTTCCTATCTCATTGGCAGAACTCTCAGTGGGAGAAACAGGCAGTACTGCCATTTCTGGGAGAGAAAGGATGCCAGTGAACTCTGTGGAAGGTGAAGCTGCTCTGTGCTGCACTGAGCCGGGTGTTCCACAGAAGGCACTGCAACTTGGCAGTAGTCCAAGGGCCAGAAGGAACTGCAGGGTTATGCCATCACTCAGTTTCCCTTCCCTCTCTCAAAGACACCTCTCTGTCCAGTATCTTTTTTGCACAGATTTTCCTTGTGGGAGACATAAGTTCTTAAGACTGGAGAAGGAAAGATACTCTCTTCCAGTGGGGACTGGAGCTCCCCTTGCTTCACTCTGTGTCATAGGACTGGAAGAGGAAGAGTTCAGAAGGAGCAGATGATTGTGTAGAGCCCTGAGGGGAAGCCATACTAACATCCCTACTTATTGTCATATACATCCTGGAAATCCTGGTTGTATTCTGTTGATAAAAGGGGCAAATGATGGTATCCCCAAGACCCTGTCATGTAGTTCAAAGCAGTCTGATTATGCCAAATCAGTTATTAGAGAATCTCCAACGAGCTAGCTCTCTACTGCTTATTGTGTGCACAACTGAATTCCAAATGTGTTGACCATTCAGACAACTTTATACAGGATTCAAAATACCACCATCCTCACATCATCTTGCCATTTTTATGTAAAGGTAAATTTATCCTAGTAAGAATGGTGCGGGAGATGTAACTGGAAGGATGTGGCAGCTGACACCATGGCAGGGTTTGTGAAACAGAGACATCTACTGGCTAAGCTTTGGGGGGAAATATTTTGTTTTGTTTTGTTTTGTGACTTCACAGTGCAGTGCTCTCCGCCTTTTCTTTGATCTGAAGCATTAATCTGTTATGATAGGCCTGTCACTAATCCATGGCCTCAGAAAATATGCCCACGTGTTAAAATGAGTTTTGCCATAAATTATTTAATGATTTACAAAGCAATGCTCAATATGTGCCACCAGGTGATTTTTAAACTTTTTAATGCTTACAATATTTTTCAAAATCCTTAGTGAAAATTAATCATTTATCACAACATAGAATCACTAAAGCTTGTGGGAGTGCTGCAAGGTTTTAGGGAAGTCCATAAAGAGGGAAAGGCAGAATTACTCTAGTTGGCCACCAAATCTCATCATTTTCAGCTCAGCACCATAACCACTGAAGTTACAGAGACAAAGACTATATCTTGCTTACTCATTAAGATTGAAAGCATGATATAGGTGAGTAAAGGATCCTTAAAAATTAATATTGGATTTCATGTTTACATCAGGCTACATATTCCTACCTGGTGAGAAGTAATGCAGTGATAGGAGCATCTTCGGAGGACTAGAGGTTTGAGACGTTGTAAGTAAACTAGCAAAGCTTGATTTTCTATTTAAACTTCATTTAAATTATCCATTCTTCATATGTCTGCAAAAACACTCTGGACACTCTTGTATGTACAATTTTTTGAGGTTTTCTCAGCATCTCTTTACTCCAGACAAACTAGAAATAATATAAGACTTGTCTTGCTGACCAGATTCTCTTGGATAAATAACATTTTTGCATCATCTCCATCTGTATTTAGCACACAAAAGAGAGAAAAATATTTTTACCAAAAAAATTCTTATGATCCATGAATACTGTGAAAAAAACAGCTAGGTTTTTTTTTTTAATTAAGGAGTTTAATTCAATAAAAAATTACTACCTGCTTGAAAAAGTTTGAAAGGGCTGTAATGAACTATGCCATCAAACAAATGCCACTTCCATTAAACTTATGATTTTCAGTAAGCCACTGCTGTGTGTATTTGAGCAACTAATGCTCGTCTGTGGTAATAAGGACCATGTAAAATTATAAGAGGGGTTGTAAGACAGGTAAGTAGACAGATAGACAGACAGGTATGCAGGTAGGTAGAATCCTTTCAGCTTTTGGATTACATTTCATTTCAGAGCCTCTTAATCCATGATGTCCTCTTGTGAAAAAAAAAAAAATATAGCTTATGCTAAAATGCAGCACTGCTTCAATGAATTGTATTTATTCACCAAACTATTATGCCTGCTGGAACATTTCCCAGAGGATAGAAATATCATTTAAAGACTTAAGTGGGAAGAAGTTCCCTATGAAACTTTCTTCTCTCTCCAGTAATTCTATTGCTAAAAGTGAGCACCAGCTGTGGCTCACCTCTCAAAATGTATGTAGTATCATGACTGATGTCACTCTTTGGGGTTAAGCTAGGGTGGTAGGAGCCAGTTTGGGTCTAATTGTTGAAATGTATGCTTAGTTCAAGTTAAACAATAGACCTATAGGAAAAAAAAAATCAGCACAGAGGTGCTGAGCTGTGAAAAGAGTGTTGTTTTGGGCCCAGTCGCCTGAATAGACTTGTTAAAGCCCATGGCTGATGTATGCTAAGCAGAGCCAGGCAGTATGTGGAGAGAAAGGGAGGGCAGGCCAGTTGAGCGGGCACATCACTCTCTGAGCCAGGGCACACACACTTTGATGGCTCCTTTGGAGGTATGAGTGAAAGCCAAACCTCTGTTCCCTCCTTTTTTTCATTTCTGCCATGCAAAGATAATCAGGTTTATGTAAAGTATGTGTGCTCTTTTGACAGTCCACGATATCTCATTAATTCAATCACACCAAACACCATTGTTCCCAAAGTGTTTGAAATGCGGATAGGCATGGAGGCTTTCTTAATCCTGTCAATCAATGTTAACATTTTTCTTGCAGTTGCCATGGCCAGGGCCAGAGTTCATGAAAACACAGAATAAGAGCCAACAAAACAAGAATAAAGACTTATTTGAGATACTCTTTTTAAAGGACATCTACCATGCACAAAACATGGGAAGTAAATGTAGACAAGTTTGGACACTATGGCTCACTGAGAGGAAAAAGGGGGAAAAAGAATTTGAAAATCAAATAGGCCTATAAAAACTTGACCCAAGAGTCTCTGGGAAAAACCCAATGAATTGCTCCCTAGTAGAACAATGTTCTTTCTTTCGTGCGTTCTTCAGGAGTACAATGCTCAATATATTATAACACATGCCACTGATGTCTTTACACTGTTGTAAGCCAGCTCAGACCATCGGAATGCTGATCACCGACAACAAGAGATTGTGCAGCGGTAATTCTCTCTTTCTCCCACTCAGCTACAAACAAGCACTGGGAAAATTATTCATGCATATAGACCAACAAAGCAGAGATGGGAGATTTGCGATGTCATGCAGCGAGATCATGTGACAAACGTTAAAATAAAATCCCCAAGCCTTCACCCTTTGAGACTTTGTAAAATAACCAATTTATCCCTCTGAATGTAGCAGCCAACATGTCTTATCGCACTGGTGGAAATCATGGCCATTTTAGTACTGCTGCGCTGATTAATGAGACCCAGAGCACATGCTGAACAAAGAAACACAACAATTACATAATTACCCAACTGCTAAAGCTATGAGACAAAAGTCCTCAACGAGATTTTTGTACAGCTCTACTTATTCCTAGCAGGCCTCAAGCAAGTTTTATACACTTGTTAATTAACTTGGAGAAAGGGTGTGCCTTGAAGCCATAGACAGATTTTTACATAAGCACATACAGAATTTTTGGACATCCATGGAGGTGTCCTACTTCCACTTTAAATCAAAATTCATTTGCTGTTTAAAAAAAACAAACAAACAAAACAAAGCAAACAAACCAAACAATAAACCCAACAACAAGAACTTGTGTGTACCTAGAACAGCTGTTTTCATAGCTGTGCAAGGGAGAAAAGCATCAGCTCCTTGGAAGTTGTCACAGATACCACTTCAAGGTTTGCTCTTCGAGATCCCTGCAGGGGAGAAGTAAGTCCTGTCATCATTGGCAATTATGGAGTGCTCTGTTAGTATTGTGGCAGATGTCCACTGATCTAGAAACATACATCCACACAGATCAATAAAGCCTGACATGATACAGAGCACATTGGTGGGACGGCACAGCAGAACAGCCTCTCTGCTGAGAACAGCCCCTCAGTGCACTAGAGTGAGTCTGACTCTTGTAAGCAGGTAAGGAGAAGAATGGATATTTTACCTTTATGCTAGAGAAATGGAACTGGAGTACCGTGTCTACATCTAATGACTATGGTCTTCAAACAATGGTGGAAACTTTTGAGCTGTATTGATGTCCTGTCTTGTAAGAAAGCAGTACCTGCTCCTCCCAGAAATTCCAGGTTTGTCACTCTGAGTATTCAGCTGCTTGGTATGTGTAGTATATCTTCCACCTTAAGAAGTCAAGGTAAAGCATCTCACCCCAGATGTAATTCCCACTAGATGTCCCAAAATTACCATGAGTACAGAACATAGAGTTAAGGTTAATTCTCTTTGTTATTCATTCCCACAGTCTATTCCTTCTTCTCTGCCCCATGAGTGGCTATTCTCTCCCTGCTCACACCTTGGGTTGATATTCTCCAGGTGAAGTCATTGCAACCACATTGCTCTCTGAACTGGGCTGTCAGCACCATGGGGCTGCAGATGCTAAAGATTCTCTCTAAAGAGACAAAGAACTGGTAATAGAACAGACAACAGAAACTAAGGCAAAAAAACAATTCTTGGTTTCTCTTTCTAGCCTTGTGCTGATCAGGTTTCTACTAAGGTTTCTACTGCATATTTTCAGGGATGTTTCAGGTAAGCCAAAGGCCACATCACACAGGCAGAGCACATAGATTAGAAAGCCTTCCCAACAAAACTCCAGGAGTTTTTGCACAATGTTAGATCTATATGGATTAGCAGATTTCTTGACAATGCAGAATAAAGTTGTTTGGGGTGGAAGGTTGTTTTGGGGTTTTTTATTTATTAGTTTTATTCTGTAACATCTGCAAGATCAAACTATTTAATGTATGGGAGGTCTTCTACTGTGATGGCTGTAGCATGAGAGTGTTTTCCTTTGGCAGGAGAAAAAGAATAAAAACTAGTGAAATTTATGACTAGGTACCTACTCAGGAAATATAGCTATAATAGAACTAATGAAAACAAGTTTTCAGTTGAGGGGTATTACAGTAGCTTTTGTGTCCTACTTGCAGCTCTTCAGTGCTTTACTTATTATCAAGCATCATTGTCAGGATATTCCAGTACTCAGTAGATACCAATTCCTGAAATCAACAGCTAAGATATTAAATGTACAAAAGATGCTATTGCCAAAAATAGAAACATAAATATGTTCTGGAGAATGGGTGATTATATATTGATTAAATTTTTATTATTACCTTATACTCAATTCCAGTAGATAGATCTTATTTCTGAAAATATCTTCAGCTGAAGATAAACTGTGAGTGTCATATTGTTTTCAACATTGCCAGTCTCCTTTTTTTCCCTTGCCCTGCATCAGCATTCACTCACTCCATGTGTTCTGTTTGATCCCTATTGCTTTCCTATTGCATAAAAGAGAGTGGGAAGCTTTGGTCACTCCACTGTTTTTTCCCCACTGCCTCTCGCTGCAATAGAACTCCATTCTGGAATATTCATTCAAGAGGACTGGAATAAACACTGACTGCTTTTTAATGTCTCTTTGATGGTCCTATCTGACTATTTAAATATTCACCTGGAATTATAACTGATGAATCCATCTTGGTCACACCCCAGGAACGACTGCCACCTCTTTTAGAACTTTGGACCAGGAGTCTGTGTTAATTTGCCAATGTGGTTGCAGCGATAAAGCTGCACAACTAATTTACTACAAAGGCAAGAAATTAAATATTTAGAATGCCAAAAGAACGACATTGTTACACTTTCCACAGATGTCATTATAATCCTTTAAACAGCATTCACAGTATTTACAGACATTAATAGAAGTAGGTGCATTCACTGGGTATTTCCCAGTTGTCTGATTTCCAGTGGAAGCCCAAAGAGTTATACAGTATTCTAGGCATTATCTAATGAGTGCTGAGTTTTGAGACATAAGCACTTCCCTCCATCTATTGTCTATTGCCCTGTTGATAACAGCCAGTGATGGTGTGGACTGTCAGTGCTGCCAGGGCATGATGGCTCCTGTCCAGCCTGCTGTCCATCAGACCCCCTAGGCACCTGTCCATAGAGCTGTGCCCCTGCATTCAGGCACCTGTAGTGTTGTAAGGGGCATTTATTCCCCGGCACACAGCCTAATATTTGTCCCTGTTGTATTCCACAAGGTCCTTTTTGGGCCCCTCCTCCAGCTTTCCTGGGTATCTCTGAATGGGACTCCTGTCTTTGAGCAGAGTGAGTGGTCCTCACAACTTGTTGTCACCTGAACACTTGGTAAGACTGGCATCCATCATCTCCTCCACATCTGAAGATGTTAAAGAGTTCAGTCCCTCATAGAGAGCCTGCAGTATTCCCCTGGACACCAGCAAAGCTTGACCCATTAACTGCTATCTTCTGAGCTTGGACATTCTACCTTATTTTCATCCACCCAGCTCAGAAGAAAAAAAAAAAAAGGGGGGGGGGAGTAAAGAGATAAAAACTTTAGAGAGGCTTAATAACACTTTGCTATAACATATTTATAGTTGCCAGATGAGCACTCTCAGAACTAATTTTAACACCTTATCAGAATATATATTTCAACCCAAATTAACCAAAGGCATTAATCTTCTACACATATACATAAACCCAGACTGCAATTCTTTTAACTTTTTTCCTTTATTATGATATAACACTGTTTTTGATATAAAATGCAATAAGACTATTGGTTACACTTTTCCATTTGCACAACAAAGATATTCCATAATTCAAGAGCATTCTAAATATTTTACCTGTAATTTTTAATTAGAAGACCGAAGTATACCTCAGAACATAACCCTGCCTTCAAAGGGGGATGAAATGCACAAGATCACATCTGTAATAGTGAACATACTTGAGAAAGTATGACAACTTTAAAAAAAAATAAAAAGGATGAGCTTTATGCATGTTGTTCTGAAAGCCTAATTAGAACAAGAAACAAAGAAAAATCAAACACTTTTGGTAATCCCTTCTCTCCCCTCTCCCTCCAATTCAAAGCAGCTTCTTTATCCATCCAACATGAGCCTGAAGGACAAGCACACAGCAATTCCTTCTCCTTCATCACTCACAACTCAATAATTGCACAAATCTTGACTCTGCCAACTCAAGATGAAGTTTTCTAGAATAAAGCACGCTCTTCCTTCAGTTGATCACACATCTCCATTTGGGTCCTTCTCATTTCTGCTCTTCTGAGAAGGAGAATATTAGATGATCATTTAATCTCAGATCAGTCATAAATGCGAAGCAGCTATAGCGGTTTAAGACATTGCCACCCCACATCAGTGACTTTAGTCAGGGTCTGGGGCAGGGCAAAGTAGAAGAGATTAGCTCAGTAAGAATTCTGGCACTGAACCGAAGTGAAAGTCTCTGAGTACTTGCTCAGTGACCTGTGATGTCTCAGCTGGGCTCAACAGCAAGCAGAAAGAGGTGGCAATTTCTTCAACTGTGACAGCAGCTTTATGAACACACCCAAGTTTAAGGATATTGTGGACAGGTTCTGGCAAGTACAGCTGCACCGACCTACAATGCTAGAGGAGTAACTACAGGGTAAAAAGATATGAACAGAGGTCAACAGTGGTTTAGGAGATTATTCCAAGAAATGAGTTTGAATCAGCTGAGGACTGTAGTGTGTGCACCATCATGTAAGGAGAAAAGAGACGGCTGGGCATGACCACCCCAATACACTACTACTAAAGGCCTCACAACACTTCTACCAAGGTTTTAAGTCTCACAGCTGGCAAAATTCCTGAAATTTATTGTAACCCTGGTGGGGGTTTTCTTGTTCTATAATCACATTCATATAAACACAAAAGGTTTTTTGAGTTTTGTTTCTTGTGTTTTAGGATCCTTTTTCTGTGAAGTTTTTTTTCTCCCTGGTGGTATTCTCTTCTCTCTCTCAGGCATATTTTGAAAAATAAAATTTTCACCTGAAAAACTCGAGAGCCAAACACCATTAAGCAGAACTAGGTAGTTCATCCTGGGAATGCTCGTTGGAAAGAAATGCATATTTATCTTTGAATTTCTTGTATTGGATTTTTTTATACTCAGAGGTACTTAAAATCACGAATGTTTTTATGGCATACAGAGGTATCTCTTCCAAAGAGTCTTCAGGGACTGGAGAACAGTTATATTGAAAGATGGCAACTGAGACATGGCTGTTTGCAATTGATTTTCATAAGGTTTAGAACACCAGCATGGCAAGACTCTGTAAATGCAACAAAAGGCATAGCACCTAGAGGAGTAGTTCCCTCTCTCTGTGAAATAAAGAAGCTACCCTTAGACCTGATAACAACTAATATGAAATTGCACTCTGAAGTGTAATAAATCCATCCATTAAGAGGGTAAAGAGAGCTCAGATTTCGAAAACTAGGAATGCTCTGTCAGTCTTATGTTGGACAGGATTTGGTTTACTTTTATGACACCACATAAAGAAGTAATAGGTTATAAAGCTTTCAGAGCCCTAACATAGGTGGCAGAGTCTTTATGCCCTCTCTGCTCAAGTGGATGAGAAACAGATGCCACAGCACTTTCCTACACACTCTCCTCTGTGTCAAAAACTGTCAAAGGAGGAGAGGAACAACCTGCTTGCCCACTGCTTTCTAAAGCTGATATATTTGTTTTGGCCACAGCCTGCTCACAGATATAAGACCACAACTGGACACAGATTTTATTTCCAGCAGTAGCTTCTAATCCTTTGCAAGAAGTGAAATTACAGGCACCAAATTTATTCTAGCTGAAAACCGTTTATTAGGAAAGTATGACTTCATACGCAGTTAAATTTTCTTTCAGTCTGACAAAGGTTTCAATCTTCATCTAGCAACTCCTTCACTGGAGGGTAGACTGAAGATTTTACTGAGTTCCATGCTTCAGTTATTGCCAGGAAAGATAAAGGCACACTGGGAGGGCTGTGTCAAGTAGCTGCAGGTGGTCACAAAATTTATGAACAAAAATATTTGATTCTATAAGGAAGCCGCTGATCAGAATTTTTTGCTACTTTTCTGTACTTTTGGAAAGGAGTACATGGAGGAAAACAAAGGTTTTATACTGGTAAAGATGACCTCTCAGCTGTCAAAAAGTGTTTACCTGCTGGATGTTACACTTGTTCAGCACATAGAATGCAATGCTTCCACAGCCCTCACAGTGTTTCTCTGTGTGTGCAGTAAAAGGGGACATGAACATGTCGTACAAAACGTTAAATGACTAAAAATGCCCCAGAAAATTAATGGGAATCAGAGGGAACAGAGTTCTTGATCCACATGAATGTGCACAGCAAAAGTGTAGATAAATTTGGATTAGCAAGCAAAACTGAGCCCTGTTGTTAAATAGCACTTGATTCCATTAGACTGTGTCGGATTGTTAAAAATGCTAACATTATGTGTGACTATTCATTTTCATCACCTGCTCTTGATTAATCCATTCCTAAATGGCATCTGTGGACCCTGCCATCTCATACTACTTAATTAAATTAGCAACACATTTGTCTCCCCCGTTTTCCTATCAAAGGGTTGTGCTCAGGAGAAATAAAACCTTTGTTCACTGCATCTCCGTATAATTTACACTCCTTTTTCCCTTTTTCCTCCAGCTCCTGGCTCAGATGCTAAATTGTAACTGGTAATAGGGAGCTATTAGGTCTAGTGAAGCATGTCAAAGAAGTCAGTAGAAAACCAGACCTGAAAGGAGGCCTCAGATCTCATAAAACAGGGTCAAGATTCTAGATTCAGGATTACATTGTACCAAGTTTCATTCATTTTGCTCTTAAAAAAAAAAAAAAAAAAAAAAAGCAAGCATATTAGCTTCACATATATATATTTGGGTCAGAAAATGGGAGAAAGGATAAAAAGGAAAGAGAAGGAGAGAGAAGAATGCTGAAACAGATAGAAAACCTTTTATTTAGGGGGATTTTTTCCCAAGAAGGTAAAAAATATAATTGTCAATAATAGGCAGCTGTGTCTGAGTAATGGGGCACAGTATTGTGTCTCTATGATAAAGAATTAATATAATTTACAGTGCTATAAAACAGTACTATAAAGTACTATCATGCTGGACAATATGGGATCAGAAAATGTATTCTTTGTGAAAATAAAACATCTACCTTACAATTAACCACGATCTCCGCTCGTGAATTAATACCTTCTATGTAGTTTCCTCCAAACTTTGTTTCTCATCCCAAAAATGAAAAATCCTTTCATCCTCACTGGTCCCTAGGGCAACTTGTGGTTTGTGTTACATGTCAATCAGGCAAGGACAACCTAAATACCAGCAACTGGTTCTTATGTTCTTTTTTTCCAGTGGTTATGAGCAGAGTCTGAGATAGAGAGCCCTTCTGGTCTGGGTTGCAAGTGAACTGCAGAAGTCAGGCTGGCAGGAGTGCACCACAGACTCTGCCATGTTCTTCATCTAGTTGTTCCTTCATTAAAAGTCTTTTTCCATTCTGAGATGGGAGCCCAGGGAGTTGCAGATCTTTCTTCAGCCTTCCTCACCCTCTTGCAAGTAGCTGTCTGCAAGAAAAGGAAGGAGAACCTGACACTGCTGAGAATGAGACACCTTTGTCTCTCTGTGCCACTGTTCCCTGTTTGGAAATTACCCATCCAAGAAGTATAGTGACAAATTCACTCATTTTTGTGAAGCACCCTCAATAGGTGTGAAAATGCAGGGTACTCCATAAAGACAAAAATACATTGAGGAACCTGAGACAGGAATAATAAATCAGATCCTGCAAGACACAGTGCTTTTGCACACTCTCTGCAAAGGTATTCTGAGCCGTTCATTTGGTGTGTGTTCTCCCCTTATACACACAGGTGAGTGAGAGTCCTGACAAAGATGTTTCCAGAAAGCTTTTACTTAGGGAAGTATCAGTGCCAGTGTGCTAGTTTGAAAACAAACCAGTGGGAGGCACCAAGTCAGAATAACAATTTAATGGAAATTAAAGAAAAGGAAAAGAAAGTAAAAGAAAACACTGACAGAGTCGAGATACAACCGGAGTCCCTGTTAGGCAGGGTGGTGGTAGCAGTCCTCTGAAGTGGTGATCCTGTAGTAGAAGGGGTCTGCTCTTCCTCAGAAGGTCCAGTGGTGGCTGTGTAGCTCCTGTCCTCTGGAAATCCAGTGGAAAGAGTATCTCTGGTGTTCAGAGTCCCAGATTATATCCACGATGGGATGCTTGGTTCCTCCCTCTGGGTGGAGCATCTCACAATGGGGTAATGAGTCATGAGGCCAAGTGTTGATTAAGCTCATTAACAGAAGATGGTCCGGAGGGAGTTATCTCTGAGTCATGCAGCAGGACAATGATGGGCAAGATAGTCTGGGGGGAGGAGGCAAGGAAACACTGCCCCACCTGATTTCCACTGCTCATGAGGATGGTAATAGAATACACCTCAACCCAGGACAGCCAGCCAAGTGTGAGACACTGAAGACATCTTCTTTTGTGTTTCAGGTCTCTTCCATCTGCAAATATACTGCAGAGAGATGGCACAAAGCCAGAATACCCAATAAACCTGGTTGAGGTGCTTCATTGGGATGCAGGATCTGCATTTTCCAGTTCCTTATGTTTTTATTAGTTTGGGTCAGGGATGTGAATTTATATCCTTTGAGTATCCCTCAGCCCTGACTTTGTTAGTATCTTCTGCACTTATTTGTGTAATAGAAATATTTACTAGGACTGAAGAGGAACAACGGTCACCATAGAACACTGCTCTAGAAAGTGGGGCTCACATCCTTCTTGAAGACTTCCATATCACAAGTCCATGAAGCACACAGTCTGCTCAGAGCTATGCCTGTCCTTTCTGCTCCATGTGCTTTGAGCACGCCCAAAGGGTAACACCCCACTGGTGAAAGAGCAACTCCCCTAAATAATCCAAGGATGCTGCTTCAAGGCTGAATAATGGGCCAAGGCCAACACTATGAGATTCAATAAGGCAAAGTGCCAGGTCCTGTCCCTGGGTCACAACAACCCCAGGCAGTGCCACAGACTGAGGGCAGTGTCAGGAAAGCTGCACAGTGGAAAAGAACCTGGGCATGTTGGTCACTATCAGCTGAACATGAGCCAGGAGTGTGCTCAGTTGGCCAAGAAGGCCCCTGGTGTCCTGGCCTGTATCAAGACCAGTGTGGCCGGCAAGACGGGTGAAGAGGTTGCACCTGGGCCCCTCACTTAAAGACAGATATTGAGGTGCTGGAGCATGTCCAGAGAAGGGCAAGGAAACTGGTGGAGGGTCTGGAGAATAAGTCCTATGAGGAGAAGCTGAGGGAGCTGGGGGTGTTTAGCCTGGAGAAAAGGAGGCTCAGGAGGGACCTTATCACTCTCTACAACAGCCTGGAAGGAGGGTGCAGCAAGATGGGGCTCAATCTCTTCTCCCAGGAAAGCAGCAACCGACAACAGGAAGTAGCTCAAGCTGCACCAGGTGAGGTTCAGGTTGGACATCAGGAAGAATTTCTTCACTGAAGGGGTGGTCAGGCATTGGAACAGGCTACCCAGGGAAGTAGTAGAGTCATCATCCCTGGAAGTGTTCAACAAATGACTGGATGTGGCACTTAATTCTATGGTTTATTAGGCGTGGTGGTGTTTGGTCAGAGGTTGGACTTGATGATCTTGCAGGTCTTTTCTAATCTCAATGATTCCATAATTCAAAGAAATTCCTGTCAGAACTAAAACCTGACAAGTTCTGCACATCCCAGCCTGTGAGAACACCAGTATTGAGTAGAGGCCTAAAGCATCTCTGTAAATTTGTGGAAAGTGAGTGTCTAAAGTGTGAGACAGAAATGTGTCACAAATATGTAAGCACCTCTCTCATCAAAATGTGAATGGCTTTTTTTGGAGGAGAATTTGGATTCTGAAAAACAATTGATGGTAAGTTCCCTAACCACTACCCCCTCTATCTACTGAATAAAACGAAGACCAAGTGTATTAAAGTAATTTTATAGTGATCATCTAATTAACTGGTCATAATTTATACTCACAGGCAGATGATTTAAATTTTTTCCTGTGAAACCTTGGCCTTAGCATTTCCTATTTCCTGGGTGCTTCATTTTTAACAATTTTTTTTTTTTTTAGTTTGATGATTGCTGAGTGCACAGTGACAAATATACAATGATGTCAATAAAAATCTTGAAGAAAAATACAGAGCTTTCATCAGAACAAAAAAGGGAAGCATCTTTAAAACTTCTATTTTTAAAAATGTGATTAAGTTGCTCCTTTTTGCAAAAGTGCATTTGGTGTTGTTGCAAGTATATGTTTTCCATTTAAATCTTCTCATATTGAGGTGACACGCACAATCAATCTTGCTGATGACATTGTAGCAAAGCAGAAATTATTGATGCTTACTAGCTGCAGGATCATAAATAAGGAAATGGAAATTGATACTTAATTGATAAAGTACTTTCCTTTCCACTTAGTAAGCTTTCTAATTGCTTCATAGAAAGACAAACAACGCTTATGAATGCATGTGGATGAACTCATAGAAATGCAGGGTAAAAAAATCCCAAAACATCAACCAACTTTTCATGTGGTCTTTGTTTTTTAAAAAAATCTCAAAGGGCCTTTCATGTGTACTTTCTCTTCCCTGCACATTAGGATAAATTTCAATTATTTGGCTAAACCATTTTTTATTTAAGTCACTTCTTTTGTTAGTTTATCCTTTATTATGCAAATGTTTGATGCAAAATAAAAGTGCCACATGTTCATCCCGTTTTGAGCTCTACCAAATACTTGGTAGAGATTAAAGCTCCCACTCAGGAAATCATTCCTATTGGGACACTTTTATATTAATGTTAAAAACATGTATATGTGTTATTTTCCTAAGGGTTGAATTTAAACACATGCTTTCTTTAAATGGCATCTACTGTGGAAATACAAGCCTAACTCTGTTACTCGGATTTGATTTTGAAAAGGAAGAATATTAGAGATGAGGATAGTAGCTTTCTAACTAATACTTATAACAAACAATCATAGCCAGGCTACCCTAAAAGGGCAAGTGTCCTCTGACATTACCGAGGGATGGTTCCACTTAGTCACTGAACACATCAGCTGCAGCTGATGGGTTGAGCATGCCTGTTCCTCAGACAGCTGCTAGTGCCTTTCAGGTGAGAGAGGAAACAGAGCATGTGAATGGTGCAGGTCTTTTTCAGAGTAATTTTTATCAGTGCAGTGCTGCCTGATGTATCGACGCATCTTATATTCTCTCCTTAGTTATCAACACTTATTCAAACAGCTTATTAGGAAACAAACAAAAGTTTCTAGACTAAACTAATTTCCAGCTACCACAGAAATTCAAATATGTGTGTGTGAATCTCCTATAGAACAAAGCATCCTGAGAAACAAAATCTGAAACAATATCTAAAAGATCATTACTTCATTACATCTGTAAAAGATTTCACTTCTGTGAAGTCTTCCCCCTGTGTTCAAATGAAAAGATAATAGGTAACAAGTGGTCATTTTTGCTGCTCCCTTGTGGATATGCTGTGGTAGAAGTTAATTCTATTTTTATATCTTCCACTCAAAGAGCATATCTTCATTGGATCAACAGAAGAATTTTTTTATAATTAATATGCTTATCAATCCAAATATAGCATTATAGGTTCATGACAGGAATATGGACTGGAATATGAAATTTTATGAGTTCAGAAATAACCTTCATTAGAAAGATTTCATAGACACATAAACCATCAGGAAGCTGTATCGTGCAGATCTTATCTGTTGTATAATAAATCAAACAGCTTCCCATTAATTTAAATCTTCTATAAGTGTCTTTTGTGATGTTTCATTTCATATATTGTTGGATTGATTTGAAAATTAAGAGACAGTGATAGATTTTTAGTTTTTATCGTTAAGGCAGAGTTAAAATATCATAAAATCAACATTAATTAAAATTTATCATCACATTCTTCCATTCAGAAAAATAGCAGGATTTTGAACATAGGAAAGCAATTCAAAACCCTAATGCAAAACACTCTGATCATGACACAGACAGTTATAAAATGAAGGAAAGTGTAAATCAGAGACAAAGGAAAGCTACGGAAGAGTAAAAGCTAATAACGGTTTTCATAAGAAATCATGATTTCTTAGGAAAAAACCAGAAAATATTGTGCACTATTGTCAACTGCACTATTTATTATTTTATTTTCTCATGAAGAAAGAGGAATTATTTTAGTGAAAGATCTATTTTAGAGAGGAAAAACATAGTAGCTTAATAAAAATGTATATTAGTAGACAGGCACAACTGTAAGCAGGTCATGTCACAGATATATATATATGTATATATATATATATATATATGGGTAAGTTTGAAAACTATTTTTTCCTGTGAAAGGTTATTTAAAGTATTAGGAGATTCTCTAAAGCCAAGGGTCCTTTGTCTGCTGGAAATTATGGAAAACTGCCATGTTTAGTTTAACAAGCTATTTCTGGGTAATACAACTTTACTGGCAAAGTTAACAAATTATATTAAGTGCAGTTCCCATGTCATATTCTCAGGTGGTAAAAATCATTCTAGATCTACTACTTTGATAGTACTTCACTGAACAGCTAGGACTAGAGGCATGCACAAAATGCAGTTTTACTGGATATTTCTGGTCTTGTGAGCCTGTGTTTGCCTTACATAAATAAGAAAACTATTGCCTGCCTCTTGGCAGGAGGATTGTGAAGAGCAGGGATGTGCTGTGCGCAACCCTACCTTGACTATGAGAGGATGCAGAGCATGAAGCAGCTACAGCCACATTGACCTTCCCAGGAAGTCAACAACTGCCTAGGACACCGCATGCATAAGTGATGGCATGTAAACATACCTCTCTCTCTTTCAAACTGGTTATGCTGGTATTTTTGCTAAAGTCACTCAAAACCCAAATTTTTTATTATCTATCCTATTGATCTCAATACACAGCATGCTGTGATGTGATGTTGTGTGTCTGTATGTATTTCCCAGCATTGAAATTTCCCAGTTGGGAAGCATTCTGTGTTTCCAATAAAATCTTGTTTTATCATGTGTTCTTTTACAGCTTGTAAACTCTAGCCTTCCAGTTTTTCTTGGGGTGCAGCTTGCTGATTGCTGCTTTACTTTGTGGATTGTTTAAATTGCAGTTACATGGCAACAAAATGTTCATATTTGGACACAAGTAGGCCTAAGAAAGGCCTCAGAAAATGGTGTTTCTTTACAGCTTTCACAGGCTGAGTCCCAAAGTTATCCCTGCCTTTTCTACACTTCAGCATCCTCTGAAGATCATGTGAGATGCTATGTACTTTCCATGCGTTAATCAAGATTATCTCTCCCTCCCTCAGTGGATGTGAGCTCAGCCACGCACTCAACAGTAACAGCCAAGCTGCAGGAGCAGTAGTCTCCCAGGCCTCCTGGTCATCCAACTCAAAACCTGGTTTTGAGCATCCATACCAGAGGTCTAACCAGCCTATGCACCCTTTCCAACTGTCCACACAAATACCTT
Organism: Aphelocoma coerulescens; assembly: GCF_041296385.1. Taxonomy (NCBI): domain Eukaryota; kingdom Metazoa; phylum Chordata; class Aves; order Passeriformes; family Corvidae; genus Aphelocoma; species Aphelocoma coerulescens. Next base: position 102,084,076 of record NC_091015.1, on the reverse strand, counting down.
CTCATGTACTGTGGGGGAAGGAGAGAAGGGAAGAGAGAAGAAGAAGGAAGACAAGGAAGTGGACTGCCCCCAGCTTTCATCTCAAAATGGAGATAGGACACAACCTTGGATTGCACCTAGGATTTGCAGGTAAGACACAATCAATATGGAGCACTATCTCTGAAGACCTGGCACTGAACGACAAGTCATTAAATAATTTAGGTTGGACTGGACCCCTGATCAACACACAAGGAAATGGCTCAAACTGAGCTCAAGAGTGAGTAAAATACTCTCCTGTGTCACTGGATCCTACAGCTCTTGTCATTATATCTGGCAGCAGTTTCTTTCACCTTTAGATCATGGGGTAAACCACATAGTGGAGATTGCTCACAGGTACAGCAGTACTTGCTTTTCATAATTTTTGGTCTGGAATGATCTTCTCTGAGGATGGAAACAGAAAGGACATTTGGCTCAAAACTAATCAGCACTTTGCATCAGAATGACAGTGATGCCATTTCTGATTTTATGTTTTTAGAGGGCCAGCTCAGCACATAGGGCTTTGATCTTGAACATCTTTGGTGATGGTAGCCTAACCAATTCCTGAAGTAATCATTTTGCAAAGCTGAATCATTTAAATTTCCAAATTACAGAGTTCAAGAAGCATTTGGACAATGCTCTCAGGCACATCATGTGACTCTTGGGAATGGTGCTGTGCAGGGCTGGGAGTTGGACTCAATTATCCTTGTGGGTCCCTTGTAATTCAGCTTATTCTGTGATTCTGTGATTAAATTTTCACAAACAGGATTCATGTCCTATAATACTATCCAAGATCACATCTAAACTGTTATCTTGAATAGGTTGTGATTTTACTACTTTTGATGGGTGAAAAAATATTTTCAGGAAATTTGTTTTTTTTCTGTTAATGAAAATTTCTTTATTTGATTTGCAAAAGAACGTGAATATTCTCAAATTATATGAATGTGGGGAAAAAAAATTAAAGATTTCATGCATGAGATTTGTGTGTAAACTTTTGTTTGGAGACCTTTTGTGCTATGCACAGCAAGCATAAAGCAAAAAATCCTTGTTCTGAGAAGTTTATTCTCTAAATAGACAAAAAAGTAAAAGCAGCAGAAAATAGCAAGTATATTCCATTATATCTTTGGGGGATGGAGGCAGGCATGTCAAAGAGCTAGGAGGTTACCTGGGGATATATGAAAAGAATAAAGGAAGAAAGAATATTGAATTTGAGGCAGTTAGACGAGAAGAATGACAAAAGAAACAGGTAAGAATAAACACTGAACGTAATTGACTACGAAAAAAGAGGAAAGTCAGAAAAAGCAGAGACACAAGAAAATGGCCAGATTGTAAATAATCTCTGAATGTAAGAAAGCTCAAACTTTGGATGCAGCTGCTCTCACTGACTGGGGTTTCTGACTCTATTTTTTTACCTGAGAGATAAATGGTGAAAGGTAGAGAACAGAAGAGGAAAGTACTAGTCTCAGTGTGTTAGCGTTATTCCAATGCCATGATGATGAAATCCTGGAACCACGGAGAAACACGAAAAACACCTGGGATCCAAAACCAGACTAAGAACAATCAAACTCCCCCATTTCCTACCTGGATAAATGGAGCTAAATTTTCAGAAGCAACTGTAAGTATTCATACATAGAATAGCTCTTTTCTGTTCTCTGTGTAAAGAAATCCACTATTAATCCGCAGACTATATTTGCATATATGAGTTACATGCATCCCGAATGAAAATGCAGTTTGTATATGGGTTACATAGCCTTCTGAATATGCACCAATTTGGATAAGACAAATTGCACACACACAGTTTTAGATACTGCTTAGAGGCACCCTTGAAAGGCACCCTTGATTCAAAAGCTATTAGCTACTCATCTTAAATCTCACAAGTCATGCAGGATTAGTCCTAGTATTATTAATGCAGAGAACAAAGTGATTGGAGATTCAAAAGTCATTTTAGATGAATTTAGTAAATTTTATAGCAATCTTTTCACATCAAAGGGTTAAGAGGATAATGGTTATGAATATACTCCTTGATGTTTAAAGGATCCTTCAATTCCACCTGAGGACAGCATTGGTCTGGAATAATCTATTACCCATAATCAGATGGAGCATGCAATTTATTTTGGGTGAAATTCTCCTCATCTGCATAATTGGTCTTTATGTACAGGAACTTTAGGGAAGGGAAATTCATCTTACCTACTTGGGGTCAGGATGCATCATATGACCCTTTGCAAAAATGCTGCAAACATAACTAATGCTGAGGGAAGGGGAAGGGGAAGGGGAAGGGGAAGGGGAAGGGGAAGGGGAAGGGGAAGGGGAAGGGAAGGGAAGGGAAGGGAAGGGAAGGGAAGGGAAGGGAAGGGAAGGGAAGGGAAGGGAAGGGAAGGGAAGGGAAGGGAAGGGAAGGGAAGGGAAGGGAAGGGAAGGGAAGGGAAGGGAAGGGAAGGGAAGGGAAGGGAAGGGAAGGGAAGGGAAGGGAAGGGAAGGGAAGGGAAGGGAAGGGATATATACAGGTGCAAGGAGGAGAGGAGAGGAGAGGAGAGGAGAGGAGAGGAGAGGAGAGGAGAGGAGAGGAGAGGAGAGGAGAGGAGAGGAGAGGAGAGGAGAGGAGAGGAGAGGAGAGGAGAGGAGAGGAGAGGAGAGGAGAGGAGAGGAGAGGAGAGGAGAGGAGAGGAGAGGAGAGGAGAGGAGAGGAGAGGAGAGGAGAGGAGAGGAGAGGAGAGGAGAGGAGAGGAGAGGAGAGGAGAGGAGAGGAGAGGAGAGGAGAGGAGAGGAGAGGAGAGGAGAGGAGAGGAGAGGAGAGGAGAGGAGAGGAGAGGAGAGGAGAGGAGAGGAGAGGAGAGGAGAGGAGAGGAGAGGAGAGGAGAGGAGAGGAGAGGAGAGGGGAGGGAAATTTTTTCCATCATGATCCACATTCACCTATCAACATCTAAGATTTATCACACAATATCAGTGCATTTGCCCCTCAATGTTATCTGTAAAGGGAGTGTATATGTTTAAAAAATGATGGTACATAACCTTTATATTGAAAAACCTCCAGATTCTTTGCTTTTGAATCACTGCAATTTTAAAAATTATGTTTATTTATATTCCATGTGGTGTGTTTGCATGTAAATTTTTTCTCCAAGTTTTTAAACCAAAAGAGGACTCACCTATTTTGTAATTCCTATTTTAGACAATTAAGTATCAGACATTTGTATTGGAGTATTGAATCCTGTGTTACATCTGCATAACTGCAGTGTAATTATACTCTAATTACATTGTAGTTCAAGTTCTGAACTGTTAAGATATATAGATACAGATATAGATATAGATATAGATATAGATATAGATATAGATATAGTAGATATAGATATAGACATAGACATAGATATAAATATATAATTTCCACTTAAGAATATAACTGGAAAAATCTCTTTGTCTTTTTTAATTTCAGATAATCACATTAAATTTTGTTTTATTATTTTTGGCACAAGAATTTTTCAGAAGATACTAAAATCAGACATTTAGGTAGCAGGCTGAGTTTGTTTTCACATATACTTTTTAGTTCCTTTCCACTAGTTTCTTACGGTTCTTTTTTGCAGCTTGTATACTTATGTGTGCTTCCTTTTGTAGCCCACCTGTACTTTGTTTCCAAGCAAACTTCCATGTCTGTGTAAAACCTTGTCAAGAGTCATCAATCTACATGTCTCTTCAGTAGGGAAAAAAGTAATTTGTATTCTTTCTCCCCTTTTTTATTGGTACTTTGGAGAGTGAAACTACGTTTTTATATTTTGCACCTGTATATATGTGCCACTACATATGAAGGTGAGCAATTCTAGTATGAAAGTCTAAACATTATGCAGCTCCACCTAGCTTCCTCAGGATGGAACAGTGAGTGATGACTTCCTGGAACCTTATCTGAGAATAGTTATCAAGCCTTATCTGAAAATAAGTTTATAAATAATGAAATCAAAGATCCCAAGGGCATTTATATCCTGGCTTCCAAGGATAAGGGATAGGTCCCTAATAAAGAGAGAGAAGTGACAATGCCAGAACACTACATATTTGTTTTCCAGCCGGCACAGCAAGCAAGCACATGTGGCCATGTGGATTGTGTTTAGGACTCCAAAGAAGCCTCTTTTTGAACCACTTTTGTGGTAAATATATGTGATTAATTTCCAGATCAAGTATTTTAATTGCAAGGGAAGGAACAGGATGTTGAATGGTAATATCTAAATGAACATACGCAGGTTTTTGAGGAATCCCTGATATGTTTCATCTGTGATGGCATAAAACAATCTCAGTACTGCCATGCTCCTAGCATGGTCAAGCATGAAAATGCACATCTGCTTCACTCATTTTTTTTAACTTTATTGTGGTTTCTTCACTTTTTGTTATATTTGCTACAACATACTGATTTTAATTTTCCTGTGCGGCTTTTCATAATTTTTTGAAATACATGTTTATTAAATTAATAGTATTGTCCTTGAATTTATTGTAAAATCCACATGTACATGGATCATATGAATTTTTACCTTCCATCATCCAAATCTTTCAATTTTTAGATGAGTTGAAATATTACTTATAGTCCTCAAAGAATGTTTTCAAAAATCATGTCTCCCAAGAGGAAGCCTGAAAACTGCAGATACTTCCTATTTGTATTATTTTTCAACAACCTTTTTTTTTCCCATTGGAATTGGGTTGATGAGGAAACAATGTCATTAGCTCCCTTGTGCAAAACTTTGCTAGAAGTGAAGCTTCCTTCTTAGTTTGTGTTCCGCCACTTCTCCAAATAGTCACTGCATATGGGTAGAGAACAAGAAATGGATTCCTCTGAAGTGTTAGAATATTTCATATCTAGTTCAAAAAAAAATCCCATCTGCTTGGAGCTTCCACTAGAACCCAATTCTCAATAAATTACCTCATTATGTTTGTGTTGAACATCAGAAAAACTATATGACTATTTACAGAGCTGCTGGGAATCATTGACCACACTGTAAAATGCAAATGAGATTTGCAAAGTAGCAGCATTGTAAGTTCAGGGTAGTCGAGCTCTAGCTAATGAATTCAGAGTCTCTGACTCCAAAACAACAGGAGGACACAAAATAAGGTCAACTTATTAAAAATCCACAGAAGTTGCTGTCACTACCACCCCATCAGTCCATTTCCCTTTCTATTTAAAAGGGATTTTAGTTTTCAGCCATATGAGATGTCTTCCTGGGCTTTTGTGGTGCCTTGGGCTTTGATGATTAGGGAAATAATCATCTTGTAAAGTGCTAGAGATAAGGAAGATATTTAAATACTGGTTTCCTTCTTTGTTTACCTCTGCAAAAAGCTGAGGGACCAAACAGCTGAGGGAAACATTTTGCAAGCTTTTCAAATTTGCACAGTAAATTCAACAGTGTTGCTGTGAATGTTATCACTGAGTTTTGTATTCATGCTTGATTCTTTACCAAATTAGCTCTTCTGTGAGTAAATATATCTTTCTCAGTTGCACTCCTCAGTCTATGTCCTGAAAGTAACAAAACTGATGGAGTATGTTCCAGATATGCAAACCAATTAGCCTACATAGCTACAACAAAATCTCAATAAAATAAGTGGGCTTAAAAGAATCAGATATTGAATCCAGGTTATGTAATTTTCTTTGCAACATTGTATGCCAACTATAAAATCTTACATTATTTTATGAACAGTTACATCATCAATCTTCTATGCTGCAGTGGAAATTTGTGGACAGCTGAAAGCATATTTGAAAAAAAAACAATGCAATGAAAAGAATACCAGCACTCTTACCCACACTATCTCTAATTTTCAATTTGCAATCTTTTCACGTCTGGTTTATTTAGTAACTGAATTAAGATTTGAAGAAAAAAAAACCCCACACAGATTAATACATAATTTAGTAGTAATAATATTTTCACTCTATTTTTCAAAATAATAATAATAATAATGAGTACACAATCCTTGCATTATGACAATACCATCAAAGTTTGAATAATTATGTGTAGATTATATTCATACACATAGAAAAAGATAAAAGAAACATTATATCAATAGGTAGGTGTACTGATGTGTATTATATATGTTTATATATATATATATATATATATATATATATATGATGTGTATTATATATTATATGCTTGGGAGAAAAGAAAGCAATAAAATAAAAAATTTAATCCATTATGGCTTCAGTTTTTACAGATCCCCAAAACATTATACACAGACCTTTTTGACACCACAAGCTTGGATTTTCTTTCCAAATTCTGCGTAGATCTTTTAACTAAAAATGCTCTGTTCCAGAAGAATGCAGCCTCTCTCTTCAAACTAAATATTTTGATAGGTTTGTTGCTAGTATGTATAACTCCTGCTACTTTTTGTATATTGTGCTATCAGTTTATATTTGTACAATTTCAGTATTAGTTTTACAATTACAATATATTATGAAAAACATATGATGCCTTTTTTTTTTTTTTTTTTTAAATAAACAGTCATCATGGCATTCACATGATACTACCTGTACAGAAAAAATAAATAATTTCATGCACAGCACTTTCATGACATGGGTCTTCTAACTTCATTGACTTTAGGACCCAAGGGAAGCCCAGGCACAATTGTCAATAGACCTCCTTGAAATAAAAACATCATTTTTCCTTCTGCCCATTGCAAGGAAGACTGAAACTGCCACTGATAATTAATCCACTGAGAGAAATCAATATTGCAACCGGTTGGAGATGAAACAACCCATAGCAAAATAAACTTTTGCCATGACAGTGCAGCAGTTCTTCGAAGCATACTCTGTCTGTGGGCAGATGTGGAATCGTAATAAATGATTGCAAAGAACTGCAAACCAGTCATATCAAACAGTTGTATTTTGTGCCATAAAATGCAGTTATTGTTCTTGTCCGTGCTGGCTTGCTTTTCAAGACATGGTAATGGCCCTCTATTTGTAAGGTCTGAAAATTCTGTGAGAAAAAGAGGAAGAAGACAGGACAGTTTGCAAACAGCCAGCACTGGAAACTGACTGTAAGAAAAAATAGCAGTGCTGTATTGCATTCTGGTTATACCAGTTCTTGAACTAGACTGCAACACAGGAAGTTAGATTTTGTTTGGAAACTCTAGATTTTGAGTGAACTGGTCAACATTTACATATTTGTTTATTTCAACTCCCAAGTGAAGGCCGAAATATTTCTTGTAGAGAAGATTTTAGGTATGGATTAGAATTTTAAAGAATTGAAGAGTAGCTGTTTTAATATAGACCTTTGATTGAAGACAAAACACTTAGATAAAATCAGTTAAAATAATAACTAGCTCTGTGACACTGCCTGTGGAAATCAAGCCTATAGCTGTTCTGGGAGTGGCATTTAGCAGGAAATACCATGGCAGTCAATGACAGAATTCACTGATGAGGTCTCCTAGCAGCCCTCCTCCAGAAGTCCTTCAAAGGGCCTCCAGAAGCATTTCAATTGGCCTTCAAAAGTGACTTTAGGGCCAAATGGCCACTGTTTGATCCTGTGGTCACAGCCCAGGTGGTCAGTGAACACAGAATGATTTATGTTCCTTTGTACAAAAGGCTGTTGCATTTTATCCCTTGTATGAACCTAACAGGTTGATTTAGCTGATGCATAGCTTCCAGAAAGGCAGCCAGAGTGGGGTTGCCTGCTATTTCCTTTGACAGCTTTTATCAATGGTATAAAGATATGCACCTTATTTCAATTTATAGACATTGGTTTGGGACATTTAGGATATTCCACAGCAGTATTTAATTTCCTTTATCACTCCCTTCCTCATCATAATACCTGGTCTAGGTTGCTTGCTGTAACCATTTTATCTACTTATCCCTTGGGATTGGGGTCCTTCTAATTGGATTGCAGCTGAATTTTGGCTGACCTAAATAAGGCATATACCATCACTGACAATACCATTTTAACAGCTTACTATATTATTCTTTATATTATTCACATCTTGAAAATACAATGAAGGTATACCAAATCATAATTCATCCATTTGTTTTTTCTGAAACACTTTGTGGGTTTGTTTTGTTTGTTTTCATTTTGGTGGTATTTTTGTTTGGTTGGTTTTTTTTCTGCTTGGAATTTTTTGTAATTTTTTTTTTTTTTTTTTTTTTTAAGCACCATTTACTGCTGGCTGGGTCATTCTACTTGTCTGTATTGAATCTAAAGAGGTCTTTGATATCCAAGGAACTATCCTCTTCTGTCTCAATGATTATGCTGCCATAAGGAGTTTCAAAACAGAGTTACCATCCACTGTTTGTAAATTCTTTGATGTAGAAATAGATTGTTTTAATTCCTAAAAATTCAACCAACAACATTTTTTTAGACTTAATACATGTCTTCACACACAAATATGCAGCATGCAAACGTGCATGCACATACATATATGTTGTAATTTTATTTAAGTCTATCAAACTAATACTTCTAGCAGCCTCTGATAGGCTCATCCTAAATCTTCCTTGCCTGCACAAGGAGCTGCATGGGTGGCCCAAGGCAGCCACACCCTCAGGACAACCAGCTCCATATCTCCTCTCAGCAGCAAAGAGAATCCTGTCTCCACACTGAAGCAGCTTCTAAGAAAATGAGAAAGGAGTAAAACATGATTGGGAAAAATCATTAAATCATTTGCCTGAGTTTGAAAATAAGGCAGGAATGTTGCAAAGAGTGGTTTGTTGTTTTGGTTTTTTTTCCCTGAGAATGAACAAGTAATGTAACTCCACTTTCCAACTAGAGCTGTACATTGAGTAGTGTCCAGCCAGCATTAGAGGCCAGAAAATACTTCTGTAAGTTATTTGGAGGTCAGAGTTATCCTTTTTCTTTATACATGTTTTCTCATAAGGTGCTCCATTCTCTTATCAGCTCAGGGAGAGATTTCTCTTCAGTCAGCAGCAAGGCAGAAGAGTCCTTACAACAAGCTTGCAAGATGTTCGAAAACAAAGCATCACTGATAAAGGCTAGTCTGCTTTGGTTTTCATTGAAGTTTCAGTTCCACATCAACATCCCATTCTGATTTTAGCCCATTCTGGGCTAAAACAAACTTTTCAGTCTCCCCTCTGCCTCCAGTTGCATGTTTGATCTCTGGGGAGAATACAGCTGAGCTCTTCAGGCATGGAAGAGTCTATGCCACTAGCCTCAAAGCAGGTGCTGTCAGAAGACAAGCTCAAGTACATCACAGGAGATACTTGGAACATCTGAGAATGTGTGTGTCTGTATGTGTGTATTTATCTGTACATGCAAATTTTGGTATATAACCCATGTGATCTGGCATCTGATGGCACAGATTTTAAAATTGTTTTTACAAAACCTTTGTGAGTCAGGTATTTTTATATACAGTTTTTATAGGAACAAACCTAAATGCAGCAAAGCAGGGAAGTCACCTTCAAGGAGATAACAGGGTGCAGAGCTCTGAGTCTTGTGACTCCCACCCCCCATTCTATTAAAAGCAACGTTTTAGTAATGGCAAGACAAACAGGAATGTTTCTCTAGAGAGAATTTTCTAGTGTTATGTTGTCCTAGTGTTGTTCTAGTGTTGTATTTTTTAACCTCTCCAGTCCTTTGGAGAAACTGCAATTTGGGGTTGGGTTTTATAGAAGCCCACACACTCATGGAAACAGACTAATGATGTTTCTTACCTGTAGATAGCCTGAGTCTGGGCATAATTCATTACTTGCAGTTCCTCTGCTTGGGGAACGCTAGTGGAAAAGATTTTACAACCTCACAGCAAACATCTCTGTTCATTAGAGTTGAAATTCAGAAATCAGCCTTATGATTCCTCCCGTCAGTCTCAGATAGAGGGGAGTTTTCCCCAGAGGGGACACTAGATTGAAACTGGTTTGGAATCTCCCTTTAGGAAAGGAGAGTGTGTGCTCCTTTCTGACCACAAGTTACCCTTCTCCTATCAATCCTGCTGCCCCACTCCACTCAGTTGCTCTTGTCGCCCCCTTTATTTACAACTTGTCAGCTTTCCTGATTCCAGGTATCATTTCCTTGATAAATATTCATTATGTCCCATGATTTCTGTTCTCTATCTTACAAACACAGTATAAAAAGGCTTTTTCCTTGGGCTGCAGACACTAAAGTAGCGTTTCAAGCTCATTAGTCCCACTACAAGAGAATATTTGTCTGCAGAATTGGCCCTATGGATGGGCAAACTAGGTACTTGCCTGAGGAGCCAAATTTTGGAGGAAAAGGGTGGCTCACAGGAGCTGCTGCACACTGAGCACTTGCTGTCAGTGCTTTTTCTGTTCAAATGAATCACCACTGGGCATTGTGACTAGAGGAGGAGTAGAGACTTACAGGTTTTGAGTCTTGGTTGAACATTCTGAGCTCATCTTCCCCCTCTAGGATGCAGGAAGCTTGACTTGGCCCTTAATCCCAGCAGGTTTGGCCACATGCTGTTGAAGGAAGCACATGGTGCCGGGCAGTTGCAGGCGGCCCAAGCAAAGGTTGTAGCGATACAGCTATGGGACAAGTAGAGAAATCAAGCCTTTAAACCACAGGGCAGGCCCCATTTATCTGACAGGGAAGCACGGGCAAATGTGGGATCATGCTCAGCACTGGCACTGAGAAGCTGCAGCAGGATGCCCAGGTGGGATGCTCTCTCCTCTCTGAGCACAGTGGCAGCTCGATCCGCCTTGTTTCTGGCCTGAAGTACATCTGCTAACCCACCACATTCCCAACTCCATGTGTTGACCTGAGGAGGTTTGATGAGAAGGACTGATTTCAAGAATAGATGGCCTGTGTGGCTGATTTATTTCTGCTGAAGCAGACTACCAGATCCTCTGAAGCTGTCTCAATTACCTCTATGTAAAGGCTGTTATTCTTCTCCTACAAGTAGTAGTCATGTTTGAGTGGCCCGATTTGTGCAGATTTGGCCTGCCTTGTCCACTTAAAAGACTATTAATCACCGCTCCAGTTTATAAATCAAGGAGGCCAAGTTGCTGAGAGCAATTGAGAGGCTGAGGCTCCGCAGAAGCACTTAACCAATTCCCAGACCCAAGCTTAGCATTTCTTCTTCCCCGCCTTAAGTCGTCAGACAATTCATCATCCTTCTCCCATTGAGGCAGAATGAGCCTGACAGAAGAATGCCTGAAAGCTAATCAATATGATCAGCTTCAGGGGGAGAGCACATCAAAAAATTTTTTTTGGTTTCTAAGTTTTTTAAATAAACACAACCTCTTCGCTTTAAGATTTGATAGTTTGAATTTATGGAAGACAAAACCAAAAAACAAAGTGCAAACAAAAAAAAGATGCTGCAACAGGGGAAAAACATACCACAGACACCCTTTTGCAGTAGCTGTCTGTGATGAATAAAATGTCAGGCAAGGAATAGGACTATTATGATTGTGGATTATCAGTTTTGGGTACTACAGTCACACAAGATCGCTTTTCTTTTACAGCAGTGTCAAGTGCAATTGGCAGGCCAGAAGTCACAAGGAGGTCTGCTCCTACTAAATAAACATCAGCCTGTTCTGTGCTTGCATGTGGACTAATGAGGTTATGATAGAAAATGGATCTGCTTTGTAATAAGGCAGAGTGAGGGAACTTGAACAGGAGGTTTGTTTCCCTATTCTGTGATAAGTTGCTTTTACATATTTCAAGCACAGCCTTTTTTTTGGAAAGAGAGAAAACATAAATTGTTCATTGTACAGGGGAAAGCATGAGTGACAACTGTAAGTGGAATAGACAGTTTCCATTACCCCCTCACACTTGCTGAAGAATAATTTGCAAAGGCTGGGTAAATTGTGTTTTAAGAAGTGTAATGACGTGTAATAATTTCCTGTCAGCATGTCAGTTACAAGCAGAGTGAGTTCGATAATTTTGGGATAGGAGATAGAAAGAATTGAGGATGGGGGGGAGGGAAGACAGAAGAAGTGGGAAGGTCTTTTAGGATCGCTGGCTCCAGAAACTAATGAAAGCATAATTGTAAAAAAAAAATAACAGGTGGAGTGCTAGATAAAAGCAAGAGCTGTGCAGCAACCCGCCCAGATACTAATTCCCATTTGCTTTCCCATTAATCTTGCATAAAGATTCCAGGTCACAGGTCCAGCTACAGGGAGTATTAAGCAATTTAGTAGGATGGAAAATGGCTCAGAAATCAGAAAATGGATGATCAGAAAAATTTCCTTTTCTTGTCCTGCAAAAGGCATCTGTAGCATAATGCAGAAAAATGTTTCTGCTCTCAGTGTCGCTGAGAAAGGGAAAAAAGCCCAAAGAAATATGGAAAGAAAAAGGAAAAAAAAAAAAAAAAGAAATAGTTGGGATGTATTTGACTGCCTACTTGTCTTTGAGAATGCACAGTGTGGTAGAGATCAGTAAATGCCACAGCTTATAGATCAACCTAAGATGAATGAGCCAGTTATTTTCACACTGTTTCACCCCTTCTTTTCATTTTTATCTTAAAGACAATATTGTCTGAGATTTATTATTTATTAATTTTGTTATTTTATCATGCTGGCACTTCTGTCAGGAGCATAATATTTACTTTAATCCAGCCGTGGTTGAATCAAATTTCTACTCTCCATTATACATATATGCACCTAGTTAGTCTGCTGAGCTCATGACACTTATTACTGATTTGCACTGTTGAAAAAGTAAAGGAAATTTGACCCTCAACGTGCAAATCTTGTATTATCCACCCCAACTTCTTGATAGACCATGATTTCCCTTTCCAGTACATATGGTTTTCCAGAACCATCTCTTAAACAGGACTGTTTCTACAATTTCTTCGTTTTTGGTGGTGGATTGGGTGTAAAGTAGATATTATTCTTAGAGAAGCTAATGTAATATTTAATATAGCAATTGATAGCATTTTCCTAACAATCTATTTCTCTTCTCGTTGTCTTAATGGTGGTCTTGCACAACTTCCACTGCTCACTGAAATTTAAGCTTTTAGAGGATAGAGTACTTTCAGCCTTAAATGTGCCTTAGAGTGAAGTCTTCCTTATATCAAATGTTGGATTCACTGGTTAAAATAGAACATTTACCTCTGGATATGCAGCAAGGTAAGAGAGTCTTTTGTTTTAATTTATGCCACTTTGTAAAACAGATATTAAAATGCTCTGGGTTTGGTAGTTTTGTTTTAGGTGGTTTGGGTTTTTTCTCCATAAAATATTAATTTGGAGGCCTCCAAATAGGTTCAAATGGAAATTTCACATCCATTTCTGGGGTTTTTTTTCTTTTTTAATGTTTAAGAAGATGCATAGGTAGTCACATCTTGTACTGAGTATGGAACCACTCAGCACATTGCTGCATGCTGACTTAGAGAAAGAACCTGACATATCTTAATTGTGTGACAGTGCATTTGTCACCACTAATTTTGAAACTGATTGCATTGGAATAGTTAGGTTATGAATGCAAACAAATGCCAGACAGCTGGAAGAGTGTGATAAGTCTTGTTTGTCTTCAAGGTGTGCCACTGAAGTAGTCTCCTCAGACTGCGGCTTTCCTTTCCTTTCCTTACACTCAACTAGCATCATCTTAAAAAAAACAAAAAACAAAAAACAAAACAACAAAACAGAGAAAGCTGTTTTAAATAAAGTTACAAAACAACACAGACACAAAATAATCATTGTCATTATGTTACACATCATACCAGATAAAAACATATTACAAAGGTCACAGCACAAGTAATAGCTCTCAAGAGGTAGTTTCAACGAAGAACAGCTTTTACATGAGTGTTTTTCTGTAAGAATCTTCAAGAATCATCATTTCATTTCCAATCCTTCAGAATTCTATCAATAACCATTTGGTTTCTCGACCCAAGTTTCCTTTACAGCAGCGCAATCAAAGCTATATGTACTGTTGTTAGGCATAAGTCATGGAAGTTAAACCTCCAGAAGGAGACATCATATTCTACTGAGGAACTCCAAGAAACATGTGGGGATTTGGACTGAGAAGCAACCAAACATGAACTACCAGTAAAGTGTAATGGCAAACAGCATATAAATAGGGAGAGGGGTGGCGGGGATGCGTGTACGCCCAAGCAGGGGACACCTAAAGGAGCCAGGAGACTCTTTCACTTCTCTGAAGAGCTGCACTAAAGCAGTGCTGAATCATTGCAAATTGTCATGTCCCTCCTTTTGGAAGGATGTTGAAGATACTGTGAGGTTACAGAAAGTAACAATAGAAATGATCCATATGCTGTATAAACTGCCATGTGGTAAAACATTAAAGGAAATCAAGCGGTTTGGCTTATCAGAAGAAAAACGAAAAAATAAAAGCTCAAGGGGGCTTAATTATAGTTGTGTAAGTACTGGTGCACTGAAGTGGCTTCTCATCTACTAAAGAAAGCATAAAAAGAATCAACAGCCATAAGCTAAAGAAGACAGATAAACTCATATTTAGTATTAAGTTATGCTTTTACAGCGACACTAGCTACCAAGGGAAGTGGTGGATTCTCCACAACTTAATATACCCAAAGCATGGTCTGGAAGTCTGCCTGGAAGATATGCTTTCGTCAAACATAAATCACTGAGCTCAGGAAATAAATCTATATGATCTAATGGTTTTTTCTAGCCCTTAGATCCCATGTATTTATAAAATGTGGTATAGATTAAAATTTAACTAATAGCTTAGAGACTTTCTTTGGTTTCTGTTAAATTATTGTCTGTTTTTAAATACTTAGTGGGTATCACGGCCTGTCTCTGTTTTCCCTAAGAGTCTGGCGTCAATTCAGAAGTATTTCTCTTTAGAGGATAATTTTAAAGGCAGCTAAAGCCATACTACTCACAGATGGTCATACTGGACTGAAGAGCAGTCCAGAAAAAAATGTATGTTTCATATTAGGATATCTCCCTAAGCTGAACAAAAAAAGAGTTTGAAGCAAGGGTATGTGTTTTGAAGTTTATGCTCTTCCACAGGTTACAGAATTTATTTCAAACAAGGGCAAGAAAAGTTCCAAAGGTTATTTTTAATTCCTTTTCCTCTTTACCTAGAACTTGTTGAAAAATAATTCTTCAAGAGTATTTTTTTCTTTTACAAAGAGCTATCGATGGACCTCCCTTTAATCAATAAGGAGATAAACACACCAATATTTAAATGTCTGAAGTTTCCACTGCTGTAATATGTAATCATGAACTAAGAGGTTTGGAAAATTTCACCCTCATGTCCTCAAAGTGGCTATCATTTTCAATTAGGACAATAATATACATTATTAAATATTCTTAAAAGAAAACTAAGTATGAATGTGATCACTGAAAAATCATTATTTCAATCTGAGAGATATAAGGAATCAAAATACAAATACAAATCACAGATAAGTGGAGAAACTAGCAAGTTATTAGTATTTTCTGTCATTCCCCAATTTCCCTCCTTTTAATATTGCTATTGTTACTGCTGTGGTTCTCACTTGTGACTGTAATTAGAATCTGCCAGGCATTCTTCAGATACAAAGGAAGGTGTAGATTCTGTTTGGAAGTGCATATTAATGATCATTGTGTTTCATATTGTTTCCATTTTTAAGAATATCTAAACAACGAAACTTTAAAATGTTTTCACTTATATGTGGTGGAAGTAATCACTGTTGGCAAAAGAGAGATCAAACACGGACCAGGCTTACAAATCTTTCTTTCCCATAAAGATCAATTCTGCCACACATGGAAATAAGGAGCATGCATTCTCGACAGATACGCTGATCCTTGCCTTTGTTATGGAGTGAGCTTGGACACATGGTGTGCACTGGTCTATGAATTGCCCTGGACTGACAGGAAGCTGAGCAGATGCTTGAGGACTGTTACAGACACTTTCACCCTCTCTTGGTGGCTTGAGGCATGACCATATTCCAAGTCAGGGTCTCTACCACCACAAAGAGGTTTTGAGTGAGGGAGGTTAAACCCACTGAAGGAACTGCTTTGTCCCAAAGGCACTGGTTGACTGGCGATGGAGTTGGAGCTTTAGAATTCCAGACCCTCTGCTTTGAGGGTTTATACCTTCCCTCCAGCACCAGTATAAGATCTTCCACAGCTACAGCAATCTGAAAATTGTCATTCTTCTTTTGATGCAAATCAACTTGGACAAACAGTCTGTCAGAAATATGGAGTGGCTGAGGTCTGCTCTGTGTCTCTAAAGGTACTGTGCTCCTGTACAGTCCTCAGTACTGTATTTCTCCATGTCATGTGGATCTTCACTCACCTGACAGTATTCATATGGCCCTCACGTCAACCCTACAACTGTTGAAATGGTGGCATCTTGACTACATCAGTAGCTACCCTATTGATTTTGCAACACCCATTTTGTTCACATCTCAGAGTCTGACAAAGGGAATAGATCCATTTCTTCTTTCTTCAGAATACAGTGTCTTCTAAAAAGTCAGAATTCCAGCTCTTGCCACAAGGAACACCAAATGCTCTCTATACCCTTAATCACATAGCCATTTCAAATAGTTGAGGACCACAGCTGCTTTATAACAAGGTCCAAAACTCCTGCACTATTGGGGTGAAAGGTTAATTTAGGTGGACAAATGAATCACACAGGACAGACCTCTGAGACAGATACACCTGACCTTGGATAGGAGGGTTAGTGAAGTCTACTGAGCCATGATCATTCTGCATAAGGATGATGACTAGCCATATCACAGCATCACAGTCAGAGCTGGAAGGGACTTCTAGAGATGATCTCATCCCAGCCCTCTGCTAAAGCAGGTTCACCTAGAGCAGCTTGCACAGGATTCACATCCAGGCCCATTTTGAATATTTCCAGAGACACTCAGCAACCTTTATTGACAGCCCCACATTCTTTTGCCATGCCTTTGAACAGCCTGATAATCTAGATAAATCTTCAGTTATACAAGAGCCAAATGTTATAAAATAAAATGCAGGCGATTATGGCCGTATCGGTCTAATGGAGGCCATGTTTCCATGTGCAGTGCACTTCCATTCAGTGCATTTTAACTAAAAACCCCCTTGCAGTAAGCTGTGGGAAAGCAGTAAAGCTAGAACCAAGCTCTACTCCCTGGAGGTGCCTGTGACAGCAAGGTGTGTGACAGTGGCACTAAAACAGCATTAACTTCACATGGCACTCCCTGCATCCTTGCTAACTTCCTGAAGGAAGTCTACCCCAATACCAAAGTGTAAGTTAGACTCACTGCTGGATATGTTCACACAGAAAGAGAAATTTGAAAATGCTTTTAGCCTCCTCTGCTGTGCAGTTGCTGCACACTGTGCTGATATGTGGGATTTTCTGACTGAATGGCAGTAGGACTGCTCTCACCATTGCAGGACGTCTCAGCTGATGTGCAACCACTTGCACCCAAGTTCCCCCCTCAGACAATTGCAAATTCAGAAACTGCTGGTCTCATTTGTCCTTCGTATACAGGGCCAGTTGTGTTTAAGCTGCCCACAGCTGTGTTATTTCTGTTTTATAGATGCTGCGTAAAGCTAGACTTTTACTCAGAATTTTAGAGACTATGCAAAAAGTATGATGAAATCCTGAGCTGCAGGCACTCTGGCCACGTTACAAGTATAGAAATGGTTTCTAAATGCAGTTAAAATTATGAAAGCTCTATTATTCATGATGACACTGATTATCTGCCCCCACACCTCACTGACAAATTCAGCCACTGCTTTTATATGAGATATCATACTTTGTCCACAGACAGCCCTAGAGGTAGGAATTAATTATTAAATACTGGTTGATGATAATTACATGATAACTTTATTGACCAAAATCAGAAAAGAATGTGTGATGTGTTCTAAATCTTCTCTATAAAATGAGTCCTCTGAGAAAAGAGAATGTCTATTCTGAAACAAAAAATTAGCTCTTATATAAAGCATCTTTAGAAACCCCTTTGTCAAAAACACTAGCATCATGTTCTTAAAGCATAAAATGGGAGAACACATTTTAATCCAAATGTTTTCCTTGTCAGCACTAAATTAAATCTAGATAATGAAGCAGAACAGTAATTCTAATTCACTACTGAGGATCACATACAAACTGTGTGTCCCTGAATAAATTCATATTTAAATTTAGTTTTGTATATTCTTGGGTCTTTCAATACCCACCTTTCCAGAAAAGGCATCTGACTTGTCTTCAAACTGAGTGGTCTTAAATGAAGCTTCCAAAAATCAGATAAACTTTACCAAAAAAATCCAAAACTTCTCATTATATTACATTACATTATTATTCCTTACAATTGCAGTCAGTAATAATTTTAATGCTACTGATTTGTTCTCTACAATTTTAGAAGAAAAAGTTTTTCATCAAGTACTGCTACTACTTTTCTGATTCATTTTAGATATCCTTGCAATAATAGAATTTCCAGCTTCAAGGGGGAATGTAAAGAGAATTTAGGTGAAAAATAACAGGTTTGATAGCTGCATGTTGCCTATTTCAGAATGTTTTAATTTATATCCAGGGTCTACGACTTGCACTTAACAGTATTTTACACCTACACAGAACTAAATAAAGAGATAGGAGGTATGGCAGGAATAAAAATCCACAAACATAGAGGACTGTTTGAGACAAAAGTACGAGAAATTAATTTTAAGATGCATATCAGAAATCAGACTTATAACAGAAAAACAAGGTGTCTCCGAACCCCAGCAAAATGCTGCCCTAGCATTTGAACAAAGCTTTAATCTTAGCATCATCCAAAGTGGTAAATTCTCCCAAAGAATGGGCCTAGAGACTGATATGAAATTCGATGCAAGTGACAATGAAAGGTAGGGCTAAACAGCCTAGTCTGGTGCTTTCCTAAACCTTGGCAGTCAGTGTGGCTCAGTCCCTGTTCACCTGCAGATCCCAGTCATCCTCACCGCATAACTCTTACTCTGTGCCCAAGTTCTGAGCACAAGACAAGCATTTCCTTCCAAGAGGAAAGTCAGTTGGGTTGAGAGGACAATTTGCTGTGGGATACAGGCCTTACAGATAGTCTTAGGGCACACAGTATCATCCGTGATACCTACTGAATCAACACAGACTAGTTTCAGTTGGGGGAAAGGGCCTGATTCTGTTGGAAAATCAAGGACTCAGGCACACAGCATAATATGGCACTGCATCCCTCTTACATTCTGAAGGAATGCTCCCCCAGGATAGTGACATCTATGCACACTTGCATTGCACTGCTGCCATGGCCTACTCAAGCACATGCAGCAGAGTCAGGGATGGCAGAAATGGCAAGCAGTTGGTGGACTCAGAAGAGAGCCTGTTGTCTCAAACAAGGCTGCCAACATGTTTCCCCCATGGTTTGCTAACTTGAAGCCTCTCCATGTGGTCATATGCTAAGTATGAAGCAGGGCACACTAGACAGATTTGCGGGTGAGTAGATGCAAGAGCATAGGGGGGGACAGGTACTGAGCCAGACCATGAGGAGAACTGATACACCTTGAGGACATAAACAGTCCACCTTTATCTAGTGTCTGCCTTGAACACAACAACATGGACAGCATTCCTGTCCAGCTGGCCTAGACGTCAGAACTCAGCCCTGACCTGGGTCACATGACTGTATAGATATATCTTTGTCTTAATTTGGGATTGATAACCCCAAGCGCAAATGTAAGGAACTCAGTACCTCCTTCTCTCCCTGTCCTTTAGGAGATGAAAAAAATCACATGCCTTGACGTGAGAGGTATTGGAAGAAGGTTGTGGGGGATGCAGAATAAGGGCTGTCTATTTTTATTCTAGAAGTGGGCCATCCATCCATTTCTCCAGGATAGTAATGCTTACTACAAGTGTAATCACTGTAACTGAATCATTATGTTGTCTAGATTTTTCTTTTCTCTCCTACTGCCTTGTTCAATACTCTGCCCTTGACAGTATATCTTTCCAAAGTCTGTTTCACTGAATAGTCTTTAGACAGTTCTGGTACTTTTTAAATACCACATTGAAAGTCAAGTCAGATAACAGATGGAAATCATATATAATGGCAAGAGAACAGAATTAGTGGAAGCTTTATAACAAAAACGCTATTTAGAAGAGAAATGATTAATCAGTATTGGTTGGAATCTCCTGTAATGATGAATAATTCAATATATAACTGGTAAGAGTATCACTAGACTGTATCCCTATACATTTGGTTCATCTGAGGAAATCGCTATGTAAATAGAAAGAGCACAGAAGCACTCCAAGGCCTCTGTAACAATGGGAAATTCTTTATTTAAATGATGGAATTAACATCAGCCTGAGGCTTTCCTGTGAATTTCTGATGCAAAGCTGCAATTTGCATATCTGTGAGTGTGTATGATATAGATTATCGCATATAAATAAAGATCTGCAGAGCTCTCTGAAATTTTCCTGTACGGATCTATGAGTAAGTAATAATGTACTGCCTATTTTGGATTTCTCTCTGCGTAAAGGGGCATTAACTGCTGAGCATACAAGAGTAATTTAAATTAGTGTTGTGTAGTATATGGGTGGGCAGCAGTCTCTCCACAGTGGCCCTGTAGCGCTTCTGTGCAGGAGCAGCAACAGCCCAATCCAAACTGAGAGTTTGGCCCCAAATATCTCCCTTCCCTGATTTCCCCTATCTCTGAAATTACCTGTTAGTATCCTGTGGGGTGGAGGACAGCTGTGCCTGTGGTGTTGCCTTCCTGAAACTCTAAGCAACAACAAGCAGTAACCAGGCAAAGTTCAGCTGCATGTGTGGCAGCAAAGGAACCACCCCAAAAAGCCTGTGAACTAACCCACAAGCAGCATCCCATCCCTCCCAGTGACTGACAACAGATGGCACCATCGCCGGCACCCTGCCTTAGGCAAGGGGAGAAGAGAGCCATCAAAACCAGGTAACTAACTCCACCTCCGACAGGGGATTCCCCAAAGGTAGGGCCTTTTGCTCCTTTGGCATCATCTGACAAAAGCAACAGAACAAGGTATGAAACAGCCTCAAAGGACAGACTATATAATCCTTGACCATGCACTAGCAACTGGCTTTGATTATTTGGCTGGACTGGAAACATCAGTGAGGCATTAACACCAATGTGGAAGATAGGGACATCCCAACGTGTGGGAGAGAGTCTTGATCCTTAAACCACTCCCACCTAGGATTTGAACTGCTGGTAACATCTGCATCCCCCTAGTAAGTTGTTGTCCAGCTATCCATGTTCCCCTTTGTTTATGTGGTGCCTCACTCTGCTCACCTAATCCTGCACTGATAATAGAAGTCATTATACAAATGAGAGGATAGAGCACAGATGACAACATAATCTATCATTTCTTCCTATAACTGTGATGCTGTATGACATTCATGCAGGCAGATCTGAAAAGAGAACCTTGACATATAAAGGGGCAGTACCACACTCACTTTGCCCATCATTGAAAATAAACACAAGGAGTGTGACAATTGCAAAAAACTGTGCTGCATGCCAGTGTTACTGTTCATAAACTTGACTTGTTTGACTTGCTCATAGACCATCCATTGGTCTATGAACTGTCACCTGTTTAAATGAGACAACTTTTTTTTTCAGAAATTAGAGTTCTAGGCTAGCTGAAGGATCTTCTATTGAAAAATTTTAACAACTGGAAGTGAATTTGGATTTCATCTTGGATTTCAAAGTGGATTTTGATTTTGCAGTTACATATTCAGGGATAATAATAATTGGCTAACAAAATACAAACTTTTCAGAAAAGAATGCAGAAATACAGTGTGTTTAAGACCTCACTTGTGATATGGATGGACTAGTTTTATGCCAGCTAGATAAGGTGTTCACTGAGAAGTAACTTACTCGAGGAAGATAACTAAAGATAAAACTTTTTTCATAAAAATCTATAGCAAGGATCCTTACAGAGGACAGTAAAAGGAGTAAAAGGCACCAGGATCACATGACATTCATACAAGAGCCTTAAAGGAACTCAGGTATTATGTGAACTACTACTGGTGACACACAGACTACAACTTAAAGAAATTTGGAGGAGTACCACTTTTATGTATGTGGTAGAGAACTGAAAGCAGGGTGCATTGGCAAATTGTTTAAACATCCAATGAAACCTGCTGATGAAACTAGAGAGGGGTTTGATGCAGCTTTAGTGAGAAATTCAGGTCCTAAAGATCTGCTTGAATCTGTTGAAGGTATGAGCAAGTATATGAGTAAACTGGAACAAAATGATACTATGTGCTTGAATTTCTGGGGGTCTCACCCAGATTTCCTTACCATTGCCTTCTAAAGAAAGAAAACTGTTATTGAACAAAAGGGAAGATGCAGGGGTATACAAAGATACAAAATAGTGTGAAAGGAAAGTTACAAGGGTGTGCCATGAGACTCTACACTGGCATCTATGCCCTTCAGCACACCACAAAAAAATGTTGAAAAGAAGGAAAATACCGAGATGACAAAGTTTGCTGAGACAGAAAGTTATTTACAATAGTCAGAATCAACACTGTGTAAAAAGCATGTCAGGGGAACATGCAGCTTAGTGACTGATCACATGACAGAATGTCATTAGAGATGCAATGCCAACACAAGAAAAAGGAAGGCATCCACAAAAAATGTTCTTTGCACAGTTTTGGAGTCTCTGTTATCTACTACCACTCACAAAGAGAGCAGAGAGCAGCTCACTGTTCTGTAGCAGGCAAAAAAACCAAAAACATTATTAGGAAAGAAAAACAGTAAACCAAAGTAAATTCATTATGCTACCATTATTTTTATAATAGTTCATACTCTGAATATTCATGTGGCTCTAGTTGTCTTGTTTCACAAGCTGACCTTACCCCAAAACACTCCAAACAGTAAATTTTAAAAAAAAAATGTAGAAAGAGGAAAAAATACAAAAGGGTGTGGAATAACACAAGGAAAAACAAACAAGACCAGGATTTTTGGCCTGCAAAATAACCTCCTGAAGAAGGATGTAATGAAGATCTGTAAAATAATAAATGTTCTTGACAAGGTAACTAGGGAACCATGGTTGATTTTTACCCCTGACAAAAGAACTAGGAATAGCAAAAAAAAAATCACTTTGAAAGTCTGAAACTAAAAGAGTATTTTCTTAATACAATGCACAACTAAATACTGGAAGTTAATGGAAGATGAATTTATTAAACCCAACAGCTATAACACATGATTTTCTGGATGCGATACATAGATCATAAATGAGTTAAATCAGTAAATCATAAAAAAAATCATAGGTTAAGTCAAAGGGATTATCACTATATGTTTTCTTCTCCTTAATACGAGCTCCATTTATTTTTCCACTGCCCAAGAGAGGTTAGACAGATCTTTGACTGGACCCAGACATCATGGGTCACCAAAAATGACCAACACCTTATAGTGGTAACCATATCACCCCCTTGCTCTTGCCTTGAACTTGGTGCTGAAATTCATGCTGAACTGCTCACAGGACTGCTGCTATCCACAAAATCCTGTCAAAGTACATTGTAAAGGAAGTAGAGACTCACAGCAATTCTCATTATGCTTTTTTCTTCCCACAAAGACTTTTCCACACATTATTGTGTACTAGCAAAATAGAAGACCTAACTGCTTCAGTTTTCACCTGACTACTACAGTATATTTTGAAATTCTACAAAAAAAGTTGTAAACACATTCAAACGAGTAAACAAGGAAAGAAGCATAGATTTGCAGTGAGTTAAGGGGCCGTGGTCACATATATTAGCACTACTCAAATGCACAGCTTTGCAGTACCTCACCTGGGCTTCCAGACTGTGAACACATCCATGGAGGATGGAGACACAGGAAGGAGTACTGGAATGAACAACAGATGAAAAGCAAAAGTCAAATGCTTAGTTGCAAGGCTTCATTTCTTGATAAAGTTGCTGGGAGGTCAGCCAAAAGAAATGAAAGAAAAGAAACAAGCAGCAAGCCAGAGGAGGTTCGTATTTGGTAAAGAGGAAATGTGTCAATACAAGGTTTTGGAGGTGACTGTGCAGAAGCAGAAGTGTAAGTGAAATAGCTTATTTTGATGTGACAGCATTCTTGCTAGATTTAAGGCAATAAGTGAAGTGTTGCTAGAAGGTTTCTAATAAGCAATTTAAGAAGTCCCAAGTGCCTGAACAAAATCTGTGTAATGAAGGGCATCAAGAGGATTCAAAGATGTTAAACAGGAAGGAAAACAAGCAGCACTATACATAGCAAGAGGTAATGAGAAGGGAGATGTAGAAGGAGCATCTGAACACAGCAGTTTTTGGTTTTAGTTTTCTAGGGCTACACCTTTTGCCACCCATAGCAGTGAATGCAGACCAGAGAAGAACAGTCACTCCAGAGTCATCAAAAGAAAATTAAGGCAGAGAGGGAAAAAAAAGAGTGAGTACAATTAGAAGAAAAGAGGAATTAGATACAGTATTCTTTTATTTTGAAAACTTGGGTATCTCTATTAAGAAAAAGATTATACTGAGGTAGCCAGAAATTACTTTTACCAAGGTTTGATGTTGTTGCTAAAAGCTGCCAGAACTAGGAAGCTGAAGACAGTTAAGGATATGAAAGTTGGGGTAGCAGCTTCAAACATCCATAGTGTGAGGTAAAATCACATAATGATTGAACCCTATCAGGAGTTTCTAGAGGGCAGAGAGATATAAAATTCCATGCTAGAGGACAGAAATAGCCAGAGTACTAAATAACACAGCACATAATGTGATTAATGAGGCAAATACTTTTAACAGGTTTGAGTTAGTAATTGAAACCTTGCAAAAGGCTGCACCCAAGAAACAAATTTATTTGAAGTCATCCTTGTTTCATCTTCTAATTTTATGCAAGGACCGGAAATTATGCATTTGTGCAATGCCCAATAAACTTTTTTTCTATATATTAACTAAGAGATAAAAAATGAAGAGGTTTTTCTGTCTGAAGTTTGTGAAGCAGCTGTTTACAGTGCGTTCTGAGGTTGAGAGAGGTTTCCTGGTATAAATCAAAGCCAGTCACATGCTATGTGGTATTTCCACTGTGTCCTTGATTATCTAAGAGCACAGCAAGTAATCAAGAGTATCTTTCCAGCTCAGCAGAAGCTATTTCCACTGACTTTCTCCGAAAAAGAGGCTCCACTTCAACTGAAGTATCTGCTGTAGGTGGAAAAATTGAAGGCTTTCTATTTTCCCCTAGGGGCTATGTGGCTTGTGTCCATCAGTAACCTAGCACATTATTAGCTACAGAAGTATTTACCAGTTATGGGAACCTGCTTTTCTTCTTCCTCTTCACTTACAAAACGCTGGATTTTATATTACTGTTCACAGATTGAATTCACACCAGCTTCACTGTTAAAATCCCTTTGTAAACATACACTCCTGTCAAGTGCCTGTGGGCGCGGCTACCAGTGCTGGAAGCCGCGGCTCTGCAGGGAGCGGGGAGGCACCTGAGGAAAAGCAGCTCTTTGCTGGTGGAGTGGTGCTCTGCTTCTGGTGCTCTCCCTGCCCAGACAATGCTTTCTCAGCTCACAACGGATGAGGCACCTCCTTCCCACCACCACATACTGGCTTCACAAAGGGTTGTCTTTCCTTAGTCTCAAGTTTCTCCTGAAGGATCAGACTGGTGTAATTTGAAGTCCTTATCCTTCCTTCCCAGTCTTCCCTGTTCTAGCATACCCAGGATACCTGTGCCTTTATCTCCTCTGGTATCTTCTCTGCTGAAAGCGAAAAAGGCATCCAGCACCAGACTCCAAACATCCAGAATTAACTGTCCAACCATCTTTAAGCATCAAACATCCAGCCTGGAAATGACTAACTAGAAACACAGAGCAGTTGCAAAACATTCCCAGAAACCCGTTCCTGTGCCTTAATTTTCCAACACTCAGGAGTGCTAACTCTCCAGACATACTGAATTTCATCTCTTAATTTCCCCCAGGTATTGAGAAAGGCATGTATTAGAAAATTTCAGTTTATACACGCCATCAGAAATACAGTTATTTGAAGTTTTGCATAGATCAATGTATCATTTCAGGAAGAAGCATTACATGGGATAGTAACTCCCAATATTTAAAAAACAAAATAAAAAAAAAGAAACAAATTAAATTTTCCCATGAAAGCTACTTAATATAAAGAGTGCCATCTGCTGGCACTGTTGAAGTGAGCCATTGTTCAGAGGCATCGAGGTTCAATAAAGTTTTGCTATGCCCTGGTAAGGGCACATTTCAACTCCAAGCTGTTTCACACTTTCAGTTTTATTTATTCATGGTATTGCCTTCATAGGAATAAAAGGGCAGTCAAGCACAGTGGTGTAGACAGCCCTTGTGTGAACAAGGGGGAAAAAAGCATCGTCTACTAATTCACATTTTTATATTCAAAGTGTGTTTTTGTTGTTTGGGGATTTCTGTGTCTATTTTGCTTTCTTTATCATCAATATATTTTTGAAACAATCATTTTGGAGAACATGAAAATTAAAAATTTATGAGATTTTCTAAAATACTTTGGGTGAGACTTTCAAAAGTACCTACTTTCCACTTCACCTTGTGCCAAATGTATTTGTCAAACAGCTTCAAAATTGTCAAACAATTGTCAAACAGCTTCAAAAATTCAACTTGCAGGTATCAGGTTGACAAGCATATTATTGATAAAATATCATTGTATACTTGCTTGGTTACATGAATTTTCTACAAAAGGATGTGGATTAAGCCTTCCTGACTCTTAAAATGCTCCTTAAATGCCTTTTAGAAGTACTGCTTCCTCCATAACCAGGATAAAAGAATGCTGCCCGCAATGAGATGTTGCCTGTGTCCTAGGTCCTGACCTGTGCCAACAAGGAGCTGAATAGTGAGAATAACTAGAGGGGATGAGGATGAAGGAAAAAGGAAGATAATGTACTACCTTCCAAAATACTCTTTTGTCTAAAGCCAGAGTTAATGTAACATTCCCCTTTGCTAGCTCAATGACCGCTTACTGAAGTCTACTTTGGTTTTGAGTGTTACCATTATTTTTAACATCTACACTTCATGCTTCCCTGGTGAAGTAAAAAAAAAAATCTTAGAAAGACCACATCCACTGCGGAGACAACAGACAACAGAGATTTTTATTATTATGAGACACCGGAGTTTCTGATTTCCAGCATGTTCACAGCACAAAGTACTTTATTGTCTTCCCTAAAAAATTTCCATTCAGATTGCAACTCACTCCCACTCCCTCCTCTTACTTTTTTAAAGGACATTACGTGACAAAGCGTACTAGAACAGTTCCTGAATAGTTAAGGTCCTTCCATCTCTCTTTTCTACTGATAACAGCTATTCCATTTTGCTTTTCTTAAAATGTTTTTTCACATCTGACTCTCTGTTTGACTTCCTCCACTTTATTGTGCAGTTCCTATGAATTATTGAGGCAGTTTCCAGTTAAATCTCACTATCCAAATGAAGCACTCCTATTTTTAACTACCCACTTTGCTATTATCCTCATAGCATTTACTTCCTCTCTGCTGTCCATTCTCTTATCAGTCAGGTTAGCAAAAAGCCAAGACGGCTGCTTTGCCAGGTACTAAACAGGCAAATATCTCTGCATTGGTGCTTTCACCAGTCTGATGATATACATTATCTTCCTAAATATTTGCCCTCTAGGTCTGGAAAATAGAAGAATTCCAGCAAAGCTCTTTGAACATCTTCTCCCATCTAGCACAACTCTTTGAGCTGCTCAAGGTAGTTTCTTATTCCTACAGTCAAATGGTGAACTGACAGTGAAAGGATTCTTCCCCAGCCTGTTTAGAATGACTTTCACACTCTGCCAGCCCCTCACAGCATTATGCTTGGACAGACATCACACAAGACTGTTTTCCATTTCCATCCACTTTGATGGCCAGTCTCTTAATATTTCTTATCCAAAAAAGTCATCTTTCAGAGCAGCCTTAGTTTCCTTTGAAACTTTGGCCTTCTCTCTCCCTTTTTCCTTTCTGTTTATCTGTTGTCTTCTGTTCTTCTTCGGCCACTAGCCTCTGCTGTTACCATTTATTCAATCTCTTCTTTCTTGCTGCTCAATATTCTGTCTCTAGAGGTTGCACCTCATCACTCCTTTCACAGAACAAACTCTTTCCATAGAGCAAACTCCTTCCACAGATTTTCCACACATTCTGGTATTTTCCTCTGACTTGTCTTCATTTTAATATATTTCTATAGGTCTCCTTTTCATCTGGGGATCTGCCAATCAACCCATCTGCAACTACAGTTATGTTCATGCTCTTTCCTTTCATCTTATCTGTCATATTCAAACACATTTCTGTATTCTACCCTCATTTCTAGCTGCATTTCAGTCTCTCACACTTTATTTTTCCTGAACATTATGAGATGACCCTTCATGCATATGTAAATTCTGTCAGAAACTCACTGAAGGATAACATACACTTACAGCTTCTGCATCCAGTCATCTTCATAGTTTCTGCCATAGTTTGGTCTTCTCCACTGGTGCCCAAGTTGATACATTTTTTTTCTTCCTTACCTTAGGTTTAAAATTGAACAAACCATCTGCATTCCAGTGTCCTCTCCAAAATTCTTTTACTAGACTCGTACCAGCCTCTAGTTGCTTTGATTCTGACACCTTCTTACCTACATTAGCCCACCACTTCATTTAGGGTTAACTCTGATCAAAGGCCATGATCAAAGACTTCCTCTTTGTGCTGTTTAAACTAAGCCATATGGCTTTGCAACACAGCTTATCTAGTCTTGTTTGAACTGGTTGTGCACTTCCACGCACAGCAATCACTTCCAATCATAGTAAGAAATTCATGTGGATTTTCTGATGCACTTATGCCAAAGCTCACATTACAGTTACCCCAGGCAGAGAAGCTGCCTGGTGCTTTGGAAGTCTGAACCAGAATTTCGCAACTCCTCACCCATCCAACAGTAAATACCTGGAAAAAGGTGGGCATGCTTTACTTCTGGGGCATTAGTTTGGTGGAGTTTCTTCTTTTTCAAATTTAAAACATCAAAAGAGAGTTCAAGCATGAACAAATGGACAGGTGATGCTGCTGATAATTTGAGAAAAACAAACTGAGAGTCTAAAACCTTCCTAATGAATCTGCAGATATTGATAAATACAGGGGAGGACTTAAAACAACATAATGTCCCTCTCAGTCCAGGCAGAGTGAGCTACCAATTAGAGAAGTCCTCTGACATGGCCAGCAATTTTCACTAAATAGTTCACTTGGGTCTAGACATTACTGATTCCCCCTTCACCTCTTTTTATTCTCAAAATAAAAATGTGTACCAAAATCTAAATTTGAACTTAACTCTGCAGAGGTAGAAGGTGAAAAAAGTGGATTTTCTTCTTAATGCCTAGAAGCATTTCAGTTGCAATAGAAAAAAAACCTTTCTGGAAAAACCCACCAGTATTCAAGATGTTACCCAACACTGCAATACATTACAATAATTTATAGGAAGGCCACCTCTGCAAAAAGAACCAGGACTGAGCCATAGAACTGGAAACACAACCTTTGATGAACTTCAAGTGTTTTTACATCTGAAACTTAGACCCTTAAATCACTGGATCAGAAATCCCTGTCATGCTGTCTTTGACCCCATGGTCTTTTCTTAGTTTTGGTGCTATAATTTTAAATTTTTTTTTAATCTGGAGACTGAAGTGCTGTATGCTATAGTTCCCTTCCCCTGGAATTTCACTTTACAATGATGTACTTATTATCTTGCTAATTTTTAGAATTTCTATCCTGAAAACATTATATTCAGAAAATACTAATGCATTCATGCAGCTCCCAGAACTCTAACAGCATGAACACTAATATATTGTACTGTTACAGCTAAAACTTGGACTAAAGAATCAAAATAAAATGTTTATAAATGCCATATATTAGACTGCCTGGTTTGTTATAAGGTAATAAACAGAAAAGCTTGCATCTAGTCATTCGTGGTTGTTAAATAAGATTCTTTGTGACTTGCAAAAAAACTAGAACACAATGAAGAATTATCAGTGCATTCTCCACGGAAGTCATCTACATGTGTTTATTTAATAAACAGAAGATGGCTTTATTATACACATTTGATTTCCATATGCAATCCTCTCCTTATCTGTCACTTGTATCTAAGCAGGGTGCTTTATACAAATCTGAAAATGAAAAATTCAGAGCAGGGCACAGGAAACTCATTTAATGTCGAGTGCAGTCAAAATCAAGATTTCTTTATTTGTAGTAACAACGCTGTTAAATCAGAAAATTACTCTCCTTTTCTGCATGTCCTTCTTCCTTTACAATTCAGTTGTTTGATCATAAATTGTCGAGTGCAATGACTTGTCTCCTCCACTTTCCACACTGGTCGAGACAGATTAAAAACTCCGGCATACCACCAACCAGTCTCAGCATACCATTAGCATATATATGAGATTTGAGACATTTTCTAATATTCTCCAGCAGAACTCATCTGTCAGCCAGGTGATGAATTATAAAAACTCTTAGCTTGTTTAGAAAAGAGGGGGAGAGTGAGAGAGAGAAAGAGAGAGACAGAAGAGGAAAACACAATCCCACCTTTCTTTTTCATTTTACCCATCCACCCTTGCAGTTAGTCATACAAATAAACACTAAGCTCAATAAAAGAGACACAGTGTGAGACATTTAAATACACGAGCAGCAGAGCACAATTAAAAGCTCATGGAAGGAGATAGAATTATGGAGTGGTCAGTGATCTACATAAATAATTTTTAACACATTTTTTTTCCACCTCATATTGACAAGGACTCCAGGTGCATTACAAAACCCACAGAACTATCATAAGCTGGTAAACCAGCACAAGGACTGTGTAGAAAGTAGTGGAATAATTAAAATGCAGAATTCATGCAATTTAGAGAAGATTGGGATATTTTTTGTAATTGTTTATGAGTTCAACAAGTTTTCATGCACATTCTGAAAATTTTGTGTATTCAACTAAAAAAAAAAAAAATTAGCATTCCTTATTTGCATTTCATTAACCTGTTTCATTTTTCTTCCTGACTAGAAGGTGGAAATTGGACAATGATTTCTTGTGATTTAAATGAAGAAACTATGAGCACTATGAGTAAGAAATAACAAATACATGATGTCACAAATAATGAATACTCTTTCAAATATGTCAGTAGATAATTACAGTTTATGAGAGCATTTGAAAACTATCAAATTGCTACATGGATGCTTTATATTAAAGAAAGGTTAATATCTATCATAATGATTTAAACAATCATCAACTCTCAATACTATTTGTACTATCTAATACTAACTAAAAATAATTTATATTTTCTGTGGACTCTTGGAATTAGAACTGGGAAAATATTAAAACATAGATACATATATTTTTCCATGGAAAAAAATTCCCAGGAACAAAGCTCTTCACAAGTTCTAGGAAAATTTGGTAAATACTGTTAAAAAAGGGAGAAAGGAGATCTTTTAAAACGTAATTCTATTTCATGCTAACATTTTTAGCATATTAACCTCAGACTGTGAACAAAAAGGGCTTTTTCCATACTTTGAAGGGTAAAAAATTGAGACAACCTTTTGTTTTCAAAATTGCACCTTTGTTTAAAAATTAACCTACTCAGAAAAAAAAAAAGAGAAAAATATTTAGAAGAAATTAACTAAAGCACTTATTTTTCATGAGTTGCACTAAAAAAATCATAATACATTCAAGCATATTACAGTGCAAGTATGACAAGACAAATTCAATTAGAATTTAACTAGAAGTTCTGTTAATAAATGTACAAGTGAAACAATGCATATAATAACTTGCTTTTTCCCAGAAATGCCTTTGAGATTTAGGGCACTACACATCAATCTGGCGTGAACTACGGAATAAAGACATCATTATTTTTTAGGTGGGAATGCGAATACAAAAAGTGACAGATTTATGTTGGTAAACAATTTGATAGAAGGTTGGGATATAATCCTATTAACAATAGTATGGCATTTGTGTTAATATACATGAGAGGTGTGTCAGAGGATAAAGGTTTTAGCCAGGAGAGTGATGACCTCTACGTGTACATGAACTAAGAAATTAATGTGTATAAATTATCTGAGGTATAAAAAAAGCATGATTAAGGAATAGTTATTTGGAACTTATATTGAATGCCAAGTAATCAACACTTTTCTGCTAAGCTGGGAAGCTTTTGAGAACACAAGTTAGCAGCTAGTGAGCTATTTTTCCAGTTGGAACACTTGTTCCATGCTTTAGTGATAAGCAGAGTTATCAAAACCATAATCTGGTTTCCATTTGCAGGCGTACACAATATCATTAATTCTTGCATTTTGAATGCTGAATTAATTTAAGGAACAGATATGTAACTGGTCCTTTCTCTACATGATAGTCACTGTCTGGTTGCAATACATCAGCATTTTCCAGGCATTTAATTTTGAAAATGATAAAATAATTTTTAAAAGTTTACATTCAGATGAATACTTCCCCAACCAAATACATCCATCTACCATCAAATAAAAGCAACAGCATGTTACTAGACACATTAATAGTCACTAATTAATAAACATAAAGATATATACACATGCAAACTATGGCTCAATAAGAGCACGATAAGAGAAGTAGCACACAACGGTTCTGTATTGCTAGGTTTCACTAAAGTCATAGAAAAGAAACATCCAGCTGTTTCTTTGTCCATTTAGACTGAATAAATTCAGTGAAATTACCAGCACAAGAAACATTACACTCAGGTACTTCCTCCTGATTTTCATTATGTTTTGGAGCTAAAACTAAGGCCCTTTAAGATTCTGAAAAAAAATCTACAATACTAAAGAAGAGTGCTCTAGGACTAAAAAAGATAGCTTTGGAAATCAAAACAGATGTTCTTGCAAGACTGCAAAGCCAGCGTTGTAGATTTAAATGATCCGGATAAGTTGCAAGCTGAAACTTTCAGAGATTTGCCAGCAAAACTTAGCAGTAAAAATCTGGTTAATATTAAAAGCAGAGATGCTTTTTCAACATAATCCTAAATGGATTTGTTGTATCTCATTTTCTTAAGCAGCTTCAGTGAAGAAGTGGAATGAGAAAAAGCAGCATGCTTTTATCATCTCCACTATGGAAAACGACGTAGGAAAAAAACCCCAAACCTGTAGGTCTAAATCAAGTCCCAGAAAGCTCCTATTTCTAATTGATTATAATTAGCAGTAGAGTACCAAATAAGAACATGGAATCTAAACTGACTTAAATCAACTTTGTAAACTCAGGCCCATCTGCTGGTCAAAGCTGAAACAAAGATCTCACATTTATGTTTAAGGAAGCTTGAGTCCGGCTGTGCACCAGGCATTAGAGCTGAGGACTTTCTTCTCCTAAAACACCACAAAAGTGTCTCTGCAAAACAGAAATTAGATTTTGCTTATAGGGTGGGTAATATATACTTAGTAGTTTTTCCTTTAACAGAGTCAAGCAAGTGGTTATTCTTCATTGATCCGTTCTACTATTCCCAGCTGTACAAGGAAAGAAGTGGAGAATAAAGCAGAGGCAGTTTCATTGTATGAAATAATAATCAAGATTATTGGCTGAAGAAGTCTTTTATCAATGCAAAATTCGTGGAGGAAAAAATATCACAGAAATTATGTTATTGGCACATTGATAAATGACATGCCTACTTAACTGGGATCACTGCCAAGGGATGGATCCAGCTTCATGCAGGGTTTCTGTCCCCCTTAACAGCACCAGCAGATAAAGTGGCAAGCAGTTTATTTTGTGGTGCTTGCAGATCTCTCCATATGTGGAACGGTAGGATAAATGTCCTTTAGTCATGCCATTATTGATCATTCTGGCATTAGTCTTACCAAGTCAAAGTCAT
The DNA here is from genome assembly GCF_041296385.1 of Aphelocoma coerulescens. Taxonomy (NCBI): domain Eukaryota; kingdom Metazoa; phylum Chordata; class Aves; order Passeriformes; family Corvidae; genus Aphelocoma; species Aphelocoma coerulescens. The sequence continues at coordinate 102,050,479 of NC_091015.1, read as the reverse complement.
CTAATATAGATGTTACGCATGTTGCAGTTGACTTAAAATGTTTAATTATTTGCCTGGGTGCTGCTTAAAATAATTTAAATAATCTCAACAAAGTGGAAATTAATATGTCATAATCAAGGTATTTTTTAAATATGGATAGGTACATTTCAAATGCAAAGACAGTAACAACAGACACATCCATTGCTGCCACAATGCTTTTGCCCCATGTTAACAACCATCCAGGCACACTGGTGTTTTAGCTGAACTTTCCACTAAAGCCCTGAAGGTAAGACTACATTCTAATACTGAGCAGCTTCAATGACTCAGAGGAAACTTACAAAACGTGGCTCTTTGCCTAGGTATTCTTCTATTTAGGAAGATTATTGATCCAGCTCGTCTCTAAACTCTGCCATTTCCCATCTGGAATAGCTTAGAGAAGGAAGAATGCATATCTAAGACCAGTTGTCTTTATAAGAAATTTATGATCATGGTGGAAAACAAGAAGGGACTGTATTCACCATCAAAATCTCTTTAAAGGCACCTTTTCATTGCAAATTATCGAAAACTGACCATTTCAACAGAACTTTGCTGAACCAAATTCCCCTTTCATTTTGACCTCTTTCACTGTTTGTTATTATCTCTTTCATTTTATCTCCTCTTTCCTTCTTCATTTTTTTTGTTTCCTTTGGCCACTTAATAAACAGACCTTTACACAACAAATGGATCTCCCATCCTTCCCTCCCAGGTTTCTCCCTCTCAAACTACTCTACATACAGCAGTGCAGTTATAATAGGAAGGGAGGAAAGTGATTCCAGCTCAGCCCCTCTGCAGGCAGCATTGTAGAAGATTTGAAGTCTTTGAGGAAGCCAGAGCTGGCTCAGACTTCTCAGTAATGTCAGCAAAATTGAATTTTGCCTTCTGAACACGACCTTGGGAGTGAGACACCCTTGCCATGGGTTAGGAAAATGCAGGGAGGAGGAGTGGCACCAGACTGAGAAGGACAGTGGAGAGCTCACAGATCTCTCCTGTCTGCACTGATGTGAGACAGTGCAGCACTGACTGGGTGTGAATCCCACCCAGGACCACAGGCTGCCCCATACATACTCACCCTTTCTGTAGTAGCAACGGCAGCCAACTCAGTCACAGTCATGTTGCTGCTCTAGACAACTCCTTGCTTTGCCTGTTTCTGGAGATAGTCCCATCAGCAGAGAAGGGCTTCCAATCCCACCTCCTAATGACCTGAGTGCATTCAGAAACTGCTTTGCTAACTATGAACTTCTCCAGCTGAATGCCAATAAAGTATTTTTCCCTATGTTTTCGGAAGTCTCATCCCAGCAGTCACTCTCCAGTACTATCTCCAAACACTTCCTGAATTCAGATTTTTAAAGGATTCAGAATCTGATAGAAGATCTACTTTCCTTCTTTCAGATGGTCTAAACTGCTCTTATTGATCAATCCTATTGATCTTTACTCAATTCTGATTGAGTAAAAGAAGCCAAGGTGCCCGGGAGCCAGCATTCAGCAGATGACCCGCAGTTTACAGTCTCAGATTTCGATCCACAGGCTCAAAGTAAGCCTAAGTCTTTCTTCAGATCCATTCATGTTTGGACAGCACAAAGTTTTATGTGAACCTCATCAATTGCAGTACACACATTAAACAGCAGGCCTGTACCTGGAGGTACAGGTGCACTTTACACAGCACTAACAGGCATGTCACAAGATAACAGCATGTCACAAAATAAAGTACATTTCTGTATAAACTTTCTCTGAAAAATCTTTTTGACCAACAGCATGTCACCAAACTTGCATGTGCAATGAAGAAGGACTTGGGTTAATGTAATGGTGAAATGGGGGGGCAACAATTGGAGCGTTATAACCTCCAAAAACATAGCATAGTATAAACTATCCTAATTGACATGAAGACTAACTGCACTGTGTTAAGGTGTAAAAAAAATGCTCAAATCCTGCTCTTGCCTGCTCCCTGATTACATAAGATCAACACTTTGCAAAACTGTTTCCAAAAGTCAAATTTTGAGAAAAGGCCGATATATTTTGTAGATAGTATTACACCCCAAAGACAGTATATTATCCTGTATTGAAAAATACAGGAATACCAAGACATCTAAACAAGGAATAAGGTAAGTAGATATGATGCTCATCTTGCTTTTATTGGAAAAACTTTATTAATTATTATTTTTTATTTTTTAAAAATTTATTTATTACTTTACTATACTACAATATTGGAACAATATTATTATGTTATAACAGAAAAAGCATAAAACAGGGTACAAAGGTACAAAGATAACAGTTAATTATCCAAATTTCTGTATAATTTATTTCATTAGATGCATGTAATTATAACTACAGAATTATTTAGACCTATTAAGAGCTAGAATATAAAACTAAGCTTTCTTAGGTAAAAATAACATTTTTTACAACATGTTCAGTTTCTTAAGTTATATTAATTACTTCAAGTATTTTCAAAACATACTGACAGCTAGATATGGAAAACTAATGCCTATTAAACAAAAAAAAAGAAAAAAAAATAAAGAACAATGTAATTTCTTTGTAGACCTTGAAACTATCACCAGCAAGAACAGGACTCCATAACCTTCCGATTTCAGGGGAGAATATCCCTGTAATTAAAATGGAACAGAGCTTGGGGAGTCAAGAAATTGCAGAAGAACAAAAAACATCAGGCTAAAAGCAGTAAATCAAGAGCTGACTCCAGGGAGGAAGGGGTAGATCAAGTGGGGCTGGAAAATGGGACTAAAATTCATAAGAGTTGGGCAGAGATGTGCAAACAGGAAAGCACAGTAATACAGCAGGAGAACTGAGAGGAGCACCCAGCAGAAAATGTAACCTTTGTATTCCTTGGTTCTGCTAGACTGTCTGGAGAATCAGAACCAACAAGTACTACATTACTTTTTTTTTTTAATTCATGTTCCTAATGTATTCAGAGTTTTGGAAATTCTAGGAAAATCTTTTTTCTATTTTAAACTTAACATTCATGCATACCCACTAACATGTTTCCAAAAAGCCTACATGGCTCAACTCTAAAGGCACTTGAGACATTCTACTTTCATCCAGAGGGGGACTGTAACCAGATCTCACACAAAAACATTTTACAGTAGGCTAGTTCTGGATTTCATTTGTTAAATTCTGCTATTTGTTATCTTTCTGGCTTATTTCCTATGAAGAAAGATGACTTTAAAGGGTCTCAAATACATATGTTAAGTGAGGACTTTGGTCAGGATAGAGGGAGTTTTCATGCCTATGTAAGGTCAGAAAAGGTCATTTGTGGTTGAGCATGTCAGAAATATTGTGGGAAAAGGTCCAGCTCCAGCTCAGGGAATTTGACATACATACATTTTTTAGGTTTAATCTGTGCTGTAAGATGCAGATCATATGAGTTCCACCTGAGCTGAGATGAAGACTCAGTCAATCTCTGACAAATGTCTGCTCTCCAGCATGATGTACAGGGGTGCCTACAGTCAACTCATATCTCCATTTTGGATGACAGTGTTTCCTAAGCCCTGAGATAGTCATGCAAATACATTACCTTTCTCATACTAACGCACATCTTACTCTGGGATGGGAGATGGTTGACAACATATGTGACTGTCTCTGTTCCGTCATGCACATATAGACCTTCCCTCAAGACATTTGGACAATGATGAATTCCATCTAGCCCAGTGCTCAGTCATACGCATGGTAAAATGTCTTTCTTTTCCAGAAACAGACTGCCAGAAAACTCACTCAGCTAAAAGCTAAGGGACCAAAGTGCTACATACTCCTGCAGCCTGCAGGAGCTGAAAATCATAGCTCTCACTTTTCCAGGAAAGACCCTTTATCCCTGGAATATTGATTAGGCTTAGGACCTGGTTCACCTTTCATCTTACCTGAAAAGGTGAGTGCAGTCAGAAAATAAAAGATGGGCTGAGTAACTCAATATGCAGCTTCAGCTTATGCAGTCTCAGCTCAGGTACCCAAATTACAGGAGCAGTAATACTCCACGTGCCATTGTCCCACACAGGCCAACATCCAGCTTTAAGCATTCTTCACTCTTTGAGTTTGTATCTCTTTATTGACTAGGTAGATATGGAGTTAGATAACTAGTTTATATGTCTTAAACTATCCTTGCTATGACCTTAGGTCTGTGTTCATTCAGGTGCTGTGTGTCCAACATGGGTTGTCTGATCCTGACTACGACTGCAGCCTGCTACGGTTTCAGCCCACTGCAGCAGCAGGAGAATGCTGGTAAGCATTGCAGACACTGTAAAAAACCACAGCATATCAAATAGAAATATGAAAAATTACAAAACACACCTGATGGTTGTAAAAGGGAGGATTAAAGTTATTCAGTGATTACAGTTGTTGCTAGTTTGTTCCCAACATAGTAGTCTACTACTTCATCCTCATGAATCCTTTTCATAAACCATTAGAAAAGGGTTACCATGTGCTTGGAATAATAATGCTATCCAGAATGGCAGAAATCTCTTTCTTAGCAAGAGAAGACATAAAGTCCATATCTTTCAAGACTACCAAAGACCTTAGCTCTCTTCAGGTTTATTTCCTACTGGTAAATGCAAAATAAGAAGAAGAACTAATTGCATTAGTAAAGAAAATGTTGATAAAATTCATTTAAGGAGTTACATCTCCTGCTACAACACCTGCAGTTAGCCATTTGACTCAATCTACTTCTTCATAATGCATCATAAAGCAGTAAGCATGGTAGGAAGAGTTTCAGTGACAGCCATAGTCATTGCTTGCCCTTGGCAAGACCCTGTCCAGTACCCAATGTCACAATCTAGCTATAGAAGTTCCTATTAAATAAAGTTGTGTTCAGACCTTTATGAACTGAATAGCAGTGAACCTAAATTATATTTTAATTAATCACTAAAATCAATGAAATATGTTCTCTCCAACAAGTGAGAGTTCTACCCATCATTTCTTCCCTCCGATATATTATAGATATGAATGTAGAAGTAAGTGAAACTACACCTCACTGGAATGAGGACAAGTAGTTTTATTCCCAGTAAAATTTGAGAGAATTGTGTAGGATGGCCAGATTGATGGTATTTACAAAGCCCTATCCTATGCTGTCACAGACAATCTTAAAGGATTGAGAAAGAATATGTTCCTGTGCACCGTTCATCTATCAAATCGGTATGTACCAATTTATCTCTTTTTCTGTCAAAATAAATTAAGCAACAATAGCAAATTTCTGCTGGCAAGTGACATGGT